>NC_088899.1:6699653-7341968 GCF_037157495.1 Lathamus discolor | reverse complement strand
TAAGTTCAGTCTCAGTATTGTCTGGCTGGTTTGGTTATTGACGCGATCTCACTGCTCCTGCTTGTCAAGGCAGTGCAACTATAATAAATAGCAATGCTATGCGAGAACAAGAACTTGAGGCCATTTTACGTGTATTTCCAATATTGCCTTTGCTTTCCTGCACTTCCTCGAACAGCAGCAGTTCCAGCCAAGTAACAGGCAGAGAACTCCTCTCGTACTGTCTTTTCTCTTTTTTCTGTAATTTATGCAAAACGTGTGCTCGGAGCAAAAGGAGGGGTTTGCATTTATTTTGGCTTGTCTTCCCTTGTAACACGGTTGCTTGGGCCAGAGAAATTGCACATTATACGGGCGGTGGCGTGGGGGCAAGCTCTGAGCATCCTAAGGAACACGTCCCTCTTCTGCTTAGCTGTAACAGTAAATGCATTGCTTCGCTGAGGCATTAATTGGAATCAGTTGATGTATATAATAAATGAAAGCTAATTCCCCACTCAGGTATCTCAAAGGAATCCACTAATTCTGTGTTCTTTAAAACCGGAACGCTTGGACGTGCCTGTGCCCAAAGGCAGTGGCCAAAGGCCTCCTCACCTGGGCAGCACGAGGGATCTGCATGCCCCCACGTGCGGTGCATGCAGTGAGGACACTTTGCTTTTTCAGAGGCATTTTGTCCATGAAAGGGAGCTCTGGAAAGAGCTTGGATGCACGTTCTGAGCTATCTGCAGTGTACCCGGCTCCTGCAGCTCCCTACCTTAGCAGCCAGCTGTGCACGAGGGAAAGTATGTGCCTTGTATTTGACAAGTAAAAATGCATTGGCTCTGCCACAGTCATTTGTCTTTATTGTGGCCCTAATTTGAATGAAAGCGAGTGCTAATGGAGGACACGGTTTGAGAACCCTGCACACGGGCAAACCCCACCTCGGGAGGGGGAACGCGCGGCGCGATTCAGCAGCGCCGGTTATCTTTGCTGCTGGCAAAGTTTGCCAGCGCGGCGACGCCGGTTCCTGCTGCAGCTCCATCGGAGCCTTAATCCTTCCCGTTCCCCCGCCCCCTCCAAACTTCCCTGGTGAATTCATCTAGAAACACATCGATTCCATGCTGCGCCGGAGTGGGACAGGGCCCTGCTCTGCAGAGAGCTCTCGCTGTTTCCCTTTCATGAGCAGGCACAGCCTGTGTCTGTCAGCGCTGCTTGTCCTGGAGTACGTCTTCCTTGTGCTCCACAATACGAGCTGCTCATCAAGGCAAGACAGACGTGTTAAATAAAGTGCCATCAGGCCTGCTCGCTCGCACAGTGGTAGCCCATTGTGCTGCCGTACGGGTGAGCTGGGGATGGGTTTGTCCCTTTGGAATCCTGTTTAATTATCTTTAACATGATTCCAGCTTGAAATGATATTTCAATTGAACAGAACTCGGGGGACAATTACCTTCTTCCGCGTCTTTGTAAATATTCATGCGCCGATTTGTTCGGATGGGGAGCGGGGCAGGAAGTGGGGATGGGAAGAATCTGACCATTTAAAGTGTAAAAACCAAGGCCGGATGGGTAGCACTGAAACTGCAAGCTCTCTGCTTTCAAAGACGTGGTTTAGGGCTGTGTTTCTTTCAGTTTTCCCTTCCCTTTCGCTTGTTCAATGCAACCTAAGGTGCAGTGCAGCTCTTCTTTGACCAAATTCAACAAGTGCAGGGGCTGGGAAGATCTCTTGGGGGAGGCAGCCAAATGATAAAAACTTCCTTGTAACAGAAGTTATCTGTGCTGTTTCCCCCTTTTTTACCTCGCTCCTCAGCCCCGTCTCTTTTCTTCCTGCCTTCCAGTGTAAGTCCAGTTATGTTGCACTGTGCTGAGGGACCTGACACGTGGCTCCTTAAGGTTTGGGAATTCTTCTACTTTTGGAGACACCTGAACCAAGGTGCAGGTTCTCCCTCTCACATTCTGCTTAACCCTTTCACTTCTCGCTCCCAGTTCACCCATCTCCTGCTTGAACCTGGGTGGTCCTTTCCGAGTACAGGCCTGTGGCAGCCCCAGCGCTTCCCTCCAACAGATGCTGCGGATCCCCATCACAAGGGATGCTGAATTCCCCTGTGATGGTAACTTGGCAAGTTTGTGCTGGGTAGTGTCTGAAGACCAAGGCATTAATTCTGCTCCCCGGAGGAAGATGCTTTGTTCCATCAAACCCCTCCCAACCCTCTAAGAGTAGTGTTAAGGCTTTTAATATCATGGTTTCTGGGTCCCATAGGAGGCTGGGGAAAATAGAAATACTTTTAACAGTCAGGGTCTAGTTTAAAACAATGAGCACACCAACCCCTAAATAATTAAAGAGATGGATACAGTCTGGTTTAGCCCTCTTGTTTGTTCAGTATTATTTAATTTCACAAATATTAAGTTTCCCTCTTCCATCATCAACACCCCTCCCATGGGATGCAAGTTACCACCAATTTCATTCTTCTGAAGCCTCATTAATGTCACCAGTTGTTCACTTTGACTTATGGGCTTAAATTACCAGCGACTGGAACAAGTGTAAATACAGTGGGGCTGCCCTCGAAAAGCCCATCCACACTTAAAACTTCTGCAGTAAACAAGAGCTGGGAAAGTCGGGAGGCTACAGCTGGGGTTGGGGCATTAGGATAACTCCCTGAAAAGCTCCCTGATGGTGGACAGAGCCTAAACCAAACAGTGGAACGATACCAGTTGCAATAAACCAGCAAGAACAGATGATGCACAGGTACTGGACATAGGAAATGTAATGCTAAATACCTAAGCAAAAGCGAGGGAGATGGGTAACTGATGGCTGTTCATTCCTCACTGTGTTGCTGCTGACAAGGCACACAGGTGTCTGTGCTTAATTACCCAAAGCAAGGGTTAGCAGGCGAGCTGGGATGTAAGGTTCATGTCAGTGACAGAGAAATCATGGATTAACTGGGGATGGTGAGGGATGCGAGACACCCCTCGTCCTGGGCTCTGGACTGTTTCCCCCTCCGGGGAATAACCATCAGAGCCCACCCAGGGCTGAGAGTGCAGCACCACAGGTTTCTCATGGACGCTTTGTCAGCCCATGGGACGTTCAGTGGGAAGCTGGGAGAGGCACTGAACCAGCACAGGGATAACTTGCTGTCATTCCAGACTCCCTCCTGGGCTGCAGTAGCTAGAGAAGTACATGTGTTGTCGAGTTCTGTGTTAAAGCTTCAAGCTGTAAAATAGAATGTAATTACTAATGAAACACAGGCAAGTAACAGGCGTGTGCTCCAGACTGAAGCATCAGATGAGCTTCAAGCAGGAGGAGGCCGAGTGCTTTTAAAGAAATACAGCAAGGGGGAAAGGGGTTGTGCATGGAGACTGTCAGAGCAACACGCGCTTAGAAATATTTCCTGAACCTCACAGTTTTGCAGGAGGGTTTATAATACTGGCACCATAGTGGGATGATGATTTAATAAGAGAAAAAAGTCTCTTTGACTTGCGCTTGCGGCACAATGAACATAGCCACAAGAGTGAGATAATTTCACATGCAGACATTAAGCTGTTAGTACAATGGTTAAGCATTAAAAGTTTCATCCTCGCTGTTTCTCCTCCAATGAGGAGCTCTTTGGTATTTAGATTAGCAACAGGATATAATAAACTCGTTAACATGTCAGAAATCTGGTGTTGGGAAAACCTACGTGGCTGGTCTCTCCTCTTTAGCTTTGTTGTGCGGTGAAACGCAGCAATTAGTGCTGTGACGGGGGGACAGGCTGGAGGCAGCAGGCAGGCGTAGCCGGGCCGACTTGGCACAGCATTCCCAGGAAGTCCCGCCTGGTTTCCAGTATAATGTGTATTAAACCAGTGAGACATCAAAATGTATGTTAACAGAGTGCTTACACAAGTGCAGACGTACAAAGAGAGCAGGATTTCGGCAGTACGGCTGCCCTGTGTGCGCACATAGAGCCGCAGAAGATGAAGGACAAACGGGATTTTCTAGTACAGTTTCTCTGCTAATAGACAATTATAGATTTTTGTTGCATCTCTTTTTTTTTTTACTTTGGTTTAAAGCTCTGAAATTGCAGCTGTTTGGGCAATTACAAATGGCAAACGTTAATTAAACCCAAAACAAACCAACAAGAAGCAATAGGAAAAAGTTCCTTGATGGGGAACAAAAACATTTTTGTTGAGGCCTAATAGAAGTTTGAGCTTTGTCCTAAAGCTCTCTCCAGTCTGCAGTGCCTCTCGCTTATTGAATAAGTGAAATGAAGCCCTTGGCGAGAGCTAGTAAGTGTGGGACAAAGGGCAGCAGTGAAAAATGAACACAGTTTCAAAATGCAGAGAAACAGATGTGAATCTGCAACAGAGAAAAAGGAGGAAGGGAAGCCCATTACAGAGACCATACCAAGGGCAGGATTTAAAGCTGCACAACACTTTGCTTACTGTGTTGCTCGCGCCACGCAGCATTTTACAGGCTGGTCCTCTTCATTATCTCTGATACCAGGTTGCGGAGAGGCTGCTTTTCAAACAGTGTCAAACATCTGACGATTCTTGAGGAATATGCATCAAAAGACCTCGGGCAGGGCGGGGGGAAGGAGAAGGTGGACGCTTATTAAGTCCTGCTAATGTTAGTGATGTATTGAGTGAAACATCATGAAAAATGAAAGCAAATCCTACTATAATCTTGACAGAACAAAAGGCTTTCAGTTAAAATAGAAAAATGCTAAGGCGGTATATATCAAATATAACTTCTATATTAAATGTGCATGTGGTAGAATATGGATCACATTATAGGAAATGTTGTTTGCCTTTTTCTTTTGCCTTCCACGAGCACCTAAAGCTCTTGCTTGGGAAACTTTTGGCCAGTGCGCTGCTTTCTGTTGGTAAAATTAGATTTTCTTGTGTTTTGTAATTAGGAGGGATTTGCCCATCTGCACTTGGAAGAGAAAAGATTTTGCTCATCAGTCATTAAGTACAAGGTTTACATGTCTAGCCTGAGTGAAAGTAGCTGTAGTTCTCATTCATCTTTCCTTGACAGGATAAACCCAAGATATTGAAGCAGTTATTCTCCTTTTTAAAAATCCCACCTTTTAGAACCACTTAATGGTATCAAATTTATCTGATGACTCAGTTTCTTTGAGCACAACTCCCCCCCTTCTAATCACTGCCACCTTTTGTTCTAGGCATAATAACATATAGGGCAGAGTTGGCACAGGAGCAAGGTGCCCCCTAGCAAAAGTCAAGTGCTTGCAAAGAAAAGAAAACTCTCGGTTCCTCCTTGAGGTCCGGTAGCTCTCGCAACAGCAGTCGTTTCCCTTAACGCGTTTCATTTGTCACAACGGGGAAGAAGTCTTTTAAAATACCTCTCTCCTTAAAAGTGAACGTAGCCTCTCCGGCTCATCTCGCCTGGTGCCGAAGTCGTCATCTTGGCAGGGAGGAGAATTCATGTATTAGTTTAGGGCTCAAGCAACATAAACAAAACTCAAGTGGCTGGAGGGAAAAAGGGATCATTATGTGAGTGAAAAAAAAATTAAACATCTTGACTCAACAAATGCTCCAGTCCTGTCTTATACCAGACTGTCTGTGTGCCAAGTTACAGAGAAGTCATCTGACTGAAGGGGGGAGAAAGGGAAACAGGGCTTATGTTTCGATGTGCAGAAATGTAATACAGTGAAAAAGGGGAAAGGAGTTTTCTAAATATAATTTTTTCAGCTCTTTTTTCCCCCTTTTGTATCTTTAGAACTGTTTCACTTTAAACATAATTGTGCCAAATGCAAATAAGTGTTGGAAAGGAAGTTTATGTTCCTTACAGCAGCGGGGAAGACCAGAACAAACCCCAAGCCCATTCCTTTATGGCTGTCCAAGGAGGGCATCGTCACACGATGGGCCGTCTTCTGGAGAGAAACCATGACAGATTGGAAGGAAAAGATTTCTCTATCCATCTTGTTATGTCACCTCTTATAAATCAACATATCTTAATTAATTACATTCTTTTCATACCAAGACTTTAAAATTGATGAGGGTGTGCCAGTGTGTATTTATTGCTCATTAGCTGCATGACTCTGCGGAGTTCTTGTGCCCTATTCCCACATGTTCAGAGGCTCGGCAGCATACTGTGGACATCTCATTTTACTGACTGTATGGATAACTGTCTCGGTCACGGTGGCTTAATTGTGTTGCTATCCTGAAGCAGACATAGGAGATGCATAAAATTCGGTGTGTATGCATTTTTACCTGTCACATGCATGCACATAAATATCTGTACCTAAATGGGCACACTTAGGGACTGCAGTTTATTTCCATGTAAGGACAACAGCATATTTGGGAGATCACAGATGCTCTTCTCATTTACAAATTAAATAGCAGCCAGAGGGTTAATTCTGTACGATATCAGCAATAGCTGTTCCTTAGTCAACCCGACCATGCAGAAGGTCATAAACTAAATATTTCTGTGTCTCGTTCTGATGTGCCAAAATTTACTTGAGAAACAAAATGAAGCTGAAATGAGTCTTTTAACTGAGTTAGTAACTAGGCACATTTGATACGAGCTACAGTCTGAGCTGCAGAGATTGATCAGGGCAACTAAAGCTTAAAGGGAAGCAGTCTGAGATGAGTTCTGGTGCCACTGGAACAGAAACATTCCAGGCTGTGGGTACAGCTCAGTGCAGATATCCGGGCAGAGCCTGCTCGTCCCATCTCATTATTCCAACAGTTGTTTGAAGAGCACGAGCCAGCCCTGCCAGAGCCGCAGAGGAAATGGTGAGGGGAAGAGGACAGCGTGGAGAGTTTCCCAGACTACAGCTAGCTTGGGGAGATAGCAACCAGATGGAAGCTGTCAGCAATAGTGAGGGTATTGCTACTGCTGTTTGAAAATGGACAGAGTAAGGAACGAAGGGAAAGAGGGGGAAGAGGCCAAGTGAAAGATGGATTGCACTGAAGAGCAGAAGAGGAGATAATGAAAAAGAAGTGGGGAAGGGGTGTGTGAGGAGTTGTGGGTCAGAGGAGCCTGGCTGCACTGTGCGCTAGCGCACAGGAACCTTGTTACTGAAAAATAACGCACGTTACATATTTTGTTTAAAATGTACCTGGGGCAAAACAAAGCTCTTTCAGCATTTGCATTAAATTCCAGAGAGATTTGCTCTCCTGAATACTTAGTATTTAGGGCAATTGCTTGGGATGAAGGTGCAGGTTCCGATCTCTGTCTGCTTGCTCTGGAGCTGGAAATAAAGTCTGGGTCTCCCTCAACCTGAAAACCACCCCAGGTGGGCAGTTGTAATGCTTCTGTGCCACCAGTTCCCTGGTGCAGGGGTTCGTGTTTTCCAGCCTGACAGTACAGGATTCACCTGCAAGGAGAGGGGTGCTGGTTGAAATTCCCATTCTCTCTCAGACAAGGTTCCTGACCCAGCACAGTTTTAGCTGTTTTCAGCTGGAGCTGTGGTTTGCTTGAGAAACTGGGAAAACTCAGACAAAAGTTCCTGCCAGGCTTACCCACAGCTTTATTCTTGGAGCTCAGGAATGAAACGCAGTCCCAAGCAGGCACCTACTAAGTCAAGTCAGTTTGTCTACCTAAGATGCATCTCTGGATGCGATCAAGTGTTATTTAAGGTTACAGAGAGTTTGGGAGACCAGTTGCTTTAAAATGCTACTCAGAGGAGTGTGAACCTGTGCTAAAAGCACTAAGGGGGAAGCAGGGCTGCTGCTCTTTTATGGGAACCCAAGCCCTGGGATCTACAATTGTTTTGTCCAGCCACCAGATTTCTGCATCAAGAGTCAGTCAAAGGCCTGATAGTGGAAAACAAACATCTGGTCCGCAAGAGAAAAGAGGTGTGTTCCCTAATTCAGCTTTAATTATAACTGTTTCTTGTGCTCTTAACTGATGCTCAGCATTTATAAAAGCTGCTACCTGTTGCCCCTTATGGAACACAGGCTACGAGTTGTTTTTGCTGTGCTACCGGGGGTTTTGAGGCATCGCTGTCTGCAGAATTCTTCACTCAGGTTACTGGCAGAAATCAAGACTGAAACAAGAGCACTTAAGCTCGGGTGTATCCAGCACAACTGGCACTTCGGTTTAGTTACTTTGTTTTGACTGCTTCAGTGGAGATCTCAGTCTGGTCTTGCAGCTTGTCCATGGTATTTTACTTTCCCCAAGCCTGGGCTGTCCTGCAACTTAATACAATTTATGTATTAGTATTGCTGAAAGTATTTTCCATGCGTTATAACAGCGACTCTTCAACTGCAGTGTGGGTCATGCAGATACTAACACGAGGGATGCCAAGAGCTCGGTGCTGTCTGTGAGCGCTGTTCCTGACAGGCAGAGAACTCGAGGCTGTTTTCTAGCCTGTTTGTCGTCAGGAATGGTGGCTGGTCACGAACGGGGAAGACGCATTCAGCTGGAGTGTGTTTACTTCACAAGCAGCGCTAAAAGCAGCTTGTGCCATGGTGTGAGCTGCGGTAGGAGTGCAGCTGAAGTCCCGTGTGGTCGGGGTTGCGGTGCGTGATGGCCGAGGCAGAGCAAGAGAGAACGCTTCAGGCTTGTTGCAGAGGTGTCTCTGGGGTGCGAAGCCCCTCGGAGCCGTGCGTTCGCTGCGTGTCGGGCTCTGGCAATGAGCGCTGGATCCACCCTGAAGGCTCCCTCGCCCTCCGAGGGGCGCTCCGTGACCCCCGGGCTGTGCGGCGGGGCTCGGTGTCCCCCATGGCACCCCGGGGACCCCTCACACCCCGTTTCCTCCCTCGCTGTGCTCGGCAGGGGCCCTGCGCGTTCCCCACGGCTGCAGGCAGCCTTTCCGGCCCGGGACCCCCGGACCGCGCTCCGCGCCGCTGCCCTGGTGTGGGCAGGCGGGCACGGCCCCTCGCTCCGCGCTTCACCGGCGGAATTCCTCCCGCAGTAACGGAGTGCGGAAACCGGAGTCCCTCGGCTGCAGCCGCACGGTGTGCTCCAGCCCCAGGCCGGCGCATGGCGCCCTGCCCGCAGCCGGGCCCCGCGGGCTGCCCCCGGGGCTCAGGTGAGCGGGCGAGGCGGGACTCCCTGCTCCGGTTCCGCTGCCCGCCCCGGTGAGTGCCGAGCGTTCGTAGCGTGCCTTTGACAATGATTTGTGTGGGTTTTGGTGGGTTTCCCCCGGGAGCGATGATGAAATGATAATGAAATGCCGCCCGCTGGAGGCGACGTGCCAGTGCCCGGCCCCAATGCCGGCATTAGCCTAATTCAGTAAGTGCTAGATGCCCGCTTTGTTTGTGTGGAGCTTGCAGCCCTATTGATGTCAAGCAGGCTGTTAAAAAGCATAATGACATGGCATTAGAGACCCCGAGAGCAATTAACAGGCTGCTTAATTAGCAAAAGGAATTAGAATTTGAGTGGCTGATCTTTGCTTAAAGACTTGTAAAAAAGCTGGAGCAGTTATCTGATTGTGCATTGATCAAACGGGCTAACCCTGTCCTTAGGTAATTCTCTTCCCTCCATTGTGGTCTTTGAATATACAACTGTTTAAATATGCTGACCTGCCCCGAGGACCCAGAGGGGAGCTGCGCCCGCGGGGCTCGGCGGCAGCGGGACCCCGCGCCTCGGCCCCGCGACGGGCGAGGCCTCGGGAGGGCCCCGGCCCCGGGACCGGGCTTGGCCCGAGGGGATGAGGCCCGGAGAAGGGCCCGGCCTGGCCCGAGGGCGTGAGGCCCGGAGCAGGGCCCGGCCTAGGGACGGGGCCTGTCGTGGGCCACCTGCCCGGGCAGCAGCCAGGCCAGATGTGGGGCCACCCCGGAGGTGCCCCCCGCGCCCTTCTGCTGGCTCTGTGGGACACGTAACGGCCCCTTTGGCAGGCAGGAGGGGAAGGGGCAGCCCTGGCCGTGGCTGGTGGAGGTGTGCCGCTTGCACGGGGAGCGGGCTGGAGGGAGCGAGTTAGAGCATCCTGCGCAGGGCTGAGCTGGGGGAAGGTGCGTGTGGGCACGGCGGGTCCAGGAGCAGCACAAGCACGGGCACCGCTTGTGCAGGCGCACTCGTGCTCTCCCCGGTGCAGGCACCCGCACGCTCTCGGCATCTCCCCTGCGCTGCTGGCAGGGGAACGCCGGCGAAGTGGTTGCCTTTACACGAGCACTGTATCGTTTGCTCTGCTGCCTTCGGGTTTGGTTCGCTCCAAGTGCGTTATGACACCCTCCCTCCCCAAACAATGGTGGAATCGCAGCTGGGGCCGCGGCGAAGAGGGCTGCTGGGGAAGGGGAGAAGCGTGGGCATCATAAAATGCTTGTGTTTATTTTAGGTGCTATGTGCAACAAAATAAGCACGTTCAAGTAACGGAAAAAGAAAAGCAGACCGGACAGAAAGGGAGCCGCAGAGCCACCGTGCTGCTGTAGGAGAGGGTTTCAGCTGTGGTTGCTGTGGAAGGTCAGAGTAGACGATCTCAGAATTTCTTTGGCTGTAACATGGATGTGACGCTTGCTTGACCTTGCTGTGCTTTTGGCAGGTGGTTCCCTATTACTGCGTGGCGCAGAGTTATTAAAAAATCCATTAAGGGCTGTGTTTGTGCTTGCCAGGAGCCCACCTTCCCCAAATACTTTTTTTTTTTTTACACAGGTTTTCCTTGAATATTGTTCTCTTTGCTCCGCATAATTTTGGGTTATTGGGATAATCTTGTTGAACAGTTCTCCATGCAGCGAATACATCCCTTTTTTTCTGGGTTTGTGAGGGTGAGGAAAGAGAATTAACCTTTACCAGGCGGTGGAATTGTGCTGCGCCCGGTACAGTTTTCATTGTTTCACTTGGAAAAGTTTTCTTTGACCCAAGTGTGATTGTCTTCAGTTCCTGACGGTTTTATTCTGGAAACGTTCGTTCTAAACATAACCGCCCAGTCTCTAAACGAGCGCTATTGTTTATTGTTTTCCTTTTAATAATCTTATTTTTTCCTGTCTTCTAGATGGCTAGAAAGAGAACAAAAATCCCCCGCCCCCCAGCTTAGCGATTGAAAAACATCTATAGCCGTTTTCTCACTGTGGATGCTGTCTGGGAGAGCATTTGTGCTGTGGACGCCTCTTCCAGTGATCCAAGTTCTAGTGAGAGTCTGATTAGTTTTTAATGCTTTGAAATGAGTAAATTGTGATTTGGGTTACAGTAAATCTCTGCTTACAGGAAAATTGTTCTGTAGGGAAATATTTATTACTTCACTACGGTTTGTGTGAGATCAAATATGTATTGTATTTCATGCCATAGAATTCACTGAAATATTACAGAATATGGTGAGGCCGAACTGAGCTAATCTGCAGCCCACTCACAGCACATCTCAGATTTGCTCCTTTCGCACTTTCCTATACTGAGTGCAGCAGTTAGGGGGGTTAAAAGTTGGGGTTTTATGTTTTGGTGTGTTGGGTTTTTCCCCCTAGAGGTAGCAGTCACTAAATAGAAGGAGGAGGAGGGAAGTGCCTGCCTGCACTGGAGCTTTTTCATATCACTAGGATGTGTGATGCAATTGCCAGGGAAGTTTCGAAGCTGACATTCCAAGGTCTTGATCTAGACATCAGCTCTGTGTAGGCAGAGCTCTATGCTCTTGATTTAATTGGGATTGCTTATGTCTTCAGGGATCTGTCCAGACGGGCACCAGCCTGCTATCAGAGAAAAGCCTGTGTTGCATACAAGCATTTCCCTCATCTTTCTACTTTAATGACATATTTCTCCAAGAAAAATGCTGAATCTTTTCCAATAGCTGCGAAAGTGTATTTGAAATAAAAATCTCATTCCTCTGGAGGCTCTTCTCGATGATAAATGGACTATTATGCTGTTCAGCCAAGGAAGATATTCATATCTTCCAAAATTTGAAAGAACATATTAATAACTGATCCTGTGTCTTAAATAAATTCCATATTAAGTTGGATAAAACATGTTTTTAAGAAAAGGAAATGACAAGAAGCCCACAGTTGATGCACATCACAGGGTAAATAAGTGTGCAAAGTTATGCTTGGGTTTAAATGATTGTAGGGTGGAAAATTAATTGCTTTAGGCTTACTCGGCTGAGATTCAGTGGCACTTTGGACTTTCTCAAAGCCTTTACCCTGAAGATAACTAGAAATTTTGATAAAGCCTTTCCTAAAGCATGGCTCTAGTCATCGGGATCAAGTAAATTGTGGGAGTGCAAAGCAGACGCCGAGCCCAGGATACCTGACTCAACCCAGCCTCATACTCCTCACCAAAATGCTGTCAATCTGTGAAGAATCATATAATAAGCACATGGGGAAAGAACAGATTAAGATTGTTCATTCATGTTCTGAAGGATCCCAGTGAAAATAAATATCTTTGTTTTGTTTGATCGCTTGGAATAATTAGTTCCGAAGCTTGGGTAGCATGAAACTTGAGGGACCTTTTCCATAGTGGTTTAAAGGAGCCTTTCAGAAGGACCGTGCAGTCTGTGAGGGTTAGATACTGAGGTGAGTTGGGAACCCCTTGTTTTTTTGGGGTGGGGGGTGTGTAATGTATCCTGTGTTTTCTCAGGTATTTGGGTTAATCTTGAACCAGTGAAGCAAACAGCCACGGTTGTGAAGGAAATGAGAAATTCTAATTGGAAAAATACAGGACTGAACCCATCCGCAGAGGTTGGTCGAGGGGCAGGTGGATGAGCTGATGCAGCAGATAGTGGTGGGTGTTCCATAGCTAAGCAGCGTTGCACATCGGTTAGAAGTTTGGTTTTCAAAACACAAACTGTTTTACATTTTGCAGTGCTTTTAACTCATTGTTACTGGCTTTAGTGGGTATAAAATATTTAAAACTTTGTGAAATCCCCCCAAAAGCGAGAAAAGAAATAAAAATACCATCTGTCTTTTTCCATTAACAGGCAGCTGTTGACTAATAAAAGAGCAAAGTTGGATCCATGATATAAATGAAGCAAAATACCAGAATCTAAGCAGGTGTTTTTAGCAGTGCCATTGAGCATGGGTGTCCTGAAGTCAGGTGACGCTAGTACAGTTTTGTCTGGTGTGGACTGATACTGAAGACCAGGAGAAGGATCCCTTGGGCTTCCCTGCAGTATTCATTCAGGTTTTACTTTGTTGATTAGTTAATCATAGCTGCCCACACACTTAGTGCTCTCTGGGGGAGCAGAAGGAAAAAGGGAATAAAACCTTCCAACTCGTGCAAGGTTAGGGACGGGAGGGAGGGAATTTAAATTGAGTTGGTGGAGTCATGCCGTTGTAGGTAATCTTGACCTAATTAGTCTAATGGAACATAGTCCAGCACTAAGCATCTGGGCTCAGATTTTTCAAAAAGTAAAGATTAAATTTAAAGAGATTAGACAACTTTTATTTTTTTCTTTCCTCTGCAAGATATTAGCTGTTCAAAAATGACAAAAATGTCCTTAAGCCTCTCTGAAGGAAGGGTGACCAAACAGACTGCCTTTTGTTCTGCAATGGAGCTTGCTTGCAAGCCACGGAGAGGTGGTGTCCGGTCACTGTGTGCGGGACCCAGAAACATGACTTATCTATCGCCAGGAAAGCAAATAAGGCTGGGTATTAGCAGGGGGATTAAAAGTCGAAGTTGCCAGTGCATCAGGGAAAACACTGGCCACCCACAAGGTCTGTTGGAGAGACAGGTTTGTGAAACCTTGCTGTAAAGGAGAGGAAAAAACTGGGGCAATGATCTTCCCAGTGCTAGTATAAATGAGCCTTGGATTCATTATATGAATACTGACCTGGTGTTAAGGTATGGATAACAGATGCCACTGCTTGTAAATAGCACTTAGGCTTCTGCATGTTCGTGTGACCTCTGAAAATGAATACACGTTCCTAAACCTTACCCTTAGGTAGCTTGGAGACCTTCATGATACGCACGGGCAGATGGCACATGTGCTAAGCAGCTATAGGTTAGGAAGTTAAGGTGCTGGTGTGAGGTACTTAGGTCTGTGCTGCTGCCTGGTATGGAATCAGGGTGTATTCAGGTGTTAATATTTTGCTGTTTCATTTTAAAGGATGAAAGCTACTTCTGAATTTGCAATATTGTGGGGATTTCAAATGGTGATGGTAGTTCTTTAGTGCATGTAGGCTATATACAGGGCATTGCCCAAGCCCTTTTCCTTCTGCCCTTGGCTGGTGGTCTGTGTGAAATGAGTTTGTGACTCTAAACCAGTTCTTGATAAACATAACTGTATATTACAGCCCCATCGACTTGATGTGCAATAATCGGCTTCCAGATTTTAGTGATTGCGCTGGCCATGGAGGATAAATTGTATTGTCATTTTATCTTGCCTTTCATTTTCTGCCTTTCTAGCTGTAAGCCTTAGAATTGTGGACTCAACTGTACAGGGACCAGCTCTGCTTGCCGTGGGAGACGCTGGGAGAGCTGCCATCAGATGAAGCAGTTCATCTTAGTTGTGTGTAGTCTCTCCAAAGCATGTGGAGCGCAGCAAAACAAAATAGCTTCATCTGCCTTTTTGGTAGTTTATTAGCAATGTGATTATCTACCTCCAACCCTCTTCTCTTGACTTAGCAGATTTTGTTGGGCTTGGAAGGATTTTAATTATCCCAGATTGTTTTAAGGCTCAGATATCGAAGGTAGAAAGGTGGTGAGACACTGAGCACCGCACCTGCAGTCCCGCGCATAAAGCCTCAGCCTTGCACCTGTGTCTCTGGTGGTCCTTAAATAAGTGTACAACAGAATGAGGAGTGTTCTCAGTGTCTTTATAAAGTCCTGGTTCTATCAGTAGGATTTTTTTTATTAGCAAACCCTTTGACTTTGAAGCCTCAGCTGAACTACTTCTTGACCTTTACAAGTGAATCGGCGAGACACTAACCATGTGAGGTGGGTCATATGGAACAGATTTAGATAGAAACTCATATCATCCTACCAGAGGAATGCAAAGTCTCTCCCGATCCCCTCCACAAAGCTGCATCATGTGTGTGAGATAAATCCAAGGGACATAAGGGCTTGCCAGACAGCACAAAGGACAATAACTTTGCTATCTCAAACAAAACAGACAGCACTGCTTTGAGATTTCACTCTTAAAGGTGTAGTAACCGTCTCCCTTGGCCATTGTGGGTTACTAAGTGAGGGTGTTGGGGAGTGAAGGGGGATTTATAGCTTTCAAATGTGTGGTGGTCTGGCAAAATGTACGGGGGACCACATGAGCATAAGGGTGCCTTTGGAAAGCTGTGTGAGATTTTAAGATGTTGATAGCAATAAAGGGTTCAACCTTTTTGTGTACCTCAGAGCATCCTGAGTGAAGGTTCCAACACTTCATGTTTTACACATGCCAAACTATTTCTATCTACAAGGGTAACAAGGGCTTTCCTAAGAGCATGGAGGTGAATTTTCTCCCCCTTCACCTCGTGTCATCACTTGTCAAATGCTAAAATGCAGCAGTTTGAATTCTCATGTAAGAGAAGTGGGAACTTGTATCAAGCAGGAGCTGTGGAGGTTAAGAGGTATCATCCAGCTCAGTGTTTCAGGTGCGTGGCTGGTGATGTGCATCCTCAGAATGTCCACTGTAAGAAACATTACTGTATTTTGAGATACGCTGCTTGTGTCACTCTTCTGTCCAGTAACCCTGCCAGGGACTCACCTGAGACCTGCGACGCCTCTCCTTGCTCCTTTTGACAGCGCTGAATTAGGGTTCTTCAGAGTTCAGAGACTGTTCTGAGAAGATGCAGTTAGTATGTTACTTGCACAGTGAGCTGATGGGAAGAGTGTCTTTAAACCCTTAGGCAATAGTGTAGCTGATGGGGACATTTTCTTGCGGTGTCGCTTTCTGCAGGGGGAAGGCTGACAGTGAGCAGGCCCCAGTGAGTAAGGCATTTTTCCCCAGTGAAAAAAGGAAATGACGCCTTCCCTTGGGAGCAGCAGGACGAGTTTTTCAATGGAAGACCATTACGGTCATCTTCTGCCGCTTGTTTTGATGGAACCCACAAATCCTGATGACAGAGCTCGTGCTGAAGCTTTTGACAGAGACAAAGCTTAAGTCAGACCCAT
Organism: Lathamus discolor; assembly: GCF_037157495.1. NCBI lineage: Eukaryota > Metazoa > Chordata > Aves > Psittaciformes > Psittacidae > Lathamus > Lathamus discolor. The sequence continues at coordinate 7,326,097 of NC_088899.1, read as the reverse complement.
TCTTTAGCACTTTTTACTAACTCTGTAAGTGCTTCCTGCTCAGTATCATGGTCCTTTATGTGTCCTCATCCAGCTTTCCCATCATTTTCTAAAGGGAGAGTAGATGCCTAATACCAGTAGGGTGTGTAGAAGCTTGGGGTTGTGATGTGTTGTGATGCCCAAATTCTGTTTCAGCACTGAGCAATAGCTGAAGCTTTCTGCAGACTGGGATGCGCAGCGGGTGTTGAGTTCTGTTGGAAATCATGAGCATGTTGCAATGGGAACTACCGAGGCACAGCGCTTTAGTGCTTGGGACTTGTGAACCCTGCGTGACCTGGCAGTTTTGCTGGTACAAGGTAGGAAGATGTGAGCATCCGTCCTGCTGAGACAAACCTTTGCGCGTTTAGCTAGAGAGGTGTCAGACTCTTGACCAGCATCATTCTTCATTCCCTTATTTCAGAGCTTTTTCTTTCAAAGTGCTTTTGCCTTAGGACTCTACAACTCTGACCTTTAGCACCAATATTATACCTTTAATTATGTCTGCTAGACAAACATGTCACCTTCAACTTACTTTAGTCCTGGCATGCTATGAATCTCCCTTGGCCAACGTACTGTAAGGTTCTGGGTTTTGACAATGCTATTAGCAGGGAGGCATTTTAAGCTGTTCATTGTATAATCATCCCTGTAAGGTGGTGGTTTTCTCCAAATTAATCAGCAGGGCTTGTACTTAATCAGCAATGATAAACGTATATTTTTTCCTCAGATTACAGACCTCTGTCTCGGTGTTCCATGGTAAGCTGGATTCTGCGCTTTATCTGATTTGTGGGATTTGAATAAGTTTGGCCCGCACATAAGTAACTGTGCGCTTGACCTTGAACATAACAGTAGCAGGGGAGCTACAGCCCCTCTGTGCTCGTGTTGCTGACAACGCAAACGTTTAAACATGGGAATTAAGATTTTATTTTCTCTCAGTGTTTCTCCTTTTTTTTTTCGTTAACCTATGGCAGGAGAAAAATACAGCTTGGGCTGCATCTGCACCAACCCTCAGGTTATTAATATTCCTATTAAAGAGCAATGAGGATAAAGAGCAAATGGAAGAGAATAGGAATTTCGTTTGCTTGCTGGCACTACAGCGTAAAACATTATTAAGATGATTTGTTAAATAATAGAAAGGGTTTTTCATTTCCTAATTTTCCAGCTGCAGCTAAAGCTATCTGCCGGCAACCTGCTTCTCATTCCTTAATATTTAGACTTATGGACCAATTTGAGAGTATTTTCTTTCCTGCTATGATTAATGCTTCTATGAAACAATGTCATCGCAAGCCATCTACCTACCTTGTCAGCTTGGCATCAGTCTGGCTGTGCTATGCTGTAATTTATGGCTTCAGCCAGTAATTTGCAAATCTAATGTTGGGGAGGCTATGAGGATCTGAAATTTGAATGCTTTTTACTGATTTGGTAAATATCTCCCCCATTAGTAAAACAAATGGCGCAGGGATCAGACATCATCTCCAAGGCTCAATAAATATTTTATCAGCCATAATGGAAATTGTCAAATTGATCTAATTGTACAATACGTTATCAACAAGATATCAAAGTTGGACGTGGCCTCTGCCCTTGTCTGTCGTTTGCAGGCTTTTGTCTTCGATTGTGACTTCCTGGGAGAAAAGTGGGGAAGCGCAGAGTTCATTGCAAAGTAGAGGGAATACGGAGCCGGGTGAATAGCCATTCAGAACCGAAATTCCGGAGAAATAATTAACTCTCCCCTGCTTGCCTGGAAAGGTTCATGTAAATCTCCCCAGTGGTAACTGGTATTTTTGTGTCGAACCTGTACACATCGATCTAATACATAAAGGTGAATTATCCACCACCGATGCTGCTTTTGAGGTAACATGCACGGCTTCCTTCCTTTTAGAAGAGCCGAGGGAGTGAATTCAGAAGCAGGGTTTAGTTCTGTGGCAGCAGCTGGGGGATTATTTCATTAATTTCTTAGAAGAAGTTTAGGAGAAAAGTGGCCTGACTTTAGCTGAAATTGACTGGAATTGTTGCTCAGCTTGAATCCGGTGACATGGTCACTCGCAGGGAATGCAGAGTTGTAAATAATTGAGGATTTATTTGGATTTTAGCCTGATTTTAGCAAGATAAAATGAGAAGACTTTGCCATGCTGAAATTCAGGCTTGTTAAGCTTCACCCTATAGAGATGTTTAGTTTAATGCAGCTCTTTTCAGTCCCCCCTATTTTTTTCCCCTGTGCGAGGGGAGAATCCATCCACAGACACAGAAGAATTTATTGACATCAAAGTGAAGAGAACGATTTTCATGTAAGAATGGAAAGTAAAAAGGGGGGAGGTTGCTCTGCCTGTGGGAGCAGGAGAAACCCATCTGGGATGTTCTGCCCTCGCCTGTGCACTGCAGCAGATCTGGGCAGGACTGGAGGGGCTTCAAGGCAGCTTGTGTCTGATGGAGCAGATTTCTCAAGGTGGAGACCCTTGCCAGCTTTTCCTCCTCAACGCATTCAGTTTTCAGCCAGGGTGTTAATATTTAATGGGTAGGGACCAGGGCTGTGCACAGAACCGCTCACAAAGCAGCGTGTGACTGCCTGGAACTGGTCAACCAGTATATGGCCTTTTTGTTCATGTCCATTTCCCCCCCAAACATCCATTGTGTAGGAGTGGCAGGATGCTTTCTTGGGCCTGTTTTCTGTGTGCCTTAGGTTGCTTATTGCTAACAAAGAGCGTGTCAGTACTGCCTCAGTGAGGTGGTAGATGTTGCCCAAGTGCCTGAGATCTTTGAATAAAAGGTGCAGAAGAAATGGAAGAGTCTGCCTTTCTTTTTCTTCAAATTAGTGTTTGGGTCTCCAAATGCCCAAACTCACCAGTGTCTCGTGCTGGAGAATGGTGGTAGCCTTTGCCTAGGTAGAGAATCTTAAACATGTTCTTGGATACAGCCCCTAGTTATGTTTTTCATTAGATCTCTGGGAGGCTTAAATAGAAGGTCTACACTTGATGTTTTTGGTTTCCTGTCATTTTGAATAAAAATAAGGATAGAGAATGTGGTATCTTAATAGGAACCTTGCGTAAAAGTAGCTTTAGGTAGCAGTGTCTTTGAGGAAGTGCTTAAAATTTAAGCTAACAAGCTGCAAACATCCTGTAATGTGTTTTTACTGTTAGTTTGTTGGGTACAGCCACTTTCTGCATTGTAAATAGGGAACAGAAGTAACTGGAAGTGTGTGTGGAATTAGAATCAATTTGGGGATGTTAGTAACTGAGCGCAAGTAAGATCATAATATTCATTAACTCAGTGGAAGGGTAAAGGGGCTGTTCTAACGAACAGCAGACAGGCAACCAAGACCAAGGGAAGCTTGGGCTTCAGCGCAGCCTCTAGCCTCGGGGTTGTTGAGTCAAGAGAGGTTTCTAAACATAAGCCATATGCTTGTTCTTGCTTTCAAATATTCTTTGAAAGTGTATGTTTGGTTTTCCACCCCGGTGCTTGGTCATTCTGTGCTGTGCACAGGGGCACGGGAGTTGTTTGGTGTGGTTTTCTCCAGAGCACTTCTGGGTAGGGGTTTTTTTCCCAGCAGGATCTGAGCATGACGGAGTGATAGCTCAGTAGATAAGATCAAGATCTCGGTGTTATTGAACAGTGAAATACTGAACTCGGCTTAGGCCCAGCTCTGGGGCAAGGTGGTAAGAAGTGGATGTAATTCGCTTTTTGCTGAAGAGGTGACCAGTTCCCAGTCTCTTGCCTCCTGGCCGCCGTGTTCTCTGCAGCGTCTCGGATGTGCTGCCGTGTGTTGGTTCTCTCCAGCACACGCACAGAGCACACAGCATTTAGTTTGGCCCATCCAAGTGATGACAGACCTGTGGGTGTGAGCAAGCCCAGGCTTTAGCACCCATGATCTGCTGCACATCCGTTAACTTTGGGGAGACAGCTATTAATTTTCAATGCAATCCTTCTTTTCTTTGCATCCCATGCACACTCCCACCCCCAAACCAGCAGACCTAGATTTGTATCTGTAATGGCTTCTGGTGAGAAGAGGAAAAAAAAGCAAGTTGTTCTTAAGCATTCATTTTCTAGGCCAACAATAACCCCAGCCTAGACGAGTAACTCCCTCCTAGTTCCTACAGAGAGAAGTGTTAGACTACACAGACAGTGAGGTCATTCATAGTCACTATTGTTTCTTGATAACCCAATTAAGAAAGTGCAATTTATCTCGCCTGTTTCCATTTAATTACCTGATTTGTCTGAGCAGTCGCACGAGCTATCTCCCCTGCACTCCAGGGTTCTATCAGGCTGAGAACCTGCTCCTGCTGCCTGCTCCCCAGGTGCTTTTCATTCATTTGACCTATAGTCATAGACAGTTATAAATCAGGAAGGTGGAAAGAGCCATCACATTGCTTTCCCTTACTTTATCATGAGGGGGGAAATGTGTGCGCTAGATTGAGAGGCACAGTGCTATTGCCCTCTTGCTAATCTCAAACCAAACTTTAATAAAGGTATTTTATAGTGTTCCATTTAAAACTAAGGATGGCTTGAAAAAAACGTTTGTGTGTGCAGAGATTTGTCAGTGTGGATGTTCCACGGCAAAGGGTCAAACCCACAGCATTAATATCCAATGGAGAAATTATTAATAGCTGTATATCACTGTTATTAACATGCTCTAATGACTCGTGTTTGTAAATGCTGTCTTTTCTGTGATTATCACTGCTGCCAAATGCAGTCTGGAGATACCTGTCTGAAGCAAAGGAATCATTTCAGGTGAACAGCCCATTGCCTTCGACCTTCTGAAGCCGTACAAATTAGCAGCTAAACTGCAGGAGGATGTCTCCTGGTGTGCTTTGGCTTCCTTGCTGCCCTGTCATTTTACCCAGAGCTTTCTCATTTGCAGTGTTCAATTCACAGATTTAGGGATCTCATTCCTAGAAACGTGTTTAGTAAACTGAATGTTCTTGGTGCAAGACACTGAGGTCTGGACTCAGGGTTTTTGTTTGCTTGTCCAGCTTTGGACACCAGGTTCCTCTTCTTAGGCACTTACTCAGGTGGTACAGTGTTTTAGGGGTGCTTGTGCTCCCTGTAAGAGTGGCAATGATGTCCTCAGTTAAAACACCTGGCAAATTGGTGCTGGTGCTTGGGAATCGATGTTACCCCTGTGGTTCAGCTGATCTGCATCTTCTGTCTGTTGGTAATAGGTGTTTTAGGGGGAGAGAGCCTGGCAGGGACATTTACCTTTCAGAACGGGGGGTTCATCTTCATTCAGATAGCATTTCTGTGACTTAATTCGCATTTCAAGTGTGAAAGCTGTAGCAGCAGCAGGAGTAGCATCACCATGCCCTTCTACTTCTCTGGTGCAGTGCTGTTGTGCCTGCCTGTTGCGGTTGAGCCCTCGTTGGAGGGCCCACCCATCGAGGTTGTGCTGGGCACAAGTGCAAACACTTAGAGATAATCACCACCTCGGAGACTCATAGGCTGGTTGGGGTGAAGGCTTCTGGTCCAGAAAACCATCTTCAGAGGCTTCTGGGCTCAGTGTGGTGAAGGTGCGGGTTACCTGAAGAACTCCACTTTGTGGAGGTTAGGGAGTGTTTCATGTCTTCCCTGTTGCTGTGTTGACTTGTAAGTATAGAGCAATGGTCTGGTTTACTCTGGGGTTTGATTTTGGAAGCCAGGGCTGTCCACCCTTCCGAAGGTTGTGGGTGTGTTGTGTGGGTTTCCTTTCTCTCTGCAGTTGTTTGAGCTGCTGCTATTTGTGAAGAGGTGTGTGCTGTGCTGCTTGAAGTTAACCATGAACTGTGCTACCCGCTGATAGCGGGCAGCTTTTGTTTGCTTTGCCACAGTCCTGTGCGGCCCAAGCAGGTGGACAAATGCCTAAGAAGGGTTTGGCTTTGTTTGGGTTGTGTTGTGTGCATGGCTTTCTTCTTGTTGCCTCTCCACCCCTCTGCCCCTGTAGCAGAAGCACCCTTGCCCTTCTGAGGTGCGTGTTTTGTCTTGCTGGGTGGTGTTTAGAGGAGAGGATAACGGTGTAATCAGGAGCGCTCTGCGTGTTTCCAGCAAATCACTGTGCGCTTGGGATAACAGGTTAGCCAAAGGAGCAAGCAGGAGCTGTCTGAGTTTATCTGATGCATTGAGGATTGAGTATCTCGGGCCATGATTGTAGCATGTTACAATTCAACGCAATTGTATGGTATGATTCCATGTAATCTGCTTTCTCTGTTTATCAGGGATTATCACATCACACGGTGTGCACAACGTATTGGGAAGCAGCTTTTGAGAAGTTTCAGTTTCTGAATGCGCTGAGCTTGTGTTGCATGTTCTCAAGTACTGGGGTGTTTGGCATGTTGTGAAAATAGTGATCGTAGGGCCTGGGTAACCCGTTTCGTCCACAAAGGTGGAATCACGTAGGTGCTTTGTTGCACAGGCGGATGCACAGAGCTGTGTCTGTCCTGGGTTTGTGCAGATACTAAGATGATTGTATTGAAAGCCCTGTTTGGTATGTGTGCTTCAAAAGTCTGTTGTCAGATTGGTCAATAAATGAGGATTTTGTGTCAATTTAAATGGGTTTTTAAATTAAGGTGTTCTTTCTTATTCTCTCTTGAAATGTGTCCTTTTTCAAGATGCCCATCAAGAGGATGTTGCTTTCTGTGCAGCAAGTGGCACGGGTGTCTGGAGTTCTGCATATATATCCCAGTTCTTACTTGGAGCATCTTTGGGCAGTTCTCAGGCCTTGCTGGGGGAACGTGTGTGCTTTTCTGATTAGGAAGTGTCTCCAAGGATCCAGCAAGAGGGCAGAGCTTCCTCTTCTGCTGCTGACCTCATCTCTGAAGCAGGTTTCCATCCATAAGGTTTGTTAATACAGAGAGCGCTGATTTCTTTTACACCCAGTACGCAGGAGTGAATGTTCACATGGCTGCAGGTTGGATGTAACATCCCCCGTGTCCTGTGGTCACTGTGGGGACGCTACAGAATGCCCAGGTGGTGGCCTGGTCTGCCTGGTCTTCCCTGAGCGTTGCTGCTGTTAACAGTTCGGTTGCATTCCTTCCACGAGCTGGGAAGGATGTTCCAGGTCCTACAGCTCCTGCACCAATTCGTCTGTTCCAAGAGAAATATCAGTTAGTTTACTGTAAAGTGGAGAGCACTAAAGGCAAGACAAAGCACTACAGTGGAAATCACCCCAGTAATATTGACTAAGAGATCTTTATTCACGTGTGAAGAATGGGGTTAGGAGATTTGATCCTGACACACACTTTGTCCAGCAGGATAAAACCTTCTTGTTGGGTTTATAATCCCTTGCAGTTGGTGCCAGAAATCATGAATTTGCCTAGTGTGTGTAAGAGTAGAAGCAGGCTTATGAAGCACAAGCAGTCATACATCTTCTGCTCAGTGTTGGCTTCATCCTTTCATCCCTCAGTGTGATAGCGCTTGGAGCTTTTCCTGTGGCTAAATAGAAGGATGGCTCGTTGTATTCTGGGAATTTGGTGAAGTCCAAGTCTCTTCTCCCAGGCTGAAGTACTTTTGACACCTAAATGAGGTGCCCTAATATCTTAACATGCCATTCCATAGGGATTTGTCACCTCCATCTATCCTGGAAACTGGGAAAATTGTAGTAGTGTTGGGATTGGAGTGTACCTGGAATGAAAACCCGGAATGATTGTGTTCTCTGTACCTGTACTTTGACTTGTGCTTTGTAGGGTGATATTCTGTGAAGTGCTTGACAGAATGCCAGGAATTTGGACAAATGTTTGTAAATCCCAACAGCCACACACATTTCTCCTGAATGATGATTAGTTCCAACAGTTGGACTGTGGGAAGACAGCAGTCCTGGTTTGTTATGCTGTTGTTTGGAAAGGGTGGCTGTCCGGCTGCGGCACTGTTTGGTGGTAGCATGTGCGGTTATCGACCCACCTTTCCCACAGGGAGTATCTGCAGGTCCGTGTCCGTAGGTCCGTTTGGAAGCACTGTTACCACTGACTTGCAGGAGGAAACCTTGGCAGCAAAAAGCTAATGTGAGCTGCTTGGGAGACCAGTGAACAGAGTGTGAGTACTCCAAGCATTTAGCAGATGCTTCAGAAATCAAACATGTTCAGAGAAAACACAATCTGTTAGTGTAGAGAGGGGCTAAGTGTGGAATGAATGTAATCTCTCCCCACTTGAATCCACAGTGGATTTCAGATCCAAAAAGTAGAATACCTGCTCATTGGGTTGCAGGAAATCACAGAATCCCAGACTAGATGGATTCAGGGGACCTTAAAGATCATAGTTTCCAACCCCAGCCATGGGCAGGGACCCCTTCCACTGGAGCCGCTTGCTCCAGGCCCCTGTGTCCAACCTGGCCTGAGCACTGCCAGGGATGGGGCAGCCACAGCTTCTCTGGGCACCCTGTGCCAGCGCCTCAGCAGCCTCACAGGGAAGAGCTTCTGCCTAAGAGCTCAGCTCAGTCTCCCCTCCAGCAGTTGTAGCAAGGGCTCTTCTACATTACTGGGGCTTGACATCTAGCAGATGATGTGTAATACTTAGGCAAATGTTAATTCATAGAGTCCAAGAGTAGCTTTTTGGGTCTTGCTCACTGTGCAGAAGTTCTCTATGACCCTTATTTAGCATCTTATTTAATTCTTCTTCCCCTGCTCTCCCTCCCCCCATCATTCTGAGGAACCACAAGAGCAAAGTCTGCATCCTTTTACATGGCAAAACGCCGGAGAAGGATCCTGTGCTTGTTTCCATTATGATAAAAGACAAAACAACTAAATTAAATTGGAAGCAATCTCTGCATTACACAAGTCTGCATACTCCAAAATTCTCAAAACAAAAGAGGTGCCGGGAAAGCCAATCACCGTTGGAATGGAGGAAAAAAGTGTCTCTGGACTAAAACTTTTACTGTTCCTTAACTCAGAACTGAAATATTTTAACTCCTCGGCCACCAGAGCCATTGAAGTTTCAGAATGCAAAAAGCAAAGCCGAGAAGGGGATGTGGCTGGTACCTGGATTCGGTGCTGCTGGGGAGTGATGCTGTTTCAGAGCAGGTCTGCCTGCAGTTCTGTCCCCGGCTCCGCTGCAGTGGGACTGCGAAGCTGTGATTTGCACGTGTTCACCCGGGAGATGTGTGAGCCAGCCAGAGGGAACATGTGCTGGGGACTTGGCAGTGTAAAAAGGCAGAGGAAATCCAAACTGTCTTCTAGCACTCGGAGCCCTTTTTTTCCCCTTATAAAAAAGAAGGCTGAAACTTTGAAAGCCTAGACTATTATTTGTTATGGTTAAGTTGGCCACTGACCCACTGGCATAGAACAGAATCTGTTGCACAAAGTTGGTGCTGGATTTTGTTTCGTTGGAAAAGGAGGAATGGAAAAGTGAACTGATCAGGTATCTTGCCTCATCCAATTTAATTATTTTAAGCAAAAAAGAGGGGAGAAAAACCCAGGGTGGTTGTGGGGGTGGGGGGGAATTCCTTGGAGCTCAAGTCACAACATTATTATCAATTCAAATTCAGTGAGCTTTTCTCTCCCTTGACTCTGGAGGGAACCTGATCTTATGAAACAGAGATGCTTTACCTGGTTCTCTGTGTGTGTGTGTGTATGTGCGCTGCAAATCGCTGCTAATGTTTTTGTCCTTCTTTAATCTTGGTTAGAAATGGAGTAATTTACTTTATTTTTTCTTATTTGACATGAAAGTAATAAGAATTTGCATTTATGTAGGTTCAGAGCAAGCTTTCAGCCTTTGCAAAGATCAGAGATGGTCTTTGTTGTCTGCTTGTGAATAAGGTTTTCAAAAGAAACATGGGAATATCAGGTCACGCTATGCCACACACTTAAACACATTGTTAGTGCAAACCTTTGCCAAGGTGATACCCGTGATCCTTAAGGAATTTGGAAGCTCAGTGCTGAGAGAAGGGAACTTCTGTTGAACTCGCCATCGGGATGGGATGCTGCAAGGGAACACGCTTTGCCCTTTGCGGGATCCTTCCTCCTGTGTTGAGAGTGCTGCAGGGATCAGGAGAAGGACTGGGTTGTGCCCGTGCTGAAGGTGACCCGAGAGCCCACCGTGGACATCCCTGGCAGTAGGATCCAGCGGTTTGTGTAGCCCAGAGTGAGCCTCGGCAGTGAAAAGCAGAGATGATTTTGTGGCAAAGGCTTTGAGACAGGATTTAGTGGAAGCAAAGATGGTTTCCTAGCCCTCGCTTGGTCGCCTTGGCCAGATCACCTCGTATCGCAAGGGTTCAGTTTCTCATCTGTACCACTGGGATAAAAAGTCTGTGTTTTTCTGTTTGTTCAGGGCTGAAGTTTTCTGGGCACAGCTCTTGTGGTGTTCTTGCCTTTGTGGCATCTACCACGAGATGGTCTGAATCTCAGTTGAAACCTGCGTAAATGACGTTACTATGCACAAACTAGAGTTTGACGTGGCGCTAGGTGCAGGCATCTAAAGGCAAAACTTGGTCCCTAATATGTAGATACAAATAGGTGCAGGATACCCGGAAAATCTCATGAGCCTGCAGTTCTGGCTCTGAGTCTTCCTGCTGCTGGTGCACAGTGAGCAGAATGTGGCTCTTCCTCTCATGGCTGCGATATTAGCAAAGATTGCAGAAAAACACAGAATTTACCATAATTCACCTTTATAGGTTTCTCAGGAAGCATTTTTTGCAGTGGATCATTCAGCAATGAAAGCATCATGGCATTGTGCTTACTAGATCTTGAATTAGCCAGGATGGGATCAGAAGTGAGCGGAGCAGAGATGACAAACCGAATCCAGCAGCATCTTTGTTGGCTGGGCTGACTTTCCCATTTGAGATGACCATGCTAAAAAGCCCCTCCTGCAGCAGTGATGTAATCCCTGGGAAGTGTGGGGGGAAAGCACAGTTTGCAGCCGAAGAAAGGGAAATTACTTGCATTTGGAAAAACGAATCTTGTTTTTTGAAGGCGTTTCCAGGCAGCGGTGAGCATTCCAGGCTCTGCTGATAGACACTGGAGTTACCTGGCGGAGCCTCCCTCATGACTGATAAGTTACAGCTTTATTTTGATAGTGCACCAGTGGGGAGATAACTGGACAAAGCAGGGGCTTTCTCCTGTTACAGAAGTGGCTCCCCTCAGGTAAAGCAACTCAGTTGTTCATAAGCTGACCCATTGACCTTCTAATCACTGACAAATTATCCACTGCTTTATTCTACAGTCTTCATTATGTGCTGTTATTAAACAGACTAATTTCTTTTTTTAGTAGGACAGGGTCACTGAGGTGCAATAATGACCCCTTTCATTGACTCCAGGGAGCGGTTATGGAAGTATTTCTGTGATTTTTACAGTAATTTTGGTATATTGAGATGGTTCCCGTGGTGGTTTTTGAGGTGTTTGTGGTGCAGAGGGTGACACCGTGGGCTTTCAGTGTTGAACTTTATAAAATATGAGTGCTTCAAAGTCTTTATGCAAGGTATCCTCCATCCCAGGAATACGGAAATCATCGAGTTACTTACAATCCCAGACTGGTTTGGGTTGGAAGGGCCCTTAAAGCTCCTCCAGCTCCAACCCCTGCCACAGGCAGGGACCCCTTCCACTGGAGCAGCTTGCTCCAAGCCCCTGTGTCCAACCTGGCCTTGAGCACTGCCAGGGATGGGGCAGCCACAGCTTCTCTGGGCACCCTGTGCCAGCGCCTCAGCACCCTCACAGGGAAGAGCTTCTGCCTAAGAGCTCAGCTCAGCCTCCCCTCGGGCAGGTTCAAGCCATTCCCCTTGGCCTGTCCCTACAGGCCCTTGTCCCAAGCCCCTCTCCAGGTTCCCTGCAGCCCCTTCAGGCACTGGAGCTGCTCTCAGGTCTCCCCTTCAGGAGCCTTCTCTCCTCCAGGCTGACCCAGCCTGGCTCCAGGGCAGAGCTGCTCCAGCAGTGCCATGGCCTTGCCCCAGCGATGGAATTGCAGCTGGTTTTGTGTGTGCTGCTGACTGAACCAGGTTAAACTCTTCCCCCACAGACCTGCTGCTCCAGCCTGAGCTGGGGGCACTGGCACCAGGGCTTTGTGCATGTGGAGGTGCCTCTACAGAGGCAGGTTTGTGCCCTGGTAAAGCCCCAGCATCAGCGATCTCTCCCCCACTGCCAGAGCAGTGTGAAGGCTGAGCTCTAGAGCAGGCTTCAAGTAAGTCTGAAGGGGGAAAAAAGCAGGAAATATGTTTTGCCTAAAATAACAGCGATAACTCCATGTTGCTCGCATGATATTTTTTAACGTTTCCCATCAGTCTTTTCACTAAAGCTTTTCCAGTTTTTCAAAGGATTTATTGTGAAGGTGTAGGGAGCATGGGGGAGGGCAAACAAATTAGGGGTTTAAAATTACTATTAAGTATCTTATTTTCAGCCCCCTTGACTGAGATCCTCAGTTCAGAAGGAAAGAAGTCAATGAACCATAGTCTACATTTTGAAAGAGAACCAGTGAGCTTAAGTTTCCAATAGTGAACATCTTAAAGAACCCAATTTTTCCGAAAGCTGCAAGTATCCTTCTCTGCAGACATTTCCCTTTTGATGTTTCCAGTTGGGGTAGCAGATGCTGGGACACCTAAACTCAGTATTGGAAGCTTGAAACAGTGTGTTTGAGAAGCCTTTCTTTCCCAGTATCCTTACAGCTGTGAAGAGAATTTGTTGTACTTCATAATGGATGAGCTAAAACAAAATGCGGTTTAGCTGTTTTCCCCAAAACTCCCTTTAAATGTTCCTGAGTGGCAGAAGTTACCAACGCTGCTGAGTGAACAAGGAGATAAGTCAGAATTCAGCCCTCACCAGGCTTTTGAGAAGCTTAGCATTTGATGTTCTTCCTTCTCCTTTGTGTGTATTTGGATTCTCTGACCCCGAGCTGGGTCATCAGGAGCAGAAGCAGAACTATTGTGTACTCAGATGGGGTATAGTGAGTGTGTCTGGTGCATAAAATCAAAGAATTGCACAAATTGCCATGCAAACCTTATCTGACCTTTCAGAACAGAATTTCCACTGTTCTGGGGGCTGCTCCGCACCAAGTGCGTGGGTCCTTCTTTGGTCCTTTGTACTGCAGGCATTAGAAAGCCCGGATTTGTGATGTGGAACCTCAGCAGAACACCCTGACCCCTTGTAAGAAGCACCAGGTAGAGAAACAGCAGCGGGGCTCAGGTGACAATGTGTGGAACAGATGCTGTGATAAAGTGTTCCTCTTCTGAAGGATAAAGGCCTGAAGTGTGAGAACCTTTCCATTTATGAGTGTGATGCTAATCCTGTTAAAACTGGGAGATTAATGTGTTTGTCAATGGGAGCAGGAGTAGGTGCTTAATGTATATTGTTGTAGTGCTTAAATGGCTGTATGCTTAAAGCCTCCATTTTCAAACACAGGGTCTCAAGTGCCTGTAGCCATGCAGAAGAGAAGTGAAAGCTGTCGGTTTAGACATTCCAGTTGAGTTTGTTCCAGCACTGCCCATCCTTAGTCTCTGGAGGGGCTCATGCCTTCCCTTAAGCACACAGAGAGAGCATCCCAGTGAAATCTTTGTGACCCTGTGTTTCGTAAGTGTAGAACTGAGTTTAATCAGAGGAACATAAAATCTCTTAGAAGACTGTCAGTGAAAAAGCACAAAACAAGACTGGATGTGTTGGGTAGATGAACTGCAAATACAGTCAGTTGCAGCGTAAGAAACAAACTGGTGACAGACTCCTGCAAATGGTGGGTGTTTTCAAGCCCTTGGTAGGTGTAAGCGAAGGGCATTGCAGTCCCGAGTCTTTTGTTGCAAGGTTTAAAATAACTAAAGAAATGAAGTGAAATCAAAGGCTTGGTTTGCATGATGGGAGCTATATGGAGATTGTGCCGGAGATTAGCGTCTCTCACAAAAAGTACTCTGGGTTCAGGTTCACAGAATTATTTCCCTGTTATCTTTGTTGTCGATGGCACGATTGTGTGTAGATTTCCACAGAAGCGTTCTGTTTTTTTGGAGTAAAAGGGACCTGTTGTATTGTTCAAAAAGCACTTGTTCCAATTCTGAGTACTTTCCATCTGTTTTCCTATTTCCTTCCTCTCGATAGGAGCAGCGTTTCCTCCCCTTCTGACTCCTTGAAGGGGCGGAGAGGACGATTCTACGCACAGCCGCGTTCAGCTCTCTGATATAGGATATTGCCTAAGATTAAAGCCCTGTCTCTGAGGGGGGGAAAGGGAAAGAGGGGAGAAGCAGTAATTTTGTTGGTTTATTTCAAAGGTGTCACAGCAAGGGAGCCTCGATAGTGCAGGATCACCAGCTTTGCTACCTCAAATTGTGGGTGGCCCCTGCAATACAAGTTTGGGCCCTGGTCCAGGTCATGGTGAATTAAGGGTCCACAACAGGAAAAACCTCCTTCAGCCAGTGCTCATTTCTCCTTCCTTCCTCTCTCATCACACACACACTTCTCCGCAGTTCTAGCGAATGGTCAGACGTGCTGGGTTGGCAAAGAAGCGCTTATTCTTCTCCTGTCCTTGGTATGTGGCTCTTTCCATGCCCCTCTGTGGGAAATGGAGGATACCCCACGTTGGAGGCGCAGTGGTCGTCTTCCTGCCCATGCTCTGTCCTCTCTGAGATAGGCAGAGCTCATCCAGGCCATCAGCCACCTCTTGCCTGTGTTAGATAAAAGCAAAGAAAGAAACGGAGAAGGAGAAGAATCCGAAAGGAAGGCAGATTTCCCAGGAGGGAGACTGAGCATCCCAGGTGATGGCAGTGGGGCTGGGTCTGTGCCTGACCCCCAGCTGCCTATCGCAGGTCTCATGTAACCTTGTCTTCCCCTCAGAGCTGTACGGCGTAATGGATTTCTTTAAATTAATAATGCGTAAAAGGAGATTTACACCGCAGTGCTCAAATATTGTCTTTGCCTTTTATTCATGCATTTGTCACTGTAATCTCTAATAGAGGTGTTCAGTGGGGGGGATAAATAATGAAGGGTAAAAAACTCTGTCATAATCCAGAGCCATTTGCAAATTCATCACCAATATTCTTTTGGAAGCAGAGACAGAGGGAAATGAAAAATATATCCTGGTGCTAATATATCTCACTGATTTCCATGGCCTGCTTATTCAGAGCACCTACTTTGAGCTATGATAGAATGGGAATCCTAGAAATTGCCATTCCTTTTTAGAGACGAGTCTCAGGCTGCTACTGAGCCTCTCGAGCAACAGATTAAATATAGTCAATGAATACTAAGTTAATGTACTTTATAGTCAGACCTAATACACTTGCCCGGTGTGTGTTGATTAATTAGGGTTTCTGTTATCGTGTACAAAATAGTACGGAAGTTGTAGCAATTCTTTAGCATTTAAGCTGTTGTGGAGGCCTCAGATGTTTTTTAAAAGGTAAGAAAATACAGGCACGTATTTCAAAGCAAGAACCCTGCAGAGATTTTTCTATGTTCAATATTAAAGCAAGAAGGGCTGGAATACGTCTCGGAGCTATCCTGAGGCAGACACAGCTTCTCAGGGCGTTCAGATTCCTTTAACCTTCATCAGAAATGTCGCAACGCCAGGATTTTGAAATGATGGTCTTGGGAGAAAAGAAAATGCTCTTGCAAAAGAGGTTCCCTCGTCCCAGGCCCTGCCTGCCCCAGCCTAGGAGGTATTGCAAAACTGGTGTGTGACACTGTTGGGGGATCAGCTGGGTAGTGCCAGGATCACGCATCCAATGGTGTGGGCTGAAAGGGACCTTAAAGCCCATCCAGTTCCAACCCACTGCCACAGGCAGGGACCCCTTCCACTAGAGCAGCTTGCTCCAAGCCCCGTCCAACCTGACCTTGAACACTGCCTATATACATACATACATACATACATACATACATACATACATACATATATATATATATATATATATCAAACCTCATGGCAGTGTTTCCATATAGACTTATACGTGAAGTTAAAACCAAACAGAAGCTTTGTGATACCTTTTACTGGAGCCTTTATGGTGCCAGCCTGGACAGTTTGATTGAACCCAAATCAACTTCAGCAGCATTCCCAGCATCCAGAGCAGTGAGCCACAGAGGACGTTTTCACTGACTTCATTTGGTGATTACGCAGCAGCAGCACTGCAACCGGTGGATGGCAGTGGGGTATGGTTTAAGGCGTGAAAAGTTTGGGCCTAATATATATACTAAGGTAGTGACATGGTGTTTTGTAGCCTGCGAGCTTGAAAGTGCCTGGACTTAATGGAATCTGCTGTTCTGTGTGTGATTGCTCCCTGCTGCCAAGCCAGGGCTCAGTTAGAACCAGCAAGCAGAGTGAAAACAGAATGTAGTAGCACTCTGAAAAGGGGGAGAAGATGAAATATATCACAAGATAATAAGAAAATAAACCATTAAAAGGCTCTGTTTCCTATTATCATGTGGTTTTATGTTAATGAAGTTGTTCCAGGCCTGTTTGAGTTTAACTCAAGCAGGGGAATATGAGTAATATGAAAAATATGTGGGGATGAAGACCCTAAGTTAAAAAGTCTGTGAAACATTTAATGTTTTCATTCACCATGCATTTCAGAAGAAGATATAAAGCAGCCAGAAAGTGGTACGGAAAAAACGTTAAGCACCAGATTTTCCTTTCTGAGATCTCCGAATCTGTGTTGACAAAAGCGGGGCAGAACTTGACCCGATGCTGCTGTGGACAGCGTGGGGATGTCCGAGTTCAGATTCGTGTGCCCAGTTTACCCATCGTGGCATAAATGCCTGGATGAGTCTTAGAATTCCAGACAAGAACAGGAATGATAAATGGCATATCCATGTAGGGTGTCTGCCCAGGTTTCAGTAGTGGTGTTTTGGGTTTTAACCAAACAATTGGTTTACAAAAGGAGGAAAAAATACTGGAGGTAGAATTTGGAAAGCAGCTTTGATCAGAAAAATGGAAAATCCTGAAAATGTCCAAACAGACTTGAATATTTTCATAGGGTTTGATTTCAGAAGAGCTGAAAACAGAAGCTCTGACCTGAAATGGCCTGTGTTTAAAAAAGGGAAAGGGAAAGCATGAAAGCACGGAGATGTCCCAGGTTCAGGACAAGTTTCCATTGTGATTGAGATGATGTCAATTATTGTAAGTTAATTGAGAGCCTTGAAAAAATCTGCTGGCATTTAATTGCACTGAACTCTTTTATTTTGCTTTGAGAATTAACCAAGAAGATCACAGTGTGGGACAGCAAGGACCATATCCAGGGACTGGGTGGAAAAGGTTTCCTGCTCGCAGGGCAGCAGCAGGATGCTCTCACAGCTTCTGTCGTTTTACACATGAGCATCCTCATTTTTGCTCCTCAGTTTTTCAGTTCAGTAGGGTCCAGCGCCCAGGAACACAGAGGGGCTGTAACTAAACCAGTGAGCTGAGCTCAGCTGAAGAGCTGTCAGGAATGGCTGAGAGCTGGCACAATAACCAGAGAGAGGCTCGTCTCCTTGCTCAGTGGCTCAGAGCTGCTCTGGCTGCCAGTCGGGCATCATACCTGGCATCTGGTCAGCCAGAGAGGTTGGGGGGGTTGGTTTAGTTTGGGTTTGGGTGGGGTTTTTAAAGTAACTTTGCTTTCTGTCTTCCTGCTGGATCTGCCAGGAGCAGTAAAGCTGGGGACTCTGGATCCACACCTTGTCCCAGGCACATCAAAGATGGTCTCCCTCTGTTTTGAAGCCAGCCATGTGTTTTCTCAGAGATAAACCTCCTGCAAACCAAAGCAGAGTTAAAGAAACTGCCACTGATTTCAGGAGAGTCATTTCCTAGAACACTATTTCAGAAAGAGAACTTTCTGTTAATAACTTCCATGCAGAGTGTTGTAAATGGGCTGCAGGAGTAAATAATGGGTGACTCGGGAAGAAAAGCACCGAATGCAAAGCCAGGTAAGAAGCAGACTTACAAGTGAGATGCAAAATGACATATGGAAAGGGGGATAGAATAGGAATAGATATGAGAGGACAGTGAAGGGAAAGGCTGAGCACCAAATTAGGTGCAGAGGTAAAGGTTGGTCCTGTCCAACCCCAGTTTACATGACAGAAATATAGAGAAGATAGGAATACTGAAATGAATTCATTGCTTATCAAACCATCTACAGGGTATGGAGCTTTCTTGAGCATCTGGGAAGAGGTGGTTTTGGTTTTGTTACTCTGGGTGATGACGCTATGAGCAGACAGTAGCTGTGTTTAGTTTTAAACAGAAAGAAAACGCTGATTTTGATGTATTTTGAGTGCATCTGCATTTTTCCCTGAAAAATAATCAGTGAAAACTCACACCCATTTAGATACCTGGTTGAGAGCGTAAGAATTCTTCCTCTTAAAGCGAAAGCTTTGAGTTCCTTTGGTCACAGTTCATATTTCAAACCACGTGGGACTGGTCTGGCCAGGCAGAAGCAAAACGTAAAAGTATTTTTATCTTATAATATTTTTCTTTATAATACCTTCAAAGGCAGAAAAATTGCTCGTTCAACTGCAGTTGACTTGTGTGCTGCGGCCTGGCAAAGCCCAAGCTGCAGGGGAGAGGAGACCTTGCCTTCTGGTGGTGTTGCTGGGCAGCCTGGAATGTGAATCATTTTGCCATGGTCTATGGCCCAACAAAAGTATTTCTAGCAGGAGTAATAGAGGAGGAAGCAATGTGTTGAACTCTCCAGGACCAATGTGTCAAGTTTTAGAATGAACTCTTCCAGATTTAGCTTCAAGTCTCAATGAGCATGTTCATAATCAATAGTGCAGAGTGTCACTGGCCCACACACCAGTGTGTTGGGAAGGTGGTGGAATGGAGAGGCAGCCACCCATGGTTGTCCAGAGAGGTGTTGGATGCTCCATCCCTGGAGACACTCAAGGCCAGGCTGGATGTGGTTCTAAGCAACCTGCTCTAGTTGAAGATGTCCCTGCTCATTGCAGGGGGTTGAACTGGATGAGCTTTGAAGGGCCCTTCCAACCCAAACTGTTCAATGATTTTATGATTGTATTGTGCATAAGGCCCTAGGAACCTCTGTGAATCCAAGTGTCTCTGTGGAACCAGGGTTAGTGGTTTGCACCTAAACCGGTTCTTGTTCCTGCCTTGATGTTGAAATTCCTAGAAGTTGTAAGTGGGACAAGGTGAGTGCTTGGTGCTGTCAGTAGTGCGGGGCAAATGGCAGCAGATGGAATCCCTTAGAGCCCCTGGTTATTACTGTATCTGAGTTGCAACATTAAACAGGAATATCACCTTGCCTTCTGTTTTGCTGAAATGAATTAACGGACAGGAAATCATGGATTTCCAAACCCTGCTTTCCCTACGACATTCCTCGCTGCAAAAGGAGAATTAAACCGGTGGAAGGGAGTAACAAGAAACAGGTTCTAAAACGATTCTGTAGGGAAAGAGCGAAACAGCATCAACCTGCTCAGCTGCAGCTCTCCAAAGAAAGGGGTTAGAGACAGATAAACCGGGACTGAGGGAATGGAGAGTACCAAGAACTGACTAGTAGGTGTTGGGTTGCAGTGGGGGCATAATGTCTATGAGAGGTAGCAATGCAGTGTGAGCATCCTGATGACCGCTCTGTAGCGCTGGTCCTTGCTGTTGGTAGCCTAGCAGCCCCTGTTGCGGTGCGTTTGGTGTCCATGTTTTCATAACTGGCAGGGGGAGGAATCCACTGAGGACGTCTGAAAATTCCCCATTAAATCCCTTATTGGGTCATGAATGGAAGGAAAAAAAAAAAGGATCAGTAAAAACGTTCGACAGATTTTTGGAATTCTCCCCATGGTTTTATTATCTTCATAACTCTCAATGGCCTCACTGTTGGAGCTGCTGTAGTGGGAGTTACGAGCTGGTGGGACAGGGCAGGACTCAAAGAATGCAGCTGCTTTGCCACTGCTTGTACAATACAGCCGGGGCATTCAAAACTATTGCAAAGGTTCATTCTTTGCCCTCTTCTTCCACTACCGCAGAGCGTGCGTAAGCCCTTCCTCGTGCAGGCCGCCGGGAGCTGCGTTTCCTCAGATCCCCCCCTTTGCCTGTGCCTGCTGACACTGGTTTTCACTTTAAAATGACAGTCAAATGCATGTATTGTTCCTGATGACTGCAGCACGGTCACAGGGAGCACAGGGGCTCTGCCATCGGGAAGAAATGTAATACTCAAGGAATTGTGGTGGTTGGGTTTGGTGCGTATCTTCCCTGAATACTTTGCAGTGTTAGGAAGTTGAAATTAGAAGCCGCATAAAAGCAAAAAGAAGGGGCTGAGTGCCAGAAAGCGCCGTGTGTTGCACTGACAGCTTCTTTCAAAGTGTTTCCAGGCACAAGTGGCCAGTGCTCTATGATCTGGAAGCCAACAGCTCTCAGAGAGTGTGACTGTGGAAGGAGGGAAGGAGAATTCATTCTGCTCCCTGTGAAATGTGGTTACTTGAAGTCTTCGAGGAGAGAGGAGAGGCCTTGGGAATGAGCTTTGATCAGCCCAACTGTGTTCCCAAGCGTTTCCAAAACTGGCTCCCCGAAGGTGCTGCTGATGGAGGTTGCCATTCCTGCCTTCTCTGGGAAGCTATGGGAGGGATGCAGGGTCTGTGAGAGGTGGTGTTTGTCCTCATACACAGGAGGAGCAGGGGAGGGGACAACTAAACAGAAAATAGCACATGGTGCTTAATGGAAGTTCTTTGGAGTTACATACAGAAGGTGACTTTGTACCTAAAAGGGATACGAGAAACCTGGAGAGGGGCTTTGGGCAAGGGCCTGTAGGGACAGGCCAAGGGGAATGGCTTGAACCTGCCCGAGGGGAGACTGAGCTGAGCTCTTAGGCAGAAGCTCTTCCCTGTGAGGGTGCTGAGGCGCTGGCACAGGGTGCCCAGAGAAGCTGTGGCTGCCCCATCCCTGGCAGTGCTCAAGGCCAGGTTGGACACAGGGGCTTGGAGCAAGCTGCTCCAGTGGAAGGGGTCCCTGCCCGGGGCAGGGGTTGGAGCTGGAGGAGCTTTAAGGTCCCTTCCAACCCAGACCAGCCTGGGGTTGTGTTTCTCCTCCCGGCAGCACCTTGGTGCCTTCCTCCGTTCCCACACTTTGCTCCACTGCTGCTCTCTGATTTCTTTTTCTCTTTCCCTTTTTCCTGCCTCAGCAGCTTAAAGAAAAAGACTAATACAAAAACGCGCCTTTCCCCCCAGCCCTGTGGCTGTGCTCTCCTTCCTCTGCTCGTGTCCCAGAGCCCTGCTCGGGTCAGCAGCAAGCTAACGCTTTTGTCAGCGTGATTAATAGCGCTGTGGATTGTCGTTAATTCACTGGCTAATGACTGCAACTCTGGCCGCTCCTGGAGTAATCGGGTGATGTATGTGGGGAGCGCGCACCTCATGGCAGAGGTGAAAATCATTTCGACAAGTCAAATATTGTCACAGGGAACAAATGGCTCTCCCTGTTAATAAAAATTAATGAATTTTTTTTACCACTGGCCTGCTAAATGAAGCTGTGGAGTGACTGAGTGGAGGGGACAGGCTCGGTGGAATTAAGCACTTTATTTGATGGTTAAAACTATAAACATCTTTATTAGGGTTGTGATAGGATGTGGCAAGTGTCGGTGGGGCTTTTGTGTTGCAGAGAGGTTTGTTCAGGTGCACGGAGGCTTTGTGAAAGTTTGTGTCTGGGTTTGCGTTGGGAGGGAGAAGAGAGAGGAAACAAAATGAGGTTTAACCTGGTGCAGTCGTGATCGCAGAATGGTTTGGGTTGGAAAGGACCTTCAAGCTCATCCAGTTCCAGCCCCTTCCCCATCCAGGCCTACGGTTACACTAGTGTTCAGATAACTTGGCGCTAGCTACCAAGCCCATGGTAGGGAGAGGGTGCTCTTGTCTGTGGTGGCTTTCAAGCCTAGGCTGGAGAACAGGGTGGGAGAGGATGAAGTGATGCTATTCTATCAAATACTAGGGGGAATCTTCTTCAAGCAGTTTACCCGTTCAGAAGTCACGTATATGAAGAAAAATACCACTTGACCTGTCAGAGAGGTTTAACAGCTCCCAAGTTATCATGCACTTGGCTATCCGGGGAGCAGGAAAATGGAGGGATTAGAGAAGGAAAACATGGGGAAGCTTTAAAACAAACAGAAGACCTCAGTGTTATTGGAATGGGTGTTCGGTGGCCAGGTTCACTTCACAGGCCGGGGCTCAGCGTCAATTCTGCAGCTTTTGGTCTGGTGTTTTTGGTGTGTCTGCTGCCAAAGGCTGCTTTCCATGCCATGGGGGGTCTGCGTTCTGCAGAGATGCTCTGGCAGAGTCTGTCTCAGTGAACACAAGGAGAAATCTTTATGCTACTTTAAAATGCATTGCTTTTCACAACCAGGTGTACATACTGTCCTGGGAGATGTAAAGGCTTTCTGTACTTTTGGGCTGTGTTTCCCTTAATGAACTCTCTTTCCTGTCTTGATTTTAAGTTTAATGTAAACATGTTTGCCGCATCCAGGAGGGCGATCACAAGGGAAGCAGAATGCCATTATTGTGACTTTAATCCACTTTATGTGGATATAACTCCGTGGGTAGCAAAGTTTAGCAATGTGTTTAAATCACTGAACGGGAGCGACAACTTCCTGCATCTGGGATTATTAATTGTCACGTAATTCAGGATGGAGATGCTCCCTTTCAGACTAAACATTGAGCAAAGCCTTGACTGGGTTTGCCTGTTAAAGATCCCATTAGCACGTTGACTCCTGTTTCCTTGTGAAAATGCAGTAATATATGGGATAATGATGTATTGTCCAGGTTCAGTGTTTTCCTTTCAGGTGAAGTGTGCTTCTCTTGTGCTTCCTACCCTGTGCAGTGCTTCTGAGCACTGGTAAATGAGGGATTTCATTCCGAATGTGACCAGTTTAGAGATGCCTACAAAAGTATTGGAATACCTAGTTTATCATTTATTCATCATATTGGAGACCATGGGGGTTGTATAAATGCAGGAGGACAGCGAACAGCATCTGCTTTCAAAGTGTGTTCTGTTGTGTGCTTGGCCACTGGGTTTGACATATATTTCATAGCAAGTTCTATTTGTCAATGAGACAGAACAAATCAAGACTTGATGAAGCAATCCCAAATCTGGGGTAAGTGTTACTGTGTTTAAAAACAAATTCTTTGTGGTGCCTAGGAAAGGAAGAGCTTGTGTTTTAAACAGACTTTGAAAACTTTAGCATAAATGTAAGCTCAGTGACGTAGGTAAAAGTACAGCGGTGCTTTCCTAAAAATACTGTATTAACTAAAATGCATTGTAGATCCATTCATATCTTAATAACATACCTGTGAGCTTGCACACGGATACCTGGTGATGGGCAGGCAGACCCAGAGCCACATCTGTTCAGTTGTGAGAAGTTCCCTGATGAGCTGGACGGTATCTGTGGAATAAATGTGAACGGCTGTGGGGGAGTTTTCAGCGTTACTGAACTCCCAACAAGAAAAGGTCGTTCCATGAAGTTATGCTGAAATACCTTGAAGTGGTTTGGCAGTGCTGAATTGAAGTATTTTGGAGCATTGTTAACATATCTGTGCCACTCTTTCTTTCTTTCCACTTCTGTTTTCTTTCTTTTTCCCCGACTTTGTTCTGTAGCTTGGACTTCATCTTTGAAGAGAACAACAGTGATGTGTTTTTGTAAAAGCATCCGTACTGGCTTTTACCTTACATCAAGCTGTTCCAATACCTATCTCTGAGAGAACTGTTTTCAGTGTGGAACTGGAGCTTCCACCTCTAAACTCTGGTTTGCTTCATTATGTGGGGTTTTTTCCATTTATATTCTATTCTACTCTATTCTTCTGCAATTATCCTTGACAATGCTTCTTTAAACTCTGTCAGTTGGGCAGAATACATTTGTTCTCAGTTTTATAGTGAATGAAACCTGGCTCTTAGAGAGATTTGCCTTAAACAGTAAACAACAGTAGCCAGGGCTTCTCCTTCCGGTCTCACTCTAAATCACAGCAGTCTCCTTTGCCACAGCAGATTGACCAGTCCTGACATGCATCTCTTTAACGTGGCCATGTGACTGCTAAAATCCAGGAGCTGAAGAGTTAAGGCACAAATAAAACCTCAAGTTCAGACTGTCAGCTTAGATAGTGCTTAGCAAGGGTCGAGGAAAAAAAGCCAGTTGTGATTTAGAAGAAAAACAGTGAGATTTGACCAATTCCATGGAATACCTTTCTCAGCCCCAGGGCAAGTGGAAGTGGTATATTAACCAAGGAATAGAGCAGAGGAGGAAAAAGGCCAAATCACATTTCTTTGAAACAAAGAGGCTTTTTACCAGGAACAAGCCTTGATAAAAATTACAGTGGCATCGCAAGTCATTTCACCCGCTCTGCCTCAGGCTATATTAAAGCAGTGAGGAAATAGGGGATGCAGCAGCCCTGAAATACAAATACAGTAGTCCCAGGAGTGTTTTTAGTATAAATAATCCTTTTTAGAATAATGGAGTGGCTTTAAATAGGGCCAGGTGGTGGGTGCAACACCCAAGATGGCTTCAGAAAAGAGCGGAAGGGAGCAGGGTAAAGAACCTCTGTCTGCATGTGGGATGTGCCCTGTCCCATCTTCCTCACACTTCCGCATCTTCCCAGGTCCTGACTTGAGGGTAGAATCCAACAAAAACAGCTTAAAAATGGTGTTAATGGATCAGTCATGCTAATCTGTAAGAATCCTGTGGCATGATAGGGAATTGAATGGGTCTGGAACTTCCCTGGAGTTCCCTGGCATCAGGCGAATTTCGATCGGAGCTCATGACATTCCTACCAATGTATCCGCTGCTGCTTGATATTTCTTATCAGCTCCTTGGGCCGGTCCTGTAACCCATCCGCAGAATGCTCCAGAAACCTGCCTGCTTGATGGTGTTTGGTCCCGAAGCGCTGGGGAAGAGGCACTGTTACATCTCACTGCCGTTTGCTGAACTCGCCGACATTCCTGCCCCGTGTTCTTGCAGGAGAAGTCTAGGAGCGCTTTTCGCGGTCAGAAGGGACTGACTTCGGTGCAAAAAAGCTCTGGGGTTAGACATGTGCTTCGTTCTTTGTCAGGTACTTTTGGTTTTGTTACAGAGAGGAAAGCCCGTCTGGGAAGAGCACTTGAGTGGTCAGGAAAAAGTGCCCCAAACAGCGGAGGTGCTCACAATGCCCAGTTATAGACACCAGGATAGGAAACATTCTGGGGGGAATAGAGATCCCTGCAGAGAAGGGGGCTTAAAACCCCACTTGTGTTTGTGACTGTCATCACTCGTCCCAGCAAAACTCCACGTTTCCACAGTGGTTGAGCAAGCCTGCGATCCAGCGCAGCGCTGGTAGCCAGAGGAAAGGTGCCTGGCCCAGCTTGTTCCCATAGCATCTTTAACTTGGCTCCTCAGCCTGATGGTGGGAAATCCTTGGTAGGTCTGTGGCAGTCCGTGCTGAGCTTTCCTCCTTGGCATGTTTGAGGTCTGACAGGTTAAACTGAGCAGGAAGCTGGCTGAATGGGTTTGTTAGAGGAGCGGCGCGACCACGAGGGTCAGGTGCAGGTTTGAGGTTCAGTTGCTGTCATAGTGTGGGATTTTTGCGGTGCTTCTCCTTCCGTAAAGCTGCTGCATCAATTCATGGGCATTCTGGTGACAAAAATCAGGTGGTAATTCCTGGTATTAATGGTGTTGAAGGAAGGACTGATAGGATCATGGGGCTCTCTGGATGCCCAGAGGATGCCCAGGACACAGAAAACATGCTTACTTGTGACTTTAATTTTGGGGCCACTTAGGTGTGGTGGGCTCTAGAGCCAAGTTGAGGATATGTGGGAGCACTGAAATAAAACTCAAAGCCATTCAGGGGCTGGCTGTAAAACCCCACAGCATTCCCTGTGCTTTGGAAGCAAGTCCGTGGAAAGCAGGAAAGCCATTTCCAATCGGGTTTTGAACACAGTCCTCTGCTCCCAGCTGCCGTCTAATAGGAGAACTTGTCTCTGTGGTTAATGCCTCTCTAGGAGGGAGCTCTTCACTGTCTAACCAGAGACCCCTCTCTCTAGAGTCAGGGTGCTTTCTGATAACAGGTAAAGCCCTGTGCCCCCCCCAGACCTGGGAGTTAGGTGGTGCCTGGCAATGGGCAGCCCAGCTCAGAGCCTTCATACACGGAGGCAGAAGCATCCCAGAGGAGTCAGGGAGCAGCGGTGGTGCGGTGCTGTATCCTCGTCTGTCCTCTGATGTGGTGCTCATGAGGTTTGCTGTCACCCGCGCACAGTGGCAGTGTGTGTCCTTACAGCGTGCCCGTTAACGCAGTCGTATAAAGCCTCCAGAGAGAAAAGTTCCAGCCTCGTGTGTGACACCCTTTGTGTTTCCTGTTCGGGGCAGGGCTCGGGCAGCCTCCTCGGTACAAAGAGGCATTTTCATCCAGATCTTTGCTTGATTCCAGGGCTGGGAAAAACCTTCTTGGGTCACACTGAAGTTGCTGCAGAAATGTGTCTGAATGTGGTGAGGAAGAGCTCCATCGGTCCCACAGAGCTCGGTGACCGAAGGGGATTTGTGTTCTGCTCAGAGCCTGTGAGCTGAAATGCCTTCATTTGGGTTTACCCACACAGGCACTGTGGGGTGGATCATTTGGGAGCCCCTTTAGCAGTCGGGCTGTGCGTTCTGCTTCTGCTGCTCGCAGTTAAAAAGTATGTGAGAGAATGAGTGAGACTTTCAAAGCCTGAATTGTAAAACCTGGTCTGGGCTAATCCATCAGCAAAAATGCAACAGGTTTTACGGACTGCCTTTAAAATAGAAGAGGTCGGTGGCAGGAAATAGCTTGAAATGCAAATCCAGAAACTGGGTGAATTTGTGCCTATCTGAATTTAACCAATGTCTCTGTAGTGTTACGAGTGTTACAGAAAATACAATGTGCAGAGTCCAGCGTTACACAGGGTGGTAAAAACAGTGAGAAGCAGTTTTCCCCTGGTCCTGCTCTGCTGCTCTCGGTGTGGTATCGAATTGGTGAGCGGTGCTGGAATTGTGTTTGGCCAGGGATGGAAAATCCAACTTATCTTGTGGCATTCAAATGTGCCCCTGTGCCTCTGAAAACAGAGCCCTGCTTTTGACACCCACCTCACGGCTCACTCCTCTGGCCTGCATTGATTCACTGATTCCCTTTCATTCTGTAGAGTCTGTTGACACCGTCCCTTTCCTTCTCTGCCCTCCCTCCTCTGCTCCGTGCCTGGGTCCTGTTTGTGTGGCTCACGTTAGGAACTAGAAATTGTTATCGATTAATATTAATATTTAGCATGTTTGTGAAAATGTCTTTTCCCACTGCTATTAATCTGCTATGTTAATAATGCCAGGACTCCTGTTCTGGACCCTGGGGAACCCACAGTGAGTGGAATGACAATGAGACGGTGACAACAGCCGAAAAGCTTTCGCTTGGCAAAGATGTGAATTCCAATTGCGAGGTCTCCTTTTGGAGACTTGCAAATGCTTTATTCTCGTTCTATGGTTTGACATCCAGGACTGAGAGAAATATCCAGCGCCGTTTGTTAGTTTTTGGAGAGCTAGTCTGGCTGCATGGATTTATTTATTCTAAATAGGTAACATTTCTCTTACCGGCGAATTTATCTCGCGCTCATTTATAAAGTTCCACTTTAGTGCATTTCCAGCAAAGAAATTTCTCTAGAATTGGACCATTTCTGTAGTTTTATAGATTTTTAAAGGGGAGGTATTTTGTAGCAAAACCCAACAAACCTCCGTAAGCAAACCAGCGAGAAGCAATGATGATTTTTCTTTCCAAATTGGAGCATTTTCTTTAGGCTTTCATCTCTCCCTTTCCATTTCTTTGTGGCGTTATTTCTATAGATTCTTCACAAATGTTTGTTACAACTCTGTGTAATACACTGTACATTTCTTGTGACGCTTCGTTGGAGCTATTATGTTGTAAATAGTTTAGAGGCAGAAATCCCAAAGGCTAATATTTTTTCCAGTGGCTTTAATAATATGACAATAGAGGGGTGCTTGTTTGCTTAAAAGAGCCCACTTTATCGACTGCATCCAAATATCCATCGCATTAATTTTTTCGGATAGCGTAACTTGCAGCAACGTCACCTTGAATTCAAACCCAAACCAAGCTGCTGAGCACAGGGGGGCAGGTGAAGCGGCGTTTTGGACAGCAGCGTTCTCCGAGGAGTTTGGTTCCAGAGGGATCTTGTGTGGAAATGTTTTTGATGCCCGGTTGAGCTCGACTTTAACTGGGAATGTAACACTGGCGTTTAGGGGAGAGTAATTTGGACACTTTCCTGCTGGTTTTACTGGAGGGAATCTGCATATTAAGGAGCACACTGAAATGCTGTTTCAGGCTTTATTCTTCAGTTCTGCCAGCAGAAATCTCTTAATAAAAGAAGACAATGTTTTTACTCTGAAGCCAAAGGCACTTTAAATTCTTCATACCTGTTCTTCTTACAGCCAGGTTCGGAAGCAACCGGGTTTTTAGGGTGTTTATCAAATAACTCGTGTGACAAACTCTCCTGCTCCGTAGTGAGTCATTATCTGTGCTCACAGCTCGCCCCGGTGTAAGGTGGTTTCTGTTTCTTTTTAATGGAAGGACTTTGCTTTGAGAGCTGTAGCTGCACCAAGAGCAAACAGACCGTGGATGTGAAACCAGAGAAGGGAATGCACACGATAATCATGGAAAAGCTGTTAGGTTTGTACATGTTTAGTTATCACAGTCCTTTTCCTTCTCACTCACCCCATCTCCTCCTCGCTTATCCCTCACTGTGTCCATCTCTCAATAACTCTGCAGGTTTTGGCATTCTCTGGGGCTAAGCTGTATTTTAGTGCATTCTACAGCAGTTCTGCATCAGACAGAGGTTTGCGGGGCTTTCATGGGATGTGGCCTTAAACCCCAGTTTCCAGGATGGATGATTTGGATGCTAGACTGGGACAGTCCAGTACAGCAGTAACTGGGAAAGTTTCCTGTTGTGAGAGGGTCACATAGCTTGGGCCCTACTGAATTTTTAGGCAGGGGTTGTGTTAAAATGTGTCTCTTCCTTGGGTTTAATTTCCATGACGTCTAAATAAAGATTTCCATGAGCAGTCCTGCAGATGTGTTTTGGGCTGGTGCGAGCGGTATGGGTTTGTCAGATACCTGACCACTCGATTCCAGGGTCCTGTTGACAAAACCAGCATCTTCTGCTTCTCGAGGATGCCTGAAATGCTCTGCTTCAGAGTGTGCAAGTTAAATAGAATCGCAGGGGTTTGAGGGGCCATACAGGCCGGCAAGCAGAGCTGGATGTCAGCTAGAGCTGAGAAGGGTTTGTTATGGCATCAGCTCAGACCTCTTTTACACGTGTTTAAATGAGTTGAGGATAGCAGTCTTGAATTTTACATGCACACCTCTTCAGTGGGATTTAGCTGGTTGGTTTCTCAGAGCAAAGCCAGTGCCTTGTGCCTGTTGGAGCTGTGTGAGCAGGGAGTATGGAACACCGGCACTTCCCCTAGAGCCATTTTGTTTGTCAGTTAACAGCAACTGTAGCATTTGGGGGGGGCTTTTCCATAGTAAAGTCAGGGAGCCTGTGAAAGCCTTTGGACATGTTCTACAGAAGAAACAGGCTTACTTGACTGAGAAACACATCTACTGTGCTTTATGTATTAGTGTCATCTGTTCTTCAAGGCCCAGGATTTTGGGGGGGGGGGGGGGGGGTGTGTGTGAATCAGCAATAACTGAAGGGGAAGAACAATGTGATTTCAAGCTGGATATTTCTAGGTGTGCTCACCATCCATGGAGGAAAAAATAGGCAAAATCACAGCAAGTCGTGGCAAAAGTGCCCATGAAACTGCAGGTTCCATGGAGGATTGCGCTGGCAGTGTGATTGCTCGGAGGTCAGAGCAGATCGTGCTGCGCTCCTGTGGCACAGCGACGTGTTGGCAAAACCACTTCCCATTTGTGACCACTTCCCTCCTGCACATTTATTGCACTGAGCCTGTTTCCAGCTGTAAACCTGGTGAAGACGAAGGCTTTGCGTGAATGAACGGAGAGAAAAAGACGTTTCCAAGTGTTCACCTAAAGCTGCATTTACTTTTGCTCCTGCGGCAGTGGGAGGTGTGTGAAGCACCATTCACAGCCTCGCTCCATAGTGTGAGGAGCACGTGGAGCGCTGGCCCCCGTGCCTGCAGGGATGTTGCTCTCTGCAGTTTCTGTTTTGGCTGCTGAACATGCTGCTTTCCAACCAGCATCCGCCAGTGATGCTGTAGGTACTTACCAGGGCAGCTCAGGTGGAGGAGATGGGATCTTGCAGTGGATGGGAGGAAGAAACTGTGTGACATGCTGAAGAATCCTAAGGAACTTATTGTCCTTTCTCTACAGCCGCTGCAGTTAAATGTAATATTGACTGTGGAGGGAGGAAAAGCCGTTTTTGTGTGGCTGTGAAGCATTCAGCGCTTCAGCCCCATCCTTAACGCAAGAGCAGTAATTCCAAACACAGGTTGGGCATGGATTTGCATCCTTTCTGCCAGAAGGAAACCCAAATATTCCGGAGATGGTCTCACACCGAATTTTGGGTCTTTGGCTTACAGATACAAACCCTTTCACGTGTTGAGGGAAGGGGGTTACTAATGTGTTGAGAGAAATGTGCCTTTGTAGGTGACCTGTCCTGCCAACACTTGGTTATCTTCACCAGTAGAGTGACTGGGAAACCATTCCTGGATGAACTGAATAGTGGAGCCTCACTGAGGGTTGTGGTGGGTGCCTTGACTTCTCTGTTTTGCTGCATCCTGAAGCCTGGGAGCCTGTGTGAGCCAAGGTGCCAGCTCCTGGTGCTGCAAAGGGCTTGAAATGTGTTGCAGTCGGGCTTGGTAACTGGTGTCAGGCAGATGCAGCCCAAGAAGGGACCGGGTCTCTGATTTTCTATTGTATTTCAGCTGTGGCCATCAGGTGGCAATCTGATCACTAGGATCATTCACTGCTCTGAAGTCACTGCTCGGGTGGGTGCTGTTTGGGGCTTTCTGGTGTCCTTTGTGATTTATAGGTGGGTCTGCTGAGCCGTGGGCTGTGCCTGGCTGTCAGCTTTCTGCCTGGTTCAGGACAGTGGGAGCAGGCAGCCAGGCTCATGCGGAATTCCATACGGAGTACAGGATATAGGACAGGTACCTGTAGCTTGCCTGAAGTGAAGTCTAGATGGGCAGCGCCACATTCAGAGGTAATGAAGCCAGTCGGTTGGTGGTGGTAGTTAAACAAGTACTTGCTTGATGTAAGTATTTGCACTCGGGCTGAGACAGCCTAATTCAGCTCATTCTGGAGTCAGAGATGCGCTTTGGGATGTCTGAGTATAGATGAAGTTTAGTAACTTCAGATAATAGACATTTCCCTAGCAAAATTTTATATAATATTAATATTAATAAACATCTTAAAAACTAAACACAAACCCCACAACCCCCCCAGAATCTCACATCATGTTTCTTCTACCACCATTTCCTTTAACATCAGACTTTCTTTTTGCTTTATTACAGCTGCTAAATAGATTATTCATGAGGTCTCTCACCAATACTAAAGCATCACTCTCATTGCTGCCAGAACCTCATTGGTGTCACACAGATTTTAAGCCTAAGCCCATATCTGATTATCTGTGGAAGCAACTTTTCAATGGCTCTTTTTATGGAGTGATTTTCCTAGTGAGCTTTGCAGGACTAATTTTAGTTTCATGACAATAACAGTAAGGTCAAGTTGTATTTCTGTACTGCTTTTCACATAACCAGACATTCCGGAGCGCTGCGGTACTTGCTGTTAGAAGAGGGGCAGATGTAGGACAGCATGGTTGTCACCAGTGAATGGCCACGTCCCACACAGCTCTCGAAGAGCAGCCAGCAGACTTGTGATGGAGCTCGGCAGAACTGGAGGTTGCTCGTGAGCAGCAAGATGTTCTCTGGGTTTTTAACCGCTTGTGTTACATCTGGTTACAGGAATGGCTCTGCTAATAAATGCTACTGTAGAATCAGACTGGTTTGGGTTGGAAGGGCCCTTAAAGCTCCTCCATGTCCAACCCCCTGCCGCGGGCAGGGACACCTTCCACTAGGTAAAAAGTGTTGATCTAGCAATTTGATTGTGGTGACAAACCCAACACACGTGCACATATGTATAGATACATACACATTTGGTGATTCTGCTCACATGGATGCCATATGGGGTATGTCTTGTATCAGTTACCTGAAAGGGTTCTGTCTCACTGTTGTTTTATATCTGGTGTTAGCAACTGAAAAAGCGGAAGGAGGAGATGACCTGTGAGGTCGGTCTGATGTGCGTTCAGATCCACATTAGAATCTAATCAGAGCTGGCCCAGTTGTCCCATAGAAGGAATGCCATCTGCAGCGTTCATAGCGAGGTGCCTTGTATCATTCAGAACTTTCCACAGCTCGTGCTCCAATAAACCTGGTTTTGCTTTTCAGCTCGGTTGGAATTCCTGTTCCTTAAGTGCAGGAGAGGCTAATCATAGAGTACAAAATCATTTGACTTGCTAATACTGGGAGAGAAAACATTTACAGCAGCCACAAGTATTTTCAGGGCTGTGGAGTAGATCATGGTTCTGAGAGCTTGTTTCTGGCGATGTGTTTGAGTAGGGAGGGCTGCACTCTTTACCAGGGAGGACGGCTGTGAGCTGTGGCCGGCAGCTCTCTGTACTGCTCTAAAAGCTGGAGCAGGAAGATGTTGGCAAAGGAATCCAAATCCTGCTCCTCGGTCAGGTCTGCCACCGGCTTCCTCCGGCACGAACTCGGGGAGATCTTTCTTGGGCATAAGGCAATGAAGCACAGAGGAGGGGGTGCCCTGCACGCAGGAGGTGTGTTCTGAGGGTGGAGAAGAGACATGGGGGGGGTGTGTGGTACGTACAGCTCGGGAGAGCCTCTCGGCTCTCGTCCCTGGTGGCTCCTGTTTGGCAGCAGGAGGTGCCTCGCGCGGGGCAGCGCGAGCTGTAAGTGTGGTTGGGTGCTGCTTCCCCCGATGACATCAGGGTCAGGCATTAACATGCGCTGTGGGAGTCCGCTCGCTGCTGCGGGGCCCACAATGAGGCGGTTGTTGGACTTGTTATCATAGTGGAAACTACTGTGCAATGAAAGCACGGTCATGCTGCCTCATGTTTAATTGAGAGATGGCAAATCTGTTCCCAAAATACTTCAACTCCTTGTATTGTATGACAAATGTGTTTTTCTTTTCCCCTTCTTCTGTTTCCCTTCCCCCCCCTTTTTTCCCCTTTTTGGATGAAAAAAGCTCAGTTTTCATTACATATGAATGTTGCAGCTTAGCAGTTGACTCCTCTTGGAAGAGTCCCCAAACATTATTACCCATTCTCACTCTTCAGCTTCCTCTGTCTTCTGTATTTCGGGCTGCCTTGGACTTGGGTTTGTTCCTCCCCTTTTCTTTCCGCTGTAGCATGTGCCGATAGGATTTTGTAATGTGCTTCTCGAGCTTGTTTCGTGTTCCCACTGGCATTTGGCATGGTCAGAGGTGGGTTCTGTAGGACCTGGTCAGCAGGGAGATGCCTCGCATCCAGAGGTGAGACAGGCCACGGCCAGAGGAAGGCCCTTCAAAACTCTCTGTTTCTGTTCGTGTGGGACAGTCGGGGGCCTGGTTCTCAGTTTATTTACCCTGAGTTCCTCTTTACCTACCAGGGCTCTGGTGACTCTGCCCAGTAAAAGTTCACGTTATGAAGTGCGGGGGTCTGCTGAAAGCTGCTTCCAGATCATCTCCGCTTCCTGATGGGAGTGACGGCTTTGCTTGGGTTAATCTGCTTGTCTCTAGTGTGAGAGGTGTCATGAGGAATAGAAGATGTGCAGTGTTCCCAGAGCTTTCTGCTTGACCGTTGGAGCTGTTGCAAATGAGATCTTTGGCCTGTGGAGTTGACTGGAACAATATCTGTGCTGTGGTAGCTCAAAGTGCTCACTGGAGGCCGTGGTGGTCTTAAAGCAGTATTGCAGACTAGTGATGCTTTTGTTGCACTCGAAAAGGTGCATTGCTGAGGGGTGGTTACCAGCCGCGGCTTCTGTTGTGTGATGCCTTGACCCCAGGAAGCTCAAACCCTGGGCAGACAGTTCTTAAGGCAGGTTTTACCTTAATTACTCTTTATTTTCTCTACAAAATACACTGAGCCAGATTAAACCATGAATGGTTATAGGGAACCTGGAGCAGCTCTTCCGTGTTTTCTTCCCTCTTTCCTTTACTAAAAGACATCGGCTGCAGTAGCCCTGATCCCGTATAACGTGGCAGGCCAGCAGTTAGCTTCCATCTCCTCCTTCAGCAGCAGAGCACGTGGTGCCACCAGTGTGAAGGTTCTCACCTCAGCCCTACCTGAGCCCTGTAGGTGAGGGTTATCCTTAGAGCATGCGAGCTGGGCTTTGGGAAGCGTTGTCCCAGGAAGAGATTAACCAATGTTCACGTGAGTATTTCAGTGTGTTTTCTGCTGTTTCCCCTTTTAGGTGACAGCGAGATTGTAAATAATATGTACGAGACCGACCCTGATCTCCTTGCTGGCGAAAGCGCAGAGGAGGAAACAGAGGACAGTATTATGTCCCCCATTCCTGTCGGACCTCCATCACCCTTTCCCACCAGTGAGGACTTCACTCCCAAGGAGGGCTCACCTTATGAAGCTCCCGTCTACATTCCTGATGACATTCCAATCCCACCAGATTTTGAACTCAGAGAATCTTCGATTCCAGGGGCAGGGCTAGGGATTTGGGCCAAAAAGAAGATTGAAGTTGGGGAAAGATTTGGACCCTATATGGCAGTACAGAGGAGCACATTAAAGGAAACAAACTTTGGATGGGAGGTAAGCGCCTTGAATGTGACAATCACATTCATTTGTCTTCTGTGCAAACTGTTCATAAAGCGAGACTGAGCCCTGACTGGCTGAGGGCAGACGCAGTGACTTTGCTAGTGCCATACTTCCCTGCGTTATTTTGCATCCCCCATCACATTGCGGTATTTACAAAGCAGCAGAAATCCTTTTTAAGATAGCTTCTGGGGCTGCAGATGCTGCTCCAGCCCCGTTTTGGAGGGGTGGTTTTAAATGCTGTTGGGTCACTCCTCAAAGAGCTGGTCATTTTCGGGTTGTGTTCAGGACTTGTCACAGTGGAAGGAATCTGATGAGTCGCATCATGTTCTGTAGTTGGGTGTGTTACCTTTGACTTCCCGTCCATGTTAGCTGTGCTGCCGTTATTAACTGCCCATAGAGGAATAGCATGTACCCATTAACACCTTAGGTGTTCTGGAGTTCTTGTTCTGCAGCAAAGATAAAGGAATGTGAAAGTCATTATTCCCTAAGAGCTGTTGTATACGGGAGTTATATATTCCTGTTAATATACAGGGAATAGCTGCCTGTTGTGGGGAGGATACAGGTATGAGGCAGCTTGAGATTTCCTCTTGTATTGATCGCTTTAAGGTGTCTCTGGAGCTAAGCACAATTCTCCTCTAGGAACAGGCAATATTGATTATTTGTAGGCTGCAGTGTGGAAGTGGCTCCTACAGAAAGGTGAATTCTCTTCTTAGAGGTGGCATTGTTGGCTTTGTGTTGTTTTAAAGCCTGATTTTGGAGCCCGGTGCTGTCCTCCTTGGCTGCTAGAAGTCAGATCAAATTTGAGTAATGCAGATCTATTTTTCTTCTCTGACCTTGGCGAAACTTTGTCCTTGTTTTAGATTTCTGATAAGAGTCTGTATTTACATTCATGCTTTAAGAAACATTGCCCATATCCACTGCCCTGAGTGCCAGCCCTGATAGAAGCCCTATCTGTTCACTTCACTCCACGTTGACTTTGTGATACTGCTTATTTTCGTAGTGTCATTGGACAAACTCTCTGGGTACTGCTCCCATTGCAGCGGCGTTCCTTTGTTCTCAGGTTTGGCAGGTACATTTCATACCTGAAAGGAAGGACTGTTTGTCCTCCATCAGATGTCCTCCGATGCTGTCTCAGGCCCACCCTGCCGCTATCTTTTCTGACTTTCCTTGTACTCACAGATACCTCCTGAAGTTTTCCACTTCCCACGATGCTTAAAGGCAGTGGAGAAACCCGTTCTCAGTCACTCAGTGCCTTTGTTGTTTCACTTGGGAACAACATGCGTGGATATCATCTTGTGCTAAACGGGAATTCGTGTGGTACATACTGCCTGCCTCTGTGTTGGTTTCTGAGCTGTCTCCTTTGAGTGCAAGGTTGGGAAAGCCTTGGAAATGTTCTAGGCAGCTCCGCATTTCACTTGTGTGAGGAAATTGTAACTGGGGTTGTGTTTCTGTCCTCTCTTAGTAGAATTGAGTAGGCAGACCATGGGCAGCAGGGGAAGAACAGGGGAGGAGTTTCATAGAATCCCAGCCTGGTTTGGGCTGAAGGGACCTTAAAGCTCCTCCAGCTCCAACCCCTGCCACGGGCAGGGACCCCTTCCACTGGAGCAGCTTGCTCCAAGCCCCTGTGTCCAACCTGGCCTTGAGCACTGCCAGGGATGGGGCAGCCACAGCTTCTCTGGGCACCCTGTGCCAGCGCCTCAGCACCCTCACAGGGAAGAGCTTCTGCCTAAGGTCTTTAGCAACATCTCAGTTTTGCTAGAAACTGCTCTTTATGCCGTTGAAGGGGACACATCTTCGTGCCTGTCTGCTATGGGTAGCATAAAGAGTGAAGCCGTGCTGGAGGAGACTATGGGGAGGTGTTCAGGGATGGTGTGTTTATTGCTGTTCTGTGGATTTTTGTAGTTCAAGCTTCAGCTTGATAATTCAGTGTATTACAATACAATGCCAATTCCAAAATGCTTCGTTTGCACTTCACAGTTTAGATCTTTTTCTCCTGGTTTCTGTAATTAAAAACCCAACAAACAAAACCACCCCAAACATTTGGGAGGGGTTGGAGAATGTGCTGGTAGGGGCTTTGATTCGAAAATGGATTTCTCTCTTCTACCCAAGGCATTAACACTGCAGAAACCGCTTTCTCTTTTCAGACTTCAGTCAGAGCAGGTTTGTGAAGATCAAAATGACACAAAGCAGTTAAGTGTTCTGCTCAGAAGTCCTCACGAAACACGGCTGCTGTTTGGAGGTAGGGGCCAGCTCTTTTTCCATCTGAATTGTTTGATCCGGACCTGGCTCCGATGTAGGACATCGAGCTCCAGGAGGTGGGAGAAGAATGTGATTTGCTGAAACTTCTGGCTTTGCTCATTATTTCCCCTCACAGCCTAAACCAGCTCAGGGAATAGGGAATGCCGTGTCTGACTTGCCGTATCTTCAAAGAAAGATGTGTAATAGATGCTTTTCCTGTTAGCCAGACAGGAGGGCTGTGACTGCGTGAATACACGTCCTACTTGAACACAAGTCTTCACTATCCTGTTTCTTGATGTGTTTTTCCTCCAACATTCGCTGTGTGGAATATGTATTTAAAAATACTCTTTCTATTAAACCACACCCATTATTGAAGGGTTTTACCAGGGGATGGCAGGGAGTGATTCATGCTTCTTTCATAAAAAGGAAGGAGCTGTGTCGGTGTTCCGGAGCTGATTCACTGAGTGCCTGCATAGGATGGTGCATGGTGCGTTTTCCCTCTGCTGTGTCCTCGTGTTTATCTACCTTTTTTCCCCTAAAAGACACCATCTAAACCTAAAGCCTTGTGATTATTTAGTGCGTCGTGATTGCATTTCTACTCTCCTGATCCTATTACTTCCTTGCCTGCTGACACAGAACACACTATTCTGAGCCCCCCCAAATAAATCACAGCGTCTTTTCCCTTTACTGCCTCAGGGACCTAAAGAGAAAAAGGAATCAGTAATGATTTTGATCACTTTGTTGAGTAAATAATGATATTTGTCATGGCACGGTTTATTTTGCTAATTGAGAGAAGAATGGGAATCGCATCCCGGAGGGAAATCTAGCAGTTGAGTTCTAGGGAATTTGGAATTAAGCTTTTAGCTCAGTTTGCTTCACAGGGAAAATGCCATTAATAAAATATCGTTATTAGTTCCTTTGTTTTCTGTTTTAAGAGAGACGATTTGCTGAAGCATGAGACGGATGTGTAAGGGGAAGGCTGCTGCTTTGCACGGGAAAAATCAGCGCTTTAATACTTTTGGGTGAAGATAGAAGTGGTCCCATGAAAGACAAATAGCTATGGAAAAAATAAGAGCTGGCAGCTAAGGATACAGCAGGCGTTCCTGGCTTCCCAGCTGTGCCAGTGGAAAACTCGGCTTTATAGTGACAGTGATTCAGAGCGGTTCCAACGTCCCCATTCCCAAGAAATAGAATATTTAAACTGGGGGAAAGGGGAGGGATTTTGGGGGTGGTTTGTTTGATTGTTAGACTCAGAAGTGCCAAGGAAAATTTACTTCACGCGACGGGTCTTGGTTGCTGAGAGAAGGATGATCTTGTGTTTCCTCAAGCCTAAAAGATATTAGGAACGAGACTCCAGGCATTCTTCTAACTGTGATGCTTTTGTCATGCTTCCCAGTTAAAAGAACACACAGCCCAAATTCCCTTGTTGCACTTTAAAAGCTGATTCAGTGTGTTAAAGCAGCATGTTCTTGGCTGTCCTGTTTTTAACAATAGATGCTAGAAGAAGTAAGAGTCCTTTAAATGAGCAAAGAAATCCCCAGCCCTGTTTGCAGTCATCGTTCTCTGATGTTCCTTCAACTTTCAGACTGAAAGGATGTGATGATATTTCCTTGTAGCTTCTCTTCATGTGTCTTCTGATTCATTCCTTTTCTCTGGCTCCTGCCTTTCCTTTTGGCTGGAGAGTAATGTTGCTAGAACAGCTTCTATTGCTCAGGGAGAAAGAGCTTATGAATTGCTGTTTCCAAAACCACATCTGATGCTCTTGCAGGGAATGAGCAGTGCTGGAAGGGGCTGAGGAATGGCGTGCATGGCCATTCCCTAGCTGGAGCGTGTTACCTACACAGAAAACGTTTCCCATGCAAGGTTACTCCACAGTTCCTCAGAGTTTTGTTTGGCTGGAATGATTCTGAGAGAGAAAGGATCTGTGGGTTCATAAGGTAAGCAGAACCTAAGAGCACTCTGGGGCTTCCCTGATATGCCCTGAGCCACCAGCAGTCAGAAGCTGTATATGCATGTGGTATGAAACTCCAGACAGACTTTGCTTTACACTGGAATCTGGCACTTAAGTGAGAAAAAAAGTAATCTGAAAGAGGAAAAAACTCGCTGAACCTGGGGTATTTTCAATGCTCTGCGCTTACGGGCCAGTGAAGTTGCTCAGCTTTGTACATGGTAGATGCTGGCCCCTTTCCAGAGAACACCGGTGGTGAGAGCATCACCACTTCCACTCTCCCCATGGTACATGGCTTTGCTCTGGTGTCAGGGACCATCATGAGGCAGGGAAGCGTCAGCTTCCAGCTCTGTCAGTCCTATGCCTGGTGTTAAAACCATGCCAGTAGGCCCATGCTACCGGCTTTTGATTCAGCAAAGGAACAACAAAGATAAAGCAGGGGGAGGGATCAGGGGAAGCTGCTTATTGTATCAAAGGCAAAGTCCCATTCACTACAACTAAATCCATTGGGGGGGGTAATTTATTAATTTCAACCCTGGATAGAAATGAAGAATGCACCTTTTGACATCCAAGTGAAGCAGCTGAGATTTGTACCATTTTTTGATGTTTCATCAAATGCCTCAATGTCAGGGTTAAAAGAGGAAGTCTTTTTTAGGCCCAGGAATGCCAAGATCTCTTGCTCTATCTTAGGCACGTCTCTAAAACATGGGTATATAAGGAATTAAGGAAAAAAACCCAGAAGAGACAGGGGAAGGGAATGACTAAGAATACCTCCTGATAGCTCTCCTTTATTTCCATAAGGGGTAATAACTCATGAGCAGTCCGGCAGAGGGCACTTTCTTTAAATAGAACGTTCTGATTCACCAGCAGAAAAAGGAAATAAATATTTTCTTTTCGTCTTCGGGAGCCATCCATGAATCCCAACTTCTGGAGCAGCGTTTATCATCCAGCTGAAAGGGGAAAAACGGGGGGAAAAGGGAGGAAAAGGAAACCCCACGAAAAGCTCAGTGGTGACCGCAGGGGTTGAAAAATAGCTCAGTTTGTTGTCAAAAGCCTTGCAGAATACAGGGCATTGCTTCTTCCCCTGGAATGTTAACCTACCCAGGAATCCAGCCTTTATTCTGTGCATTCCCAGAAAAGCCTGCCTGATGGAGCACTGGAACACAGTGGCTTTTGTAAAAGACGTGATCAATAAGTTAAACTGTAAATATATGGGGGGCTTTAAAGGAGGCCCAGCTTGGTGGCCTCTTTCAGTTGCCATTTCAGAAGGTGGAAGCAATGGGAAACAACGTGCTTTGCAGTTCCTGGGCTGCCGCTGTGTGGTGATGGGGATGTGTTTGCTGTTTGAGAAGACTTTTCTTAGGCCGTTGGCTGGTACGTGTGATACGGTGGCAGTGAGGGCTCCAGCAGAAGCTGGCAAGGGCTTTCCTTCTTACAGGTTGGCTGCTCACACTCGTACTGTCCTGTACTGTTTCAGGTGTTCACCCGTTGTTTTCCATGGTCTTTGTACTGTGCATCTTAGCCCTAACCCCTGAGTTCCAGCAACCTTGTGCTAAGACATTAGAGGAAGTCATTATGGAATTTGGAGTCAAGGCTTGAATACTTAGAGCTGTGTTTCAACTCCAAAGACTTGTGCCATGAGCAAACCTTGCAGTGAACCTCATCTGAGTTCCTGGTTAATCATGACATCTGAAGGTTGTAAATTCACTCCCTTCGCCTCAATCTGTACGATGCAAGAAGTAACAACAGTGAAATTGCAGAGGAAAATGTGATGTTAATTACTTCTAGGGAAATCACGTTCTCTGCATAATTTGGCACCATCTTCCTCTTCCCAAAGCAAATACGGAGCAGCACCAAAAATGTGGAGAACTGAATGTCGCAACTCCTGCTTTGTGGAATTTAGCACTTCGCACATTTTGATGCCTCGGTTACTTCTGATCTGGCACTGGAGAGGACGGAGTTGAATGGAGAGGAGGAAGTGAAAAGTTGGGTCTGTCGCTCTTTCTGAAGTAGCAGGACATAGGTGGGTCCTTGCTCTTCACTTGTTACCGTACCATTTACTTACTCATCCTTTCTTCTTTTGTGTATTTCGTCACAGCAAAGCACTGGGACCCATACAAAAGGAGAGAATCCTTGCACTCAGAGTTTACTACTTCAAAAAACATGGGCTGCTTATCCAGGGAAGGTGTGAAGCTAAGCTTGAGTCACCTTCAGAAGCCTTAGTAGAAGGAGCACATCTGCAGGAGGTCTGGTGGTCAGGACAGTGGGGAAGTGTGGAGCGGAAGGAGCATTTCCATGCGCAGGGAATCTTACTGGTACCTGTGTGCTTGGTTTCTCAAGCTGTGGCTAAGGTCAGGTGCTTTGGGAAGCCTCCTTGTAAAATGACCACCTCCGCTTCTTTGTGCATCTCTCTCCATTTCCTGCTTCTCTCTGTCCTCTCTGAAAGCAAAGGGATAATGGGATGGTCTGAGGCACAGCAGTGGGAGCTGGTTGGTGTAACGGGCTTCCAGACGGGTGACAGTACCCTGGCCATGTAGTATGTTCACACTGATCAGGGACATGCACCTTCAAGTGGGATGTGTAAATAAGGGAGGCCTTTCCCTCCCGAGGAAAACCAGTCTGTGTGCACATCAGAACTTACCCTCTTTGCCCCAGAGAAGCACAGGCTGCTCCTGGCAACACGGTGCCAGTGAAGTGAATCCCCGGTGTGCCCTGGAGGCAGGTTGTGTGTAGTAAATGCTGCTGTAGTCCGAAGCCCTGATCTTTAAGAACCACCTTTGTGTTTAATGTATTTTATTTCCTTTCTGGTCTAGAAACTGCAGTGTTTAGGCACTGGTGCCTGCGTTCGTGCCGACGCAGTTTGTTCAGCACACAGAAGTGGGTATTTTCTTCCTTTGGATCTGATTAGCGAGCACTGTTTCTTCACTTTCAGATAATGCCAGGGCAAGTCGTTGCTTTAATTGTACATCTTATTGTGTCATCCCTGTTCAATCATGTTCAAAAATACCTACATTTCACCCTTGTCCCCCACCTCCCTTTTCCCATTTAGATCTCACTGAAGTCCATTCTACCTTATCAGCACAGTAATTTCATGAGCAGAGCTAGGATTTCTGCCGTTTAGGCCCCGGCCATTGTCTGTCGCAGCTGCAGTCAAGATAAACCCTCACCCAGAACAAAGTTGGAATGACCTTTTACAAGCAGAATCTGCCTTGTTTCCCTCCAGACTAATTTATCAGCCTTCATTTCAGCCTAGTCTCTCAGCAGAGGCCTGAAAGAACATTACAGAGAGCATGAATGAACAGGGGGATTAAGATGCTTGGCTAGTCCCTCTTTTTCATCAGACACCTTCTGGATTTACTGAGATGTAAGCTGTAAATGACCGTAAGTGGTGAACTGCCTTAAACTTGGAGTAAGGGAAGGGAGGGGGGAATCACCAAAGCCAAATGTTTGGAAGAGTGATGTGGGGAACTGGTTAAACCTCCTTGAAGTCAGAAAGTGGTAGGTCTGAGCTGCGAGGAGGTCCCTGGCTATGCTGCTCTTACACAGAGGCTCGGTGATGGCTGTCCAGCCTGTCCCTGTGGGATGCAGGGATGAGGCATGCGATGTGCCTGGATCTGCCTCGCAGCAAGATGGGCTCCAGCTTTTCAGAGCTGTTAACCAGGGGTTCTTGCAAACTTAAACCCAATTTATTGCTTTACATCCGTGCGTACCGAAGGTAGTTTTGTGCAGCAGAGCGGCGTGGTTTCAGTGCTGCAAGCGCAGGAACACTTTTCAGGTGTCAAAGGGCTTGATATGAAATAAAGGATCCACTTTTAGCTGACAACAGCCATAGTCCAAAGGACACTCTGTGAGGAGGGGAATAGCTGTTTGTCACCCAGAGGAGGGGAGATTTGCCAGCTATAGCTTGGGTGAATATCCTGCCTGTACCACGCAGGCAGCTGCTGTTGGCCTTAGTGGAATTGGGTAATTCCGCCCCTAATACCATTAGACATCAGGTATCTTTTTGGTGCTTTTACCTTTCATTTCTCTTCATCTTTTGTGTAACAAAAACCTGGTTTTTAGCAACTTTGAAACATTCCTATTAAATCGCAGCCGGCTCAGATGACTGGGGGGAACCCTTGTCTGTAAAAACCATTGTGGTGGAAGGCTTCGAGTTCACTCGAAAGCTTTTGCAAGAGAAGAATTAAATGCAGCTCCAGTGACTTAGGCTTTGCTATTGGTAGTGGTGGTTATTACCAGTGCTGTATTACTTACTGTATGAGTGTCCTCTACTGTCAGTTGAGGAAGCACAAAGACTGACAGTAGATGGCTGGGCCATGCAAGGGGCAGGACTGTCTCCATATAAAGCTCTAACACCAGCAGGGTTTGCACCTTTGGTAGGTTATTTGAATAGGTGTGTTTTGGGGATAGTTCAGGGGTTTGGTGACGAAGATGGGAGAGGCAAAGGATGGAATTGGGCAAATGAGCCACAGGGCAAAGCCCTCAAACACAGTGGTTTGTGATTAGATCAGAACCATCTTGACTGCCCTAAACCTTGGGAAGGCTTCTGGTTTCATTTCACTATTTGGGTGAAAGTTCAGGCTGCGATTTCGTTGTATCTTCTGTGTTGCCAACCCATATTCGTGCCCTTGCAGCCTTTTAGCCAGTATTATGGACTCCTGGGATTTTTAGAGTTGATGGGATCCTTATTTTTGCTCCCAGCAGTGGTTGTGTTTAATCTCGTATTGAGAAATAATGCACAAGGACTGCAGTTATGGAGCTTGCATCTTGCCTATTTACTTGCATTCAAACAAGAGGTGTGTGTATCTCATCCTGTAAATACTAACTAAAGTATGTTCTAAGTAGTGGTTTACACACACTTCCACTCAGAAGTGTCTTTTGCTGTTCATAAGTGCTTCTATCATCTCCAAAATGAATATCAGCAGTGTGAAAGGAGATAAAGGAGAGTTGGCGAGGCAAAACGCACATACTTTAAACAGGATGGATTATTTTTGGCTCTTTTCCAGTTTCCTGGGAAATGGATAGAAAGAAGCTTAATTTCTTATAGACCACTGCAGCTGTGTTGGCTTTTAATAAGCATAAAGCTTGATTAAAACAAGGCAGGAAGTTCAGATCCGTGTCGAGTTGTCTCTGTTCTTTGGAGCAGAGTTGGGTTTTACTGCTGAGTGGACCAGCAGCACCAAGGACAGGCAAAACCAGTCGCAGGTTAACTGCACTTAGACAAATGTGTGGTCGTGTCATTTGGTGTGTCCAGGGAAGAGTGAGCTGAGCTGTGTCCGTGTGATGCTGAGCTCCAGGCTGGTGCTCACAACACAGGTATGAGGGGAAGGAGTATGGGAGGGCAGCTAAAACTTCCAAGAGGATTGAGTGGCTGTTTTAGGAGGAAGAACTGGAACATCTGGATTTGCTGAGTGTGGAGAGGAGAAAGCGTAGATACCCCAAATCCTGGTAACAGTGATAACTGATAACACCGAATGGTGTCCCCAGGTAAGAGCCCACGTGCAGGTTCTGGGCAGCGCTGTGCCAGTATCGCTATTGCACATCTCATTGTCAGCCTTTTTACTGGTTTTGTGGGGTTTAGGTCCAAGCC
Organism: Lathamus discolor; assembly: GCF_037157495.1. NCBI lineage: Eukaryota > Metazoa > Chordata > Aves > Psittaciformes > Psittacidae > Lathamus > Lathamus discolor. Next base: position 7,281,749 of record NC_088899.1, on the reverse strand, counting down.
ACCATTCATGGTGTAAGTTCTCATCTTGCTGCAGTTTATACAGGGTTTGGTGGTGAGTTCCTGCTGGAAGTTTCAGGTTTAGAAGTTGGAGCCAAAGGGGTTTATTTCCCTGTCTTTGCCTGGTTTTCAAAGTCGCTTCATTTTGTAAAGGCCTTGTGTGTGTGTGTGTGTGATATATAGCAGCAGATGTGTGTGTATATATATATACATATATATGTGCTGATATAGATCAGCATGTGTAAATTTACTGCTTACTATAAACTGTAATTGGCAGGAGCAGAAATACAGCAAATTCAGAATGTGAATGATAAAATACTGATACTGTATCCTCTAATTTATTACCTGTATTATCCCCACTCTGTTTTCCACTCAGTTCTCTCTCCTTCATGAGTTGTGTTTTCACTGGACTGGCATTTTCCTACTCTGATGAATTAACTGTCAATTGAAGTTAGTGAGATAAATCAAAACAAATGGACACACTGCTCCGTATTGACTTTCTCACTGCCTGATTCTGAAAACCACTTTCTGAGCCCTGTGCTGCTATTATGCTCACTTGGTTCTAAGCAAATGTACAGGAAGGAAGGGCTGGGGGGAGGTGGGTATTTAATAGCCATCAATTACACTCTCACTATCTTCATTTTATCTGGGATCTTGTCAACAAAGAGACCTGTGCCATTTACCTAGAGAGAAGACACTTGGCGTTGTGTCAGAAAGCTAAATGCTGAATGCCTCTTGGGAAGCATACATCGACGTTTAGGTCTTTAAACTGTGGTCTTAATCTACACTAGAAGAGAGGGTTTGGAACAACTGCAACAGTTGGAGTAAAAAAGGAGGGCACATCTTTATCGGGGGGGCTGTGTGCAGACACCACAGCAAAGACAGGTCTCTGGTCTGACGGAGTGAGGTTTAGTAACGTTTGCTGTGTGTAATTACGTAGTTGTTGGAGAGAGGACTTCAAGATGTTGAAGTTTTGGCCTAGATCCTGAGGTAGCAGAGCTGTTTCTAGCCCGGTTTATTCTGTTTGTGCAAGCAGATGAGCTCAGGCTCCCAGTAACCAGGCTCAGCTTTGTCCTGCTTAGACAAAGCAGTGTCCTGGAGTCATTGGTAAAACAAATGGAGGTACAGACGTGTTTAAGACTGTTCCCTCTGCAGACATGGTAAAACTCTCACAGTAAAGCACACGGGGTTGCCTGGGTACAGGCATTCACTTTGTTGTCATCCAAGCCATAATTGTGTGATGGGAAAGGGGTTGATTGTTTTCAAATAATGAGAATAGAAAATCCATCTGCATGTCTCAAGGAGTGCTGCTGCGCAGGGCTGCACGGATCAAACGCTCACCTCTGCATGGCTTCTGTAATAGCAACAAGCATCTGCCTGTCATGCAGCAAGTGTCGAAGCTCCTTTTGCTATTCGCTTGCTTGTATCTTAAACATCTGTGTCTTAATACTTGGCTTTGAAATGCGTTCTAGAGCAGGCAGGTTATTTTTTCCTAGCTGTTGCCTCGTGATGGTGGGTTGTGTGTTCTGTGTAACCAGCACCACTTGTAGCAAAGCAGTTTAACACCACCTCACCTGGGAGAGATCTCACAAACTTCAGTTCAAGAAGTAAAAGGTTAAAACCAAATGTATGTGCAGAGGAATGGATGGTGGAAAGGGGTAAAGCCTCTCAGCAGTAGGTTAATTGGAGAGTGGAATACCAGTGTAGATGGGAGCACATAGTTTCCTTGGACAATGTGCTAAAGAACTGGGAGCTGGGAAGGACCAGCTGGGATTGTTAGTGAATTAGCTGAAGTCAGAAACTGCTGAATGGAGCAAAGAAGTAAAGGGGAAATGAAGGTTAGGGTATAATTCAGTCTAAATTAGGTGGGCCATTCACAATGCATAAAAGGGCTCTGAGCTTCCTTTCTGGGGGAAAATGGGTAGGAAAGCTCACTTTTATTTGGATGCGTGTTGAGTGGTTGATTTTAAGAATGTGCATACCTAGAGCCTACTTTTTGGAAGTGCATTATCCCACATGAGTTTGGAGGAAGCATTGAAAACGCCATGAGCCTGAAAGACAACAGGTTTAGTAAGAAAGGCTCAACAACCGTTATGGTGCAAGAGCATGTAATGTTAATCTCTTAGGAACTGAAACACATTCTCTTCATTTGTTCAATCTTTGGCGCTTCTTATTAGCGATGAAAAGTCTGTATCTGATCACCTCGGAATCCTGGTGCTTGAAATCTGCCCTGGCTTTGTCCCTCCTCTGCTGCTTATTTTTGAAGAGGTTTATTAGAGCATTTGTGGACTTTCATTAACTTCTAAGTTTTGTTTCTAAATAGCTGTACCATTGCAAGTGATGTGGCAGACAGCAAATGTCCTTGGAGGCTGGATTTACTCTACCTTAAATGATGAGGCAATAGGGAAGCCCCTCTCTTGCCTGAGTTTAATATGCTAACAGTGAATTTCAGATGGCATCTCCCCAGTGCACTGAACAGGCGAGGGCAGCTGTTAGGTGATGGGGTAAAGCTCTGGAAAATCAAAAGCAAAATTAGGAGCAGAGGCAATAAACGTTTGTTTACTTGTTCTGAGGGGATGCCAGGTCTACAAACCTCTGGGATGCGGATGGATGCGGGTCTGTGGAGGGCAGCTTGTGGCCTCACCGCAACCAGAGGAGCCTGGGGTGAATGGGAGCAGCAGTTGGCTGGCAGCAGTGGGTGAAACCGTTTCAAAGCTGAGGGTTTCTCAGAGCAGCTGTGAGAAGAACCTTCCCCTCTGTCAGAGCTGGCTCGTGCCTCTGTGCACTGGAAGCGTGTAATCACCAGTGCAGTCACTTGAGCCACCTCCGAGGGCTTTGCTTATTTCATCTGTTGAGTACTGTCTTTGGAGCCGGGTAAATGCAAACAACATGCTACAAGTTTATGCAGGGTGCAAGCTTTGTATGGAATCAGTGGTAAATGCAAAGGAAGTTTGTGGCTGGAGGTATTTTTTGTGTTATAAAAGGTACCTTCCTGTGATGCTTAGCTGTGATGTGTTTCTGATGTGATGGGAAGAGTATTGCTGCATCCCTGCTGGTGTTGGGGCATTTGGTTTCTAGGTGGACCTTCCAGCTCCTTTGTCCTCAGTTTGCTCAGTATCCCCAGAAGTACATCATCCATTTGATCACAAGAATTCAGTGTTCTTCAACTTTGCAAGTATTTCAAAGCCCTCTCGAGATCCGCATTAATGTGGTCTGGATGTTGTCTGTGAATGCAAAGTGATTGTAACTTAAGTAATGTGGTCATTGTGGCTGTGCAGAGCACACCAAATTGATGGAGCATTTAGCTCCATGGACAGATAATACTGAGTTTCTGTTTCAGAAGCCTGGGTGATGCTGGTGCTGTGTATGACAAACCTACCTGCAGAGACATTGTGTTGGATCATTAGTAAGATAAAACCTGACTGTTGATATTCTGGTTTTATCAGACAGGAGGTGCTGCTTAGGGCTGATTTTATCAGTGTGCAACGCCAGAAGTGCTGTGGCTGGAGATGGAACATTATCCCCCCTCGTGCCACAGCCCAGACTCGTTTCTGTGCTCACTCTAAAGGCTTATGTCAAGCCCAGTCAATTTAAATGAGATTCAGAACTGGAACAGCAATAAGTGTTCAATCAAAGTATTTGATAAATCACTTAAACAATCTTGCAGATTGCAAATTCTGTAAATGCAAGTTCTGCACTTATTCAAAACTAGTGAATGTGACAGGACTGAGAGACAGCAAAGTCAAAACAGCAGGAAGAAAAACTCCGCTTCTTTGATGAGATTAAAATGCCAGCAATTGAAGTGGTGAGCAGGTAGGACTGTGCTGCTCGTGAAGCTTTCTAACCAATTCTTGAGCCTTTACAAGGAGAATATACAGATGGGATAAAGAAGAGAAGGCTGATTTGATGATTGCAGCATAATTTTACCTTTACTTTGGGGTATGTGTGTTTTCCTTAATATCTTGAATGGCATAATTTAGGTGGTCAGGAAAGTTTTCTCTCTTATTAAATGGAATGACAAGTGACTGTAAAAGCAGAAGGGAAATCTCAACAAACCCCAGATTGCTTTGAATGTTAAACAGTTTTTCTTTGGTTGCTCAGGCCATGGCATGAGCTTCCTCAGGGGGAATTCGTTCTGAGAAGTGTCTCCACATGAAAGGTACAAACAAAGTGTTAAAGCAGACTCTTTGGCTTGACTTTAAACTGATCTGTTCCCCTCTGCAGCCATGAATGTGTCCAGCTACATACTTAATAATTTCTTTAGTACAATTTTCATTATCTCAAAGCAATATGGAAGAAATTAAAGCAAATATTGTTTTAGTGGCTTCCAGAATGAAATGTTGCATTTTCCTCTTTGACCTTTTCCCATCTTATTAATGGAAGAAGGTCAGCAGATTATGATGGGAGAGGAATACACTTACCCTCAGTACCAGCACAAAGGCAAGGAGTAAGATTTGCAGTGAGTTTTCATGGTTACCAGAAGGAAGAAAGATGAAAAATCACATCGTTTTAGGCTGTAACGAGCATTGGTGTTCATCATTTTAGTCTAAAAGAGTTGTTGGTCTTGTGTGTCTGTTCGATCTCATCATCTTTGTCCTTAATTGTAATGGGGGGGGGCTTTTCTTAGGATCCTGGTGCCCAATTTTGCTTGCATCCACCATTAGTGAATTCCTAATCCTCAGGAATCGGGAGTTTGATCACTTTTTGCTAAGGTTACAGTAGGAGCTGGTTGACCTGAAATCTGTGCTGCTCATCCCAGGCATTTATTGCCCAAGGACATCAGCAAGGGACTGATTTCTTCATCTCCTTTCCCCACCTGTTTTACTGCAGATGTGAAAGTGCTTAAGGCTTGGATGCTGAAAACACATACATCTATTTCAGACAGTGCAAGGCCTGGTTTGGGAAAGCTTTGAAGGACTCCGAGATGGTTGAATGAAAACTATTGTACTAATAGCAATGTATTAGAAATTACACGGGATAACATTTTGTGCAGCTTGCAGTTGGGCAGGTTTTCATCATGCTGGACTTGCATACATCCATATGGGCACACACACATGCTTAAACCTCCCAAACAAAAGTGCTGAAGGTCCTTTGCATCACTTTGGTGATAGGCTTGCTGTGACCTCCTGGGTCTGAGAATGGTTCAGGCAATTCTCTCTTAGTTAAACCAGTTTTCCAAAAGCTACCCAAATACAAATGATGTTAATAAATTAGGAAAGATTTGCATTCTGGGCCAGGGGCTACTGCAATGCCCTGTTCTATTAAAGAAATCATCGTTTTGAAACCACACTAGAATGTGCTTCACACGTGGGTACAGTCATTAAAAATATTCTCCCTTAACTTCAAACCGATCTTTTCCTCTTAAAAAAGAGGTAATTTTTAAGACTTGCTAGCAGTCATTATGCCTTCTCCCATAAAATCTGTACGGTTAGCACATTGGACACATGTTAGTTAATGGAAATCAGCAGCTGCAAGGATCCACATAAAACTACGTGGTGTATATACAAGGTAGAATCACTTTAAGCTCTAGCTTTGCTTACAGGATGCCAGTGCCTTTCTTCTCTGGTATGTCCGTGCTCTGTCTGGCACAGAGGAGAGGTTAAGCTCCGTGTGTGCGTGCAAGTGTGTGTGCGTGCGTCTGTTGTTTCTTTCTTCTTGAAATGCTTCACCACAGTAGGCAAAATGGATGAAACACAGAAAAAGAGAGACAATAAATAGTTTCCTAACCTGGCCTGGATAATGGAGAAAGTTCGTTAGATTTATTAATCCTCATTTTCCTTTGGACTGTCAGGCTTAGAGTGACAGTAAAAAAGCTTGTGACGACTTTGGCTAATTTGCACTCCATTCACTTTCTCATGAAAACCCATCAGGATGACTGAAGAACTGCTCTGCAATTGACCTTATTCAATGGCAGAGTGATATACTGGGAAACAGGCCAGTTTTTACAATGCCGAAAAGAGCAAATTGGACGGAATCTTTGTTCCTCTCTTTTTTTCTCTTTCCTTTTTATGCCAGTCTTGCTCTAGTTAAGCTCTCTCATTTGTTCCAGCCATAGCTCTAGGGCTCAGGTCACCCTCTGTGGCTGCCATTGCAGGTGATCACTGGGCTGCTTGTCTTGGATGCAGAGAGGAGGGAGAAAGGGAAAGGCTGGAGGACTCTGCCGCAGTGAAAACATGGAAGAGGTTGCACTCAGCCAGATGTGCAGGGCGAGGAGGCTGCTTTTGCCTTTGCACGCACAACGCACTGGTGCTCAAACAGGTTGTGTGCACCCGGCAGCCAGGAGGGAGCTGCTGTCGTGGGTGGTGTTTTCCTGTTGTTCATGGGGTGAGGCATTAAAGCTGGAGGCTGGTGGTGGCTGTGGCAGAGGAGAACAGGGAGGAGATTCTGTACTCAGCTGTTGTGTGTGCCCTTTGCTCATGTCCAATCCAGGATCTTTCACTCTCCCCCATGCAAAGGAGGAGACACCCTTCGAGGCTGGCAGCGGGGGGCACAGGGGCAACTGAACCCTTAAATGGGCATGTAGTGTTTTATGCAGAAGAGAACAGTGGTGAATGGGGCTCTGAGATTAGCACAGGAGCAGTCAGTGTCTGGCAGACACCCCATTTATCTGGGGAGGTGGAGAAAGGCAACACAATTTGGACTAGAGCTTGTTTATCCTGATCATCCAAAGCCTCACCCAGTGCAGTTCATAGAATCCCAGCCTGGTTTGGGGTGGAAGGGACCTTAAAGCTCCTCCAGCTCCAACCCCTGCCACAGGCAGGGACCCCTTCCACTGGAGCAGCTTGCTCCAAGCCCCTGTGTCCAACCTGGCCTTGAGCACTGCCAGGGATAGGGCACGCTTTTATATCAAAATGGCATATGCAGGGTCAATTCCTATTGAAATGATAGGCTTTGGGAAACTCTCTTCTCTCTCCAAAGCGGTACCACCTTCTCTTAACGTCCGGAAAGCCTTGATCTGACCATTCTTTTTAAGCACAGTGTGTAAGCCTCCTGCAGAAAGGCTGCAAGCATCAGTGTATTTAGGGGTTGAAAGGAAACCAGCGGGCTGGAGACCAAGGTGTGTGTGGAAGAACAGGGGAAGCAGCAAAGCTTCTGCTGCTGATGATCTGGGGGCAAATGCTCACACAAAGAACAGGTTCTGTAGACAGAACGGGTCTTCACATGCAGGATAAGCCTAGAGAGAGGTGTGATCTCCTGTGACGTGCCCCGCTGTCACTGTTGGGTGTTTCTCGTGGTACAAGAAGTCTCTGGCTATTTCGGATCTCTGGTGGTTGATGGCCTTGAGTGATGCGACTTCCGCATCCCGCTGTTTCCACACGCTGCGCGGAGTCACTGGCACCGTTCTCCTCTTCCCTCTGTCATCTCCTTGCCCTCCTCCTTCTGGTGCCCTCAGGTCCTCCAATTTCCCCTTCTCTCTCTATCAAATTCTGCCCATGTCCGCACCCTCATTAATCAATGTCAAGTCACAGAGTGTACAACAAGGGCTGTATTCTTCAACTGCCCCCTCAGCCCTCATACATCCCATTGTTCCAAAAAACTGATTCAGATGGCAAGAAAACAGCCGATGCAGCACATAAAAGAGATGAGACAGAAATGAAAAGAATCAAGGAGGGGGAAAAAAAAAAAAGAGGAGGCATTTTTTTCCCCTGAAACACTCGAATAAATACTCGGCAATGATAATTTAAATTATTCATACATTTATGAAAACATCCATTGAAAAGTGAAGTGTATGATGCTCTTTGTCTACTTTACTTGTCTCTTGTTTGTGATTAACCTTTACTGTAACTTGGGCTGGCAGTGCCACGCTCACAAAGACCAGACTTTTCCTTCCATGGGAAAAAATGCTTCATCGTATCCAAATGAAAAATTAAGTGGAGGTATTTAGTGCTGATGTGGCAATTTGTTGCAGAGCATTAAAGATGCAGCATTATCCGTGCCTGTGGTCCAAACACTGCCGGGTAAAGAGAAATAATAAATAGACAAAGCCAGCTTTTACCAGCGGGTTCCCTTCCAGCCTCGTTTGACATCTATTCTACTTCCAGTACCATGACGTGCTTCAGGAGCCAGGGAGCTCAACACCACGCAGTGCACGGGACTTGCCGCTCTCGGATGCGTGCATGGGTCCGTGTAGATGAACGTGTACAAACGCAGGCTCGGAAAGGGAAGTGAAAAAGGCAGCTTGGTTATTTTGATTACAGCTCCTAGATGGGCCTGTTTGTAGAGCAGCATAAATAATTCCATCAGAAAAGGTGGGACATCTGGGACCCGACGCTCTGTGCAGGTCCTGATGATGCTTCTTTTGCCTGTTAGATCAGCGTGCTTGCTCAGACTCATTGCCCTCCACAAAACCTCAGTTTACAGCAAGATGAGAAGCAGGATATTAAATGCCAATAGTGACAAACAGTCAAGTAGCAGAATAAGCTGGGAGGGTTTGGAAAGCTCAGCGCCGTGGGGATCATGGTTCCTTTGGGGTATCTCTACAGTTCTTCCTTATTTCAGAGACCAAGAGCAACAGTCAAAGCAAAGCTGCTCTTGCAGCGTTTGTGTCTTGCTTGTAATTCATCAAATTTCTCCCCGACTTCCAACCCAGCGAGGTCTGGATAATGTCATATAATTTATAGACAATCATCCCAGCGTTTTTTACTCTCAAGTGAACTTATTCAGTCCTGCAACTCTGCATTTCTGCCTCTCCAGAGCTGGTTGATTACGTGGGAGGGGGAGCCATTGTCTAGCAGTCAAAGCCAAGGGATTTTAAGCAAAGATCTAGTTACTCTTGTGTTGACTCTGCAGTTGACTCCGTGTGTGACCTTGGCCATGTCACTTACTCTCCGAATGCTTCACTTCCTCCTGTAAATGGATCAGTGCTGAGCAGATGCAGGGAAGGGTGTCTGGGTCTTGGTGAACCATTTTGAGATCTCCCTGCTCATAGGCGCTGTTGGGTCTTGGCAGTTGAAACGGATGAGCTCCTCAGTGGCGGGGCTGCGTTGAGCATTGTCCCGGTGGCGCTCATCTCGGGAACTTTGTGTTTCCTTTCACTTCCCACTCCTGCATTTTGTATTCCAGGGTTTTTAGTTTCCCTGCCGAGCTCTTCCTGTACAAAGCAACTCTGAAGGTTTTCCTTTGCATCCATCTTGGCCGGGATTTACTGGGTTTGTCTTTTAATGCTGTCTCTGGATCTGTCTTTTGCCAAGGTGAAGCCTGTGCCCTTGTTTCAACAGAAAACCTTTTTGGTAAATCCACTGATGGATAAATCTACTAACAGAGCCTGCCAGCCATAGGGTGCGGTGTTTGTATAGAACGTGTGGTGCAAACCTGTATATTAAAAGAGGAAAGGAGCTGGAGCAAAAGTCCTAAATCAAACTGCTGGCAATGGTCTGTCTTGGTGTGTATTTCTTGCTAGGCTGTGATTCCTTTTGCTTGGAAATTATCCAGAACTTCCTGGCTCAGTGATCTGGGATGCTTTTCAATGTACTGGATATATGGAGCAATGGGCAGACTTCAAAAGGTTCTGAGATTTTGTGGGGGCTATGGAGAGACATCCAAAGTATCAGTTCCTTTTCTCAGCTGATTTGCATAAATCCTCTTTCACTGCTTCCAAGGCTTTCCATAGTTTCTGAGCTAGAACTGGGGATCAGGTCCCTCCCATTCACACTCCAAGTGTTTTTGGGATCAGTCATGTGGAGCCAGCTCATCCTACAGCAGAGAGCTTTGCACCTTGGCTCTTCTCACTCATAGAACCCCAGACTGGTTTGGGTTGGGAGGGACCTTAAAGCCATAGGCAGGGACACCTTCCACTAGAGCAGGTTGCTCCAAGCCCCATCCAACCTGGCCTTGGACACTGCAAGGGATGGGGCATCAGCCTTTTGTTAATGAATGGGCAAGGGTATGGGCCTGCAGAAATCGCCCGAGTTGTGCCGGTTGGTACTAGGAGCTATAAGAAAGGGAAAAACTCCCCTGCGTTGACACCCCCAAAGCCACCCCTCGGGTTCTCAGCTGTGAGTCTGGATGAAGATGATTTAATTGGGTCTGATTCTTCCAAGCACAAAGTGGCCCTGTTACTGACTGTCAGTGCCGTAGTTCATGGGTAACCACTGCCCCTCATTTTCTGCCTGCCCTTTCTGGCCCGAGGAATTGAAACTACTTTTTCCTTGCATTCATGTGGTTCAGAACTGATCCCTGTGTGATCCCTCCCTCCGTGGCCAGCCCTGGGTCCCCCCGCACCCCATGGCTTTGCCTGTAGAAGGTACTGAGGTTCCCGTTGTGCCGCGCTCCCTCCTCCCGCCCGGCCACCAATGCCGGGCTCTGGGAAGGTAGCCAAATGCCACCGAGGACACTGGAGCAATAAATCATCCTCCTTCCAACATCTGCAGGCCCCAAAGGCTAGCCCCTTGCGATGATGATCTCGCCTCCCACCCCTTGCTTTTTATCCTGTCCCTCTCTGACAAAACACCTATTGTCACAGCCTGAGTGAAGAAGAGTCCTTTTTCCTTCACAAAGGCCCTCTGAAGCCAAGTTGTGAGCTGCCAGAGAAGATGCCTATGTCTCGGCAGGGAGTCTATATCTCACTCTTTTTCTCTGTAGTTCATACTTTTTCTCTCTCACGGGGGTCACCCAAAGCCTTTCACTCTGGCTTCATATTCACATAAAGACATCAAGAAAAAGAAAAACCACACCAGAAAGAATTATTAGGCATGGCTGTCAAATGCTTTATGGGGGGGGGGGGGGGGGGAGTGTAGGGGGAAAGAACAGTAACTCTTTATGTGCTGGCATTGTTACAGGAGCTAATGTACCACTGCCCGGTGCAGTGTGCAGGGAGGCATTGCACACAGTAAGAACCAGAGACATGTTAAACTGAAATATTGTGTTTCAGGAAAAGGGCATTTTGGTGTCTGGGGTCTGGGCAGGTTTTTCCAGGTTATAGGAGGCTCTTTCCTGATCCTGCTTTCTGGAAGAACTTTTATTGAAGAAGCCTTTATGGACTGCTGTTTGCACGGCAGTTGTGAACTGCAGTGATTTTTGGGATCGAATAGATCAAACTTAGTCCATTTCTGCATGGGAAGGGAGTTCAAACATCCAAGCCTTCTGTTAATATTTCATCAGTGAATGGGCAAAGGAGCTGAAAAATGGGGGAGAAAAGCCCCGTTGCCCCTCTTCTTAGCAGCAGAGATGTGCTTACGCTTCGGGTGTGTTCAGAGGGCAGCTGCTGCGCTGATTCATGGGCTCAGAATTATGGAGCTGCCCGTTTGTGGCAGGTTGGTGCCAGAAAGCGTTCCCGAACCTGCTCCCCATCTCTCCCCAGTGTACTCATGGAGAACTTGGGAAGTGAAGGCTTCACAAACGAATCTCCTGCCCGAGGTTCGTCCATATGCCGTGGAGCTGTGTATGTGTTTAACCATTGGAAGCTGTGCTGCGGTGCTTTGCTCCTGAGCCGGGGCAGCTGTGCTGGGCACTGCTTTGGGAAGAAGACATTAAAAACTTCATTGAATCCTCTGGAAGGCTGAGACTATAAAGTTAACAGTGGAGTAACCTATTAAAATTTACAGTGCAAGGCATCAAAACAGAGGAGAAGTGCATATGTATAAAGTTTAAAGCATCCTTATAAAAAGCCGGAAACCTAACACTGCATTCCTACAAATTATTCCCTTAGCAAACATTTTTATTTCCAATTAGTAAAAGAAAAATTGCTAATTTGCTGCAGTTGGACAGGCCTGACGTCTCAATCTGCAAAGTGTCAGTGCTGTGAAAGGAAATGTTTCACACTGTGCTGGAGAGAGAGAGCGGCTCTAAAGAGGGTCAGGGCATTGGGCCCAGAAACCAGATTGACTGGCCATCGTGCTAAATTACTCACACAAGACACACATTGTCTGCGGTGCCAGCTCCAGAGTACTCACTTTCTCATTCTTTCCCTTTTTTAGCTGGTGCTTGGGGAGGAGGTGAGGGGATGGCAGGGACAGGAGGAGGGGGTGGGGCTTGCAGTGAGTGGTCCCATCCTCTGCTCCTGGCTGAAGGTGGGGACCGCAGGTACCTCTGGTGGGGTGGAATTACCCCTCTGATCCATCTCTGATCCTTTGGGAACCAATGTTATCGATGGTTCTGTAGGTGGGTTAAGGTTGTGCTGGACATAAAGGCTCAGGCTGCTGCTGAGCAGCCCCTCTGCATCCTTAACAAAACCAAGCAGCAGTTGTTTTGTGATGGTTGTGGCAGTATTCCTGTGTGTGAGAGGAACAGTTGTATGATGTGTCTTACTGTGTGAAGGGTGTAAGCCTCGAGAGCTGCTGGAGAATGTCAGCGGCATGGCAAAGGGGTGGGAAAGAGAAAGGAGCAGGAACAGGGCAAGGCTGCAGGGACACAGCAGGTACAAACGCCCATCAGTATTCTTCAGCACTGTTGTGGTTCTCTGTTTAAAATACCTTTGTTGTATTTATTTCATGGTCTCATCAGGAGCCCTTGAATCCCTTGTATTGCAGTAGCTTAACCAGGATATAAACCTGGATTTGTGGAATTCTACAGTGATCTGAATCATCCTACTCACTAAAGAGCGATCGCTGGACCTTTCCTGAGAGGTTCAGTAGGCACCAACTTGGACTTTTATGGCTTCACCTGGTTATTTTCCAGTTACGCAGCTGCATGGGGCAGGGCTGAGGCAAACAGGCTGGCAGGGCTCATTTTTGCGTGGTACAGGCTGGTATTTGAATTGAAATTGTGGCTATCACTTTTTTGTTAATCGTGTATTAAAAAAGAGGCTCAGATCAAGTTCCCAAATAATCGCTGCTTCCTCAGTGGCCATCTTCTTACCTCCCTGTGGAAGAGTTTGCTACGCTTCTGGCTCCCCGTTGCTGCGCCCACCTCCCCTTCTGCCCTAATTCTGTGTGTGGCGGCGGTGCGGCAGCGCTGCGCTGAAGGTGCGAAGCGTTGCAAGCTGCAGACGCGTTGGACGCATCGTGGCGGGCAGCGCGTTGCAGCGCTCAGGTGTGCAACGGGGCAGGCGTTGGACATTTCTCAGTAGCTCTGTCGCAGGAGCCCTGCGTTCTGCTCAGGTGCTGGTACCTCTTGTGGAGCAGCCTCCCTCTGCCACATGGACGCCTGAGTTTCTCCTCCCTTTCTCCAGGGAGGCAGCGTGAGGCAAGCTCTGCTTTATTTGTGCTAAACCCCTTGCGCCGGGGCCACAGTGCCAGTCATTTCTCATTTACAGCAGCAGCTTTTAGCTGTGCCTGGAAGGAAGCTGCTGCACCTTGACACAACAGTCTCCGAGCCCCTTCTCCAGCCAGACAGGTTCTGGGTTTCTTTCTGCTGATAATCCCATCAGGACCTTTGTTTTCTGATAAAGCTGGATTCCACTGCAGAAACCCAAACACATTAGAGGCTCCATTACACCCTCTGCCTGCTCCTTAAAACCTGCCCTGTGCTTCCTGTGCGTTAAACAGAGCAGATGCCTGCTCGGTTCCTCTGTGGCACAGGCCAGCCCAGCCATCACGGTTATTACTGATAGCTGCGTACAGCTGCCACGATAAGACAGTAACATTTCCAATGTGTCCTTATTAAAAAAGCCAGGAAAGGAGCTTGCCTTCAGCCAGACCGCTCTGGGCTATGAATGTGATGGTTTCTTTGTGTCTGAAGATGCCATTCTAATAGTGAGTTCCCAGCTCCTTCACTCACGTGGAGCTCAGCAGGCAGTTGTGTATGAGCTGAGATGGAGACGCTACTACTGAGTTGATATGAAGACAGGGAGAGAGAGAAAAAGCAGCTTGTTTTGGGTTCCAGGTTCGAATGTCACAGCGGAAGGCCAAGGATGTGTTTCCTTTCGGAGCCGGGCCGTTCACAGCGCTTAGTGCCGGCGCAGGGAGCTCCGGCGCTTTGTGCATGAAACCCAGCCCAGATCCAAGAAGTGGGTTCCGAGAGGCACGTTCCAGCACCGGGCACAGGGAGGAAGGGAAAGGAGGGAGTGATTCAGAGTTCTGGGGCAGTTTGGGAGGGTTTTGTTGGGGTTGGGAGGGAAGATGTGTGAGGAATGGGTGAGGAACTGCAGTTGCCTACGTTTAGGTTTTCATTTCCTTTGCCTTTTCTGGGGCAGGACTTTACCCTGCGCAAGTTGAAGAACAGTTTTAAGGCCAGGTTGGACGGGGCTCGGAGCAAGCTGCTCCAGTGGGGCAGGAACCCCCCATGGCAGGGGTTGGAACTGGAGGAGCTTTAAGGTCCCTACCAACACAAACCAGTCTGGGATTCCATGAAGAAGGGATTTGTATGGGGAGCAGCAATAGATACTCAGAGTTCTTCCTTTTTAAATTCATCATCCTGTTGTCTGTGGGATTCAGAGGCCGAGCTGTGGTGGATGAGCTCCTGAAGCTGGCTGGGTAGGCTGTGTGCTGGAGGGAATGGTGCTTGTGGATCAGGAAACTTCCAGGGTGAAGGATTTGGGGTATTCTCAAGTCAAATGCAGTCAAAAGCCCCAGGTCCCCACGAGTCTCTTGGCATTTTTTGTGTCTTTATCAGCCGGTGCAAAGAGGGTGCTGCTTGGTGTGGGGTGAGCTTCTCCTCATGTATACAGATGTACAGCCCATGCCAGGGGTCAGACCCAGCAGCAGAGTTAGCCTGGACACGGTGTTCCTCCTGCATCCTCATCCACACACTTTTTCCTCAGCTCCATAGGGCTGGAAGTGGTCCAGGCACTTTACATATGCAAACACCTCCACCTCCAGGCTTCTGCTGCATCACAAGGGGCTCGTTCTGTCAATCAGGCCACAGGCATGGAGCACAGCAGCATCCCTCACCACAGAGGGTCACTTTGAACTTGTTTCCCTGCGCCTGGGAGTTTGTGGTGTGTGCTGGGGAGGGAGGTCGGAGCCTTCCATCCTATGGAGTTTCCTGCTTGCTCTTTTTCCTTCTTTTTTTTTCCTTTCTTCCAGGCCTTTAGTGTCCTCCTTTAGGCCAAAACAACACATCCATGTTCTCCACAAATTGTTGCTATAATTACAGCTCTGTGTGGCCACACAGAGATGCTTTGGAAACCAGATGTCACGTTTTCTAACCTCTGGTGCAGGGATAGTGGCTGGCCACATCAACTCCACAGCACATTCATTTGTCTTCTTAGGGAAGTGGCTTTGATGTTCCCAAGCAGCAAATTGTCCTTTGGAGAGGATTTGTCCTAATTCCCTCTTGCTTGTGGTCCTCCCGTGCTGTTTTTTCTCTTGTTTGATAATCATATGTAAGCCTGACCATTGCATTCTGCATTCTCAAGTGCAGCCAATGCTATCACATGGAAATGCTGCTTGAGTATAGGCGCTGACCTCTTCTGCAGTTGGCTTTGGGTTGGTAGATGCTTGCTGTGGCTCCTCTCTCACATTGGTCACGATTCAATTACTGATATATGAGTTAATGTTTCAGTTAGTTATATTCCCAATGCATGCAGAATCGACAGAGCCCTTCGGGCTTTGCCAAGAGGGAGGTAAAACACAGCGAATGTGAACCAGCGAGTTCTGACCTATGCTGTGGAGGGGGTTTGTTTTCCTTTTTTCCTCCTTTTCGGCAGACAGCTCTGTACGGTGGAGGGGACAGTTACACTACGGAGAGATAAGGCAGGCTTCAAAGTCTGAATAGATGTGTGCATAGTTCTGAGCTTACTGGGGTCAAAGGTGTTTGCATTTGAGGAGGAATCACAGCCTTATTGTTAAGATTAGGTCTAAGGAGCTTGAAACTCAATTTCTAAATGCCAGAGACTGAGAGTTGGGCTCATCGCCTCGTTTCTTGTCTGTAAAATTGGGATAGTAAATCCTGCGTTTCTGTTCTCACTGCTCTCCCACTGCCTTCCCTTGTTTCACAGGGTCCTTTGGGCAGACTCATCTTCTTACATTATGTATCAGCGACACAGTTGGGCTTCAGCCTGAAGTCCTTGTGCCCCGATAATAAACAGTGGGGAAACTCAGTCAGACATAGCATGGTACCAGGGGGTTCAGTCACACAGTGCTTGGTGCATCCCCATTACCTGGAAATATCAAATGTGGGGAATCACAAAGGAAAACTTGTCCCTGTCTCCACTTCAAAGTCAGTGGCTTATTGGCACTGGATTTCTTCCCCATGAAGGTGGTGGGGTTTGTAACTGAGGTTCTCTCAAGTCTACCTGCTCGAAAGTAAGTGCTGGCTTGTGCAGCCACATCAGGGATTTCTCCAGGTAAATTATCAGATCAAGGTGAGCGTGTGTCCCCTTACCCCGCTGCAGCTAACAGCAGCGTTGTTTGAGAAGCACCTGCTGGTTATCACTGGCAAGGAAATGTCTTTGATTTTTATAGCTCCTGTTATCTGAAACTAATAAAAACACAATGCAGTGACAAGCCGAAGGTCGTCTCACCTCCCTGCTGAGGTGGGTAGCACTCAGCAAAGCCCAAGCTTACACACTCTTTTTGTCTAATAGACATTGGAAAGGGAAGTTTGTGAATGAGGGATGTAAGTCAAGGATGGATCCATCCTTCCGTTAACACTTAAGGTTTTCCTTTTCTGTTTTCACATATTGCTCCAGAAGAGAACAGAAATCAGTGTATCTCAGGCTCAATCAGGTACCATTTCAGTTAACCAAGCACTGGGGTGGTTGTGAGCCTCTTTTGAAACCCCAGATCTAATAGAAAATCTATTGAAACACTCAACCGCTCACCTTCCAGGGAAGCTGTTGTGCCAAGTGCAACGTAAAGAGACAGCCATAAATCACCACGCTATGCACCTCAAATAGATAATCAATTTAATTGAAAGCATCAATAATCATAGTTTGACATTTATTACCCTGTGGATGTTTTATCTTTTAGGCTAGGGGACAGCAGGGCAGTGATGAATGCCAGGCCTGCCATGGAACACAATTACGTGGCGCAAGCAGAGGGATTTTATATTCTGCAGTCAAATTCATAATTGAAGCAGATTGCAGGAAATCTGTGAGAAATAAATGCCTATAACTGGGATGCCTCTAACTTGAATTCCAGCGTTGAGAGAATGTTGCAAATGCTGCCTTGTGTATATAGGCAGGCTGAGAAAATTGGGGCTGTTTAACCATGGAGAAGGAGAAGCTGCATGGAGACCTCAGGGCAACTTCCAGTGTCTGAAGGGGGGGTTCAACAACGGTGAGCCATGCTTTGTCAGTCCCTGTACTGTAGCTGGTTTACAAACCCCATCAAAGTGAAGCTATGGACACTCAGGATGGCATTCCCTCCACAGCAGCACTGGAGCTATTCCCGGCCTTATGCCCTTGAATGCTCCAAACTTCCTACCTGTGGGAAGGAATCAGCAGCCCAAGTTAAAAACGAACTTGACTTCCTTTTGGACTCCTTGAATTCCTGTCTCAAGAAACTGGATTGAAATTGCCACCCACTCTCTGTCTGGCTGATTAAATAAAATATTGACCTTTTCCAAACACAATATTATCATTCCAAGCATAATATTATCCAGTTCTGTCCCGGATTGTTTCTCCAGCTCTTAAAAGGGAGCTCACCTGGCACCCCTATCAAATCAGATAAACCAGCACTATATGCTTTTTTAATAAGAAGCTCTGTGCCCATGTCTGAAGTTAGTCTGCAGAATAATTCTGTATTCACTTTGCTTTATAGAGAATATAATTTGCTTGATGTTACTTCTGAATAGAGGACGATAAAGTGCCCTTTTCTGTCCCTCTGTTGTTTCCTTCCCCTGCACAGAACGTTACTACAGGGAATTCCTCTCCAAGTTAAGTTACCAACTCAAAGTAAGAACTTACCCTCTATTTGAGCAGCGGTGCACCTTGAGGACAACTGAAAAGAGGGGCACATACAATAGCAGACAGTGTTCTTGTCGGCACAGATCATCCCATGAAAGAAACACACTAGAACAGGAGATTCCCCTCTCATTAGAGCCCATGGAAGCCTCTTCAGAGCTTCACTTTAGCAAAGACTTATTCTGGTAAGTGAAATGAGTGTTGGGGGATGTACGCTTCCCTCGAGCTCTGGGCAGGCCCCCGTGGTGGCCCTGCTACTCACCAGCTTCTTTCCCTTCAGAAAAGTTCATCCCTGCAACGGAGCCTGCAATATCCACATCTTCCCTAAAATAAATAAGACTCAAACACCTCAGCATCAGCCCGATGTTTCTCTTCCAGTTCTTCTCAGGCTTTAATGGCCCATTTTTCTTACTGCATCACACTGACTGGCTATGACCTTGTCATGTTAAAGTGACAGCTAGGTTATCCTGCTGATGGGTATCAAACTGACATATCCCATCCTGTCTGTCGGAGTGCCAGGCAGGGATGCATTCCCAGACAGCCTGCACTCCCCCTGGACGGTACTGGCTATTAGGAAGGCTGCTGTTTTCATTCCCTCCTTTCACAGTGTGAGCAGCAAAGCTGAGCTGCTCAATGAGACAGTGCATTTCCCTCTTCAGACCTTTGAAATGGGTGGGAACGTTGCATATTGGCTTTATTTTCCTTCAAGTGTGATTAATGATCAAAAATGTACATGTCACAGCTTAGCTATTTAGCTTCGGTGCACTACTGTGGGTACACTGAAGGCCATTATTTTGATGGAGCTGAGGATAAGCTCCACATACAACTGCAGTTTATTGAGCTGGGGTTTTGGCAAGTTCTGTACGCACTGAAGTGCAAGTTGGCTTCTCTGTTGTGCTTGTGATTTGACATGCTTGCGTGTGGGGAAGTAGAACACTCGGCTCAGCAGTCGTGTGTTGCTTGGGCAGGGAAAAGCCTTGGGTTTTGAAGCAAGAAGGCTGTGAAAAAGTGTATTTGTCACACACTCCTTAAACGTGGTAAACCCGTTCATAACTCTTATCAGTGTCTTTTGAGGCTGTGAGGAAGAGAATGGAATGAGGTCATTTTTCTCTGTTCTTTCTCAAACTGGGGACTGTGTAATTAGGTTTAAATAAGATGGAGGCAGCGTGTTCCAGATGGGTGATGGGAGAAGCCCAAGCAGTCTGGGGGCCTGCAGAAGAGAATCTTTTACCTTCTTACATCTAATCCCAGTCCTGTTTGGCAGGATACGTGGAGAAAGTGAAGTGCTGGGGCTGTTCCTATATAAAAAGTGCTATTTCCTGTAGTATTGCTGCCAGTCAGCTTCAGCATCAATGGCAAGACTGTGATAAAGGGGATTTTGTGAGGAAAGAAAGGAATAGTGTTGATGTTGCTGTGGTTTGAAGGTATTTAACCTCTGCTGCTGTGCGGAGAAGGGCACAGAGCTTCTGAAAGTCTTGCTGCAAAGGAATGTTACCCCAGAGATACCAAGGATGGGGCAGATCAGTCAATAGCTGTGTATGAAGCTCACCCAGAGGGAGGCACAAGTGACTGGTGTTCCAATAACAGCTTACTCCAGGGGCTGGATTGTTAAATCCATTTCAATGCACTTCTTCCCTCTGAGGGTATTTTCTAAGATACCCTCGTCACAACAGCTATGATGAGATACCAAGATCTGAGTGCATTGCCTTGTATAGATGCCATTGTGTGTCCTGGATAGAAAGGCTGCAATTTAATATGAGGTACGAGCTCTTCGGCCGGAGCCCGGAGGTCCCCATACGTCAGATGAAGCACGTGTCAGCACTGCCATTGCAAGATGATGTACGATCACTCTTTATTTACTTATGATTATTACTGATCATCTTAACAAAGAGGTTATCAATAGCTGAAGCACAGAGGAAGTTCATTTATATTGTTCTGTCAATATCAAGGTCATTTTTATAACTAAAAGGGTCGAGAACAAAAGATGGATGGATGGATCATATGTGACTGAAGGTAGCCACCCAATCCATTTACATGGCTGCGAACAGCAGAGCTTTATCTGTTAACCAAAACATTGCACTTCACTCTTCAAGATGATTTTTTGCTCAGATAAGAAATAGCTCTTGCTACATGAAGTGACTGTGTGCTCTGTGGCAGGAAGAATCTAGGGTTGATGACCCCAAGCTTCCGTTCTCCTACTGTTTTCTCTGTGGTTGGAGTGAAGGTGTAACTGGCTTGCAGCTCAGAAGCACGTTGTGTCGGGGCAGCTCGTATTTTATTCAGCATAGAAGCCTGCGGGGAGCAGGTTTGAAGATGAACAGATGGGGTAAATAGAGGTACAGTTCACTTCTAGGAACTTGTGTTTTAATCCTTAGACCGCTCAGCATTAGGCACGGAGAGAGGTGCCCCTTCCGTCTTCTCAAAACTCAGTTTTACAATGAAATTTCCCTTCAGGAAAAAGGAAGCTCAGTGTTTGTAAGAGTGGGGTTTTTAAAGAAAAAATGTCCTGATGGCCATATCTGGGAGGTGTTAAGTGAGCAAAATACTGGGCAAAAACCTTATTAACTGGGACTTACTCTTCTCTCAGGAATCCCTGCGTATTGCAAAAGGGGTGCCCTGGGTGAGCTCTTAGTGTGTAAATGTCTCTGCTCCAGGGTCCTTAAAGAGCTCATTTGCTGTAGCTGGTAAAACCTCTTTGCTTCCAGCAGTCATAGCAAATAGATGGTTGCTAAAGGTGACGTTGGATTGCTCAAATGGAGACGAAGAATGGGGAGAGGTAGATGTGGCACCACGTGAAAGGGAAAAGCATCTCTAGCCTGGATCCCAGGGGCACGTGGAGTGAATGGAATAAGTTTTCTTTTAGCAAACCTGCCAAACTCTCAAGTGCGTTTCTTGTGCTCATTAACGCTGGACTTTAAGAACCCGATAAGAATGCAATATAAAATCAAAGAGCCCCTAAAGACTCTCAGATTATATTTAATACGCTCCTATCACCAGCCCCTGAGTGCTTGGCAAGAGAAACGGTGACATTTACTAATCAGTACCCTCTCTTATTTGTCTTGGCTGGAAGTCTCAAGTCCTCAGCTTATTGAAGTTACTACAAATGCTCTCCATTAGATTCTGTGGAACTTCCTGGTATTTGCAGTTGAACCCGATGGCAGTGTCACGGAGGAGTTACGTCTTTAAGAGGTGATACAGAACTTGCCGTGCCATGTATGTAAATGGGACGTGTGTTTTATTCTTAATGCTTGACATTAATTTTCCTTCTTAACATTAACGACCCCCAGCACTTCCCTGCTCCTTTCTGGATGCACAGGTTTGTTGCATGCGATGGTCAGGAGCTATTTCTTACTACAAGGTGGCTTTGGATGTTCCTTTCTTTTGAACACCCTTTGGGATCACCTGCAATGGCTCAGCTGATGTAAACTGCATTTTGTTCTCCCGAAAGCTGGCAAACAGGGAGAATTCCTGTAAAGCCGCAGTGCACACAAGTGCAGAGGTGCTGCCCATGGCAGGTCACCACCGATTCCCTCCTGATTTTGGTCACTTTTCCTGCAGCACTGGACCACCCTTTTGTTCAGACTTTCAGCTGAGAAATAAATGGTTATAAAATGGTCTGTGGAGTGCATACCATGGCTTTGCAGGCTGTTACTGGTCTGCAAACCACAGTTTGGCTGCTCTGCAGTGTTCCCAATTGTACTGGGGTTGCCCTTAGCAGTGAATGGTTGGTTTATTCTCTATACTCTTTTCAGTCCTTGGCTTGTTTCTTGCCCGTCAGAGTTGTGCTGTTCATCCTCCTTCACTCACCAGCCAGGAGAGGAAATTCTTCCTCCTAGACAAGAGCTTTCCTCTTAATTCCAGGCACATTCGTTTCAAATTCCCAAGGCAGGATATTGAAAATTTCCTCAAGTTAACAGGGCTTCACAAGTTCACTTACTACAGAAAATGTGAAATTTCGGTAAATTGGTGGCCAGAAAGTGCTATAAAATCCCTGGAATTTATAAATTTCAGCCAATAGGAAAAATTCCCAAGTGCTGAAATGGGTTTCTGGGGGTTCCTTCTCCCTCTGGCTTTACTACAAAAGAGCATCACCTCTGTGACTTTGCTGTTGGAGGGTTCTTAGCTGGTGTGTTTTAAAGGCCAGTTCCATCATATCATGATATCTGCTATGATGTGATATATCTGGACACTGATTTAAACATTGATGCGCT
Source organism: Lathamus discolor (assembly GCF_037157495.1). Lineage (NCBI taxonomy): Eukaryota > Metazoa > Chordata > Aves > Psittaciformes > Psittacidae > Lathamus > Lathamus discolor. Next base: position 7,259,816 of record NC_088899.1, on the reverse strand, counting down.
TCAAGTCCTACTTACTTCAGCATTGATGTGTTAAGGTCTTACTAAAGGATCAGATGACAATGCAGAACATGTTACTGAAAAGTGCTGTTACCTGCTTCTATGGAATTACGAGGCATCCTCTTCTGTTTCCAACTCGGAGCGGCCATGGAATTCCTTCTTAAAAATCAAGATCCGCAGGGATGCAGCAGGGGCAGGTTCTGCTCTGTCATCGTCTGCGCTGTCAGAGCCTGCTGAAGGCAGCAACCGTGCCGCTTTCAGTTTGGGGTTTGTGGGTTTTTTCCTTTAAATGACAGTTTATCTGAGCTCAGGGAATGAATGGATAACGTTACTATTTACATAAGCTCATTGTGATCTGTCTGGGTAATGTAATCAAATTAGGGTTAACTGCAGCTGGAGAATGCCAGCTTGTAAACTGTTTTTCAAAACGAATCACATGGTGTTACTTGACATGTTTAGAATACATTCAGGAGGCTTTGCACAAATTATAGCACATCCCGGGCTGATGGGACCGAGGCAGGATTCTGTTGCCACCAGTTCGCTGAACCCAGGAAATGGCATGTAGGGATTCATCAGCAGGCGGAGGAGATGCAGCTCGGAGCAGAGCCTGCACCCCGCGTTTCCTGGCGGCTGCTGCTGACACCTTGTCTGTCCTTTGGCTAAAAATCAACGTATCAGTTGATAGAGAAAGCATCTGGTGTAAATTTGGGGAACGTTTAAGAACATCTGTGTGAACTGCCAGAGCGCAGCCCGCTGTACGCACCAAGCCTCTATTTAGTCTTAGGGCGTTTTGCGTAAGATGAAGTCCAGCCTGAGCTGAACTTACCCCGTGAGTAGCTTTTCAAAGCATCTTTTGTTATTCTTAGCAATAAACGTCGCATCTGGTACTTACTTTCCCTCTTTCTCCCTTTCCCATTGAATCAGGAGGTGCTTTTTGCATCAACAGCACTGCAGTGTCCAGTACTTTTGCTGTGGGGAGTGACCTCAGATCTGTCTCTGAGGACATCAGGCCATGGGCCGTGTCCAAGCTAACTTAGTCCCATACTGTTGAATTCTGGACATAACCCTTTTCCTTCTTAAACTCCAGGATTTTCAACTGTAAAGGAAGGATGGGAAATGCCATTTAAAGTTGCTCCTGGTCTCCCACTACTGGTAAAATACCTTTTCCCACACAAACTGTTCTGATAGTTTGCATGGGGAGATGGTCCCATCAAATCTGAAGTACATCCTGGCTCTGGGGTTTGTTTCCCCACAAGTTCTATAGCAGAAGGAAAGTGAACAGGTATTTCACCTTGTCAAAACCCAGCCAGTTTGCAGTGCTCTTCATGACCAGGTACATAACCAGCCCCTGATGCTTTCCCATGGAAGTACCAGGTTTGAATGTGATGAAATACTTCTTACAGAAATTCTGTTCCCTAAGAATGATGAAATTTGGGATTTGCTCTGAATTGAGATGGGGGAAAAATCCCGTTTGAGCAGCAGAACTTGCCCCTTGCACGCAGATCTGTCCAAACCAACACAAGGAAGCTTGTGTTGGCGTTTAGATTCAGACTCAGGAATTCCTGACTCTTAAGCCTGTTTATATAGGGCTATACCACAGCCCCATTTGCACTTCATTTTAGGGTTTTTTTTCTTTCCCCCTCTACGTTTATGGCCATGTTGAGCGGGTGGATTATGCGCTCTGAATGCACTTGCTTAACCAATTGTATTGAATGGTGTTTTGCATCTAATAATTACAGTTAAGCATCTGCATTTGGAAGCAGCAGTCTTCCACAAAGGCTTTCAAGTCATTTAGCACAAGCATACTTATATTACAGCTCCAAGAGTTTCACGGCCTAATTGTAAAGGTTTTGGGGGTTGAATGTACCTGGACCCACAAGTGCTCTGGGCTTGGGAATGGTCATTGGTTCCCCAGCAACCTGGAGACGCGTGCTCCTGATGCTGCCAGTAATTCAGGGTGAGGTTTCAGCACGTGGATGCGCACACACTGCGTAGGAACACACGGGTTCTAACTGCTCTGGTGTTCACCTCTTGCTCCTGTTTGCTTTCAGCTGCTTTCTGAACCGCAGTTTCAGTATCTATTAGAGCGGTTGTAAAGCAGGGGCTGGTTCAGGATCCTTGGTGTGTAGAACACGACCCGTTGTTATTGCAGCTGAGCTGGGAGATGTTTGCCAGCAGTTTGGAGATCTGTGAATTGGTCCATGTCACCTGGGCATGGCAAAAGGGCTCCAAGAGCTTGGTGCCAAACCCTCAGCTGCGGAAACACAGCGGAGCTTCTTTGGGCCTTCATTTATTCCTGTGATTCTTTTAAGTGAGGTTCCTTTGCAGTGTATATCCATTCTCATCGTATCTTGGGTTTCCTGGCATTTGGATTTCTGTTCCTTGGAGCTTTTTTCTGCTATTTGGTAGCCAAAATGCATTGCCTGGGTCTGGAAGTCCTGAGTACCTTGACCCCATCGTAGTGCTTGGGTGGATGTTAAACCTGAGACACCTGAGATCACCGTTGAGGGCAGTGAAGCTACTTAATATGAGTCAGGCTGCTTGATCAGGTCCTTGTTGAGTACATTTATCCTAATGGAGCTATGGAGTGTGATAGAAGATGGAGGTACTTGACCCCTTGAATGCCCACTGACCTCCATCTAACCTGAGGTAGAGCACGGCAGTCGTTTCATGACTTGTGTCACCACTCCTCTGTTGGAGGAGGCACTAAGGAGCTTCCTGCACAGCTGCTGGGAGCACTGAGGCACCAAAGCATCCCATGGTCAGTCCCTGTCACTGGGACGTGGTGCCGGCAGCTGGATTTGGTCCCCACTCTGCTCCAGGGGATGCGCTTTTGGAGAGCCCACAGGTCTCCATCCTCTGGGTGCCCAGAGCCCACATCACCTGCCACAGGGGAAGAAACACATCTTCCCATCAGCTGAATCTAAAGAAATCACTTGCAGGAGTTACAGAGAACATTAAAACTTGTGGGGGAAAATGATGGTAGTTCTGGTATAATCCTTCCATCTGACTCCTAAAACATCCGTGTTGCTCTGTTGCAGGAGGGAGTTTTGACCTATAAACCCAAGGAAACAAACCGTGTATTCTCTTCCAACAGTTGCAATTCAACTGAATTTTGCTTCTGTTTTGTTTTTTCTCAGCAAATGCTGACTGATCCCGAGGTGACCTCCCAAGAGGGCAACATAAAAAAGGTAGGACATGGATCAATCTTATCCAAACTGTTTTACTGCCTGGCTTTGAGATGCAGCTCGGCACTTCATTTTCTCCTCCTGCTGCTGAGCAGAGGTGTGTGTCGTGACAGCGTCGTAAAAGCTTTCCAATATTTGCTGCTGCTTTTCTGGATGAAGTGTTGTGCTGCTGTTGGCATCTTTTTCTGTCTTCTTGTGATTCCAGTCCTTATGAAAAAGAAAAAGGAGTTTAAAGTGCTCCTTGATTCAGCTACAACATAAACAGCTCTGAGTCCAAAGTGAAAAACCTCATTTACCTCTTTTCCAGTAAAAGAAAATGTTGGTCCTTTGTTAAAAGTGCTAAATTTTTAGATGTCGCCTCACCATGTAAATGTGGCTTATGTGGAGTCCAAGGGAAAAGGAATAGATATATAAAAGGATAAAGTTTAACTCATGTGATATATTACCAGTGCTTTTCATCACATTGTGATGCTTAAACTGTAATACTGACCAGAGAAAAATGTGTTCCAAATACAGCCCAGCTGTCTAAATCTCTTCCTAGTGGCTGTGGGGCAGCCTCAGCGCTGCATACTTCAGTAGCCAGGTTGCTATTTTGGTTGAGGTTATTCTCAGTAACACTAAAATCACATTATTTCCGTGGCTGTCTTTCGGTTAACAGCTTTACTGAAGTAAAGTGTTACAGGTCGTATTTGATGATGGGCTCTCTGTGTCCGTGCTGAGATGAGGAGGTGGCTGTCCTTTGCATCTGCAGTTGTCTCATAGCGAGGATTCACAGTGCTCCTCAGAACATAGGAGTATTTGAAAGTGGAAAGTATTTTAAATAGGGACTTGCAGCAACTGCCATCCTCATTCACCCATCGAGGTGAGCGTCAGTGCTGCTGCTTAACTGCAAGCTAAAAGGAAACGCTCGTTTCCCTCTGCCAAACAAAGTGAAATGTAATACTTGTCCGGCTCCAAAGTCAGTTTGGGAAGAGACATTCAGACCCGTGTCCAGTGTGGAGCGTCTGTTCTACCACGTGGAAACCCCCAGCTTTGCTTAGGAAGGCCAGGCTCCCGACGTGAAACATCCTTTGACCATCCCATGACCTTGCGAGGGACCTGTCGCAACGCTGCTGAACTTTTTACCTTGTTCATCTCCATAACTCATGGGGTGCTGGTCTCTGCCTCTGTGGGATCCTTTTGTCTGGACAGACACAGTGACAAGGTGGCAGGTTCGTATTATCACAACGCGCTTGTCAGGCGGATGGGGGGAATTCTCCCCTGCTCAGCTGGCTCTTTGTCAGTCTTTAATTACAGCATCACAAATGAACTGTGTCCCTACCTCGCAGAATCTACAGGACCCTAAAGAGAGCAGGCTGTGTGTGAGACGAGGGTAGAAGGAAGCGTTAGACTGGCAGCTTTACGTGTGCAATACATGGGTTTGCATTTAAATCTCATTTCAGATGAGAACGTTGCAGAAACCACAGGTCTTTGAAACAGACTGTGTCCCCTGAAACCTGCCCCTGTACAGCAGGTATAGAACCGGACAGTTAGGGTATTTGACAAGTGGGGGAAGGACTGGCCTTCCACTTGTGTCTTTTAAATGCATTGTAGAGAAGCACTAGTGGGAGTTTATGAGGTGATAAATTTATTGAAGGATGGGCAGTAGGGTTTTACAGCTCGGGTAAGAAAGGTCAAAGCAGTAAGGTAAAGAGTTCAAGTCTAAACTTTATGGCTTGTGACAGGGCTGCTGCTAGACAGCTTTTCAGTCAGAAGAAAATGAAAAATAAGGAATGAAGAATCGTTCCTTGCAGTTTTTGTAGTGTCCGGAATTGTTTGCAAGAGGTACCCGGGCATTCCGCTCCGGTGGCACAAAACCCTCCGGGGGGAAGAGCGCCTTTTCCAGCCTCTCTAAATCACTCACTTGTCATATCCCTGAAGACACAATAGTTGAGATTGGGCTGCAGTTTGTTCCTGTTCCTTCAGAGATAAGTTGGTGCTGAGAAGGTGACTGAAGACAAATGTAACTGTAGTGGGTGGGCTGATTCAAACCGGGGGAGGAGGATGTTGGAAACAAGCAGAGAGACCGTAATGGTCAGTGGCTCCTTTGGCTCTGCATCAGGGCTTCAGAACTGGGCAGTAACAAGAACTAGAAAGAGAAAAAAATCCCTAGAATGGAGAGAAAATCTGTAATAAAAGCAAATGGAACTGGTTGGGGGGGGAGTGGGGTGGTGTGAGAGGCACAGGAAGGTGCTCAGGAAGCATCTCTGCTTGAAAACTGCCCCGGTGTTTGTTCTGCTCTTCATCTGCCAGACCAAAAATGCTCTTAAATACACTGAAAGGCAGTGAAAAGTCTGAAGATGCAGCAGAGCAGCCGCAGACACTGTTCTACTGTACACTGAAACAGGCCCTCTTTTGGCTCAAAGCAAAATAAGAAGTATTATCCCACTGTGCCCAGTATTTTTGAGTTTGTATTACTGTTATTTCTGCTGGGACCACTAACACCAGGGACCTGATTTATTTGTTAGTGGTTGTCTCACAAGAACTCAGACTTCTAGCAATGTTATTAAAGAACCTGTACCCAGGCTCATTTTTCTGTATGTGGAAATGCCACGGACTAAAACGCGGTGTGCTCTGAGTAAGTCTGCCTTTTATGTGCTGTGCTTGCTGATACTCAGTTTAACTTGCACAAATATACATCCGCCCCTCATCCGGCGTGTTTAATTTGAACGGATCGATTGTGGAAGTTGTGCTAAAATGGGAGATTCCCTCTTTTTAGTGACCTGAATGTGTGCATTCAGAGATGTGCGCGGATCTGTAAGTTATACCTGTGGGTATATTGCCCGTGCTCCCAAACGTCTCTTTTCTCCAGGCCATCTTCCTGCAGCCTGTTTATTTTGCTTAGAGAGCAGCTCACGTGCTCCCTTGCTCTGCATTTTCTACGCTTCTCCACTGCGTTTTAATACCAATGGCTTGTTACCATGATCTTCATTGTCATTTTGATTTAGCTTTGAGAGGGAGATGAAAGATTCAGACTTCCTCCGGCAGGAAGCAAGGCCAGTGTCCATTACAGGACACCTTTTTTCCCAAGGAGCAGTGCTGGGTGTATTTATCTCTCCTCTAAGTCACTTTGGCCGACGGTTCGAGAATCACATTGAAGGAGGCTCTGTGCAGAGCTCCTGGCTGTGGTGACAAGAGACCTCAGGGACTTCTCTTCAGTAGACTCTCTATTTAGTTTCTGTTTACTTAGAGGGAATAGCCTGAGGGGCTACTGGAGAGAAAACATCTGTGGGAGATAATCTATAGAGTTATCTATCTATCACTCTTGTCGACCCTGTCTCCCTTGAGAGCAAGCTGAGAGACTTGTAATAAAAAGGCATCGCTGAAGAGGCTTTAGGGACAAATAAAGAGACATGTTAAGGGCCAGCTGAAAAAGGATAGAAGACATTATTAAAGCTCAATAGCCGTCTTATCAAAATCCAATAGGATAGGCATTTGGCAAAAGGCTTTAAATTTATTCTTTGACTTTCTGGAGAGCTTGAATTTATCCATTAACAAGAACGAAGCACGCAGGGAGCGGGAGATGCTATCAGCTTCGAAAGAGTGGGATTCAATCTGGCATTATACAAAACACCACAACAAAAACTGAAGGCAAAACCCATTTCCCCCCCCCTGCTTTGGCTGAGTTCATACTCACGCTGCAAAATACCAGAAGCTGGTAACATAATGCTGGTGTCACTGAGCGGAGGTAATTTGGGCAGCAGTGATTTATTCTCGACTCCCAGATCACACAGATTGGTTTTAAAAACAAAGTTACTGTTAGAGACCTGAGTGAGACCAGAAATCCTGACCTCTTAGAGAGCACCGAGCTGTAAACAGAAACCCGGGTGGGTGGGAAGCTTCTGCTCCTAAAACAAAAGTAGAAACCAACTGATGTTTCGCCACTGCAGATGCGAAGCGGGATGGGGCCATAAATCTCTCCAGGTTTATTATTATATGTAAAATGCTACAGGTCACAGGAACCATCTGATACTTCAGGAACACATTGTTCCCACAAGATGATTGATTGATAATTATGATAATTTGCAAAATGATTATTTGGGTATTATAACCATAGTTTGTCCCTCCGGATTGCTGTGAAGACATTTTCTATATCATGGGCCGTCAGAAATGGCCTCTGGCAACAAGGGATATGGAGAGGTCTGGTCGGTCTGTCCCAGGGGGATCTGTAGGACTGATGAATGATGACCCAGAGGAGTAAGAAATCAGACTTCAATAAGCAGTCAGGAAGGTAGTTAGAGAAGAGCAAGGGAACTGTGAACTGTCTTTTGTGGAGCAATTACGAGCCGGGCCATACACCCCCAGGCCTGAGCGCAGCCTGTTATAACATTATACATGCAGAGATTTCAGCTGGAGCCTGCAAAGTTCCTGGGTTTGCAGCACTTACACACAGTGCATTTGCATTTGGGAGCTACTGAGGATATATTTATTATCTATGTCTAATAAGAAGTATTTTACAACTGTCAGTCAAGGTTTCAACCTCCAGCATTCAGCGAGATCTGTTCATCTTTCAGTTGTGCGTGTTGAAGAAGGAAACCCGAGTTGTAGTGGGGGTTAAACCAGACTTCATCCTGAGCATTCACACTGCTAACCAGACCGATCTTTTTAATATCACCTGCTTTTGTGTGCTTAGATTGTGCTTATGAAAGGAGAATGTGGTGCTGAAACACATTGAGAGCTTGAGGATGGCGCCCAGACCTGGGGGGTAATGGTGCTCCCCAGACCCCTGGGGGGTCCTGTAACCAGCACAGTTGAAGTCCAGTTGCAGCACGATCACTGCCTTACAGTTACTGTTTCAGAACGAGCTTTAATTTGCCTGGTTTATAGGTTGTCTCTTTCCAAACTAAAGGTATGTTTAGTTGCCACAAACAGAGGCAGCTTTGAGTTGATTTTTATAATCTTTTCTTGAATAGGCTTGCGTCATTCCAATAAGCCCCAGACAAAAGAGTGGACAGTTGTCTGAGAGTCTTTTTTATAACATTTCTCTCTTTCTATTGTTAGAGAGCTGCTAATAAAAGAACCAGGAGTCCATTAATTCAGTGAATGAACATATAGTAAAGTCAGTTCCCTCTTGAGAACAATAATGTTGCGGTCAGCTTAGGTTGCCATGGAAACTAAGTACTTCTAAGAAGTTTGCATCCTTGATTTTGCTGAAATGAAGCATGTAAAGTAAAAGAAAGGTGTAAGCTGGCACAGAGGCGCCAGCGGAGAGCGATGGTGAAGCCATCCTGGGATGCAGATGTTTGGGCCTGATCGTGTCGTGTGTGTGTGTATGATAAGTGAGTCCATAAGGAGGTCTCGGGGGGGTCGAACCCAGAAATCAGGGCAAGTGAAGAGAAGCAGCAGTGGTTAAGTTTGCTCTCTCCATGTCTCCAGTATGTTCAAGTCAAGTACAGGCGATGTGATGTTAACAGTGTGCATCAGCACGGGCCTCTTGTTTCAGGAGGACAGAGGGTGAGGGTGGTTAACGGTGATTTACCATGTTCTCTCTTTGTGAGTTAATGTAAATATGGATACGGTGTAAGCGCCTCATACGACTTTAATTAAGACCTTTGTGTAAAGTAAGTTGGTTCCTTTCCTCCCTCCCACTCTAGGCAAGTTCATACTAAATCACTACAGTGTGAACCGAATGCAAGGACATCGGTTTGTTCCTTTAGCCCTAAATCATAGCCTGCAGTCTTACCTTCTCGAATAAGTGGTTGCTGCAGCTGAGAGGGAAGTGTCCGAATGTGCTGCTGAGCTATTTATACCCGTTGCTCCAAATGACATGCATCTCTGTTGAGCAGTATCTCTTAAGATAAAAGTGTCCGCTTAACTTGAGGCAGCGAGTTACAAGAGGTCACCTTGTCTTGTAGTGCATCTCAAACACAAAACACACAGGTCGTGTGGAGCCTCAAGCTATTGCAGAACCAGTGATGCTGTGTGGGATGCGAGAGGCAGGAGGTTGTTCCCTTGACAGAACTGACCCACTCGCACTGGTGATCTGCTGTGTCTCAGCAGGAAGTATGAGTAGCAGAGTCATAGAACCCCAGACTGGTCTGGGTTCAAGGGACCTCAAAGCTCATCCAGCTCCAACCCGTGCCATGAGCAGGGAACCCTTCCACTGGAGCAGCTTGCTCCAAGCCCCTGTGTCCAACCTGGCCTTGACCATTTAAGTCAAGTCCAAACTGCTGTCCTCTTTAACCCCCGTGCCCAACTGGTGGTTGGCTTGAGAGGGAAAAAGCCAACCCCACTCCACTACTAATTTATAGGGAGTGTCAGAGTTGTATCTTGGCATCAGGGCAACCTCGTGTCGTTGGGGCAGAAATGGTAAGTCATTAGCTCACTGGCCAGGTCATTAATTCCATGCCTGTTCTGGGGAGTGGTTTGGAGTATCTGGTGCTCTGCTGACGGGTATTCACAGCAGAGCCTGATCGGCTGCAGTGGCATGGCCGGGAGGGCCCAGCCCCTCTGCAAAGCAAAGCAAATAAAGGAGACTTGTTCAGACACCTTGGCTGAGTGATCAGTTGTGTGAATAATGAGTGTAAAGTTAAGATTTATAAACTTTTATATAGCTAAGAGCTTCCTAAAGAGTGCGAAACCCACATGTGCTGGGGGCGAGCAATGTACTTTGCATTCGCAGGCACACAGTAACAGCTTTACCGCTTTTCTCACAATCCATCTTCTCTTTCCGTGTGTAAATAATTTCAGTGATTCCCTGTTGAAACCCACATGCGAGATCGTACGTGAAATGAGAACCTCTCTGCATGCGCGTCTGCTCCTTGCAATCAAGATACGCTGTTAATTGTTTGCATACCTTTGAGCACACTCTCGTTTTGCTGCTCGCAAGAGGAGCTGCGCACTGAAAGGCTGGCATTTACGTGCCGCCTGTAAGGCGATTACTGGCGAAAGAATATTCGGGATGATTAGGAGGTATTACAGCCTCTCCTCAGTTTAGAAATGCCAGAATGCCCCAGAGATCCCCATGAATCTGCTGCCAGCCGGCCCCTGTCAGAGCTGAAGGCAGCACTGTCTGGAGCCCAAAATCAACTTCAGGAAGGTCATGTGAAAGAAAATCCTCAGTCATCAGGAAGCCCTTGGCCCCGTGGCCTTTCTGACATTTTCTGACAACCCTTAAATCACCGGAGTAGACAAAACAGCACAAGTTCTGGAATGATGGCCTCTGGGATTTCAGAACTGTCGTTAATCTGGGAGGTAACCCCCACCGCGCTCCGCAGGTACTGCTCCGATGCGCAGGGCGAGTGTGCCAGGAGAGGTACTCCCAGGATGAGGGCTGGATTCAGAACCACACGTGGGATGGAGCGGGACGGGACCGGACCGTATCCGGTACCATGGCAGGGGAGGAGCTGCCGCACCCCTGTGCCCGTGTGTTGCCACCGCTTATTTATCCGGTCCTGGGAATATCCATCAGTGATGTAGGAGTGGGTTGTGCTGAATAGGACAGGATTCTGTTCCAGGGTGAAATGTGGACTCAGGATTTATTGTATACGTTGCATACATCAGAGCAGCCAGACGGCTCTGTTAATACAATCTGGGATCCTGAGGCGTGCGCAGTATTGGGTCAGTCACACTGTGCAGCTATTAAAGAGAACATACATCAGGTAGGAGCCTGTTAGAGCTGGCTAGCTAAAACCAAAAACCTGGACAGTAACTGGGAGGAAGGAAAGAGGGGGAATAGCAGGGGGAGTGACTTGAAGTTGCCTCCCATCACTATGGTGCTGCTCTAAAAAGACGAATCAAAGGCAAAAAGCAGGGACCTGGATGCCAGGGACTGATAATTAAATATATAAATCGTAGCAGATACAGAAATGCTTTTATTGCTTTAGAAATGCACCAAGGGTTTACAGAGCAGCAGCAGTGACTGTTGTCCCAGGCGTGTTCCAGGAGTGCAGTGTATCTGACGGTGCTGGTTAGATGGCGTTTAGATGAGCTGAGGGTTTGATGAGATTATAAAATAGAATCACGGAATCATAGAATACTCAGGGTTGGAAAGGACCTCAAGATCATCCAGTTCCAACCCCCCTGCCATGGGCAGGGACACCTCACACTAAACCATCCCACCCAAGGCTTCATCCAACCTGGCCCTGAACACTGCCAGTGATGGAGCACTCACAACCTCCCTGGGCAACCCATTCCAGTGCCTCACCACCCTAACAGGAAAGAATTTCCTCCTTAGATCCAATCTAAACTTCCCCTGTTTCAGTTTGAACCCGTTACCCCTTGTCCTGTCACTGCAGTCCCTGACGAAGAGTCCCTCCCCAGCATCCCTATAGGCCCCCTTCAGGTACTGGAAGGCTGCTCTGAGGTCCCCACGCAGCTTCTCTTCTCCAGGCTGAACAGCCCCAACTTCCTCAGCCTAGTGTTCTGAATAATAGGTGTTCTGAAAGAGCCCAGATTGATTTTCTCACAGGGCAGTTTTGGGAGAAAAGCCATTCCTCAAAGTCAGCTCTTCAGCGATGTTCTGCCTTTACCCCGGGAGATTTCACATGCAGTAGCAGTGCTTCATGAGCAAGTGAGGTTCATTCTCTTTGCCCTTCTAGTAGGTACAGTAGTTGTCTGAGTGAGTGGTGTCTGCTGTGACCTGCAGTATGAAGCCAGATTTCTTTGAGAGTAATGAGAAGATTTAGCTCCATGTCTTAATGATTGTCCTCGGGTTTTTTTACTCACTGTGGATGTTTCTTTTCACAACATCGTGAGTTTTCAGACCTTGATCTCATAGTGAGTTGGGCCAGAAATGCTTCATTTAAACCTAATGGGGTTATATACTTGGAGATTATTTCCCTTAGCTTCTGATAAACGTTAATTTCTGTGAATACTGTAGTCAAACAGTAACTTTTCAACGCAGCAGTTTTGGGTTGGGAAGTGTGCGATTAATTCTAGTCTGAGCTTTCATTTATATCTACGCTAGAAGTGAGGATTTATGTGGTATTTCAACTGATGGGGACGTGCCAAGCTCCGAGTCCAAAGTCCTTCGCGTGCTCACGCAGAGACACAAGAGCTTGCAGGGCTGATTTCATCCTTCCCAAGGAGGAGATAAAGAGGCAGCTGAGGAAATGGCAGCGTGTCCAGGATTCTGTGCTGGCATCAGTCATTTCCGGACCTACCAGCCCAGCCTGGGTCTAAATTCAGCTCGTTACGGAGTCTGTAACCAGCAAGGCAGGAGTGTGAGTGCTGTGGGACCCGGCACAGGGGCTGAGCCGGTTGTGCTGGGGCACGTGGTCTAGGTCATGCTTTGCCTAGAAAGGTTGGACCAGAGGATCCTGGAGGTCCCTTTTCCCTGTAGGATTCTGTGATTTGATTTCTTCCTATTTTCCCTCCTTATTTGAAATTCCAACACAGAGGTGCAGAAAAGGATGGAAAGCTGTGGAATAGATGATGAACTCGTTTATAAACCGTGGAGGGTGTTTTTCTCATGCTTCTGTTCAGGCTTCGTGTGTCTTATAAGCAACTGAAATGAAGAAATCTTCTGTCGTATGGAGGCATCCTCTCTCCTGATCTTCATGAGTTAGCTGATTATGTTGGGGGTTGTGGAAATGAGTGCTGGCCTCAGGAAGGGTGAGGTTTGCTACTGAGCAGTTTTCCAGATCATTAATAATTGCTGTAGAGATAGTTGTGCATATCTGCTGTCAGAATGCTTTAGACCCTGGTTGATGGAGTAATTCCTTCTGTTCCAGAAGAATAAATCACCAGTCCTAAAGGAATTGTTTATTTCAGTCTTAAGCTTCAGCTTGTGTCACCCACAAGACGACGGTTCTTCCTTATATGCAGTCTGGTAGAAACTCTAGAAGTTTAGAGAAATGCCGTTGCATCAAGGTAGTTCTTATGATAGTGCTAAAGTGGTGAAGTTCTTCTTTCCTTAAAAATTAAATGAAAAATTAATCCAGAGGAATTTGTATTTGGCATATTTCTCCCTCTAAATCACTTTTATATATAACACCAGAAGAGTATTGACTTTGATTGTTCATCCCCTTCCCTTTATATCTGGTTAACTCCTTCTGTAGTTGTGCCCAGAAATGGCTTGCAGGCAACCTGCTGACTTACATTGGCTACTTCAGGCAGCCTCTTGCTCAGCTGCTGCTGCCTTGCTGTGGAGATTAATAATATTCCTTGTGCTGGGAATCTCAGAAAAGGTAACTCCTGAGCAACTTGTGGAAGGAGTCCAGGTCTGGTGAGCCTGGGTTGCCCTGGAAATCTGTGCACTAAGACGAACGCTGTCAGTCTCCTGAGTCTGGAGTTACACTGGGCTTTATTCTGGCACGACTGCTTTTCCTTTAGCTCACACTCTTCATGTGGGTGGTTGCTTCTTTTCCACCGTAGCTCCCATTAGGAACAGAGGTCTGGAGCAATGCTGTTGGGTTACTTTGTCCAGTTCCCTGCAGTCACATGCAGTAAGGATGTGCAGTCTTTCCTAAGCGAGTGGGGTCCCTTCCCCCTTCAGTAAGATAATTTCTTTCAGGCTTTCTGTCTCCTGATGACTAGAACATGTCTTCTGGGTTCCAACGTAAATTTATTCCTGGCAGTTTGTATTTGCCGGCCCTTTTGCCAATAATAACTTCTCGTTTGAATGGTAGCCCATCTTCCATTCCAGTTCTGATGTTCACCATATGCTTATCTGCTCTCTGCTTTGGTAGGCTTGCTGCAGACAGCACCCTATCTCCTGCTAATCAAATTGCAGCGTGTCTGTCCCACCCTTGGGAAAAACTGGGAATCCCAGTGTACGGAAAAGCTGGGCTTTAAGATCATACTCGTTTTTCCAAGGCGTTATTATGCTGGTAGATGTCTGATGTCTACATCCTTCTCCCGGTGCTGGGATGACTTTAGGCAAAGCACTTCACTCCTTTGTGCCCAGGTCGCTATTCACACAGCTACATGAGCAGTTTTGCTTTTTGAAGGCATTTCAATCCAAGGAAAGAAGTCAGAATATTAAGAAGTCGATATTTTAATTATTCTTACCCAAATAACAAGGTATTCTCAGAGTAATGAAGTCAGAAAACCCAGGTTTATTATTTACTCCTGGTCTGTGTCGCTGTTATTTCTGAACCTGGACCAAGGCTGTAGCCATTTGCTACGTGAATGTTTGTGTTCCTGTGACTTAAAAGTGTTACAGACGGAGGCTCTAAAACGACCGTGACCATGAAAGCAGATTATTCTGAGATGATTTTAAATGGCCCTTTTTGCTGTATGATAGGAAGGTTGGCAAACAAGTCCCTGCTGAATGTCAGAGTTCACGGTCTTGTTTGGTTTGGAAGCTCACTCCCAAGTTTGGATGCATCTCTGAAATTCATCAGAACCCCTTTGGTCTGAAAAACACTGATGAAAACCTTGCACATGACTTCTTTTTGCATTAATTTCTTCTAATTCCTCGCAGTAACTGGGCTGGAAATACCCAAGAAATAGGTTTCCTTGTTGTATTTTCTCTGTTCCGTTTGCAGCGCCAGCCAAAGTCTTACAGCGTTAGAAACTTCTGTACATAAATAAAGAGAAAAGAAGCTAATGGATTTTTTCTCTGCAGGTTCAGAAATCCTTTCAAGCTGGACAAGGCTTTGAGTGTGTTTTCCTTCTTGCAGAGGTTTAGTAGAATTCAAGGAGGTTTTCTTGTAGTGTATCTACATGGATCATTCCATACCAGAGCAGAACCACAGGGATTTGGTTGGCATCATGAGCAGATTATAGAAGAGGACTTGGATAGTAAGGGAACAGTAAATATTACAAATAACAAACTCGTATACCACTGATTCATTACAAAAAGGGGCAGATAGCCACTGGTAGGTCTGGCCCCTGCCTCAAGACGCCTTGGGGAGGATGCGGTCCTGTGTGGATCTGCTGGAATGACAGGGAACAATTGCTTTTACTGTGAGGATGCTGTGCCAGAGAAAAACCCTTCAGTTTTTAGGCTCTGAAGAGGGAGGATGTGCTTTTCAGAGGATATATTTTTCAGACAATGTGGTCAGATTAATACTTGGTGTCAGTGAGAAAATGTGCTGGATCCTTTTGGGTAGGAAAAGAATTGTGCTGACCCCATTCACTGTGTATCATCCTGTATCTCTGCCAGGTCGGTGAGTCTCGTGCCTTTTGTACTGTGTTCCTACAACGCTTAAATGTGTCAAACACTGAATTAGAGGAGCTGTGTGTTTGGTAACTATCTTTCCCATTTGTGAACAGCCACAGCGCTCTCTTTGTATTGACACAGCCACAGTTTCCCTTTGTTAGTCGCCCTTCTTCCCCTGGCTGGTTTTCACTCACATAAACCAGTTGACCTGCATTAACTGTGCTTGCACAGTGCTCCCCCCTTCATGCTAATGCGGCACATCAAATATTAGTTTGATTTGTGTTTAAATATCTGCCTAAAAGAATAACTATTTCCTTTTTTTTTTTTTTTTTAAGAAAGAAAACCCTTCTGAGCATCTTACTTCACAGCTCACAACAGCAAAGCCAATATGGTGGCAGAGGGGAGCCCTCTTTAAAAGAAGCAGAAATACTTTAAAAAAGTGAATTTGCTCTGATCTTGCTTCTACTGGAGAATAAGATAAGCAGATGCCATTCTGTAAAACAAACAGATGAAGCTAAAATCCATACTCTGCATTAACCTAAAGGGCAATCCCCTCTATCTCGCATCCATCGCAATAAGGTGAGAAGAAGCCAGTCTTCTAGCAAGAAAGGTTTGGGTTAGATGTTAAGAAGAATGGAAACCTGGAGTAGTTCAGTACCTGAGTAGACTCTCCAGGGAGGAGATAAAATATCTGCCACTGGAGGCTCTGGGGAGGTTTAGACAAATACCTGCCGGGCTGGACTAGGTAGGCACAGTCCTGCATTAGAATGAGGGGTGGCCGAGACGGCTTCCCGAGATCCCCTCCAGCCTCACGGGGTTTATCTTGGTAATTGGCATTAAGGCACGTGATGGAGCGAGTGTGATGGGGGCTGAGCTGGTCCTTCCCTTCCCTGGGCAGGCTCCATGTGCAGGCTGAACCACCCTAAAGGCATGAGAGGGGGAGTCAGGGCTTTCCTGCTCCTTTCAGGCTGATTTGCTGTTGTTTCATGGTGCCTGGTAAGTTTTGTGTCCTTTGTCTTCAATACTGCTGATCAGCCACACGTTTTCCTCCATTTACAAGTGGGTTTGGTGCTTGGGAGAGCTGGCAGGTTAAGAGAAAGTTGAGCTGAAGGGTTGAGGGTTCCCTCCTAAACTCCTACGTAGCTGCGTTTCCTACTATGGAAAGTAGTTGGTCCGGATTCTGAAACATGTATTTATACACACTGGATAATAGAAAACTGAGCAAAAGGAAAGAAAGAAGAAAAAAGAAAAAGCCCCTAAGTATTTGCAACTGTGTGCCAGAGTCCTGAATCAGTCAGGAAAACCAGGATCACGGGATGTGGAATCACAGATGCAGTAAAGGCGAGCAAATGAATGCTGAAATGCATTATGCTTTTATAAAGAAGATTTAAGGTGTCAGAACGTTTTTCTGTTTGAAGATGGAGGCTCTTTGTCCTTGTGGCTGACATTGCTTCGTTTCTATGTAGCGTTGCAATGGGTGGAAACATCCTTTAACTGCCAGACAGCACTTACCGATAAGGCAGCCAATTAATAATGTTGATTTGAAAAGCCCAGGAATAGGTGAGAAAGCAAAGTCCTTTGGTAAGTCATATTTGCACAGTATTAAGAGTCCCCTTTTACCTGATCTGGTAAACACGGTATTAGGAACTCTGTGCCATTGAAAAGTTGAGGGACTATAATGATATGTGGAACTGATAATTGCCACTCCTAACTATTCAGCACCCACTTATCATGCCTTTTGTACATACATACCTTTGAAAGGGACAGCTTATGGCATATGTATTTCTCTTTCCTAAATACGGAGGGAGTGCTTTTACTTTGGCTGCACTGACGTGTTTTATCACAGGAGGAAAGGTGGAAAAGGAATCGGCATTTCCTTCAAAGCTGGTGGCCCTCCTGTTGTAGACTTTACGTTGGGTCTGGACATGCAAACAGCCACCCTGTTTGCTCAGCTGATGGCACAGTCTTCCCTCGCTGTGTCGTGCGTGCTCAGAGGATGAGATGAATGCAGCCTCTGATGGAAACAAAAAGTTGTCTAAATCTCTAAGCAAAGGCAAAACCAGTTCCCCGAGGTAACTGCAACCGATTCCACATGGGCCCCGCTTGTTGCTTTTGGTCTTTGGTGTGAACCTGCTCATTCTCAAGGAGCAGAAACACTAAAGATGTCCAACAGTGACCACAGAACCAGCCCTAATCACAAGGGAGGCTTGAGCGGAGTAGAAGCTGTCAGGTGGCACAGAACGTGCCCTATCATCGGTATCTTTGTATGTTCCTGTACGCTTAAAAAGGCATAGAAATGGAATTAATTAGAAGTAGATGAAGCTGTTTGATTAAAGGGCTTATTTGTTGCCTAGACGTACGTGTAGGTATAGAAATGCAATTAGTTTGAGCACACCATTAGCAGTGTCAGAGACCAGAAGTAATAGAGCTTAACCCTCACAAGAGCCGCGCCGTGAGGCTCTGTGCAGCTCTGATCCTCAGAGCAGGACCTGCGTTACTCTGCACAAACCATTTCGCCCCTTGACTCTTTCTGTGGAGTCATTTCCAGCCCAGAGTCACTCTGGTTGGGGAAAGCTCACCCAGGGCCAGCTCTTCCCTTCCTGCCATGGACAGGCTTGCACACAACAAGGGTGTCCAAGGTGTTCTCTGAGATACGTAGAATACGGAATTCCTCAGCTTTCAAAACCCCTTAGGATACAGCTCCGAGGACAAGACCTGCCTCAGCATCTCTTCATGTGTCACTGACCTGTAGCTACTCGGTCTGAGGGAGTCTGATTAAAACATAAGGGATTAATGAATAAGAAGCCTTTCGAAAGTGATGGCGTTCGGGTGCTGCCTTCAGCAGTTTAACTTTATCAGTTGCTGCCTAAGTTCACGTGGGTGGTGTTAGAACTTATCTGCATTTCTGGTCAGTGTGGACTTTGAACGCCTCTGTGGGTTTTGTGCTGCTCTCTGCTGTCTTCCTCAGGAGCAGAGGATGAAGAGGGGAGTGTGGGCTGAACATAACCAGTGCCAGTGCTGGCCTTGTCTTGGTTGAGTGACTTTGGAGGTTCAGCGTTTCTGCTCTTTTGATGGAAACACTACTTCCCTGAGTGCTGTAGTGCAAGCATTCAACCACGGGTTCCCCACTGCCCGCTCACTAATACCTTGTGATGGTCCATGACTGTGGAATACCGGAATGTGTGTGGTACCATCATGTGAGGAAATGGTCACCGAGAGCAGTCAGGGTTGGAACCGTAGTCATCATAAATGTATATTCTCTATCTGTTCTTTCCCTTGAGAAAGTGCCTTGCTTTAGATGAAAAGAAATGCACTTCATATTTCAGCTGATAATGAGAAGTTAATAAAATTGGGATTTTGTGCAATGCAGGACCTCTGACATCTTAATCTTTATTAAAGAGACTTAAACTACCAGGAACTGCTGGTGCTGACTGGCACAGCCAGACTCGAGAAACACCAGGAGAGACTGGTCAAATGAACTGTTAAACAACTCTTCCTAATCCATCAGGAAGAAACAATAAGTGCTGGAAACATCTATTTACCATGCATCAATCACGCTTACCTAAGCAATTTCTAAGTAATTATACTTGTGTTATATAGTTCCTGAGATGACTGGTCGGAATGAGACATTTGCTTTATTAAAACAAAAAAATGTACTCAGGTTGACATCTCAAATGTCGGTTCCCCTTCTGACAAAGTAGTAATTTTTCTGGACATAACCTCTACTAATTGTCGTGCTCAAATCCCATCTGGAATTCAGAGAGCTGCTTTTCCCTTGTAAAAGCTTGACAAAAGGAGGGGGTTAAAATTAAGTGGTAGAGATTTTGTCTGTTGAATTTTGGTTGGTCAGGAAATAAAGCGTTAGGAGCAGCTTGGCAAGACGTGACCTGTGGGGAGCTGGTATCTGGGGAGGGGAATAAGAATTGATCTTTGCTGCAGGAAAAGCTCATTGCCCTTTGCATCCTTCTTTTTCCTTTTATTCTTTTCCCTGCTTCCTTTTATCCAGAGGCTTCCATGTAGGTGCAGGGAGAGATGCCCTTTGGTAGGAGACTGATGGTCTCCAGAGCAGGACCAGCTGTAACCATCCAGCTGCCGTTGTTCCCAGTACCGAGGGTGTCAGTGTTGCCTGTTTTTTCCTGACCAACATCACATTTTAGACTAAGATAAATGAATGAGGAGCAGTTTGTACCTACGTTTTCTATAGCTGTACCAGTATATTTGGTGTCTTGTTGACCTTTGATGTTTGAACATTGTGGAGTTATAAAAACATATATATGTGTGTGTGTGTGTGTTGTGTTTTACAAACCCATCATTGTGTGGGGCTTTGAAATGTCGGTTTCTAATCCACTCAGAGAAAGGGGAGGGATAGAGGCTTTGTCAGGATCCAAGCAATTAGGATAATTAAAAAAGAAAGCTTATTGGGTAAACATGCTCTTAGATTGTGACCTCTTAATTAATGGACTACAGGGAGAAATTACAGCAGTGGCAAGATAATTAACACATGCATTTAAAAAGAACTGTTAGACAAGGGTATTAGAGGATAGTAAGACACAGATTTGAATCACCCAAGGACTGTGGAGGTGAACAAACACAGTTGAACAAGACAAGATTTGCATGTATGAGTGCCCCAGCACACAAGAGGGAACAGATTAGGTTAACTTTGTTATCACACGGGGCGGCTCTTTTCGTGGTACGTTCCCTTCAGCGAAGCATTTGAGAGATCTCTGCTGGGTTTGGCACGTTCTCCATGGAGAAGAATCCTGCCACGGAGCGTGCTGCTGTTCCTGGTAATTGTGAATGCTGTTAGTAGGGTGTTGGAGGCCTCCTTGCTGTGTGAATGTGGACAGCCACCCATCCGCAGAGGGGATGAGGGAGGTCACAGCAAGTGCCTGAGCAAGGCTGGTTTGTGGCACCTTTCCCGTCTCCTTGGCTTGGTGGCTCTTGCCAACTCCAGCAATTCCAGTATTTTGGAAACAATAGACAAAAACCAAACCGAAAGAGGTTTGTGACCCAGGTTGTTTCCTGGAAGTGCAGAACACTCCGAAAGGCAGCAAAGAGGAAACCTGTGTCACCTCCAGCTTGCTGTGCTTTAGATCTTCAGCGTTGTAGCATCAGGTGAGGATTAAAGTTAGCATATTGGTAGTGACCCTGATAAGAGTGTTGTGGAGAAGCAGTCTGCTAGGAAAGGGATCTTGGGAGATCTTCCTTACAATTAGAGCCTTCTGCTGAAGGGAAACTGGGGATCATTTCCCTGCCTTGGGCAAAGTCAGTCCATCCCTGGGTTCTGCTAAACCTTCACTGCTGAAAGTAACCTGAAGGCACCTTCATCCATCACCCCAGCATGGAAGTAGCTCAGGCAGGCAAGCTGCAGTACCCAAACCAGGGGTTGTCAGATTGATCTGCCGCTTTCTGTCACCAAAAGGGTCTCACTGCAGTTAGGAAGCGGGACCGTGCAGGCTGCCGAGTGGGATTTCTCAGGCCTCTGTCTTTATCCATTTGCAAGCAACGAGGTGGGAACAGCCCAGGTGTGTGACGGCTGTCAGTAATGGTGGTCAGTAACTCGGTAACTGTAGATTTTAGGAAAGGTTCTATCACTCAGTATGCCCAGCAAGTGACTCGAGCAAGAGGGGCAAGGACCAGATGGCCTTCGGAGGTCCCTTCCAGCCCAAGCTATTCCGTGATCTTCCTGTGATTGTTTTTTACCCATGTTAGGACAATGTCCGTTTTTTGGCGAAGGGAACAATTCCATGTGAAGATGAATCCGATCACCAGAACTGCCTCTGGGGTTTGCTTTGTTCTCTGCAGGGTGAGTGGCTGTATCTAAAGGGTATAGGGAAGGAAAGCTCACCCTCCCTCCATGAATCAAACTGTAGCCAGCCTGCAGCCAGGGGCTGACTCTGGGTGGGATAGGGAGATGCTTTGTTTGTATGGAATGTATCTCCTATACATGGGATGGGTGCCAAAAGCAGTTTTCTGGGCTCCCTAATCATTACCTCTCCTAAAGTCTAATGTATAGAAAGAACAAAATGCAGCAAATGCGAAAACTCAAATGATTTGTGTTTGGTGATCAAACCTCCTGTTCTAAATGTGCACAGGAGCCAAAGCTGAATGATTATGTTCAGTTTAAGAACATGGGATTTGCATAAGTCCCCACTCCTCGCGGTCTCACAGGGAACAAAGAGATGCTCTGCCAAGCCAACATTTCCCATCTCCAGCCGTGCACTTACCCAAATCCCACCCACTTCTGGGTAAGTCTCAGCATTGCTGCTTTTGTCTGTGTATAAATGTCCCTGTTCAGTACAGTGTTCATCCTACCTGGAACATTAGAGATGCATGGAGACAAAAAACTAAAATGGAAAAAAAGCAGCTTTATGAATGTTTGATTAGGGACTTGGGCCCCAAATTTTTAACTAATTGAGTACATTAAATAGTATGTCTCTGAAAGACACTTTTCAAAGCTTCTTTAATAAAAATTCTATTTGGGATTTGACCATAATGGCTATCCTTGCTTGCCAAAACATGACTTCTTAGCAGGTGACTTTCATCAAGTACATCTGAAATAGTACCTAAATGAATTAGCAATAAAATGGACTTAGGCCTAGCAGTAGGAGCCTCCATTAATCTTGGGTTAATCACTAAAGAGATGCCATTCACTTTTCTTAAGAAGTCACATTTTTCTCCCCTTGCTGGCGACCAGATTTCATAAAGTAACATATTTCTAATGAAAGGGCTCTGCTTGAATTAAAACCCTGAAGGTTTATGCAGATTTTAGTTTTGATTACTGCTGGCATGGGCTCTTAGCAGACTCCGGAAGGTAGGTCCGCAGTGAAAGAGCCCCAGCATGCAGTTCATAATATTCTTTGAAATAAAATAGTGCACTTGTACTTAGTGGCTTTAATCAGCTCTGACTTTTGATAGTCAAACAATAGCTAATTACAGTAACACCTGCCTTCTAAGTCATGTCATGTAGGTTATTGCCAACAAGAGACCTTGTATCTTAGCTGCATGATTATTATAGAGTCTAAAACCTATCTGTTAAAAAAAGAAGGGGGGAGAAGAACTGAGTTTGGTAGCCATTATACGTAGGTTTATTGTCTGGTGCATTTCTGGCTATTCTGTTTGCCGTTTTCTGTGTGTGAAAGGCAAAGAGTTGGTGTTTATGACCAGATTAGAGCTGGGATTCAAGGAAAAGGATACGGTTTTGCAGCTCGCACTTTTCTATAAAGGAAGGCTTGATAATGCTGGATAAATACATTTATAAAGGTCTTTGGATGTGTCTCAGTTTTCCATGTAGCTCAAAATGTAGAATATGTTGTGAATTGTTTGTATCATCGAATCTCTGGCATGTAGCCACCGAGCAGAATTGTGTGTCACTGTCATTAAATGGTACAGTGAGGGGCACAAAGGGCCACTTATTTCAACCTTCGTCACATCTGGAAGGGTTTCATAGAATCAAATACCCAGCTAAGAACCCGATTTTGAAATAACCATGTTTGTGGAAATAAATCCACACCTTTTTTCCCTGATACTTGCCTTTGCTGGGAAGGATGCGGTCAGAGGAGCTTTGCTGCTCGTGCGGGCTGCAGCGGAAGCCATTAATTATTGTCTCATTGAAGACTCTTTTCTCATTAATTTTGCTGGCAAATAAGGGTTCGTTTTCACAAACTCAGTCAAGTGAATAATATCAGATGTTCGCCAGAGGCTCAACAGCCTCTGCAACAGCTCTCCAAGAGCCAGAACTACAGATGTGTGCGCTGGTGCTGCGAGGGATGCTCCCTCTTCCACACCCAGGAGGGTAGTGGGTCCAGTTCTACACCCGGTGCTGCCAGACTTGGTCTCAGAACTGTGTGACCAGTGAAGCTAAAAGGGCATTTAATACCTGACCATTCAGAGGAAGGCTGCTAATGACAAAGGGGCAAAACCAAGCCATGGTCAGGTCTTGTTTCACAAAGTGTATTTCTATGCATGTGTTTAGCTGGGTCATGGACAATGCAGAGCATGTCCCCACCCTCTCACAAAGGTCTTGAAGGCAACCAGATGAAGTTCTGGGAAGAGTATCATTCTTAGATAGCTCTGCACTGACAGGCAACAGAACATCTCAGAGTTCTGGGATTCTGACAAGACGGGATGTCTCTTTGCTCCAGGCTTTTCTTCTGCATTCATTTCATTGCTTTACCACGTTAGGCAGACTTTGTATTCTTCATAAGCGACAGCCCAAACCTGTTATGATGTGAAGTGCATGAGGATTGGAGGAAGATGGTCTGCCTGAGGTGGCTTACAAGTTGCTTTGAGCTGTGGGATGTGTTCTGGGGCCTGCCCCACAGTCCTGGAACCAGGAACATCAGTGGAGAGGACAGAGTCTGCTGTAAAAGATGAGGTCCTTCATCTCCATTTGGCCAGTGGAGAAACTGCAGTGCGAGGTGTGAAATGGCTTGTGGAGACTGAAGCGATGAGGCAGTGGCTGAGCAGGGAGTACAACGTAGCCGAGTGCTGCAGATGTGGTTTAAATTCCTCTTTACAATCCAAGCCTGTGTTTAAAAACCATTCCCTCTGGATTATAGAGAGTTTGCAAGGAATGCATTCAGGGTTCCCTCAATGAACGGGGAATAGGAGTGCATGTTAAAAGGAATTGTTAACTCTGCTTCCCAAAGCTACTTTTAAGTTCAGCGTTAAATGGGCTGATTTCCCCCCTGTAAGTTATTCTTTCTCTATCATTTGTCATGTTAACCTCAAACTGTGTAGTAAGAAATCTTCTTTATATCAGTTACCATGTTTGCCATATCTGATCAGTTTGACTGATCATTGCCTCAGCCACAGGTTGGTAATAAGCTGTTTTGGGAGAGACACACATTTCCCATAGGACAAAATTGGCATGACAGCATTATAAACTGGCCATTTATCAACCTTCTCCCTGGTGGTCACTGTCGGAGCACTGTTAGGCAGGCAGGCAAGCCAGACCTCTGCGGCGCGGCAGGGGATAGAGCCAGAGCCGGTGGGCACCGTGGTGCAGCTAATACAGGAGACAGTAATAAATGATGCTGTGTTTGAATCAGAGCCATTGGTGCAAATGTCACGCTTAAAGTCGAGCAACTTCCTTTTCTGAAAGCTGCTCCTTCGGATGCACATCAGATTGTGCTGCTTCCCCGGCTCAGTGGTCCTGCTCCAGACAGGAGCAGGTCAAAACTATCAGTGCAAGGAAAGAACAGCGTCACAAGCAATGAGGGGATGCCTGTCCTGCAGCACACGTGATGGTGCTCTCTGTGCTGCCCAGAATACTGACTAGAGCAAACTCATCTTAAAGCTTTGTGTGCCTCGCGATTATATGGGCTCTGTCTGTGTGTAGGAGGGTAAAGAAGAGACACACGCCACCTTAAAACTGATCTGCAGGTATTCATCACTTAGGGTTTTAATTACTTAAAGTCTGGGGAGGGAATAAGGTGATGTAGGGTCTTCAATGCACTGTAGCATGGTCACTGGTCTCTTCCTTGCCCTGTTGCTTCAAAGGCAGCAGGATTCCCTGCATCAGGAAGAGAAGGCTTCCTGTTCAGAGCTGGGCATTGGGAGACTTGTATGTCTTACACCTTTACGCTTCTGCTGTCCTAACTATGGATTCCAAGGGTGTCATTCCTCTTGGAACTGTCAGTGCAGGTACCATGAGGACTCAGCACCAGCCTTGCATTAACTTCAGGCAGTTGAATTCGATTCCATCACTTCCAAGATGTGGGTCCTGAGCTGCAAGCCTATGTTGTGTTGTAATCAGGCCTTGATTGCATTTGATGCTGGAGTTGAGGAATCTCTTTATTAGAACTTCAGAATCATAGAATGGTTTGGGTCAGAAGGGACCTTTGGTTGGAAAAGGTTGCGGGCCTTGCTGTGATGATTTTGCTCCAAAAAAGACATATTCAAATCCTGCAGATTCCTCATTTCTCACCTTATTCTGCAGGACGTGGACCAAATGATGGTGCTAATTAATGAGACATTCTGGTGCCTTGCGAGAGAATGTTTGCAGAGGAGGAACAGAAATGGTGGGAGCATCTTTGGCTTGCAGGATGCGTGATGCCCGTTAGAGAGATTCATCTTCTGAACAGAGCTGAATGAGGTGTTACAAAACTTTTCTCCTTTCAACCTGTGTTGTGGGGGGTTTCCCTCAGAATTTTGGTGAAGTGACTTTTATTTTACAGCCGGTGTGAAGTTATTCCCAGGCTGCACAAACTGTGATTTTTAATCTTAATGATAGATTTAGTGACCACTGGAGTGTAAAATAAACCACTGTGGCCTAATCAATCAAATCTGCATAGTTCAGAGAAAGCACCTGTATGAGGCTTTTATATCAGAATGTCTGTAATGGTAATAGATGTTTATTAGCAACCATAAAGCTGTTTGAGTTTAATATCTCTCTAAATAACACCAACAGCATTAAAACAAATCTCTAAAGCAAATGCAACTGCGCCATAAACAGCCCATAGTGTAAGGTTTAAAAGCCATTGCAAGAATCCCACGAGATTCATGCTTTGTTCGGTGGCTTTGGACGCTCAACCGTGATTGGAGAAACGCTGTGGTCACTACAGGGGGAAGAAAGCACTGCCCAGGTACTAATGACCCGATGGGGTTTGTGTTTTAGCCCAGATGGGTACAGCTGTCTCGTTAAATGGCACAGACATCAGAGGCTTCCAGCAAGGCAGTGCTCAGAGTTCAGCTACATCTCTTTAAAGGTGAGGTTGTAAATGGGTACCCATCAGCTTTTAACACCCAAACCTGCCTCTGTAGAGTGCTGAGGGCTCTGAGGTTGGATTGCAACCAAAGAGGATGCAAGTGCTCCAAACCTGTTAGATTAACTACCCCTTCAGAGGTGCAGGTGAATAAGAAGCACCTCAGGACCAGCTGTTTTGGTTTTCTTGGTTTCCTTATATCTGTAGGGAACTTAGGTATGTCCATGAGAAAGCAGCATAAAAGCAAAACCTTCAACAAACCATTAAGCCCACGTTAATGGATTTTGGAGGATTAAAACAATACTTGGGGTTCTGAGAATTAAACCAGGTCAGGTTTTCCTCGGTTGAATCAAGAGCTCTTTGGTCCCTTGTGTTACTGGAATTTGCCAAACATCCTTGGAGATGGCTGGAAGCTGGGAAATTCTCAAGACAAGCATTTTAAAGCCTGGTCTGCTTTCCAGGTTTGTATGGCAAACGTAGCGCAGGGTGCTAATCTCCTGTGGTACCCGAGTCCCTGTGGCAGAGGGGCTTGTTCATGTCTCCGTTAATCCCAACAGATCAAGTCTAAATTTCATCTGGGCCCATTTGTTAAAACTTAACCAAAATGCAGCCTTTTCACCCCCTGCAAACAGAGTTTTGGCTGAGTGAGGCTGCTTGTGGCTGAGGCGCTCAAGTGGTTTAGAAACAAACAAACTGCATGGGGAATTTTGTGCTTGGCTCCTTAATGAAGAGATCAAGGGTTTCTGCATGGGTGCACAGGCTGCAGGGCCGGGTAGATGGTGATCATAGGTTCAGAGATCAGAGCTCTCCTCGAGCAATGAGACCGCTGCTCATCTCCCACACGTGTGTTGGACCTGGAGGCGAGCCCAGCATCGCTTTGGGATGCAGGCTGAGGTCAGGGCCCCCAGTCAGTTGTTTTATTTGGGGTAACTGTGGTCAGATCGAAGTGGTGCAGTGGAACAAGACATTCAGGTGGCAGGGGGTGACGGACATGCTGGAGAATAAGGGGCAGGCAGGGAGGCTTCATGGCCAGGGAGCACTGCAGGCTGTGGGAGCTGGCACGTGCTCTGCAGCACGGCATTCCTGGGGTGAAGGGTCCCGGGGAAGTGCGGCTCAAATGGGGATCTTTACCAGCATGAAGGAGGAGAAAAGGGAAGGAAACAGCAGGCTCTT
The DNA here is from genome assembly GCF_037157495.1 of Lathamus discolor. Classification (NCBI taxonomy): domain Eukaryota; kingdom Metazoa; phylum Chordata; class Aves; order Psittaciformes; family Psittacidae; genus Lathamus; species Lathamus discolor. The sequence continues at coordinate 7,232,661 of NC_088899.1, read as the reverse complement.
GATGGCAACAGGGCAGCTGATGCCTAAGGAGCGCTGCTGAAGCCCCCTGTTCCTGGGAGGGATGGGAGTAGAAAGAGGCTCTTTTGCAACGACGGAAGTGAAATTCCAGAACCGTTTTTTGGATCCTAAGCAAACAAGAGAGCCTGTGCAGTGCTGTCAGCTGGCACAGAGGGTGCTGGTGACCTGCCTGTCGTCGCTGCTGCCTCCAGACCCAGGCCTGGTCTGTCTGGGACACCCGCCTGTGGTGACTACTGGGGTGAGTGCTTGGAACTCACCAGCTTTATGTCTGTGGTGTGTAAGGGCATGGTCTGCCCCGAACACAAACCCACTGCTCCCAGGGGTGGTGCAGAGCAACCACAGACAGTTTGGGGCAGGAGGTGGGAGACTGAGAGAGAAACCCATCACCTATGAACTCGCCAGAGAGCTGTGGGTAACCAAAATGACTGTTACTTATCATTTATAGGAAGTTAAGGATTGATACGTGGTATATGGAAGGTGTTAAGCAAAAAAGCCCTATGGTTGGATCTGCTGTCCCTCCTGTGTATGAGCAAGTGGGCAGCTTTCCCCCAGCTTTTTAAGTGCAGCTAAATCCGGGCGTGATAACCGTGGTTTCTGCTGTAAGAAAATGTTCTTATTTTGCTCTAAATTACAAACCACCACCCCCGAAAGAAAAAACTCCGACTGGAGCAGAAACAATTCCAGGAGACAGCAAACAGTGCTGCGGCCGGGCGATAACAGCCCATGAGCTCAGCGAGGGAAGCGGACGGGAGGCAGCCCACCAGTACCAGGGGCTTGCTTTTCTTTTCCATCAGAGAGAGGAGAACTTAAACAGAAGGTGAAGGAGGATGAGATGGGAGAAGCCAGAAGCGAGAGAGTGAGCCAGTGATTGTTTCAGGGAGTTAAAGTAATGGAATTGGTACTCGGATGAGTGCATTCGGTGTTTTGTTGGGAAACAGAGTAATAGGAGCAAGTATTTTGTGTGTGTTTCATGTATCCGTCTATCAGACTGTTCATCAGATGCAGGCTGAAGTTTTGCCCATCATTTCAAACCACTTTGTGCCCGTTGGCATTTTGTCTGATCAGTCTGAGTTTGCCTTGATCCCTGGGGATCTGCTGAGTGGGATCCCCTGTCGTGAATCCTGTGAGGAGCTCAGAACAGCAAACCCTGGGATGGGTGGTTCCTCTCTTCCCACCTCGCGCTCTTCCCTGTTTCTTTGCTGTGTCTAACTTGGATATCTTCTTCGCTCTTGACGTACTCCTTCCTTGAAATAGGACCTGTTTTCTTTTTCACTTGACTACTTGGCATTTGCTACAAGGTGCCAGTCCTTGGCTGGGTCTCCTAGGTGCTGTGACAGTAGACTGAGGAATGCTGAAGGAGCATCCCTGGAAATACAGTGATGTTTTGTGGGCAAGCGGGAAGCGCTGAAGGCAGAAACAAACAAGGAGTTCTGGGCCTGTTGGGTGGTGATGCCGCTCATTGTACGAGCGGTTACAGAGGCGTGCATCGCTGGGTGCAACGCTGGCATCGTGTCTGTGCGCTTTCATGCTGTACAGGGTGATGGATGAGCGAGCTGAGCTCAGCAGGTAGCAGGCTTGTCCTGCGGAGAGCGAATCGGGATGAGGGAAACTCAGTAAGGAGGACATGGAGAAACCAGCACCCAGCTTCCCTTAGTGTAAGTAGTTCAGCCCCATTTCCTTTATCCCTGCCTTCTGACCTGACCTTAAACCAGTTCACCTCTTGTCCAGAAATACCATCCCTCCTGTATCAAAACATGCCCTGTTTATAGAGTTCTAATATTAAGGTACAAACAGTCATGCCCAGTGTGAGGTGCCACCGGCCCTACAGCGCGGTGCCGTTGCAGCTGTAGAAGTGTCATCTAAAGGCCTTTCCATGAGTTTTGTTAAAAAATGAAGGTTCTGTCCAACCACAGCGCTTGTTCTTCCAAAGGAAATAATTTGTCTTCAAAAAATGCCTTTTTTCTGTGTCTTCAAGTAGAGCCAATGGCCTTTGTCTGCCTTCAGGATTAGCAGCCAGTTCAATTTATAAATGAAACCCTTTTTGACTTTCAGATCAAAAGCATCTGAAACCAGTGACCATCATTTTTATGTCTGTATAAATTTTCTAACTGTAAAATGCACTCCGATGAGCAAATATTGGAAGAGAAACCTCTTTTTTGATGAGAGGAGTCAAATCCTTGTGTTTGCAACAAAACTCAGAGCAATTGGTCCTCTAGAAGAAGCGGGCTGACAAATAACCGCTGGTACCCTGTGCTGTGCCTGCATTAGGGACACCAAGGGCTGGTTACACTTGGATCCAAAAGTGCTGAATTGCATCCCAAGCAATGCAAGGAGTTGTCCTGAAATGGCTTTCGGTGGGATTGGGGTTGTGGTGTGGTGAGCTGGCTTTGTCAGTCCTGCTCCATCCCTCTGCTGCGCCCAGATCTGCAGAGGTATTTTAGGTGGTTTTTTGTGGCCTTGGTTTCGTATTGGAACAACACAGTGGAAGGTGCAAAAACTGAATTGAAACACAAGAGAGTGACCTCCTCTGAAGTGCTGACGAGTCGATTTGCACCTGGGCTATGGCAGCAGTTGGGGATGGCTCCTGGGTTTACTTTCCTTTGAGACATACATTGAAGCTGCCCCTTTCCCCAGGCCCAGGTTCATCGTTTCTTAACCCCCAGTTTAAGAGTGGTTTCTGCTGACGATGAATGCTGGTCTGCCAGGCAAACCCCTTGGAGCAGCTGGAAAACCATGCCCTGCTAGTACAGACCTGAGGTGGGGAAGCACAGGTTGAAGGGGGGCCAGGTCTGTATTAAACTTCAAGAGGAGGAAGAATTGCAGAAGCCAGAAGCACTGGCTTCCATTGGGTTGTGTTTCCGGGGCTCGGGCAGTGGGGTTCGCTCCAACCCTCGGACTTGGGACGTTTCGGCAGCAGGATGCTCAGTTCTGCCGTTGTGTGCGTGCAGCTCGGAAGCGTTGCTGTGCGTCGCTGCAGGACTCGGAGCTCTGCGTAACCCCTCCATTGCACTTCATTTCTTCTGCTGGAGCGGTTTAGTGCTCGTTGCGTCTTAACGCTGCGTTAAAGGTCTGGGTTTGTCTGTGCGCTGGCCCTTAGGAAAGATGCTTTTGTTTGACCCCTGGTTAAAAGCAGTTTGGGGAAACGTTCGGGAAGCAGCAGTGGCTGCCCCATCCCTGGCAGTGCTCAAGGCCGGGTTGGAGCAAGCTGCTCCTGCGGAAGGGGACCCTGCCCGTGGCAGGGGTTGGAACTGGTCCCCTCCAGCCCAAACCAGGCTGGGGTTCAGTGACTCCGTTGACCTTGGCTCGCTTCAGCAGCTCCCTTCCCGTTTCCCACCGCGTGGGCGCGGGGATGAGGAAGCGGCTCCCGGGGAGCGCAGCGCGGCCCGGCGCACGGCCTGGGCGGGGGCGCCCCCTCTCGACGGCGGGCGGGCGCTGCAGCGGCGGCCGCGGAGCTGCGCGTAACGGCTCCGGTGAACCGCGCTCGGGAAACGGCGCTGCCAACCGCTCCGCGCCAGCAGCGCCCGCGGTTCTCGGGCGTTCGAACGGAGCCGAGCCGTTTACGGCCGTGTTGCAGCGTGGGGGCACGGGCGGCATCGCCTCATGGACCGCTGACCATGGAGGTGACCGCGCCGCCGGGCTCATCGCCCTCCCCTGCACCCCTCGCATTGCTTAACTTCAGGCTCTTGTTAGATGTGGGTCTTACCCCTGAGACAGAGGCACGGAGGCACCCACAGGCTTCAACAGCGATGGGGCTCTCCCAGTCTGTGTTTCCCTGTGGGAGCCAAGTCCTGTCTGCTCTGGGTAACTGGGGCAGGCATCGCATACGAGCTGTGCTGGGAGCTGCCCAAGGAGCGCTCTCCAAGGGGATGGAGAGAGGCCCTTCAATGAGTCTTGCTCCAAAGCCCATCTCCATCCAGCAGAATACACTTTGCTCCAGGGGTGTAGCTTTTATCTGAAGCTGCTGGCCTTTGGCTTGAAGCAAAACCACCATGAGATGTGGCCGGTGCCTCCGGACAAACAAGTTTTGGAATTCCCAAGGATGTCCTTAGTGCACCTTGATTTCAGAGCCACCCTTCACAGCGTCCCGTATTTTTTACTTACTTTTTCGGGTCTGGCCAGAGATACTGTTATTAAATGATGATGTGGCTGGATTCTGGTCTTGATTATGCAGGTATTCCTGTTACTGAAAGAGTTGCTCCCTTTTACATGGGTCTGAGCGAGAGGATAATTTGCTTCCACAAATACACCCTTTTGTTTCCAAGTGTCAGCTCCTGGGAGGGTTTGGTTTCAAAGGGGCCATGTAGTAGTTTATGTCTCTATCGAGTCCTTAAGGATTGTGGTTCTGTTCCTAATAGTGGATCTGTGAGCACTACATCAAAACTGACAGCACTTTTCTGGATATTATTATTCCAGGAAAGCAGACGGTGCCTGGATACATGACTTCCAGGGCACTGGGAGCAGAGCCGTGTGGGAAGGTTTGTTGGCAATGAGATACAGCTTGGAAGTTCATGTAACTGCATTTAAAAACAAACACGCAAGCAAAAAACCCAAGCCCGAGGATGCTTTTACTACTAAAATACTCCAGGTTTGTGCCAGGGTGGCGATTTTCAGTTTTGCCAAAACAGCAGAGATTTAACTGGGAGATTTCTTTGGAAGTAGCTAAATGGTGCCTTGCAAGTCCCTTTATTAAATTATTCCAAATGCTATTGAAAAAAAAATACCACTTTTTGCATACCAAGGCGAGGAATTTGGCAGCCTCATGAATGTGGAATTTGTGCTTTGTTGTCTGATTATGTATTTATTCCTTATTGTATTGTGGGGGGGTACTCCCAAGAGGAGAGGTGGCTCCGTGACACGGGTTCACCCGGCCCTGGGGTGCATCCCCTGCTCCATCCATCCTTGGAGGAGCAGGAGTGCGGAGGGAAGAGGCTGTGATGCAGATACGGAGCGGCTCTGGTAGTGACACGGCTCTTCTGGGATTCTGGATTGATCTCTCGATGTCAGAGCCTGCAGGATTTTGGGACAAGTTCCAGGTTTGGAGAATGTTGAAACGCTGTTAGACATGTTCTGAATTTGTGGTTAACTCGGAGAGGCCTGAACCTTGTTTTAATGCTGTGTGGATCCCTTTAACCCCTGAACCGTGGCAGGATAAGGCCCTAAGCTAACAGAATAACTGTGAGCGCCCCGTTCCAAATCGCTCCCATGTATAACGGCTCTGGGAGTATTTCTATGGCATGCGTGTGACATTTGCTAACATTTTATTAGACCTGCACTTGAAAATTAATTCACAAAGGGCAGGAGCAGGGGAATCTTGATGAGCCGTTAATCAGCCCCCTTCTCAAAGCAAGCCCAGCCACATGCTTGTGTAACAAGTTGAATGTATTCAGTGACAGTTTGCTTTAGCTGGGAGTGCTCTTTCTGTTTCGGAGCTGTGGTGAAGGCTCAGTTCCCTCGTTATTGCTGCTTACAAAAACGTGTTTGTTTAGCCTTCTAGTTTTTATAGCTCTTGCTGCCTGCAAGCACTCAGGACGCTTTATTGTCTGTCGTAAATGATAATGCTGCTGCTTTGCACACGCATGGAGGCAGACGCACAGGTACGTGTAGGTACTCAGGATGCTTCCATGTTAGCTGCCAGGGAGTTCAGCATCTCTCCTATTCACAGTCTCCCATTTTCATCAACCAAAACTGATCTTGTTTAACATGAGGGACGTTTTGGCTTTCACCAATGGTAGGAGTAGGGAAAGCCGTGTGTGATGTAAACGTTACTAATGGCTAATGCGTGTTACCGGTCCTAAAGCAGCAGCTTGTGACTCAGTAGCATCATAAAGCCGGGATAGTTCAGGGGGGTGTGCATCATTCCTGGTCTCTTACACGAGTTAAGGGTTCTGAGCGTGCCCAGCCAACGCGGGTTACAACCCCTTAGTCACTGTACTTGGTGTGCAAAGAGCCACTTCTGGTTTAATCTAAATAACTTGAATGGCTCATTGCGGGCCAACGGGGACCGAGGAATTGCAAAACGTTGGGCTTTAGCCAAGGTTGTTCCCAACTAAAAAGTCCCTCTTCAGATGTTCTATATATGTTTGTTCTGGTTTGGGTTTATTTGATTATTCTAAACACCATTTGTGTATACCGTGCTTTGCAGACAGTTACGGATTACAGGCTCCCAGCATGAGAGACTGCGTTGAGTTCAGTGTGAATGCAGTGCAGTGTCACACAGGGAATAAGTTGTCATTTTCTTGCATTTTCAGCTTGCTTTCCATTAATTGATGGGGCATTCTCATGCGATCTTCATTTCAATACACCTATAATGGTTTGAGAGGTGACAAACCTCTGGTTGCAGCTGCGCACAAGGAGCACAGTCTGAACCTCCCTCTTCCCAGCTTCAGTTGGGCCTGGAAAAGGTGCAGAAATGAATCTGAACCCGCACAGTCTTTATTTTCTGATTCTTTTATGTTTTGTCTGAACAAATTTGAAGCATTTTGGGGAAAATCGTGCTTTATGGAAGTGAATTTAATGGAAATAGGCAGGGAGAACGGGAGGTGAAGGACCCCGGCTGTCTCATGGCAGATTTCAAGCAGTGTTCCTCAGTGAAATTAGCAGAGTTGGTAAAGACAATCTCAGGTCACTTCATCATCAAAGGGTTAATTCTAATTTTGAACTTCCCAAATGTCAGTGCTCTTCTATCCAGAATTACAGCAACTGCCTTTATCAACATATGCTTTTCATTACCTACAAGACTTACAATATTTTTGGTGTCTGTATCAACTTGATTCAATTACTGGTACCACTGCGAGGGAACATTACCTCCAGGGAAAAGGGGGTGAATGCATCAGTGCCCATGGATACAGTGTACGGAGCAGATTAATATAACAGATTTACATCGAGACTGCTGACTCCATTACTTTAAAACTCCTGTAATTGACTTTCTTAAAAATGACATTAGCATTTAAATGGTACTATCGTTACAGGGGTGAAGGTTCAGCGGAATATGATCAATTTATTGAGCTCTTCAAATGTTCTTTTGATATTTATTTTCCGTTGTCATGCTGGAGGGTTTTTCTGGTGTTGTGTCAGACACGAGGCGACGTCTGCAGCACCGAGGTGCTGCTCTGTGCAGCCGCTGAGCAGCAATGCATGAGGCGCTCGCCGAAGCCGGCGGGTGACCTACTCGGAGTTGTCTTCCTCACCTGCGTCCCCCACGCCCCGCAGCCTTTTCTGAGATGGGAAATTCCAGTGTGCCAGAAAGCCGTAATTTGCAGAAGCTGTCTGTGGGCTGCCAGGAGAGGCTGGTGTTGGGGCTGCTTGTACAGAAACAGCCAGGGATGTCAGGCACCACCGTGTCCCTTCTCAGCGTGGCGCATCGAAAGCATTGCAGTAGCATCCATACAGCCACCAGTGCAGCCATTGAGGCAAGCTTGCCAGACATTCCACGTTGCCTCTGGAGAAGGTAGCTCCCTATCCCATTGCCTTCCACTATGAGTTAGATGCATAACACACCTTGTACCGTTTCAGAACCTCGGCACAGTGCACATTTCCTTCTGGGACGTTTGTTCTGTAGCGGGCCCATGGCATTGTCCACAGCCCCTGAGGCATGCAAAGCACCTTCCTGAAGGTGGGAAGCTCCCTGATCACTGAACAGGCAAAGCTCTTGAGTTTTACTGCACTAACAGAGATTTGGAATAGTTTCCTTAGAGCAAATGACTTCACCGTGGTAGTAAATGCTCATGAGGATCGTCTTGCAACACCTGGTGCTTTGTGGTTGTAAGTCATTAAAGGCTGAATGATTGTAAAGAGATGTTTCAAGTGCCAAGTATGTTGTGAAAAACCCCTCTTAGACGAGCGCAGCAGGGCAGAGCCTGGGCTCATGGAAGTTCTAACCCTGAAGACTGGGATGGCAACAAGTGGTGCCTGCCTGCTGGGTCATTCAGCACTGATCTGTGCATCTTCTGATGGATAAGCATCTCGTGAGTGCGAAAGTGTATGCATATGCATGTGTCTCTATAAAATTGGTTAATTCTAGTGTAATATTCTGATGTCCTCTGTGAAGTAAAGTTTTGGGAAGCTTTGAAGACAGATCAAGGACTAACCATGAGACTGAAATGGCCCAAGAAGGCCATCTTTTCAGGCCTGCAGACTGGGCAAATAGTTTAGGAGTTAGGATGTTTAAGAGTAGTAGATCTACTTGAACATACCCATTTGTGGATAAATAGGTTTTAAGTCTTTTCTTCCCAAACCATCTGATGTCACAAAACCAAGCACGAACATGTAATAGTCTGTGGGACTTTGATGAGTTCATTTTGTTTTCTCCATTTTTAAAGCAAAATCTAAATGGAGAGGACAGCAACAACTGCCTTGAGTTTTTACAGTTTTAACCGGTGGCTGGTAGAGTTGGTGGATCCCAGTCCCGTTCTAGTGGAAAAGCAGCTCTGGGATGCAGAGCAGGGTTCAGACCAGAGTGGCAATGGGTAACCCAGGATCCCTCCTGCTTGCCTGGCTATGAAAATGCTCTGTAATGACCCAGTTCGACCCTGCCAGTTCTCTCTGACCTCCTCCTCTTCGGGATGCTGCTTAATTTGCACTAATTACATTCCATTCTGACAGGAACTTGGCCATTGTCTCAAGCTCTCAGGTATTTCACTGCCGTGGTCCAACAGAGTACTCCGGAGGCTCAGTATGAAAATGGCAATAAGTGATTTATGAAAATGCACTTTGTTTAATATAATACAGGAGTTGCTTGCATGGAGCGTGATTTATGTTCATAACTACTCCTTCAAGTCTGACTTTGTGCGTGAGTCTTGAATCCTCACTAGGGTTCAGGAGGGCTGGTTAAACCCAGCAGTAGCAGTTCGGAGTAGGGAACACATTTGTTGGCTTTGGGTTTGGTGGGTTTTGTTGGTTCGCCTCCAGAATCCCGGGTTAAATTCCGAATCATAATTCCGGGGTTGATGGCCGCTATAGAAGATTCTGCTTCAAAGAGGTCCCTGGTTTGGGAAAGTTCTTCTGGAAGAAGGAAAACCCAAGGGATGGGTTCAGCTTTGCACAGCAGCAAAACTGAACACAGTGAGCAGCGACAACCAGAAATCCGGCTCCGGGGCCTGTAGGAGCCCACGTCTGGGAGCTGGAGGAAGAGCCCACTCTCCTTATGGAAGCAGATCTCCCTATGAAGTCTCAGAGCGACGGCTGAAAAGGCATCCAGCACATGCCAAAGCTTTGTATGACTTTGAAAGGGGTAAGATCGGAGCCATTGTTGGAGCTGCACCGAGGCTTTCAGGCACAGACGGTATCAGTAAAGCAGTTGCGTGTTTCAAAATATTGCATCATTTAAAGCGCAGCGCACATTAGGTCAGTGAAACGGGATCCGCCGGTCGGAGCTGGGTCAGATAATGCGGCTCTGTGTTCGGAGAGACGGAGGCACCCCGGACCCAAAATCCCTGGAGCTGTCTTTCAAAGAGCGATAGTTACGGAAATTAGCGGTGCAGAAACCCGTCCTGATCATTCATCGGGACTCTTATTAACTGCCTCGCGGTGCGAGTAGGAGAGGGCCCGGCCCCCGAGCGGGGCACGGCGCAGAGGCTGCCTCTCCCGAGCCAGCACCACCACCTCTTGCTCCCGCTGGGAATGGTTTAGTGGCAGGAGGGGGAAAAGGATCCAACCTGCACGTAAACTGAAGCGACGCCTTTGGTGTGCCAGAGAATCAGACTGCATCCTGAGGATGAGCTGCTCCGTGAGCAGCTCGGGGCCAGCTGCTCATCCCTCCGTCCAGCCAGGGCTGGCATGGGAATGACCTAAAGGGTGAGAACCTGTGGAATAGTCATGGCTGTAAATGGGCAAATGCCCTGCACTCCTAGGCTGTGTCTGTCAGTGCTGTGTTTAATACACTGGGCATTATCACATCTCTTTGTTTATTGACAGACTTTGCCTAACTGGGAAAACCAGTGCCGTTTGACCCAGCGGAGCAGGGAGTTTTGCATTAAGCTTCGCCCCTACTTTTATCAAACAGTTGTTTGAGTATCGGCTTGGGACCTATTTCTCTGGAAAAAGAGCTCCTCAGTGTTTCGCAAGGGTGAGTTTCGAGTTTGACCCTTGGTGTTCCCGTCTGATGGTGGTTTCAAATGAAAGAAAATGAAATGACACACTTGGGTTCAAGGATTTGAGTCTGTGAATCTTACTCCAGCCGGTATCTCCACCATGAGGGGAACAAAGGGCATAGAGGAGATAAATAATACTTGAAAAAGACAGAATCTTTTTTGTCTGCTCCTTTATCTGTGCTCTGACTGTGTTCCTTAAGTGTTGAAAGGGGCACTTTCTTGGCAAGTATGACACAAATAACCTTCACCCTTGACTGCACTGTCTGAGGCAGTTATAAATTTGAGGATAAAGGACACGAACAAGAGTTACTTTATATGACATTTTCTCATGATAACAGAGGATGGAGGAATGAGTGAGTATTCCCGGCACACTTGTCCTGAGATTGTTGTGTCAGACAGTGGGATTTATAGCCCAGCACTTCTGCTGTGTGCCTGCTGGTATTGGGTTTGGTTCCTGTGCTGCAGGGTGGGTGCTTGGTATCACTTAGGTGGCATCTTGGTGCCATCCGGTACCTCAGTGTCCCACTTCAGAGAGATGCTGCACGCTCCATACTGAAATAGCTTTAAATGAACACAAGAGATAGGGTTCATTTTGCTAAATATATCAGTTATTTGCTCTTAGAAACTATTCCATAATCCTGTTAGATTCATTCTAAAGCATTTCTCAAGATCTTTCACTGTTCTAAACATTCGTGTTTAAATTCCAGCAGTCCCCAGCATATGGTTGTGTTTATGCTGCGAGTACACTCGGGGTGTTCTTTTTCTCTGTATTCCCATTGCCGAGCTTTTTAGGGAATTGTCCAGACTTTTAGAAATGCATTTTTAGGATTTTTAAGAATGTCTTTTTGAAGGATGATATTTGGGGAACTGCAGAAATCTGCATTAAGGAGACACCAGTAACATCGCATGCGTGGCAGAGTCCTTACTTGGGAAGCACAGATGTGATCCCAGAGCTCCGGAGTGTGGTTTGCGGGTTTATTTCCCCTCCTGCCTGGAATTGTGCGTTGGGTGCCTGCTGCTGGAGCTCAGCTCTGGGGGGGTGCTCATAATTTGTCATCGTATCATGACAACAACAGCTGAAAACTTTCCAGGATACCATCATCGGCGTGAACATTTGCGTCCCCATGCCTGCATCCAGTATGATAATGAAACCTTCCAGGCCTGCCATAGACACTGGGCTTGATAACAGTGTCTGGGTAAAGCTTGATCCCTGCGTAGTGATTTATCCATCTGGGAGCCAGGACGAGGCATTAATAAGAGGCGTAGCATTGCCAGGGGCAGCGTTGGAGCGCAGACGTATCAAAGGTGCTGAACTTGATTCCACGCTGTAAATACTATTCCATTATTACTTCCTAAATGAAGAGATTAAGGGATGTAGGCCACGAGCTGGCGATTACATGGGAACGGAGTCGGGGTAAATTCATGAGCACTGTGTGGTTTAGGGAACTGTTTGCCTCAAGGGGCATTAAGGGCTTGTTTTAGAGGAGTTTGTTGAATGGGTTTGTGCGCTATTCTTGGCACACAGAGCGCTGACTGCTTGAGATGCTCCATCCATCTCTCACCTATCTCCCTTTCTTGAAGAGCTGTGATTATTTCCCATAGGCCTTTTTTTTTACTGGGAAATCTTAAACACAAACCCAAACTAACCCCCAGCCAAAGGCAAGCCTGTCCTCAGCTGTGGCTTCTAACCTGTGCTTACTTGAACAATCAAATCTGTTCCCACAATGAAGAGACCTCCCTGGACATTTCCTGCCCAGCTCCGTGCTCGGCTCAAACAGGTATGCTGCTTATCCACAATGCCCAGGGTCCTCTTCCATTTCCATTGGGGGTTGTGTTGTCTGATCCTTCCATCTGACAGGAAACTTGGTTCCTTGCTTACTCTTAACACCTTTTGGGTATTTGTAGGCCAGCATTGCTGGATGTGCAAGCAAGTGCAAAAGAACCATAGCAAGTGTGGCTGTTACTTTCTAGCCGTGTCGCATCCGGGAAGGGGAGAGCAACATATGAGGCATCTTTAAAGCAAAATTACTCATTTCGAAATGGAGTCTTTCATAATAGGGAAAGAAAGGAAAATAATTAAACTGATGGTGTAATAAATCATCCTGGTTTGCACTGTTTGTACAGGGGTTGCCCAAGAGACCAGGCAGAGAAAAGGAGGCAGTTACACAGGGATCCAGCTGTACACCCATCAGAGCCCGAGCTCTGCGGGGTCCTTGGGAATCATTCCCGTCTCTCATCCGGGAGTGACTCCTGGAGGGACCTTGCCATCCTTGTCTGCAGTGATGCCTTGTGCCTCGGTGTGTGGCTGCTCAGCAGTGAGCTCGGGGCCGCTGCTGAGCAGGTTTTCTGTTTGCGGTATTCCCGTTGGGATCCCAGCACAAGGTGTGCAGCCAATAGATTCTTCAGTGTTTCCGGATAGATTACGTGCTGACATGCATTAGAGCCGAGCACAGCATTCACTCCGCGTGGATTTTCTGGAGTGTTTGGATCTTTCTTTGCACGGGAAAAAGATTTCCCTAAAATGGGAGACCTGCGAAGCCTTTCCTTCCAGCCAGCACCACTGCTGCTTCCTAGAGGAACGCCCGAGGACTTTCCCCCTTTCCTTTTGTTTAGTCTGGGCTCTGTTTGGGTTTTAGGCTTGCTTTTTCCTCCAGAGCTCTGTAGGCAGAAGAGAGCACGAGAGGAGCCAGCAGTGACTCAATAAATCCCTTTGTGGCTGAGTTCCCGTTTCTCCTCGGGGCAGGTCGTCACCGACAGCCCCAGGGGTTGTCCCATCCTGGAAGCACAACTGCTGGGTTCACCAGAACTGACCAGCGGGTGCTGGTGTGTCCCTTAAAGCGCTTCATGGGCAGCAGTTTCACCTTAGGCTCCCCGCACGCATTGCCTGTTTCAGGTAGCCCTGAGAAATGTGGCTCTTTCCCCAAAGCACAGCCGGACAAAGCCCTGGGATGTTTCCGTCTGCTGCAGGCGCGGTGCAGAGGAAAGCTGGTTTGTGTATAGGCTTCTAGGTAGATAAAATCCATATCCATTTTCATACCGTCGCACTTCGGTCTCCGTGTTGCAAATGATAGCTTCGGTTTAGGCACGTCTGTGTGCATTTGCCTCTGAGGAATGGGGAGCAATAGAGAACAGCTCTGTCCTGCTTGTGCTTTGTAGCTCTCCCTAGGAGGGTATCCAGGCTTGGGACCAGCACAGGATGCTGGAACAACCGCGTTGTTTTGATAGGAATTTGTTACAATAAATCCCTGGGGGAGACGACGTGAATGGATTTACACTTTACGGGTGGTGTGAAGGTTGTAGAATTGATGCATTTCCATTTACCCTGTTCACAGTGAAAAAGTAAATTCCGCTTTAAAACATATTTTTGTTCCAAAATGTAAGCAAGCCAACGTTTTAATACAGAGATTAATCTTAATTTATACCATCTCCAGCTCGAGCCAGTGGATATCTATAAAGCATGCTTCAGCTGCTCAGTGTAAGTAGGAATTCCTTACTGTGCATAACAGAGCGCTGCGTTCTGGGGCGCTGAGCCCTACAGCAACAAGGAGAAGGGAGGCAATATTCAGAGGGCTTCCTGGGTCAGGCAGAGGCTTTGTCCAAGCTGAGCTCTAACTTCGGGGTCTCTGAACAGCTGCTTGAATTTGGCCCCGCTCAGGCCTTCCCCACTGGATTGCTTTCCTGCTGTGGGATTATTTTAATAAATTGCAGTTTTAGAAACATTGCAGCTACTGCTCGAGCCTGCTGGCACGAATGGAGCAAACTTTACAAGTAACTGCAGTAACCTACAGCTAGCAATGCATCAGAAGATTGAATAGCAAAGGAATGTCTGAGTATGTGGTCTTCTAGTACATATTGAGCTCTGCTTCCCCTTCCAGGCCAGGTGATGAAGGAGATCCTCTGTTTGTTCCTGAGCAGCTTCATTTTTTGTAGGATTATCCATAATTAGGGAGGCCAAATATTTCTGAAGGCTCAAACCAGGCAGTTAGGGCAAGGTATTGTAGGTCAGGACTCTGTTTCCTGCCACTGCTGGGCTGGGGTCCTCCTCTGCGCCTCAGTTCACTACCTGCAGAATGGGTACAGTCGCTTCCTGCCTGTCTTTCAGCACAGAATTGTCTCTAATTCATACCTCTAAGCATCTGATCCCATTTAAGCATTGAGCATTTGTGTTTCTTTCCTAGGATTTCTTCTGGTCTGTGTTAGCTGCTGGTGGGAACCGTGACTTCCCATTGATGGGACAGTGTGGACCAGGGTAGTGCGATGCTGTGTAGGGGTCTGGGTGCTGGGGCAGCTCTGTCGCAGGTCCTGTGCCCTCCTGTTGCCTGGGCTCTCCATCCTCCTTTTCAAGTGAAGAAGGTTCTCTGCACATCTACTCCAGGGATACCACAGCTTTAATATGCACGCGGATGTTTATCATCTCCCCTTAGTGTAAAACTAAAGGCCGCTTCATCTTTGATGGATGTAATCTTTTCCATGCTCTTGCATGGCAGAGCAATAGGCCACTCTTTGGGTTTTTTTAATGAAATCCCTTTTCCCCCTGTGATTAATTCAAGCTGCATTTTGATCTGTCTATAGAATTGTATACGTGGCTGTGTGCAGAACAGTGGTTTGATATCGGATGGATACTGCAGTTGGAGTTGCAGTAAGGAAGCAGTGGAACCGTAGGCGCTGCTGAGGTGGCAGCGCTGATGAGGGCTGCAAATTAGATTTACATTGCCTGAATATCTAACAGCAGCTAACCGGGTTTTTGTCCTTTGTGTATGAACATTTCCATTAACATTTCCGAAGGGTTTGAACTGGATTAGACCCCCACAGTCACTTTGAAATAACAAAATGCAGCCTGGCTGACAGGGGCTCTTTAGGAACCTGGAGCAAAAATTATCTTCAGAAACGTTAGCACTTAGCAGTTACAAAACGTCTACTTTTGTCTTGCCCCCTCTGCCAAGTTCCCTTTTTGTCTTGCCTTGAGGAGGATAAATTATCCGACTTGCAGAGATAAACCACAGAGAGGTGAGATTACTGGAGCTGAATGCTGGAAACCCCCAGCACCCTGTCCTCCTCTACAGCTGGAATTTAGACCCCTGTTTCTGGCTGTGTCAATCAGTCCCTTAATGAATACATTACTAAATGTAGTTGGTTTTTTCCTCTCTAGAAGATGCAATTAATGGTTTGGCTTAAGACACTGGGTTTGTAATAAATGTATGGAGTGCAGCAAAAGGTCTTTGAAGCAATTCAAGGAATTATCCGAACAGGGAAAAGGCACACAATACATTGCTTTGCAGAGTCACAAATGGGTTGGCATAGAGCAAACAGAAGGAAAGGATGCCTCATACACACCACCATAAACCCTTTATGGCCTGACACACTGTGCTTATGCTAAACATCGGCTGAGGGTGAGAACCCCAATGGAAACCTCTTGTTATGGTCTTGGTCCTCTTCTGTGTGTAGGTCTACAAGAAGATGCTCAATGTAAGAGAGGTGTGTGTGTCTGAGGGGTTTCCCTCCGATAAAAGGACGAGCAGGAGTTTCCTTCCTCACAAAGAGCCAGTGACGTGCAGAGTGCCTGGAACAGGAGGGTGGAAAAGAGCTTTAGCAATAGGTGGTGACAGTTTCTTGTCATCTTCATTGTGTTCTGCATGCATTAGTTTAGTGGCTGGCTAACGGTATCTTTGGGTTTATCTAGCCAAGGAGCCTTTGACAGAGTCATTTCCCCCCCTTATTTATTTGTTAAGATTTGTGCTCTAAGGATGTGGTGCTGGTACCATTGGAGGGGTCAGAGCCTTGGGGGGACTCCTGGTTTTCATGGCGTTTTACGGCTAAAATCCTGGTCTGTGACTGGTTTCGTTTCACGAATGGTGCCTTCAGGGTGCTGGGACAGGTAGGGCAGTGGCTTGGTGAGGAAGAGGAGAGCCCAGGAAATTGGCACTGCAGCATTCCTTAGTGCCTTGCTGGAGCTTGCGAACTTCCCAGGCCATTTGCACTGGATTCGAGCTCTGTGAAGGAGATGAAACCTTGAGTTTTGTGTTTCCAAACACCGTTTTTGCACTGTCTCGTTTGGGAGGTTGTGATGTGAGGAGGGCTTGGGATGGGGCTTGGAGCAAGCTGCTCCAGTGGAAGGGGTCCCTGCCCATGGCAGGGTTGGAACTGGATGAGCTTTAGGGTCCCTTCAACCCAAACCAGGCTGGGATTCTGTGATGTAGAGTAAATAACGAGTGGATTTACACTTTTGAACATCTTTTGCTGACTGCATTTATACCCATTAATTTCTCCCACTTTAATTCATAACTAGCATACATGATGGTGTTGATATTGATGAATTCACTCATAAATAGAGAAAATTTCTATACTTGCATTGTTGTCCTGTGAAAATTTAATGGAAACACTCACTTTTAGCTGCTGAGATGGGGGGGGGGTGTCATCAGTGTAAGGAATAAGAACTACATCTGAGATGGACTGCTTGCAAAGCATATGGAAATCAAATGGTCCATGTGCAAAGGCAGTAAATGTGAGTGGTGGGTATGTCACAAAGTTTGCTTGTGGATAAAAAAGAAGTGAAATTAATGCAGTAATTCATTCCCATGTGCAACTGTGGGGTTTTATTGTACCTGGAAAATGTGAAACCTGGACTGAACACAGAATAATAGTTGACTGGTGAAATTAGTATATGCCAATATACTGATATACCACTATGAAATGCCTAAATACGTAACGTAAATTAGTGTATTAAAATAGAAGTAGCAATTCCGAAGTTTCACTGCTGGCTCTGAGTTGGCATCTCTGCAGTTGTAGTGCTTCTTGGGATGGGAAGGCAGTGCAGGGGACGCCCGTCCTGGCCAGAGGCAGTGGACTCCAGAGGTTGTCTTGGCTGTGATGGTTCTGAACTTCATCGTGGGGCTGCATCACTTCATAGTGGCTTTCGCAAGGGCTGAATTCACCTGGGATAATCAATTTCTAGATTCCTTCCAACTTGACACCAAAGACAAAAGCTTCCCTATCCACTGGCTACCAACACGAAATCCTGGAGTAGCTCCGCAGCGTCCGTGCGGATGCCGAGCCCCGCAGTCAGCATCAGCCCTGGTGGCAGGGAGCAGAGCGGGTACAGGCTCAGCGCTCACCAGCTAAAGGGTTAACTGCCAACGCAGAGCACAAACAAGAGATGCAAGCAAACAGTCCCCAGCAGAAATTGGACCCATCACTTCCCTCTAATGAAAACCAGATTCACTCCTACAACAATCATTCCACTGTTCCTAGATACCGTTCCTGGCTGGAGAGAAGCATTATTGTTGTTTCTCTTAGAAGAAACCCCAACCCTGAACCCATACGTTATATTTCTAGAGTTCATCTCTCTTATCATCTGGTTTTCTTTCTGGAAGAGGAAAAAACAAAGTCAAAAGGGTTGCCAGGTCTGAGTCTGAAAGCAAAGAGGAAGGGTGGGAGTTTGCAGTGCCATTGGTCCTGATCTGAGTGTGAACGAGTTCAGATGAAATAACAGAAATTACGTGAATTAGAGACCTCAGTTTGTGTCTTGCTGCCCGTTTTTTGTGGGTGGGAACATGTATAAGGGCTGTTCAGAGGGGTTGCATTTCACTTAAGGAAAGGGTATTCTCCTACTGTCTGCCCCACTCCTTCCTGCCCGGGAGCTTCGCCTGCTCGCCAAACCCACCTTTAAACCTGCGTTTAAACCCAGTCCAGTTTATTAGAAGTGCAAGATGGTCTTTAGCAGCCTGACCAAAACCTGTAGTGCTGAGGGGCTTTTAGCTGTGCATTTCAATTTCATGCTTTGCAACTGATTTGGTGCAGGATAGAAGATGGTTTGAGCGCAGAAGCATCAGGATCCAGGCTTTCATCTGACCGAGCGTTTCCTTTACATAGACAAATCAACTAAGAGGTCTTTATACATTGATCCTGCTCCTTGCTATCTCCCAGCAGCCAGGACCCGCTGTTCTGCTGGGAGGGTTAGGATTTCCAACTTACACAAATAGTCCCGGGCTTTTTAAACGTGTTCCAAAGAGACATTTATTTTGGCTACAACGGTATTTTCCTTTTATTGCTGTTGTGCGATTCAACATTTCCAGAAATAACTTCTGAAAGGTGCTGGAGGGTCTTGATGGAGGTGTTGTCAGATGCGGTAGGGAAGTATTGCACAATGCACAATGTGTACTAACATGCATTTGGAAAAGCAAGGAGTCCATTTGGGAAGCTGAAACAGTCTTTTCAGGCCATTCCTGGTGAGTTGTTAGGATCAGTATCCTTTCCTGCACCCCACAGACTTGTCATTCCATGGATTTCCGATGTTAGAGTTTACTTGGGGCATCTGATGCTCACTGACTGATGGTTAGAGTTTGGAGTTGACTATATTTGGTGCTGTATGGGTGATGCCATCTGTGAAGGTTCCTTTTGGGGTCAGATTTAAGGTATTGTATAATATTTCACTGCAGGAATCAACAAATTGTTTTGTGTCCTCAAGTTCATGGCGTGTTTGTCTCTGCATTTGCAAGGGACTGTAGAGACAACAGCTAATTCTCTTGTTAGCCTAGCTGAGCAAGCTGCTCCAGTGGAAGGTGTCCCTGCCTGTGGCAGGGGTTGGAACTGGATGAGCTTTAAGGTCCCTTCAGCCCAAACCGCTCTGGGATTCTGTGATGAGCATCACTTCTTGCTGGTGGTAAACTGAGCCTCTGAGAGATGCAGCTGAAGGCCTGAGCAGGTTGGTGGGAAGACCCCAAGCTGTGGCCTTCCTCCTGGGTCGCTCTCTGTAGCTCATCCTGCCTCTCCCAGGTCCTTCCCTCCCAGTGCCCCATGTTTGGGGTTTCTCTGATGGGGCTTGCCTGGAACCGGGGAGTTTGGGCTCAGGAAAACCGGAATTCCAGTGTGTGCCCATTTCATGGTCATGCTTGTGTCTATTGCATGTGTTTCTTGAACGCCAAACAGTTGTGATTTTGGTGAACAGCTTGGTTAGTCTGTTCATAAGCAAATTACATAGAGTCATATAGTGGTGCTTCTGTAGGACTGAAGGAAAAGGTGTAATGCTCATTTCTGTACATTAGCTCTAGGGCTGGGTTTTTTTTGCGGGGCATGACATAGGTGTGCAGATGTGGACCCCTATATCTGAGTGTACAGAGTGACAAACACACATTGACGAAGAGCTCTTGCTGTTAGAGCCTGATGTTTGGAGAGGTCTGCATCACTTCCCAGTCATCGCTGTAACACTCCGAAACCTGCTGGCCCAAGCCAAAGCCTCTCCACTCGGCTCTGCTCCTGGGGAGGAGTTAGGGATTTGTGAATGTGTGAAAGCATTAGCTGCCAGTTGTAACTGGACCCAAGCCTAGAGGAGCCCAAATCCTTCAGCAGGAAAGTTTGTAATACATTATCTCTGGAGTTGGCCCAGCTTTCAAAACCAGGAAGCATTAATAGGAATAAATGTGAGCACCATTAGCACTTCCAAAGGCAGGATTTATTATGCATTTTGGTTGCAAAATATTGTTTAGCTGCATAACGTTGGTCATTTAAATAGGAAATGTCGCTAATGGAATAGTTTATTAAATACACAGGCCTGAAAGCGAGGGAATGCCTTTGAACGTGTGACTGTCTTCACAGCGTTACAGCCGTGCTTTCAGAGGGAGGAAGTGTTCATTTTCATGCTTAGAATTAGAGAGTTTGGAGCAAAGGCGATAGGTACAGAGCCCTGTGGCCATGCCCTGTGGGGATGCCCATCATCAGTGCGGCATCGGAGGGATCCCAGGAGCCACAGCTCTGGTTGGAGGCTGGAGGGACCCTCCTGAGCGTCATCTTTTCTGTTCAGTTCAACTTGTGGTGTATGCATCTGTGCACATTGGGGGCGAAGCAGAGATCCCATCCCTTCCCTGGCTCCCAGCACCGCACAGCAGGGAGCAAGCTGCTTGGGATCAGGCAGTTCTGGGGTCGGCGCTGCCGCAGTGCTGGGGCGTCCCAGCACGTTGTTGGTCTCTGATGGTGTGTGCACTAAATAGTCTGAACCGTGAGGGTTCTGATGTTGCTGCAGTTTTGTTTGTGCCCAGTAAACGAAAAGGGAGATTTCACAACTGACTATTACAGCTCACAGAGAAACTTCACTTAAAGCATCAATGTGTTCTACATTAATAGGAGTAAACAGTCGGCCAGTGCTTGTTCTGGTTAGTTATCTGCTCCGTTTTACTGGTATCTGACTGATTCATGGAGGCAATGCTCATTACTCTGCCTTTTTTCTATTACAAGGTAATTTTTCCCCTAACGTTTGCCCCTGTAGTCAGCCAGTTCCCTGTAAAATCCTCTCCTTCCCTCGCCCGCTTTGATCTGCTGGTTCGGGTTCACCTCCTTCATTTCTTGCAATTACCAGTCTGGAGTGAGGATGCCCCTGACCTTTTCCAGCAGTCTGGCAGACACATGGGGCAGGAAGCTTGGCTTTTATTTCAGCCTTTTCTACCATTCATCTTGGATGGATTACAACAGTAGCAGCTCCAACTGTCCCGGAGCCCTTGTTGTGATAAAGCAGAGGTAACCCCACAGGCACAGAGGAATGTCGGGGTGGTGCTGTCTGATTGGGATGGGCTGACTGAGGTCTTTGCTGGGTAATCAGATGCAAGAGCCCCTCGTGTTCTGTACGTTGCTATACTGTGAAGAATTCCTTTTATATCAAGTTCAGCAGCAGTTACCCTAGAGCACAGCCTGTTCTGGAGAGGAATCTAAGGGGATGTCAATGCAGCAGATGAGTCGTTTGCTCCCAGAAATGAAGGGATTCGCTTCTGTTCTGCTGCTGCTTTCTTCTGCTTTCAAAGTAGTTTCAAATCTACAGCAGCAGCAGAACAGGCAAAATAAACCCAGCTGCCATGAATGCTTTGCGAAAGATGAGGATAGAGCTTGGGGTTTATGTTTGGATTTGAAGAGGACGGGTGAGTTTGTCGTGCAGGAATTGTGAAGTAGTGACTGAGCTGTGGTTTTCCTACCTTGCAGAAGTAAAGGCGAAAGCTGACGCAGTAGCTTGCATCAGTGCAGCTCTGCAGTAACAAGTGGCAGTAACTCTTAGTTTCCCTTTGCTTATTTAGCTTCAAAATAACAAAGAAATGAGTTTTCCATAGCTGGTTTTAGCAGGCAGGTGGTGAAGAAGCTGTGTGTGTGTGAGCTCGCGTCCCTGTTCTGCCGTTCCATACAGAGCACGCAAAACCAGGCCTCTCCCAGGGAAGAAAATGTGATAATTCCTTTAGAGGGGACTTGTAACGAGGAGGAAAAGTGAGGACAGGCCCATGCGTGAGGGGCAGGGGGTGGGGAGCCGGAGAGATGAGCCTCTGCAGTGACATTATGGCTTTACCTGCTTGCTGAATGTATCTGCGGATTTAAATGACATCTCAGGGGACAGGATCAAACTTCTGCATCCCATTCATCCATCAGATGGGAGAACAAGACCTGGCTTTCAGTCGGGCAGGAGCTGGAGACTCCTCCTGGAGTAAATGAGCTCAGACCACACAGATAAAGAACGTCTTCTGTTCCGTTTTAAAGCATTTCAGGGGAGAATCATCTGTCACCCGGCTCCGGGCTGGACGCCTCGGCTCCGGCTGCGGCGCAACAGTGATGCTTTTCAGACCCTTTCCAGCCCCTCGTTCCATTCTAACTTCCAGAGCTGGCTTCAGAGCTTCTTGCAGTTTAAAAGCCAGTGCCCAGCATCCGAACGCTGCAGGTAATTCCACTGCACACAGCATTCCCCTGGGAACGGGTAGGCTGGGTCACAACGAGCAGGCGCTTGCTCCCCAGTGCCTCACTGAGCTGCTGCTGTGTGAGTTTTATGTCCATTCACTTTCTTCCCTCCAGCAGGCATCCTTCATCCCCGCCAGACCCAGCAAGGAATGAACCCAACAGCAAACAAAGTAGATTTGGTATGGAGGATTAGTGTTCCTGTGTGGATCCTCAACTTGTATGTGCTGAGTTTTGTCCAGGTTCAAGTATAATTGGTGCTATCACTATAAATGTGTTGGAGTAAATCTGCCAGTTAATATAGGGAAGAACTGAAGATGTGTTATCTAAGACTGTCTTAGTATGCTTTCCCTTCCCGGTGGCTTTAAGACACTCCCACTTGGGGCTCTCTCAGACTCCCTTGCTGAATATCTCCGTCTGCCTGAATAATGGTGGCTTTATTTGGCTGAAGGGGGTAACAGCTTTAAGACAGTAGAATGGAAATGAGTGCTTGGGTATGGAGGAGAAGGGATAGAGGCAGCCTGCAGGCAGGAGGAGAAGCCAGCGAGCTTTTACCCCCTGCACCTTATAACTGCACCTCAAGGGGTGGGGATGGTGGAGATGGGTGTTCAGAACACTCTTTTCCTCAAACCCTTTGAGCCTGTCTCCCAGTGGAGAGCGTGTCTGGAGGTGAGGTGAGGTGGGCATCTCGGCCCCATGGTGCTGTGGGGTGCAGATCCTGCAGTAAACTGACCGGCTGCATCTGCTGCATCTGTTCAATGGGGTCCCAGGCTGGGGAGGTCTGTCCTGATGATGGGTGAAATGGGAGTTGCAGAAGGGGGCAAAGGCACAGGGAGTGGTGTGAGCTGTGAAGCTCATTTGATTGCCCCGCAAGGAAAAAGCAAGTATAGCAGTGGAGGAGAGGTTGTTCTTCCAAGAAGTACATAAAGATCAAACCTGGTCTCTCTGGCTGTCTTCATCCTCAAAGAGAAGGAAAAGCACCAGCTGTGATGAGATGCCCGCATAGTCCCAGCCTGTCAAACGCAAAGCATCACTGGAGAACTCTCTTGTCTCATCTTGATTTCCAGAACAAATGAGTTTGGGTAAACTGGAGATAAGGATCTGAAATGTGGATCACTGGCTCATTGCATTGAAAGCTGCCATGGAAACATATCCCCCGTTCACTTTGCTATCTACAAAGGCTCGATCAGTGCATACGATCCTAATGATTTCCACCCAATTCCCAGCTCTCTGGATCAGATGCAGGCTCTGTGCTGCCACAAAGCGTGTGTGTGTGCTCACGTGTTTGGAGTGTGTTTTTCCACCCGGAATGAGCAAAGTACACTGCGGGAAAGGGAAAAGGGGGACATTTAAAGCAAAATTTCACTGTAATTAAAAAGCAACTTTTCAGATGCGAGCTGTCAGCCTGGTTAACCCTGCATCCCCGCGCTGCACAGATACATTTTCATCTTTGCCGAGCCTTAGTTAGCGGTTCCTGGCACATTACATTAACTAATTTGAGATGGAATTATCAAATTTGCTCATTGCTGCTAGCGCTAATTTGAAACCTTACAATAAAGAACAGTTTGAGAGGCAGATGAAAGGTTGCCACCCACAGAGGCTCCAAGACCTGTCCCTGGTGTATCACAGCAAGGTTCGCAGAGATTTGGGGTAATTGCAGTCATGAGCTGGAGTTGATTGAAGAAAATTATACCCCGGTTTTTTACTACAAGCTTTTTTCCTCCTTCTTCTTCCCTTTATTGTGTGTGTGGCTTTTCTTCAGTTATGCTGGGAAATAGCAGTGCAAGGAGGACAGAGCATTCCATGTTAATAACTTTGTTAAAACTTCCCTTGCAACTCGGTCAGCTTTAGTGTCACTGCAGAGCTCTTTAATGGAGTTTCCGAGGAGCTCTTTATGTGTTCCCTGTATTCTCCAAGAGATTTTCAGTTTTAGGGTGTCTGAGGTTTTTGGCTTTGCAAAGCTTCAAACCTTGCAGGCAAGAATACATTAACGGGGATCAAAATGACACAAAATCCTTCCCATTCCTGCTGGCAAAGGCCTAGTGCCCTTCTGAGCCTCCCGGTTTGATGAGGGGAGAGTCTCCATAGCTGGGTTCAGGGCTGACAGATGGGAGCTGAAAGCACATCTCTGCTGTGGCCGTAAAGCGGCTCATCGGTCTCTGGGCTGGGTTGGTTTTCAGCATCCTCAAAGAAGCTGCATTTTAACACGTTCTGCAGGCCGGGGGGGGCCGGGAGAGGCGGTTTCTTTGTGACCTTCCTGAGATAAATAATTAGGATGGAGCCTAGATAAAGATCGCTGTCAGGGGTGAGGGGTCAGCCCGGCTGCCTGGCCTGCGAGGGGAATGGCCCCGCTTGCTGCGTGTCAGCAGGGAGCAGACGTGGTTTGCTCTGTCGAGTAGGGCAGAGATGGGGGAAAAGCTCTTAAAGATCCTCTCTTTACAGTGTAGAGCCATAAACTGGTGCTTAGGAAAATATTCCCTCCTCTGGTCAGGGTTAAGGGAGCAGCCAAGGGGATGGCAACAGGGCTTGAAATTTGGAGAGTGCAAAGGTTAAAATGGTCTCCGTCTTCGGAGCCTGTAGGCATACCTGGGGTAGGAGCAGCCTCTCCAGCCGGACAAAGTCTGTGCTGTGAAACAAGTCATTGTCAGACACATGGTTCTATGGTGAACCCTCTCCCAGGGTCTTCATTGCCATGAGGGTGCTCTGCTCACAGCGGGTGCCTGCCCCGTGCCCACACTTCTCACTTTGCAGGAGCCTTTTCATCTGAGCAGCATCCTAAGGAAATCAGAGCAGGCCCAGGATGGGAATCACCTCTTTGAGGTGCTCCACTGCTGCTTGGAAGGGGACGTGTCCTGACAGGGAGTCATAGAACAGTTTGGGTTGGAAGGGACCTTCAGAGCTCATCTGGCCCAAGCCCCCTGCAGTGAGCAGCAACATCTTCACGTAGAAGATGCTTTGGGAAGGGGTCTTGTCAGACACCCCAGAACGTGGGGTTTACCCCTGTAAGAGCGGCAGGCGCTGCGTGCGCCTTTGTCTCGGGATGGAGCCAAGCCGCCTGTGCTGACTTCACAGGCAGAGGCCACTGCGTGGAGTGCAGCAGTTCCTGATTTCGGGGGCACAGGGGAGGTCTGCGCGGAGCCCCAGGTCGGGGCTGCCCCCCGCCTTCAGCCCGTGCACCGGCAGAAACCAGAGCGGTGCCTTTAACTGTCCCTGCAAGATGTCTGCAGCTTGGGCTGCCTCTTGTTTTGAAGAGGGAGTGCTTGGGGGCTAGTTCCAGAGCTCAGTGACAGAGAGGAAACAGGGCCAGGAATAAATGGCCTGTTGATTTACTCAAGTTACATCATTTTCTTCCCCTCAAGAGCCTATAAATCTCACGCTCCTTGTAAAAACAGAATTTAAAAACAATTGAGAGCTTCTGAGACGACCCCATAGCTTCCAGCCGCTGCGGCCTCCGAATATAGAGCTGCCTTTCACAGGCTGGACCACTTGTTTCATATTAGATACTAGGGGAGCCCTGCTTCCAGCTAAGCAGCAGAAGCTGTTAGGATATTTTATAGTCGGCCTAGTGGTTTAGATAACACTCTCCCCATACGTATCGCGGGGCTGTAGCTAAATAGCAGGCTTCCTGGCTGGGCCACGAAGCTCGGAGAGTCATTAATTCACACGTTCGGGTTTCCCCCCTCTCCGATAATGTTGCTGATCAAAGACACCCAGGCTGGCAGAGGGGCCTCTGTTAAGAAGTGGATTCTTCTGATTACTGTGCAGTTCACGGCCCCTTTGCTCCGAGGGTTCGCTCGCTCAGAAAGGTGCTCGATTGCTGGGCTTGCTGCATGCTCCTTGCTGCTCCGTCTGAGGAGGGCTGGGATGCGACAGGGATTTGTGGTGATCAGTTTTTCCCTGCTAATGCGATGCAGTGGCTGCCGCTCTCCCCGCAGCTGGGCTCATCTGGATGGGCATCAGCGTTCCGGAGGTGAAAAAGGGGCTTTCATGGGTTTCACTATCACGTGTCCTTCTCACCTAGGAGTTAGGTGCAGCCAGGAGGAGCTGGAGTTTAATCTCTGTGTCAGAAAGCAAGGCTTGATGATCGTTCTTACAATTGTTATATAGGGCCATGGAGTTTATGGAGCAAGGACTGGAGTTCCTGAAGCCCTGTGGGTCTTCATTCCGTAATCCATGGCAGTAAAAACTCGGGTTCAGAAGTTCCAGGAACCTTGAAGAAGCATAAAGGGCTTTTCTCAGGCTCTTTGCAGCCTTTTGCCACTGTCAGTAACAACGTGATATCTAATGTAATGATGTCAAAGAGGCATTTCTCAGCCTGATCCCGGCTTTCGAATGGCTAACATCCAAGTTATAACACCAAAGCCCTGAAGGTCTGCTCTCCTTATTGTAGCTGATAAGCTCTGAAGTGGCTTCTATACTATTTAGGTATGTAAACGTATAAAAATGTGTAACTGAAACTACTTTTAGACATACACTGTGAGTGAAGATTGTTCTTTTCATGCACTAAAGGGGAGAGTAGTGGTTACTACACGTGTCCGTGCTGTTACTGGCTAAACTTAGAGATGGGAGAGTTTGTATTTTACTTACTCCGGGATGCTTTGATAATGGTATTGTGGTTAAGTGCAGGAAAAGCAGACCTAAATAATGAAACCAGCAGTTCCTTCTAGGCCGGTGCCCTCCCCAAGAAAAGAAATAAACATACAAGTTGACATAACTCACAAATGGCAGCATTTGCTGATTCCTGGCCCGCTGCCACCCCAGCGCAGGGTGAGGAAGAAGGAATCCCTGCAGGCGCAATTCACATAAACTAAGTGGATTTCCTTATCATTTATGAAAACAAAAGAAGGTACCTGATTAATCACTCCGCGGATGGAGGTCTGCACTGGGATGGGTTAAGGAGCAGTTTACTGCGTGCTGTATGCGCGGTACATTCTGATCTCAAGTTGCACTTTCTTTTTAGGAGTTTCCAAAGGACCCAGTGGCTGGTTTAGAGCGTGTGGAGGATGCTTTTCCACCCAGACCTTTTAGCCTGATGAAACAAAGGGTGCCTGCAGACATTAAGATGTACTGATGGCTTTTGGAAGCCAAAAGGACATTAGGTAGCAGAACAGGCCTTTGGGAGGTAAAACTGCCTCCCAACTAGTCGTTTTGAACTTGCCTTTGCACTGCCCTAATGGCATTCATTTTGCATAGAGCTTTGTAGGAGGGTAACACCTCTGGACTAACCCACCTCGCTCTCATGTTCAGTAGCTTAAGGGATGGGAGGTTACATTTTCCGTTCCTGACATGCTCGTGTGTGCAGTTCACTGTTTCATGCCCCCCTGCCCAGGAGGTGCTGTTGGGTAGAATTCCATGGGGATTGGTTCCTGACAGCGGTGGCTTTTGGGTAATGCTGGGGAGGAAGTCATTAGTTTACCTGTTTCTAGTCTGTAATTGCAAGCAGCACTGTTCTGTTCTGTCGTGTTTATCCATGGAGCATTTGATCTTTGTCAGGTTTGTGTGTGCTTCACTTTGTGTTTTATTCTCATCTCAGTGCAAACTGCGTCTGATTCTGTGTGTAACTGCAGGAGCCTGTGGTAATGAACCCAGCTTCTCAGTTCTTGTGACTGAGGTGCGGGTCTGCGGTCCTCTTTGGGTCTGTTTTTCTGCCCTGATGAAGCAGGTTGGGAATGTAGCGCACATTCACGCCATCCCCCGTGGAATCTGCCTACTTCCCCTCCCCTTTCACAAAGAACAATGCTGCTTCCACATCTCCAGGAAGAGCAGCCCCCGGGGCGTTGGGTGAGCAGCAGCAGGTTCTGAATCCCACTGGTGCATACAGTATTTTCTTTCACCAGGGTATTAAAAAGCAACCAAGAACGAGACCTCACAGATGCCAAGAACTGTTGAGCATTGAGTTGTAGCCTCCATGGTGCTTCAGTTCCTCGGCTCGGCAGATAGGCAGCGTTTTTCATGCTGTTTGACAGTTATCTCCTCAGCAGCATTACTGGGCTTATACATCTCCTTTCAGCAGCTCCAGATAGAGCTGACAGCGGGGGGATTCTGTTTTGTCTCAGCGAGGGGGGAAAAAAAAGGTGGTCTTTTGGCAGTAGCCAAGGCCACACTCAAGCACCAAGGGGCACAATGTCTCCTCTGTCTCGGAGAGAAAATAGCTTCTGACAGGAATCAGCTTTCAGTCAACTGCCAGGCATCTCTCATTATGGGAGGCCCGACCTGCAGGCTGCTATGTAGATAACCTGTTATCGCAGGAGATTGAATGCGGAGTTAAATGGCCTCGTGCTGCTGCTCCTGCAGGTTCCAGGCTGAAACCATACAATATGAGCCTTGGGAAGATGCGTCAGAGTGGGAAAAGCGGGAAGGTGGAGGAAGGCAGTGCCCCTCGGGGGGCGCGCGCCCCGACAGCGGCCTCTGCCTGTTTCCATGTGCCGTTCGCGTGGGTTCGGGACTGAAAAGCGGATGGTGTCTGTGCTCAGTTTGCTGTGAGAGGCAGCGAGGAGGTCGTGCGGGAGCCAGGCTGATGCTTGGCCCTTGAAATGGTTCTGATTCTGACATGAAGAGCCTCAGTGACTCAGTGTCCTCTAAGAACCAATGAGCTGGCCCTTGCAGCGCCTCTGAAATGGGTGTAGCTGCTTGGGTAAGCAGAGGTGGGGAGAAGGGAAGGATGCCCTTTCAGATGTGTCTCAGTTCTGATCCCAGTTGCCTCCCCGTGTACTGAAGTTCTCTTTCCATGAGGCATTGCACAGAGGCATCTCCTCCGTGTTCCGTAGATGTGGGGCAGCCCCATTGGTAGCCGCAGCCTTTCCTCTTTCATCTCCAGCATCTACACCATGCAGGCAGTCTGAAAACAACCAAACCGAAGCACAGAAAGCAAAACTTACTGCGGCTTGTGCCAGATCAGTGGTGAACGCAGCAGAACCTTCTGATAGAGAGCTTTAAACCAGCTTTCCCTAACTTCACATTGTCTCAATCCAATCCTTTAATCCATGTGTCTTTGCATCTGGTGTGAAAGGAATCAGCTGCTGCACCCATTGCATTGAGCCCTTACTCATGTTGGTGCACTGGGAATCACTTTCCATCAAGGCCATACACAGTTAAGGCCAACAGCGTTAGATGGGCCTATTATAGGGATTCTCTTTATGCTGACAATAGGTTATTTGACCTTTGACTGATCATGTTTCTGATACAGAACATACCAGCTCCCTGCCTTACCTGTTGATAATGTGAGCCCCACAGCATCAACACCTGGGATGCTGCAGCTGGGCTGTGTTCAGAGGCAGAGGAGGAGCATCAAGGAAGGAGTATCTCAAGAAAGCTTTTACATCCTCAGTGAAAATGGCTCAAAATTGGGACGTTTTTGTGCCTCTTGGCTGGGGAGAAAGGTCTCTGAATAATTCATTCCAGTGGCTGTTGTTCAGGCTGCCTGGAAAGGTGATAAACCAGCTGGGAGGGTATAGCTTCTGCTGTTCACCTGTAGATACGGTTGTCTTGCTGTCGAAGTGAAGGAGTAGCTGTGCAGGCAGAGAAGTTCCTTTCTCTACCATGTGTCCAAAGGGGCCTGTGTGAAGTCCTAGGGTGGTGGGATCATTCTCCTGTCAGTTGCAGTACAAGCGTTCATCTCTTGCCCCTCGGACCAAGGCTCTGCTGCTCCTCGCAGCCCTGTCTTGATCCTTTTGCACCACCTGCCCTGGGGCCTGAGCAGTGACAGAAATAAAGAGGAGAAACACGCAGAGCTCATCACGAGTTCAAAGGCCCACAGGCACTTTGTTGGGTGCAGGCTCTTTGTGCTATCTTGTACATGACATAGTTTGCTGAGCAATTTGGTGACTACTGTGCACTGTCAGCTAGCACTGTCCCGCCATGGGGCATGGGGAGCTCTGGATGCAGTGGGGAGAAATGCTTTCATGTCACTTTTATCTGACACTGGACGCCTGAGACAAGTGCACCGAGGTCCTGCTGAATTCTTTATAAGACAGTTTGGGCTCCTGCACAGCTTTCCTTGGGGGCATGGGCACTGTCCTGTTCACCGAGTCACTCACCTGAGCAGGGAGCAGAGGATGCTCTAGGATCATCCAGCGCAGGGGGTGAATCCCTCAAGGACCCGGGGTCAGTTTTTCCCTCCTGGAGCTGCTGGAAGGATGGATATCTCAGCAAGTGTTCCTCCTCTCGGGTATCTCTGCTGTGGGTACCAGCTGCAGGCAGCAGGGGCACAGAGCCAGGGACTGAAGGTTGGCATGGAATCATAGAACCATCAAATCATGGAATGGTTTGGGTTGGAAGGGACATCCAGCTCATCCAGCTCCAACCGCTGCCACAGGCAGGGACACCTTCCACTGGAGCAGCTTGCTGCAAGCGCTATCCATGTATTTTAGACGAAATCATACAACGGAAGTTTTAGTAGCTATAAATACGAAAAGAGCAGTTTTGCGGTCAGCTTTGGAGGTTTTCTGTGGTTTCATTTGCAAAGCATTGAGTTGCAGGATGCTCAGGAGGAGGACAGTGAGCAGGGGTTGGGGGGGTGTAAGCTCCCAGGGACAATGCAGTCTTTAAATACAGGTTTGTCATAAACTAACCACCCCAAACGTGTTATACCTCGGAAGGCTGACAGCCGATGGTAAAGGGCAGGGGTCGAAATGCTGCCTCACAAGTGACTGTTTCTTCTCCCAAATCCGCAGCAGAACGCATCTATTTCTGCCTCTTTACATTTTCATGGGCACTCGTGTTGTACTTGCCTTAATTGTCCCATGTCCTTTCCCCACTGAAGCTTCTCAGCTCAAGTGCTATGGCTGTGAGACGTGATAAACCTCTGCCAAAGCCAGGGCCAAGTATGAAAAGGGAGCGTGATAAGGGCTGTGTGTGGCGTGTCTTCAGTGAAGGAGCCGGTTCTCTGACAGTCACTTTGAATCCTGGCCTTCAGCAAAAGAGAACATTCTTGAAACCACCCGTTCCTGTTGCTGAAAACTCTCATAATTCAAGGTGAATCTGATTTTAATGCAGGCATCCTCCTAATTCCTAAGATCTGCTTATAAAGGACAGGTTGTTTTAAAGGGGTTTTGCAGGTTGAGATTCAACACAACAGAACTCAGTCAGAAGATGGTGTTTCCTTTATTCTGTAGAGACACAGAGCCAAAGGACTTTGTCACCTGCTAGCTGCCCGCAGAAATAAACCCCTGTATCTGCAGCCCTGCTTCAGGGTCAAGAGGTAAGGAGATAAGGCCCGTCTTTTGTGAATGGGAGCTTGACTTTCAGAGAGCAGGAAGTGGGAATGAATGCAGGGAGAATGGCAGGAGTCAGGATGGTGAAACTCCAGCCTGCTCTCATCTGATAAGAAAGAGACACTAAACTTAACACTGCCAGGGCGGCTCAGCTCAGAGGGAAGGACAGAGGCAGCCACTGGGGTTTGGTTTGGGTACTTACAGTCAAAGCAGTATCATTTAGTGTAGGAGCAGCACTGACCTCTTGCTCTCCCTTTCCATTGCTGCTTCTACTGGGTGATGCTCCATGAGGATGCGCAGTGCTGCCCGCAGCCGGGCTCCCCAGTGTCCCTCTCTCCACCTGATGCCTTTTTCCACTTTCTAGCAGTATTGTGAGTCTGAAGGAAGACACAACTTCTGGTGCTATAGGCAGGAATTTGAGAGGCAGGTTCTGGAGATTAAGCCATAAGTTATCCCTGCGGAATAATGAGCTATGAATGTTAGATTGCCTTGGGAAGAGCCGTAGATTCTGCTCCAAGTGTCACTACTTACAGTAGGTGCTCCTTAGGAAAGGAGATGCACTTGTTAAAGATTTAAGGAAATGTTGATGTTCTGAGACCTCTGCCTGAGCAACCTTCACAGTTCGGCTCTAATCTCACTGCATGTCTTTTGTGATACAGCTCAATTCTTCAGTTATTCTTCAACTCCTATTCTGTTGGACTGCACCCAAGTACAGGGCATCCTGCCTGGATGGCTCCTTGCCCCCAGATGGCAAAGCTCTTGGCTGTGCCCTGCCTCTGATCCGGGCAGAAATTTGGACTGCGCATTGAGAGTCATCAAACCACTAATGCTGGTGCAGTAACTGAAAGGAGTAGCATTGAAATGGTTCTCATAGATGTTTTTCATGTTGATTAGAGATGTGGCTTTATTATGAATAACCAAAAATCGACTCTCAGCTACAGTAGCACCTTCTACTCCCTGATGTTCTTAGAGCACAGGTCTCAGTGCAGAACATTGGCTTCTATGTGCATTAGAGCCTTAAGATAGTAGTGAGCTTGCACGTGTGAGTAGCTGTTGCTAGAGGGGGGTGTTACCATTTCTATTACGAGCGGTGTTGTGCTGACTGCAGAGAGGAAATGCTTTGAGTTTCTTCAGCATCAGGTATATTCTGTATTTGGGATGGGATCAAGAAATGCCGAAGTGGGACTGGATTCACTCACAGCGTGGTTTGACCTCAGCAATTCTGCAGCATTGAGCAATTCTTTTTCACTGTGTTTGCTTTCAGGGTTGTAGAGTAGGTAGGAAAGGAAGCTCCATGACTTTATTATTACTGTTGTCATGGTCCTCATTGTTATTTACCCGTTTGCAGTTGTTTTCTGTCTCCAAGTCTCTGTCAGTGCCTGAAAGAAGTAGATGGAGTTGGCTGGCAGGAGCCAGCCCTCTTGTGCATAGTGACATAATTTCCCATTGCAGTCATCAGAGGAAGGCAAGCCAGCTCCTGCTCGCTGTTGTGACAGCCAGACTTGGCTGTGAAGCTGCAGAAGAAAATGTCTGCATTCGGGATACGCTCTCTGCCTTGGGACAGCGCTGAGAATACAGAAAGGAGGTGTTCATTCATCCAGCTTTGAAAAAGCCCCTTGTAAAGGTGTTTGCCCTTAGCTATAGTAGCTCACGTGTGCCACAAGTGGCTCTTGGAGGTGCCCATCTGTATTCTGATAGAATGCTTAAAGAAGTCACTTGGGAGCAAAATGGGATTCCCAGGTTCTGGTCTGGATTGTGGACAGCCTTGCAGTGTCCATTCAAGTCCTTACCTTGGTGGATGCCCTCCTCTGTTTCCTGTAACGTGGAGTAAATGCCAGGATGGAATGGTTTTGGTGTGCAGAGGTATCCCTAAACCAAAGTGACCCTGATCCCAGGTGATGCTGTTGTTCCATCATAAGCACTTCTAAACCCCAAATTCTGTTACTTTGAGCCTGTTGTGCCAGGCATTGCCAGAACATTCCACATTGCCAGAATACCCATACTGCAGGCAGGCTGCTGCTGGTTATGAGCGTCACTATTTTTTCCATTAGAAAAGGAACCCTGTAGGATCTCAGTACATGTCTGCAGAGGATTGCGCTGTGTATAGATAGATTTTTAACAAGTTGCCACTGGTCATAGCAACAACAACAGTAACAACAAAGTCAAATAGGTTGTGGGTAGGATGCAGGGAAGTATTGGAAATCTGGTATTCTGAATGTTGTCAGTAGCAAAGTCTCGCTGAGGCTGCCCAGTGTGCCTGGACAAAGCCCATTATTCAGGAAAGTGATAACAGGATCTGTGATTTAATTAATATTGGTGATTTTTTGATGTGTGTGGACTCCATTCTCAACAAAGATGTAGCGCTAAACAAAGCCTGGGGTCCTTAGGTCAGGGACTGTCACTATGGAGCTGATATCAGTTACAGAACAGACAGGAGCAGATTTCGTTTATCTGACACTGAGCATTGTGCTGGGCAAGTTGGCAGTGCTAATAATGAGGGATGGGAGAGCTCGGGACAGGAGCGCTGCTCAGCCTGTAATCCATCTGAGGGGGAAGAAAATGACTCAGCGCACACCTGCGAGGTACAGGGGACTTGAAGGGAGAAAGTAGGATCCCATCTGAGGCAAACACGAGGTGCTCTGACCATGGGAGATGTTTTCATTTCAGGTTTGGGATTGGTTTCCTGCTCTGCGTTGTTGGAGTTACAGGAGGGTGATTTGGTGATCCCTGCTCACCTAAATACCACCCCATGGCAAGTGTCGAGGTCGGTGTTAGGGCAGTCACAGGATTCAGGAGCAACGTCACGGTGAGATCGAAGTTTTGCCATGCTTTAGTCAGTAGGAAAGCAGAGGGGAAGGTGTCCAACCTTCAGGGTGTGTTTGTGGTGCCAGAATTCCTTATTGCTGTGTCCCAGTTGTGCAGTGCCGTGCAAACCGGTGTGCCCAAGGCTCAGTCTCAGCTTTGCTTTCATCTGATCACCTCCTCCAGGATTTAGGATGCAGGGACGGCCTCTTAGAACCCCAGCCTGGTTTGGGACCTTAAAGCTCCTCCAGCTCCAACCCCTGCCACGGGCAGGGACCCCTTCCACTGGAGCAGCTTGCTCCAAGCCCCTGTGTCCAACCTGGCCTTGAGCACTGCCAGGGATGGGGCAGCCACAGATGGGTGAGTTCAAGCACCCATTGCAATTCGCTTTCATGGCCGATGATATTCCTTTGTCTCCTACATGCAAAGGATCATTTTGTTTTCCTAAAGAGCATCCGAAAGAACATGTCCCCGGTGAATGATGATGCTGCGTTAATAATTTAGCACCGTGCTGCCTGCTGAATTTTCTGAATCAAAATCTGATCAATGGGTGAGCAGTTGGTTTATTGAGCTTCCTGTCAGTTTTCTTTCCTGAAGACACGGAGGAGGGTGCAAAGGATGCCTGCTGTGCAGAGCCCACTGCTGGGAAGTTACACTGGCTCCATGCAAGTTTGCCAAAAGTAATAGCTCTCTCAGGGAATGCTCATGACAATCTCTGATACAGCAGCCTCTGAAAGCTGAGGCTTGGGAAGCACCGAGACTTTGGCCTGTACTGGTGCTTCCTTAGCAGCTTCAGAGGTCTTACAAATAAATGCAGCATCACAGAACCCAGAGTGGTTGGGTTGAAGGGACCTTAAAGCTCCTCCAGCTCCAACCCCTGCCCCGGGCAGGGACCCCTTCCACTGGAGCAGCTTGCTCCAAGCCCCTGTGTCCAACCTGGCCTTGAGCACTGCCAGGGATGGGGCAGCCACAGCTTCTCTGGGCACCCTGTGCCAGCGCCTCAGCACCCTCACAGGGAAGAGCTTCTGCCTAAGAGCTCAGCTCAGTCTCCCCTCAGGCAGGTTCAAGCCATTCCCCTTGGCCTGTCCCTGCAGGCCCTTGTCCCAAGCCCCTCTCCAGATTCCCTGTAGGCACTTCGATGTTCCAGAGCACTTCTGTGTATGAGCAGTTAATGCTGACACCATGCAAAGAGATGGGCAGTGATGAGCAGCCCCTTTCAAAACCCCGAGAAGCTGAAATGCAGAAGGGCTGAGCAAGGGGCTGGGCTGGGAACGTCGGGTCCCGCTCTGGCCGCTGTGTTCAATGCATTGGACAATGCTGCCTCTAGAGTCCAGCACACAAAGGTGCATTGACTGCGCGCAGCTCCCAAACAATATGGGCTTTGTGGTGGCTGAGCTATTCCTGCTGCAGGGGAACCTTCTGCAGCAGCACCATTGCGCTTTTCAGTTTCAAAGCAGCCTTTTCCTGGCATGTTGGGTATGGAAAATGTTTATCAGCTTTTGCTTTTGTTTAATGGCATTCGAGGAGAGTCACGGTGATGGTCCTGGTCAGTTTAATCCATGCAGAATATGTCAGCCCGAGGTGTTTATGCTTTCTGCTCTGTGCATTTAGTCAGCCTCTTTTACAGCTTTCAGCAGGACACTGAGGTTTTCTGGCAGCTCATGTTCCGACATGGTGTTACCCAGCAGGGGAGAAATAAAGGGAGGATGTTTAGGTTAATGTGGTTTAATAAAAGATCTGGGTTTAAGTCTGGAAAAGGCATAGAGAAGAGTCTTTATCCCGGTGTTGATTGTAAGGGATCTTTCAGTCTCCAGGCTCAATAACAGGTTTGGGATGCAAGAAAATCATACAGAAGGTCTCGAGAGTTTTCAGAGTTCAGCTTTCGGGAACCAGGTTGTCAGAGTTGTGGATTTCACAGCTCTTTGATCCCACAAATTGGTCTTCCCTGGTTATGCCTTTAGGTCACTTCCAGCAGCAAAAATGTGGCCGAGAGCAAGATGCTCTTTTAAAAAGCAGGGAAGAAAAGACGGAAAGAAGAGAACGTTCGAGTTGTGTGCTTGAGCACTGGGGCTTCTGACTGTGTGGTTTTAATTCGAAGTCGTAAATCAGAATACCAGAATCTGGTGTTTGGGGAGATGGCCGGGTCTGGGGCTGACATGGACTGTCCTGGGTGTATGATGGGAGGTGATGGGTTTGCGATGCACAGAAGCTGTATTTTCAGCTTTCAGTCTGTAGAATGGGAATTTCAGGTTTTAGCCACCTCCTGTAACTACTCCAGGATGACAGGATGTCAGGATGTTCCTGACAGCTCAAGGCGTGACCAAGCCACAGAAAGGGTGATTAACACCGTTTCATAGGGGAGGCATTAGGAAAAATCCACACAGAACGTTCTCGAAGCTGCACAGAGCATCCATGACACACCAGGACACATGCCCCCTGTTTCTGTACCTTGAGCAGATCATTCCTGGTCATTGCTGTCAGCACACAGGGGCTTGGCACACAGCAAGGCCAGCGAGCACGGAACGTGGGGTATGGGTCCCATCCAGGTTGGAGGGGATGTGCCACCTTCTCCATGGTGTTGCCATCCTCACCGTGAGCACTACGTTGTGTTCACATCCTTTTAAGTGCAGGAAGTTTTCTGTGCCATCTGGGTCTGTTGGGGTTTTAGTTGAAATACCATTTAAGAGTCCCATCGAGTTACTTCAGGGCAGGCTTGCCCGCTGGATCTTGCTTTAGTGACAGCAGTAAAGTGCATGGAGGGTTCCCTGTGACTCTCTGAAAATAGGTGTGCTGCTGCCTCGATCCACCCCATCCCTGCACATCCCTCTTGGCGTGCTGAGTGCTCCTTGTGCATGCAGAGGGATGGGCAGCTTCTGCCATGCAAACGTGCCACTTTCCTACCAACCCCAGCTCTTAAAACCCATCTTTAGGAGTGTGACACTAGGTAAAACAAGGTAAGATGTTCTGGCACGGTTCTGATCTCACTCCAGCTGCTTGGGAGTTGCCCTGTTTTGGGTGTGCTGCTTTTTCTCCCAGTGTCCAACTTGTGAGATGCAAAAGGAGGATGTTTTTAGGAGAAAATACTGTTGT
Source organism: Lathamus discolor (assembly GCF_037157495.1). Classification (NCBI taxonomy): domain Eukaryota; kingdom Metazoa; phylum Chordata; class Aves; order Psittaciformes; family Psittacidae; genus Lathamus; species Lathamus discolor. The sequence goes on along the minus strand of NC_088899.1, from coordinate 7,195,754 downwards.
GGTTTTCAGACACGGGAAGAGAATTCCACCATCCAGCCACCAGGAATAAGTCTGTATCCTTGCAAATGACAGCTACTGGACCTTGCTCACGTAGTGGTGCCAATAGGAGGGCAGAGCAGCTGCCTTCTGGATGCAGCGTGATGGAAGTGTCCCAGTAGCTTTGGTCTGAAATTACAGTAATAACTCTTAAATTATAGCAGTCACAAGTTAATGTATTTCTGCTCAGGATTGTCAGTGGCAAAGCAAAGCCCATTAATTTCCCACTCAGTGTTTGTCTGAGAAATCATCCCCTGTCAGCTGCTGCTGTTGGCCTTGTCTCCTCGCCGCATTCCTCGCCGTGCTCTCTGTCTCCCAGCGAGGGTCCTATCCCTGCAGGAGATAAGATACAACGGGTATTCACCGGGAGGTGTCAACGGGCTGCTTTATGACACATGATGAGTGATAAGGGCTGTGGAGAGGTGCTGATGTGGCCACATTAGTTAATGAGGTCATAGCTGAAGTTGCTGCCCCACTGATAACCTGCAAATCCAAATAATGTGAAGATATCAGGAGGGTGTTTGGAAGTCCTGTCCCCGTATTCTCTTGCTGTCCATCACCGCCAAGCACCCAATGAACATAAAAAGATGATGCTTCCTGAAGGGGAACGCTCATTCTTTCTGCAGCTCCCAGGGCTGCTCCGAGCTATGGGAAAGCAGTGGGAGACAAGGAATTGCTGCACAGGCTCAGTGGCTGCCGTAGAGCCCTGCATTCTTTTGGTGTCTCAGAAGAGAATTGTTATATTGGATTAACAGTTGTGAATGTGGCTGAGAAGGTTGGGCTTCGCTTGGCTTTGTGTGTAGGTTGTGGAGAGCCCCGTGTTCCCTTTGGATGTACCAAGGCTCAGTGAAATGCTTTTTGCTGCTGAACGCGTATCAGAGGAGGTCCTATCCTCAGACAATGACCTTTTTCAGTGACGTTCTAAATATGCGAAGGGAACATTCCTTGTGTCTCCCAAAAAAAAAGCATTGGATTTCAATAAGAGTATTTTTAGGAAGGAGCAGCCGGAGTCTCCCGGCAGTTCCATGTGGAGGTTGGGATGGACCGGACACAGTGGTGGCTTGGCAGTTGTCAGAGCCCCATAGGAGGGCAGGGTATTGGTGTTATTCAGTCACAGGATCCCAGAGTGATTTGGGTTGGAGGGACCTTAAAGCTTATCCAGTCCCAACCTCTGCCACGGGCAGGGACCCCTTCCACTGGAGCAGCTTGCTCCAAGCCCCTGTGTCCAACCTGGCCTTGAGCACTGCCAGGGATGGGGCAGCCACAGCTTCTCTGGGCACCCTGTGATCCCACAGATCTGCAAATCATATTGTCACTTACTAATGAGCAATGCCTGGGTTTGGGAACCTGTTAAAATGTGCTGCTTTTGCCCCTTTTTCTGCTCATAAACAAGTCAGAACCTGGCAACATCTTGTGCTGGTGGTGAACTTTCTGTCCTTCCCTTCTTAGCAGCTCAGCTCTAATTTATTTAATCATTGGAGCAAATGTTCAAAGTGCTCCGAGCCTCCTCTTTTGTTTCTAAGGTTCAGATGTATTTTTAGCGCTTGTTACTGAACTGGGGCTGTGCATTGGAGAAGAATTAATTATTGTTTTGGGTTTGTTGTTAGTCGGATCTTCAGAAAAAGGAGGATTTGCAGCCGCGGAGCCCCTCGAGGGCTGTGTTACGTGCTGTTTGTGTGTTGTTGGGGTTTAATGCTGATTTGGGGTTTACTGTCAGTTCAGCACTGTGGAAAGGTGACAGCAAACAGGGGCCTCGGTACCCTCTGGAGCAGAGGAGACCTCAGCACCCTGAATGAGGGCTGGGGTGTGCAGACCATCTCCAAGGGTGGGAGGAGGATGCGGTCCCTGTTAGGTGGAAAGATGCTTGGTTTAAGAACTAAACTTTCACCAAACATTACAAAAGTAGCCAAAATCCCTCCTTTTTTCAATAGCAAAAGTTAGAAATTCCATCAAGGTGGTTTTGCACACTGGCAGACTCCAGTGTTCCCCAATGGAATATTTCCTGGTTGATCAATCTGTTACCTATTTCTTTTATCAAATATTCGTAGTTACAGAATCCCAGGGATGGGGCAGCCACAGCTTCTCTGGGCACCCTGTGCCAGCGCCTCAGCATCCTCACAGGGCAGAGCTTCTGCCTAAGAGCTCAGCTCAGTCTCCCCTCAGGCAGGTTAAAGCCGTTCCCCTTGGCCTGTCCCTAAATCCCTTATCCAAAGGGCATATTTGAAACCTCTGCACACCACCGTGTCTCTGTAGTATCCTCTGTGCTCTTAATCTAAGAGAGAAACAGTAAAACCTCTCCCCACCGTTGCTGCCGAGCGCACGGTCCCGGGTTCCTCAGGCGCACGTGTCCCTGTTCACATGGAGGATGCTGAATATTCCATTGCACAGATTGCGGCAGGAGCCTCGCCGGGGAGATCATCCCCAGTTCTTTACCCCGAGTCATTGACTGTGGTGTAGGAAAGCTGCTGCCCTGCGGTGCGGGGTCACGAGGCTACGCTTGAAGCTCTCGACGTTCCTGCTGAGTTGCTGGGGACCTCGGTTGGGCCCATGTTTTGTAATGAGCTTGCCAGCCAGCCCGAGATGACTCTGACTATGAACTAACAGCAAGGCACCAGGCAACCGTAACAGCCTGCAGTGCCTTTCTCTGGGTGCCTTATTTGCTCTGCTTTCTTGCCTAAAACTGTTTTGATGCATCCCTGGCAGTGCTCAAGGCCAAGTTGGACACAGGGGCTTGGAGCAAGCTGCTGCAGTGGAAGGGGTCCCTGCCTGTGGCAGGGGTTGGAGCTGGATGAGCTTTAAGGTCCCTTCAGCCCAAACCAGGCTGGGGTTCTGTGATTTTTCTGTGCCAGCATTAGCGTTACCTCTTCTGCTTTTGCTCTGTTCGTCTTTCTAAAGATTTTGCTTTTAGACCCTAACTCTCACCTTCAGCTCTTTGTCACTGTCTCAGGCAGGCTCCAACCTTACCTGCTTCAGCTCTGGGAGGGGATTTTGTGTTTGAATCCCTTTTGGACACAGCTTTTCAAGAAACCCTCACCTGGTTCCGTCGCTGGTGCGAGCGCGAGTGGAGCCGAGCTCTCCTGCACCTCTGCTCTGTCACTGTATTCATTCTCTCCTCTTTTTGTGTCTCGCTCTTCCTCCCTCCGTGGGCCCAGCCTCTGTGATTAAGTCTGCAGCTCTCCTGCTGTTTTTAATAGGCCTGTAGACCTGACCATCTGATGAGAACCAAACTGCACAGCGTGCTCCTGAATACTTTCACTGGAATCTCCTAATGTAGGGTATTAATCATCACTGTCAAACCATTCAGGCCCTAAATGTGTCCACCCAGTATAAAATTATACTAAACAGGAGGAGGAAAAGAACTTGGCCCGTATTAAACCCAGACATTAGGCAGTCCCCTGACTTCTCAGGCATGATGGCCGAGGGCACTGTCCAGTTTATCAAACAATGGTGTATTCAGAGCGGGCAGCTCGTGATTGACGTCCATAAAAGCTTCAGAAAATAAGGAGAATGAGTTAAAGGGGATAAAGAAAGGTGCGCCTTCCTCTTGGTTTGCTCACAGAGATTCCTGGGACACAGTTTGCTTGTGCATGCGGTGCAGATGCATCCACCTTGGTGATCCTGATAAATACTTTGTGCGGTTGGTTCTTCTTCTGCTGCAATTAGAAAGCAATAATTGCCCAAGCAGTTGCTGTCACACTGAGTTATTGTATATACAGAGCTCGGGGATTTCTTGCCTTGGTGTATCACTTGAATCTGATCCTGGGAAGTGCAGGGCACAGCGTGTGAGTAAAGCATGGGGTTACTTGACACGTCTCAAGGAAGGTGAGGCTGTTTCTCTGTTAGCGGTGAATTAGGCACGCATGTTTTCAACTCTGCTTGTTCTTGCTATTTCTGAGCTGCCAGCGAATGCAGCCCTAATATTAGAGCATCTTTTTCCCTTTTCTTTTTGCTTTTCCAAAAGGCTGTTTCTAATTCCCTGCCCTAAGAATGCCTTTATTCTTTGGAGTTGGTAATAAAAGTTAATCGAGTGTAAAATAAAAGTTACATAAGGTGAGTGGTAAAGTTTTATTCTTCCTGATGTTGCATTTATTGATGACCCCGTCGGTGTTGCGGGCTGAGGCTCAGCACCAGCCCCACTGCGCGCAGCCAGGCCCAGGGCCAGCTCTGCATGGATTCGGGATCATTATCCCGCACCCAGACGCTCAGATGGGCCTGGTGTGGCCGTAGGGATTTATGGGGAGAGTTCTCCAGGCACCCGCTGCAATATGCTTAGGTAAGTGTAGGGGGGTTTACTGGCAACTGGGAGTCACTGCTATTGATTCCAGTAAGGCCACTGCTCCCTGTGTGCTGTGACCGACATCATGCCAGCGATGAGCCTGCCAGCTACCGTCCGTACAGACCAGTGTGAGTTAACAGCTGCCATTGGCAATCGTTCCTTTCCCTTCCACACAGACTTCTTCCAAGCTGACCCCGTAACGAACTAGCCTGTAGCATCCTGGTCAAGAATCCTTTCGCACAAGCTAAGAGGGAGGACTTGGTGGTGAGAGCATCTCATCCTGCTGCGACAGCACACAAAAGGTTCCCCCTTCTCAGTGCAGTAGTTTTACTTCCTTATCAGTGTGTTCACATGGGCTTCCCTAATCCTTCCCTTGTTTTACTCTGTGCCGTGCAGAAGAATGTATAAACCCAGTGAAAATACAACGAATCATCTTTATGTATTGCTGTATCCAAGCTGAGATAGCTCCCTGCCTTTGATCATTAGCTATGTTAACTGGTTTGAGTGGCTCATACGATAATGTGGTCATTAGTGGTATACATTTAGCTCAGTGAACTACTGATTTAATGTTCTTTTTTCTTCCATTTTGTCATGTCTTTAAGAAATATGGCTTAAAATGTCAGGGCATTTGGCACTGCTGGAAATCGTGCCAAGTTCTTCTTTCTCTGGTAGCTTTTGCATTTGTTCCTCTAGAAAGCTGATTGAAGAAACAATGACAAATAAATAAGGCAGCTGATACTGGAAGGAACAGTAACAAAGCAGCATTTCCTACCCTGGCTTTCCTTTCGTATTTACCACGCTGTGTAACCCACAAAGCCTCCTACAGCTGAAGTGCAGAAGGTTCGTTGTCATTGATCTCGGCAAGAATGCCTAAACCTGCCAACTGTGTTATATGTGTGAAGTCTAGACGAGGATGTAGCAACAGGCATGTTTCAGCTGGATTTGGCTTTTAGAGTTAAGCAGAGATTCCAGAGGTCAGAGCAGAGGTCGGTGCTCAGGAACACGAGCTTCACAACTGTCCCTAAGAGCTGGGGTTTTATTCATCTGGAAGGGCCAGAGGGGTAAATGAACTTCTGGTGGAAATGAAAGTCTTCTTCCCTTTCCTCCATCACCTCCGAGTGATGCTGGAGGAAGGAAGGAGTATTTACTCTTGTCACCGTGGCATCAGCTGAGATCTGGGTGCCCAGAGGAAGCACAGTGCTCCCCCCAGTGTGTGCTACCACCATGGCTGCTGCCTCTCAGGCTTCTCTCCCTGTTACCTTTCCCAGTGAGGGTTGCTTTCACCCAGTGCTGTTGCTCATTGGTTTGCTGGGTGCTGCTGTGTGGAGGCCATGGGTACCAGTCCCAACCACCCGCACAGGGGCTTTCTGCTGACCCAGCATTGCTGCTCACTGTGCCACAGGTCTCCAGCTCTGGAGCACGTCCCTGCCCTCCAACACAACATCTGTGCTTTGCCTTTATCCCTTTCCAAGTCCCTCTGAAGATTGGTCTCGTTGTATTGTGCTGCCCTCGAGCACTTGGCAAAGGCTCTGCGTGTGCCCATGCTCCAGCAGGGACTGGCCTGGCCCGTGAGCTGTGCTGTGGGAGGAGAGGAGGGGAGGGGTTTGGTTACGATCAGGACCGTGTTTTCCCCCTCCATGGTTCAGATCAACCCATCGAGGACGGGCTGCGTCTGCCCCATCTCACCTCCCATCACACCACTGAGCTGGAGCAGGATGCGTCTCGCACCCACCAAGCCTGGAGGCAGCTCCCTGGTGCCCCCAGAACCAGGCACAGGCAGGTGACCCCTCCATCCCTTCCCACCCCTGTTTCACACCATCGCCGGCATTTCCAGAAGAGCCAGCAGTGCTCCTCAGAGAGCTGTGTTCACGTGAAGCAAACCCCACAGGACTTCGTTGCACCAGTAGCTACTGGAGAAAATGGGACCTCACGGAATGGAATTGGAGATGACTTTTATCTGTTTCTTTTGTCTACAAGCGCTCTTCAGTGTGATTCACACCATGAAGAGATGGTGCAATTCCTGCTGCTTCGAAGGACATGGACCCTCAGTGCTCTGGATGGAACAGGAAATGGTTAATAGCTGAAAACCAGCAAAGCTCCCTTATTGTGACAACTGAAAAGTTGCGATGAAACAATTATAACCAATATCATCAGCCTACGCTTTCCTTTAGCAAAGGTGAAGGGGAAAAGAAAACCCCTTTTGCTAAATGCAGCCCTTAGAACACAGAGCATTATTATCCTCCAGGATGAAAAGATCAGTGGCTCAGACTAACCGTGTGCCAAGAGCGAACATTTCCATCACACACACACGTGCACACGTGGATGTGGAGCGAGATACATTTATAACTGCCTGTATCCAAAGGGTTTACTTCATTTTACCTACTTAAAATACTCATTGTTGCTGGTTCCAGCTCCATGTCTCTTTATCAGCATTTTATTGATCCTGTCTTGCTTTCTTAAGAGAGCAACTCCTGTGTTTTAGAGGCCGTTTGTTCCTTAGGTGTGCGCTCTGGTGCAGCGTGTTTCCATAACTGTGTTATTAGTTCTGTCCAGCCTACAGGAAAAAGTGATACCGGAGCTGGCATCCCAGTGTTAGGGCGTATTAAAACCAGCTGCAACAAATCTTTATTTGCAGTTACTTTGGGGTTCAGGTTTCAGCTTCTCCTCCACCTGTCAGCAGTGTTTATCCTCATCAGCTTTCACAGCTTCCTTCATTCTTCTCAGGGTTTTTTGGCCACCCCACACTCACTTTGCCCAGCAGAATTCCACTCTCCTTTGATTTAGGAAAGACACCGGCCCCGGGTATCTGCAGGGTCTTGAAGGGGAATGTTCTTTAATGGGATTTCCAAGAAGAAACAGCCCTGTTGCTGTTGCTTGTGTGGCATAGGGAAAGAAAACCTTCAGGTGTTGCCTGCAGGCAGAAGGGTGCTGCTGTTTTGATGTAAATTACTGCTCTGATCAGCTCTGTGAGGAGGACTCGAACAGGCTGTAAAGGGGGGTTCATCCACATCCCTTCAGTTTGCTGGTTGAGATTACGGCCAGTTGGTTTTAATCTTGTCTGACAAATGGTAATGGCAAATCTCGTGAAGAACATTATCAGTCAAGGGTGCAGCGTGTGTTCAGGGTGCTGTTAAAAACATCTTCACTTAGTATCATCTAGGATACATTATCGTCATGGGAATAGACTGATCACAAATAGTGTTCGCGTTTTGAACCTCCTAGAAAGCACTTTGTTTCCTAAGACCACTTTGTTTTGAGTCCCTGTAGGCAATCAACAAATACATACAGTTGATGTCCAGGTTTGTGCATCTTAAAAGACTCATAGTCTTAAAAAGAACCCCTCCTTAATCTCCCATATTATTTGGTCTGAAATCCAGTCTTGGTTCTAAGGCATTTAAGCTGTCGTTTATGACTGTCTCAGTGCCCATACTGATTTGGAAGTCCTGCCTTTTTACTGATGCTTTGGACTCTTGAGTTTTCAATAAGCTCATCTTACACAAGGCTGTATCTGCAGGGTTATTCATCTTACACAAGGTTGTATCTCACTGCGTTTCCTATAAGGCACAGCTGTCTCAGAGGTGTTGGCTTCCTGGAAAACACTGAAGACTGTTCACCAGCAAGCAGTGCTGCTGGGGCTTTGATTTCAGCGTCTTGCTTGAGCAAGGGGAGGCTGCTCATCGCTTCACAACCTTGGTGTGCATATAAACTATCATGGATTGGGCTCATACACTGTCAGAGAAAGCTTAAAAACCTTTTCTTTCCTATTTGGTGGTTTCTGATCAACCCAAGCAGCACCATTTTCACTTGTTGGTACATTTCTGCCTGTAGGAACGCTGTCAGATTGTTGTGGGGAGCAGAGATGGGCATGCCAAAGAAAACAGACCTTCTACTGTATTGGAAGAGTTGCGGTTTCAGTAATTCTCTCTAAAGCGTGTTTCCCACTGTGCTATCTGCCGTTGTTGTTGCAAGTGAGGTCTAAGGAACACTTACACACGTTTTCTCTCTGTTTCCAGAGCTGCCCAGAGAAGCAAAGCCAGGAACTAACATTCTTGTATCAAAGCATGGGACAGTCTTGAAGGAAATAGGACACTCTTACTACTGCTGAGGCCTTTACCATGTTCTCAGTAGTGCTGTGAGCACACTGTGAATCAAGTGGTTGATTTGAAGGTCATTAAGATCATGTTAAATAGGAAAACCCTTGGAAAGAAGGCAAAAGTTATGCCAGAGAAAATTGCCCTTCACAGAGCTGATGTTCACAGGCACTGAGGTTATGGCAATGCACACGTGTGTAAAGGGCTTGTAAGGCTGACAAGTTGCAGCCAAAGGAAGAGGACCACTCTCCAGCTCTTCATCAGTCAGGTCTGCCCATTCTCTAGAGGCAGTGTCCTCTTTCTGGCCCTTTTCTCCTTCATCTCCTACTCCTGCAGTGCACAGAACACGTGAGTCTCGAGGTGATACACGAGTGCTGCAGGGTTTCATCACAGGAGCAGGGTGTTTTCCTCCTTGAGACTTGTTGTATTTTCTCCTGCATTGCTGTGTTTGATCTTTTCATAATCTTCTGTGGTGCTTCCTGCCTCTTATCCCACAAAACAAGTTTCTAAGCACTCAGAATGTCTCAATGCAGCTCATCCTGTTTCCTTGTCTTTTCAAGTGGTTGGCAAAGCAGGACCTCATCCCAGGCCAAGTAGAGACATGTTTTTGTTGGACATGCGGATTTTGATCACTTCATTACCTTTAGCCCATAGTTCCTTTCCTGACAGAGGGAAGGGCAAAGTGGGATGTGGTTCTCTAACCCATAGCAGAATTGTGTAGCATTGCCAGTGAAGGTATCTGCTTCCAAGTCTGGACTTTCCAGCTGGTTTTTAGTCAAATCAGGTAAAAACAACCCTGGTTTTGATGGTTAAGCAGAGCTCTAGAGCTTCTGTCACTTCCCCATCTGTGTTGGCTTTCTCTTGGTTATATGTATGTGTATATATATGTATGTGTATATATGTGTATGTATTTATCCCTGGCACAGTGTTCAGGGCCGGGTTGGATGGGGCTTGGAGCAAGCTGCTCCAGTGGAAGGAGTCTCTGCCCATGGCAGGGGTTGGAGCCGGATGAGCTTTAAGGTCCCTTCAAACCCAAACCAGTCTGGGATTCTATGCTAAGTAGATACATAAATATATGTCTATGGATAATTGCTGTTGTCTCTCTTCTGCCGTGTGTTTCCTTGTTCAGTGATTGCGTTTGGGGTAGGGATGCGAGGTGGGGAGCTGGCTGCAGCCATAAGGTGGACAGAAAACAAGTTTCATCTTTGTAACCCAGCAGAGGGCATTTTGGATGGTTTTGATCTCTTTGACCTCATGGCAGGAGAAGGAGGGAAGCGAAGAAATTGTGACAAACCCCAGCTCTTTAATGCCAGGTTTGTTACCGCTCCGAGTGCCCTAAGGGTTAATGTAACAGGTTTAAGCCCTTCAATCACACCCACCCCCAACTACAGAACACTTCCAAATAATCCCTTTATAATAGACCCTTTTGCACAGATTGTATCTAACCCGAGCATTAATGGGGCCCGTTGGTGTCAAGCGTTTCAACAAATACGGGCCAGGCGGCTGCTCGGGGAGCCCCTCTTTTAACCACAGACCTTAATGATCTTTTGCCCCTCTGCCTTAGCTCCCCTGCTGCAGGGACAAAATTAAACTACTGCGGATGGCAAAATAGTTATTTGCTGCCCAGGCAATTACATAGTCCCAAACCTCTCCATCGCGGAAGGCCAGATGGACTTTATAGAAACCAGACCCAGGCCACAGTTTTAATTATCATGGTCCTGTCAGAAATGAGTGAAATTCTGAATGACCGCATGAAACGAACCAAAAGCCTTACACATGGATTTTTTCCTCCATAAAATTTTATGGCTTCTTAAAGAAACAGCATTCATATATTTTACGAGGCCTAATCATTCACTAATGCTGGTATTAGTGCACCTGTGGCACTCGGCCCCATGGAAATTACAGCGCTGGTCTCGCCTGCGCCCTTGTGCCTGTTATTACAAAGCCCTTGTCAGGCCTGCAGGACGTGTTCCTGGGATAAGCGGGTTCATTTTGGTGAGCCAGCAGTCCTTGGAATAAGGGACAGGGATTTTATCTGCCAAAACTTTTGTTTCACTGTGTGGGGAAGACTTGGATACATAACTACAGCCTTTGTAATACAAGTACTGGTAACGTATCTCAGGGCAGTAGCCGTAGTTGAAGGGGTTGGATGGAATTTCCCCTGGATGCTTCCCCCCCATACAGCAGCAGCTATAACAACTGTGCGTTATTCACCCGCTCAGCGCTCATCCAAACCCCTCCATTTCCAGTTCAGGTCATTCCCATGGGCTGTTTGTGTTTATTCAGGCCAGTGGTTTTATTTTAATGCAGGATTTTAATCACACAGAGGCTGCAGAAGCCCCCTCGTCCCACTCTGACCAACACAGCATCTCCAGGGTGTTTGGGGTAGATACTTGTCTAACCTGTGCTTTACAGAGGCTCTGCAACCTCTTTAAGTGATTGATTGTCCTGTGCATCACTCTCTTGGCTGTTAGACAGTGTCCTAAAGTCTGAACTGAAGATTCCCATTATATCCCATCACTCAGGCTCCTTGAGGCTGAATGACCCCAGTTCCTCTCAGCTTCACCCATGGAGGCGTTTCTAGACCTTGGCTCATTCCCTTGACTCTCTCCCCAGTGGCTTTGCCTCTTCCTTGGAGCATCCTGCCCCGTCGTGTCCGTAGCAGCGCTGTGTAGGGTGGAAGCGTGCTCCGTCTCTCCTGCAGGCTCTGGTCCCTTTGTCCACCCCAGAGGAATTCACTCCCACCAACACAGGAGGTGTTTTGTTTGTACTGGGGTGCTGGTTGTGACAGGTCCAACCCAGTGCAGCCTTTTGTGCTCCAGACCAGCAGTGTCCAGAGCCCTATCCCCAGCTGCTGTAACTTGGGTGTGCATCCTGCCTCTTCTTCCTCATCCCTAGGCGACTCTGAGGCCGATGTGATCAGCGTCACCAGCTGCAGGTCACATCTGGGGGCACTGGGGGAAGCAGCTCACTGATACCAACTCCACAGCTGCTCCCGAGCTGTATAGGCAGGGATGAGCTGGTCGGGCCGAGCTCGCAGCAGATGGAAGGTGGCACCAAGGAATGCATCTCCTCTGGTTGTTAAAGTCAAATCTGCTAATGAGGTCCACTTCAGCGACGTGCTGACAGCCACAGAACATACTGGGTGTGTTAGCTCCAGCGCTGCTGGAATGAAGTCAGCTTTCTCTCCCTATGCTTTCTCATTACTTCATGCATTTGGCAGCTGCTAACAGACTGGACAAGCTTAGCCAAAATAAGAACTGATGTAGAAACATGGAAAAGACTATTTAGCATTTCCAAACATTCTTCCTGGGGAGATGGCAGGAGGGGGAGGAGGAGCTGCTCTGTGTATGCATGTTCTGTCTGTGGTGCTATCAGATGAGAGCAGCTCTTGCGTCTGCGCCGGGCACGGACTCGGCTCCTTCCAGCCCCGGTGCGTGGTGCTCGGGGGACAAAGTGCGTTTGTACCGAGTAGATCAGTTCCAAAAGGGGCTAGTAGTAAACTGAGAATATTTGGATAAACTCGCTGGCCCTCAGGACTAGAAAAGGACTTTTGTTCCTGCAAAGAAAAAGACTGTTACATTTCCATAGGATGACTGGATCCAGTCCAGTAAAAACTGCTCTTGAAGTCTCAGAAACGATCAGGAGTGTCAAACGAAGGATCTTGTGCGGGAGGTCACACACTTGTTTTTATTTATTAGCATGTGAGATCGACATCTATGGCCCCGCTTTGCTCTGAACCAGCGGCTCTCTTAGGAATATTGTCCTCCAACAAAGGCAGCGTTGTGCCAGGGGAAGGGGCTGCGGTGCATCCCCTGCGCCCGTCACCGCGCGCCTGGGCTGCCCCAGCTTGTTTATTTTCTGACTCCTCAGTTTCAGGTGACAGGGACAGAGTCCGCACTGAGATGCTTTGATTCAGCCCAATTTACCACAGCTGTCGAGCCTTAGAGCAGGGTGGTGGGTGCCGGCCTGGGATGTGAAGCTCAGGTAGGTGATGGAGCGGTCTGTACGCACCTGAGTGCCGTTCCCCAGCCGTTCTTTCCATCCCGAAAGTGGTTTGTGTGGTTTTTTACGCACAGACTCGTCCTTATTGCTTTGGGAAGCAGTCAGGGGCCCTGCTGTAGTCATCTCTCACCCCAGTCCACCACGGCTGGTGGAGCTTTGTTCTCTCTTGCCGTATCTCCTGAAGGTAGCGCTGGCATAGGAGGAACGGGATGCAGGGAGGTGGCAGTTTTGGACAGAGGAGGTTGATTCGTTAATCAAAGCAGAGAGAAGGAGCTGAAGCCGTAGGAAATCACCCCCAGAGGTGCAGCCAACGCGTTACTGAGTCCACGCGCTTGCTTAGGCCGTTCTTTCTTTATGGTGTGCTTCAGTGTAAAACATAAAGGACACATTTGGTGCAAGTGCTTTCCTGAGGTTTATTGTTGTCTCATCACTCAGGAAAGTTTTGTGACTTTAAAGCCTAAGCCACATTTCACTGCTTTAATCAAACCAGGTTTGTCCGTCACACACCGACAGCATCAGTGCCAGGGTGATTGGTAAAAGCAGGCAGCTCGGGGGAGAAAACACGTGTTGTGTCGTCTTTGTAGGCCCTACTGTTGGATCATTTCTCCAAAAAGACGCTAAGAATTGCCCCAGTTAAAATGTACATGGCTCATGTATGTGCAGGCTTGATTTGGTGTGATTGGACTTATGTTCATCCTCAGGGAACTCCTGGGGCTGCCAGACACAGCCAGGGATCATTCCTACCACGGAAGCATTAGGCTATTCAATTGGTTTAGAGGCTATAGGATTAGGTCCCAATCAACTGTTTCAGCAGCGTTTCAAGGCTCGTGCAGTTGCTTCAACTTTACTGTGTGGGTATTTGCCAAGGGAACGCAGACAATATTGTTGGTTTGCTGCATATCCACTGACATGCAAAAGTGCTGCTAAGAACATGATGTGGTGCTTTGTGCTTAGTGTTAAGTTCATGCTTTATGTTATGGTTGAGAGGGATTTGTTAAGTCCTGAGCAGGATTTCTAACTTCAGAATAAGGGAAGAAAAAGTGTCTCCATCTGTTAATGAAGAAGATTTTTGGCTGTGCCCCCCCCCCCCCCCCCCCCCATCCCCATTTGGCTTCAAATCAGCTCATCTTAAATAGGGAACTCTTCTCTTGGATCAGAATGCAAAGTGGTGGCTTTAGTTGCTGGGCGCTGTCGCCGAGGCTTCAGGCAGGTGTGTGTGGAAGATAAGACGTTCTGCAGGGAGGTTATCAGAATCCTTAACTCAAACCTGACTTGCTCAGGCACTGCGGGATCTCTTGTGTCAGATCCTGGGTTGTTTTGAGACCGCTGTCAGAGAACCAGATGTGTTGGAATTGCCTAAGTAAAATAACCTGAGCAGAGGCATGGGTGTACCTCTCGCTCCACACCTGGCTGTGGCTGCCTGTCCAAGCAGTAACCACATCATCCCCTGAACCCTCTTTTGACCCAGAGGTATCAGTGTATCGGTATCAGATCCCAGCTGGAGACTGGGAAATGTTGTTTCTCAGCGTATTCAAAGGGCAGATTTATCATTAGAATCAGTTCCCTGGAATGTGTCATTTCATAAGTAGGTGAATTGGCTTGGGGGAGAGTTCATCCGGGGGCACTGGGGACTCTGCAGTTTACCCTCGTACTGCCTTCCAACTGGGATTTCAGCCTGCGGTGCCAGACAAGATACTTGGTCAGCAGAGGGGTCAGCTCACCAAGCTCTGGGAGCAGATACCTGAGCTGGTCCTGCACTGGTGGTGATTCTGAAAGGAGCAAGTTTTGCCTTGAAGAGCTCTGTGCGTTTAACTAAATGAACATGAGGTTTTGTGCAGGAGCAGCTCAGCAGGGTGGGAGCCTCGGGTGCTTCCTCGCCTCAGTTCTGCACCTTCTCTTGGTCATGTTTTCGGTAAGTGGGAGCTATAAAGAAGTCACACATCTCAGCTTTATGAGAGGTGAGCAGTACATTGTTAGTACATCAAGAGAAACCTTCTCTTTGGCCTGGTGTGAGGTGCCTGCTTTGTTTTCAAAGCTCTTTAAACAGGGGGCTGCTGTTCCTGTTTATGATCAGCTGCCTTGCACAGGAGGGAAACCCATAATATCCTTCCATTCTTTTTCTCAGTGCCAACCCAGTTCACAAGCTCATCTATTTCACACCTTCTAAAGAGCACGAGAATAGTCTGCAGAGCAGCTGCCTTACTCATTTCTGATAAGAAAGGTCACAGGGACAGGGCTTCCTCCTGTGATTGTGGCACCTTTTTGGGGTTTCCTGTGTAAATGCACCCGGGGTGCAGCTGTGCTGGGGGGGGGGGGGGGGGGGGGGCACTGCCACGCTTTGCTTTTGGGTTTATTTTGGGGTTTTTTCTTCTTGAAAATCTCTGTTCCGAAAGTGTGAGGTCAGGGCTGAAGCTCCGGGTGACACCGATGCTGCACCCAGCTCTGGGCAACAGCACGGGAGGGACGTGGAGCTGTTGGAGCGAGTACAGAGGCCATGGAGATGCTGCGAGGGCTGGAGCAGCTCTGCTCTGGAGCCAGGCTGAGAGAGCTGGGCTGGGGCAGCCTGGACAAGAGAAGGCTCCTGGAGGGGAGACCTGAGAGCAGCTCCAGTGCCTAAAGGGGCTGCAGGGAACCTGGAGAGGGGCTTGGGACAAGGGCCTGTAGGGACAGGACAAGGGGAATGGCTTGAACCTGCCCGAGGGGAGACTGAGCTGAGCTCTCAGGCAGAAGCTCTTCCCTGTGAGGCTGCTGAGGCGCTGGCACAGGGTGCCCAGAGAAGCTGTGGCTGCCCCATCCCTGGCAGTGCTCAAGGCCAGGTTGGACACAGGGGCTTGGAGCAAGCTGCTCCAGTGGAAGGGATCCCTTAAGAATAAACCTTCATGTCCTTTCCTGCTCTCAAGCCATTTAACAGCTCCATCTTGTTGCATTGCTTATACCCTACCCTGCCAGTGATCCTGATTCCCTGACAGCTTGCTTTGTGGCGCACTGATGTTCTCAAAACGCGGCACAACCACCAAAACCACGTGGCGGGATAACTCCGGTTACCGAGCTTTAGGAGTAGTTCTTGTCTCAGTTTTAGGGAGTCAGACACACAGGTTGTATCCGTCACATCTACCGGACTTAATGATCTGGACATCAGTTACCTGCACCTCCCTGTTGGTTGAACTTGGGCCACGTATCCCCAAATCTAGTAATTAAATGGAAACTACGTGCTATTTCAAGAACCTCATCTCTCTGAATTAATTCACCTTCCCTGGGGCGCCTGGATAATTGATGTTAGAATTTGGTTCATATATTATTAATGATCAAGTGTGAGCTCAGAGCAAGGGGGTTGCAGGCAAGGGAGCGGGGCTGTCGGTGAGAGTCTGGATTCTTCCCAAGGAAGGGGCTCACAAGAAGCCATAAGACAATGTTATTTCATGCGAGTCTTCTCATGGTAGATGCTTGCTGGGCTGTGCTGAGGCTGTGCAAGGCTGGTGTTTGTAACCGGTGTTAGCAGCATGAATGGGCATTTGAAGGCTCTGCTACTTTTTTGGCCAGAGTGTGAAACACAGCAAATGGTTTTGGCACTCGGTGCTTTCAGTAAATCACTCTGAAGAGGTCTGCATGTTAGTGGTGTTCCACAGCTCCATTCCCAAAACCTTATTAACATAAAGCTGTAGTAATAAAAGATGATTTAAGTCAAGCAGCAGTAACCTCCATCCGTACTGATGCAGAAGAACACCCAGAACACACCTGAAGAAGCTGATCAGGGTTCATTTCTAAGGTTGGCTGTGATTTCCTTACAGCAGTGGCACCTCTTGAGGGTGAAGAAGGGGAAGGAGCCAATTTCTTTGGTTTCACTCTCACAGATGATTCTATGTCTTGCCACTTCTAATGTTCATTTCCTAGAAACAGTGATTAGAACAGGACCTCAGGTTCCTTCACTGCTGGGTGCAGGGGAACCCCAAGGTCGCTCAGTTACAAACACCAGAAACCAAGAAGGAAGCAGAAAGAATCCACTGGCATTTTTTGTCACTGCATGAACTTTAAGTCAACCACGGGATTTTGGACCAGAATTTTCCCAAGGGATCTGCCCTGTACTCAGTGCGGTGTCTGAAACACTGTGGTGCCTGCATCAAGCTGCTTTGTAGAGCAGGAGATGCTTTCATGGAGATGACATCCATCGAGCCCTGTAAGTGATATACCATATAATTGTTGCTGCTCTTGGTTTCCTCTGCAAGACTTTGTATTTGCAGCCAGGTCTGATGTCCATTCAGCTGGACTGAATCTGCTGTGCTTGAAAGACACTGATGACACTGCAGTTCTGCAGCCCTGTCCTGATGCACAGCCAACTGACACATAGGAAATGCTGGCTGGTTTATGCTGGTACGTAAGAGGATCGCAGTTAATAATGGGCAGACCTTCAAAAGGCTCAGTTGGATTCAAATATGCCCAAGAAATTGAAGAAGGGGAAGGAGCATGTGTGAGCCATCCAGACTCCTCTGCTTTGGAAATGGAACAGGGCATTTGGGGAGAGAACAGCCCTGGTTCATGTGATTTCTTGCGTGCTTTAGATGTGGTGGAAAGAAGAATGAGAAGGTTGTGTTTTCGTGCGAGGAGTCTGTCTCAGTAACAGCTTTCCCTGCAGCTTGCTCATGTTTTTCCTCCAGGTCCTTCATGAAACCAGATAATGCAGTAGCACAACAGCGGGCTCGGAAACGCAGCCACCAGTGGAAAATTTCCACCCCAGACCTGGGGATTGAGGGGCAGTGAAAGTTCAAAAGCATTTGTTCTCCTGAAAACCTGAGTCGGTCTCTCCCGTCAGTGCAGCCACATCCCAGGGCTTGGCAATGGTGCTGGTGCGTGTTCGTGGTTCTCCTGTCTCGGTTCTGGCGAGGCAGGAACGTGTTTGTTTGACAGGAGGGGACCCAGGAAGATTTCTTTTCCTCTCCTCTGGGCTTTCCCAGTATTTGGCTACTCGGGGCTTTTGTCACAGAGCTGAAAATCTGGAAGTGTGCTTTACCCACGGGAGCACACATGGGTGGGGGGGGATGCTCAGCAGGTGGTTGCAGATGAATTGAGTTCTCTGAGCCCTGAGAACTCAGACCTGGAGTCCCGCACGCTGCACGTGCATCCTGTGAGCATGCACGAGTGTTTTAAGACAAGGGCTTGAGCAGTGTGCTCAGGGTGATGGAGATGTCTGCTGCCCACTGGCGAGTTAGAGCACGGGTATTGGCTTTGAGGGAGCAGCTCCTATCATTGGGCACTTTGGGGATGGGGAGCTGCTCCGGGCTGTGCTGGAGGACCTTCCGCTTGGACAAGAAATCACTGTATGCGACGAAGAGTAGCTCTCACTGAACCTACTTCAGAGCTCTTCCTGTGGCCCTGAGCTGGGGGCAGCAACAAGTTGGGTTTGGCTCAGCTGCTCTTCCCATCGGTTTTAAGTGCTGTGACCTGTTTTTATCTGACACGTTTCTCATTAACTCTTTGTCAAAGCACCAGGAAGCCTGCTTAATTGCAGGCAGAGTGCTGAATTTATGAGTTCATCTAGGCTTCATGTCTACACATTGACAGAGGTGTTTCTCTGGATGAAGTCTTTTTCTCTTCATTTTGCGGCAAGAATGGACTTTCTGTTTCAGTTCCTTCTGAAAGTCATAAATTGCAGCGGTCCCTCCCTTCCCTTTATTTAAAAGAAACACAACAAAACTTCATGGCAACAGTTTATTGCTCTAAATCAGCTTGTGGGTCATTAAAGCAAAAAGTGGGGAGGGGGAAGGGAAAAATCTCCCTCTAACTCCTGCCAAATAAAATGCGAACATCAGCCAAACTGTCAGAGGCAGATCCTGCAACTATGGGATGAGAAGGTTTATTACACTTTCGGCTTCTGGGGAGGGATGTTATAGCAACAGGACACTGGGTCACTGATGGCAAACTCATGGTTGCTCCGTTTCTTCATGCACACTAGGAATCCATTAAGCTAACTGACGACAGATCCCTCGGCATTCCAGTCCTACGGCACACCTCTGCGGAGGCCAAATGTTGGACGCTGCCCATTAAAACGTGAAAGAAACAACCCAACAGAGAGCCCACAAATTAGAGGAGCAGGAAACCTCAAATGATGTGCAAAAAAAATTGTAAACGGGCAGGAGAATTTTTCCATAACTTTTGCTTCATAACTCAGCATTTCTGCTGTTAATAAATCATGAAACAGAGCCTTTGCGAGATCAATGAGCCTTTTGGATCCCGAGCCTGCCTGCTGCTGAGCAGACAGCAGATGAAGCTGCAAAGTGAGTCCTGGAACATGACAGCGATTTCCTTTTGGCTGGGTGGAGATGAGTCTGAGCCGCAGCCACAGGCAGCGTTCAGGGCTTTGCTCCAAGCCGTTTGTCTGCTGTGGCCAGTTCAAAGCCCCGTAACCCGAAGGAGCTTGGAGGTGTGTTTGTTTTAACCAGGTAGAGTGAAGAGGAGGAGGATGGGGAGCTGGGAGCAGGGAAAAGATGGGATTACGTGGAGAGAGAGCAGCGCCTCGGCAAGGCAAAGTCATGGCGCTGGAACTGGCAGGGAAGAGGAGAGTATTTGGATGAACTGTTGGATTTGAAGACAGAAGTGATGGGAGGTGCTTTGGGGTAATAAATACAAGTATATCCTGGAGTCACCATCTGCAGCAGAGGAAAAAAAAGATGAACTTTGGGTTTTGGCCTATTCAATGGAAAAAAAAGCACAGAAATCCGTGCTTGGGCGGGTGGGATAAAATGGAAGGCTGATCAGAGGGAGAGGAGGCGAAGGAAGTGCTCCCACAATCATTAACTTTATGGGAATGCCCACAGGCTGCGATCCAGATGAAAGCTTGCTTTTCCAGCCCGTCTGCAAGTGCACATGTCTGCCCAGACCAAATGGAGTTTAACTTGGGGAAGGGAGGCAAAACGTGTCTTGCACCAAGCCACCGGTCATCTTCAGAGCATCAGTTACCTCTCAGTGATGGTCACGTCTAAGCATTAAGAAGTGGTGCATTTGCATCCCAAAAGCGAGCCTTCAGACAGAAAATCTCTTCTGCTGCTGACCATGACTTGTAAAGAGTTGGTTTGAAGAATTTCAGCAGAGGAAATTTCCGATTCCCTTTTGACCTGAACTGGAAGAAGATGTGGTGAAAGGCTTCGGTGTGTTTCTCCGGAGTGTTTTAAGGTGGAAGAAGAGGGGCTTTGACTGTTACTCTGCGTGTGCAGGTCTGACGGAGGCAGCAGTGCGTACTGCAGGTGGTAGTTCATGATTACTACTGGATTTCTCAGTGTTTTCTGAATTGTGACATAACTTTCATACAGAGCAGCAGAAAAGAGCGTGAGGGTGCGAACTCGGTGTGTAGCTGCAGGTGTCAGCCACAGGGAGCTGGGCTCGCTCAGCACTGGTCCTGCAGCACATCAGATGCTCAGCATGACACAGACCGTATCTCACCATGTCCACTTTGACACTGTTAGACACATACTGAAGCATCCCAGTGAGCTAACATGTAAGGTGTTTGCCAGCCGTGGAGTTATCACCTGTGTGCCTGTGTTCAGCTGCAGGGGAAAGGCACATACTGTGCGTTTGCAAATCCTGATATTTGAATGGAATAATAGTCCTTTAAAGGCAGGATTCCTAAGACACAGCCTGTGTTCTTGTAGGTAATGCCTTGCTTTTGGTTTTGTACCAGTGATAAATTGCAAGTATCCAATGAATTTCTTCCTGGGGAAACAGTCGGACTTGATGATCTTAAAGGGCTTTTCCAACCTAGTTGCTTCTATGATTCTATGAATACCTGACTGCCAGGAACTGAACAGCTAGTAGTTTAACCTGCACTTACCTTTGTTTTCTCCTGGATCGTTGGCACACAGGAAAGAGGCTATTATTAATCAGGCAGATAGTGTTCCTTGGAAATTAGAAAGCTAGATAAACCTACACTTAGAAGGGTTTACAACAAGCAAAAGCCATTCTGAACAGCTTTGCTAATCATCTGTCCACATCATTCCATGCTGATGTGGTTGATCTTTACTCACTCCTGATGAATGTTTCTTGCGCAGAACTTGTGAGTGAGTGAAGCTGCCACGCAGGGACACAGTGGAGGTCAGAGGCAGGTCTTTGGTGTGTGTAAAAGGCAGCACACCTCAAATGCAGAGTTGGGGATGAGTTTCTGCTTCTGGTGCAGCAGAATCCCAGGTCTCTGCTCTGTAGTGCGGGAGGGGTGGCAATGCAAAGGAAGGGATGGCACTCAAGGGACACACCTACGAGGCTGAGAACTTGGTCCCGTTTGTCTTGACTCCCTCTGCAGCAGCTTAATTACAGCTTTCAGCCCATTGCAACTGCAAAGGGAAAATGTGTTAGTGAAAATCCTAGGAAATACCCTAGTTAAAAATAATGCCTTTTACTAATGCATGGAATGGGGTAGGAGAACTCACATAATTGCTTCACTGTGTCCAGCTGGAAAGTGATAACTTGCTGCTGTTTAACAGCTGTGTTGCTGGTGATGCTTTGTCCACTCTCTTCTCCCTCCATACCATTTATTATGTTTTCCAGCTGTTCCAGTTTCCTTATTGATCAGGAACAGTGATACGTGAAGCTCCGCTCAGGGATGCTGCTGGCCCTTGGTTCCTGATGCCTTGTTCTATTTGTGGGTGTCTGTGTGAAAAACAGGGGTTTAGGTTCTCAGGGTTCCATCCAACCTCTTTCTTTCTCATTTTGACCTGTCAGGTTTCGCACCCCTGCTTGGGTTTTACAGCTCCACGCAGATCAAACCACAGATTTTCAGGTGATTTGTAGCTAGGACGGGACCTCCTGAAGTGTGGAGCCTGGTGCAGGGCCCTGCAAAGCCCTGGGTGAAATTGAGCTGAATTCTGGCTTTGCCCTGAGCTATCTGAGTGTCTTCAACCAAACAATTCTAGACTGTGACAGAGAGCATCTGTAAGATACAGCTGTGGAATGAAATGGACTGTTGGTGTAGTCCTGGGGTTTGCTGTGTTGTATTCCCAGGGTGACTTAGTTTCACTGATTGCTGCTGTTTAAATCACTGGTACTGGGAGGTCACCGGGCTGCTGCTTATTCAGAGCATTAAAGCTAGATGCTATTTGCCCAAACTGCTTGGCTTGGACAAGTTACACACTGATGACTTGAGCCGGTGTGGGCACTAGACTTGAGAGTTTGTGTCTGAAACAACTGTAACCCTGAGCCTGTTCCTCATGGACAATTCTGATGCATTTCCTTGGGGGTTCTGCTAACCAGGAGCTTCAGATTATGACTAAAGAGCTGATTTGAGCCTGGTCACGTGTCTCCATTGATGATATATCATCCAGCTTTCTCCTTTCTATTTCCTGTTTGGAAACCTACACCGCAAATAATTCTCCTTTCATTCTTCTGTCTGTAGCTGTCACTTGCTGTCAGATGTCCCATGTGTTTCTTCTCCTGTTCCCCTGCAGGTTGCCGATGACCTGGGCAATGAGAAGTTCTGTGTTGATGCTAGCCCGAGTGGAGCTGGGAACTGGCTGAAGTACATCCGGGGGGCCTGCTCCTGTGAGGAGCAGAATCTGGCCGTGTGTCACATCAACGACCAGGTAGGATGATTGAGCCGTGACTGTTCTGGAATGTCCTGTTCATCCCAAGTTGTCTCTCACACCACTGCTGCACAAAACCAAGTCTCACCGCCTTCTCTCCTGGTGTTAGTTGGTGGTTCCTTCTGGTATTGAAATTGAGAATAATTCTTCTGGATTGTGAAGCTTCAAAGGATAAAGGTGGCTGTGAGAGTATTTGGTTGTCGTGAAAACTAAGAGAGTAAGATATAGATAGAAATATGCCAAACAGCCCATAAGCATGGGTGTCTGAGAGCTGATGTGTGCTTTCATCAGACTCAGTGGATTCACAAGTAGCCAAGGCGCCTTTTGGATACAGCCCCTTGTAGCCACACTCTTAGACACTCCAAATAAAGCGTCTAGATTGCAAACCTGAGTTCTTCATCCTGGTTCTAAGAAACACTGGACAGTGAATACTGAAGGGAAAGCGGTGGATGTTTTCAGAGCCCCTGCCGTTAGACCTAGTTGAAGGGTACGAAATGTTTTACTCTTCTTTACTTTTTATTTAGCTGATAACAGTCAAGTTCCATACTAATAGGGATTGGGGGTGTTACAGATCATCTTCCTGCAGGTACCTCCGAGTGTGAGCAGTTTGTTCTTCACTGCGGGCCAGGGCATTGAGCTTGGTCTCTCACAGACGTGTGTGCTCCTGGCCGGGGCTGGTCTGTGCTTTAGAAATGAATCCCCTCGTTTTCCCTGTGGGATATATTTAGAAAATGGAATTTGTGTCGACTTCATAATTTCTTGTGCACAGACCCCAGGTAGGGTTTGTGCAAGGGGAGATTCTGCAGGGTGCTGCTGTACTGAGCATCCTGGAGATGCGCGAGGCAGCTCTCGGAAGGTTTCAGCCTGATTTTGTTTCACGTTGCTTTCAAGGGTACATTTTTCCTTTCCAAAAGAGGGACTCAAAACCCTTCCTGCTGAGTGGGCATGCGGGGGTTTGGGGGCTGTTTGTGAGTATCTGAAGAACAGATTCTGCAATAAAAGATTATCCACTAAATAAGGAATCAGCGTTAAGAGAAGAGCCAGGAGGAGCTTTTAATCAAAACCATTTGCTTTGCAGGAAGAAAAATAACATTTTTACATGGGGAGATGGCCCTTTGTGCCTCCCCAGACCACATTCTGTTCTCCTTTACACTCCTGTAACTTGGGAACATTCCTAGGAATGTCCAGGGAATTTCCCTGGATTTTTAGTCAAGTCGCTGACAGCAGAATCTGGACCTCTGAGTGGGTTTGATTTTTTCGTTCCAATTTACAGGTTAAACCACATGTAGAGAGCGATGAGCTGAGACATTTCAGGAACTGCTTCTCAGTTGTGAAAGCAGTTTTCAGATGTAAACTAACAGGAGCCACTGTTCTTTATATCTGTTCTTACTCGGTAGGTATTTGGAAAGAGCAAAAGATCCCTGACTGACTGAGATACTTGTGTTTCTAAAGGGGGACGGGGAAGGAATGCTAGGAGAATGCTGGGGTTCGCTTGCTGCAGCTGGAAGGTGATTCATGACTTTCATTTTATTTTCTGGTGTTGCTACTGCTGCCTTCACGGGGCAACTGCTGCAGCAGTTCAGTTGTTCTTACTCAGGAGGCTGTAATAGTAAGCAGGGTCTATGTAATAAGTGCAGTACCATTGAGGTTCAGGAGGATGCTGGTGCTTTTGTGTGTCATACAGTGGAAAAAAGAAGGGTGAGCAGGGGCTGCAGTGATGGGAACATCGGGCTGGTGTTTAATAAGCCAAGCTTGTATCTGTGTGTGTAATGAAGATAGTTTATAAGTATTTTGTGCTTCTCAATACATAAATACTGGGTGACTGCTCAGGATTCCTACGTATGCGATACAATGCCTTAAGAAGAGGAAATCAAAAGCAATGTGGCTTAGTTGAAACAAAGGGAAGGCGACTGCAAAGGAGGGAAAAACCAGCTGAACAAAAGCAGAATGTGCAGCCCCATCCCAGGGCCACGCGAGGCCAAACTTGTCCCTGTTCTGTCCTCTGCAGCAGCAGTGAGCACTGATCTCTGTGTGTCAGTGCCGGGGTGCTGCTGGAGTTCACTGTCTGCAGGATGAGAACGTAAAGCAACTGCTCTTGAGCTCATTGGGGTTGTCCGTCCGTCCTTCCCTCCTGCTGCACTTGGTGGGGCTGTGTTTTGATCTCAGGACACGCTGCAGTTGTTTGCTCCGGTCTCTAATGCTCTTTATTCCCGCAAGCACAAACGTGGTGCCACGGGGAAGCAGAGATAAATGGGAGACGTAACTCAGGCGGCAGGTAAACAGAGCTGGTTCTGATGAAGGATGCCTAAATAATGAGGTAATGCCGGGCTCTCACCCCACATGTTTCATCTCCATCTCTTGCCCTGACCCTGCAGACACCCCACAGCCCCCAGCTTCTGCTCAGGGATGTGCAGCTTCGGTTCGGCTGCGAGAGCAGCCTCGGCGTGGGGCCGTGAGCCGCGGCTCTGCGCTAGCGCTGCTGCTGTAATCGCACCCACTGCTTGCTGAGCGCTGCAAACTGTTGCAGCCACAGCCAGGTTGCTGCTGCACCAGTTTGCATCCACAGGCACAGCACAAACCCCGGTATCGAGCCCAGATGGGAAGAGGATTCCTCTGGGTATTTTTACTTTCCATTTTCCCTTCTTTCTTAGCACCCCGTGCCCTGGGAGAGCACTGCCCAAACCCCTCTTGGATTTTTAACTCTTTTGTGTCAAATAAACACGACTTAATATTAGGAAAGGTGCCCCTCTTGTTGGGACAAATAAGACGTGATAATGCGTGGTGTTTTTGTATGAACGTCGGTGATTTATGCATGTAAATGTTCTGATGGAGTAGGAAATGTGATGGGGTTTGGTGCACAACAAGTAACAAAAGGCAAAGGAAACGCGGCAGCACTTGTAATGAGTTCAGACCATCGGTAGCACGATGGCAAGATGAAGTTAATTATTATAATGAAATGTTTGATGAAATTAATGTGACTCCAGCAGAACCCAGCTTTTCCCTAATGATTAACGAGGCTTGCTCCGTGTCTCTGGAAGGGCTGCAACAGACACGGGCTCCTGCACAAGGAGGTACTTTGTTCTGGGAGGCGGAGGGGCTCGCCGTGGCTCCTGCTTGCAATCCCGGAGGATTTTTTTCCAGTGTAAAAGTTGAGAATGGATCGAGGAGCTGGGTGAACCCCTCAGACCGTGGCTGGGCTCTGCTGGCCTGGTTGGGGATCACCACCTGAACGAGAAGTGGCTGTTAGTGCCTATGTTGAGCTCTTTTTCCTCCTTGCTAGCTGCAAGTGGTGGCACAAGGGTGAGTTGTTTTCCCGAGTCAAGCCCTAAACTCTGTGCTCATTCCTAGTCTGTCTTTCGGTTTTGGTTTTGTTTTGCCGTTAAACTCGGTGTGATTTGGTCCTGGGAAAAGCTTTTCTTGTTGAATGAGCGGGCGGGAAGGAGAGTTGAAGTGCGAGTGAAAAGAATAATGGGAAAAGGGAGAGTTTTGTGCCACTTGGATAGTTCAGTTTTGTGCCACTTGGATAGTTCGCAGCGAACTGATGGATCCGATCCGTGCCTCACAGAGGAGTGTGGTCTCAGAGCTATGTTCACCTCCTCACATCTGGGCTTGAGCATGGATCTGCCGGTCAGTTGTGTATGGCACTGCTCAGCTGAGCATCTCAGTGTGCTGTACAGTGAGAAGCCCTTCCGCGCTCGGCTCCTTCAGCTGCCCAAGCCCACATTCCCTGCTCGTACATCTCCTAGAGGGCATGCGGGACACGGGCGGGCGTCTGTTCAGTGGGGGGGTTGGTTACAGACCGGTACAAAGTGCTGACAGTTCTGCCCAGGGTTGTGCGAGGGCAGGGATGGCGTTGGGGGGTTAAGTCACGAGCAGTGATTTCGTCTCTCATCTTAAGCATTTGGCCTCCAGACCCTGCGTCAGGGCTTTCCTGGCCTGCCCGGGGGGGCCGGTTCGTGCGGCAGAGCTCGTGTGGCAGTGACCGTGCGGGCGGCGCGGCGGGGAGCGGAGACCAGCGCCGGGAGCGCCCGTGCGGAGCGCGCCGTCCGCGGACCGTGCTTAGAAGTAGGGCCCGGGGGAGCGGGTTTGGTGCCGGCTGTCGCGACATCGGCCCCGTCGGCGGGCGGAGCCTGCCCCCTGCTGGGGCGGGCGGGGGCCGCGCCGGGCCGGGCTCGGTGCTCGGGTCCCGGCTGCCCGGGGCCGCCTGCGCGGCGGCGGCAGCGAGCGTGGCTGGGTCTGTACCGGGCTGGAGCGCGGGGCGGGCGGCGGCCGTCACCGCCGCGTCGGGGCGCGGGGCCGCGGGCGGGGCGCAGGGGGGCCGCTGCCGCCGCCCTGGCCGGGGCCGCGGACGCGCGGGGGGCACGGAGGGGCTCGGCGGCGCTGTTGCCGGTAAAGGAGGAGCCGGAGCGAAGGGTGACTGAGGGGGGGCCGTGCCGGGCAAGCCGGGGCCGGTGTCCTGCACGCGGAGTTCAGGCGTCGCTGTTCGAGCCTGGCCGTGAGTAACCGTCGCCGGCAGTGTTGTTGCTGGAAGAGGACGGGGCCCAGCGTGCGCCCGAAGTTGGGAGAACGTACGGAATGCGCTGAGCCCCTTGGATTTCACGGAGCTCCGATCCTCCCCCTTGCCGGTCTCCCAAACCCCCGTCCTGCTCCCGACGTCCTTCAGCTGCTGCTTGTTGCAGCGTTGGATGCAGGGGATTTCCTTCTCCTTGTAATACTTTTTAAGTGATGCGTCCTTGGAGTCTGAGAGTTCTTGCTGGTTCTGGAAGCCTGTCTGAGCCCAAGTGTCCTTTAAGCCCTGTCCTGCCCATATTAAACAGCCAGTGCGTGGTTCCCATTCTTGGTTTTACGTCATGTAACAAGGGAGATAGGGCCAGGAGCAGTGTGGAGCTTGGTACCTTCCAGAAGGGCCAGGTTCTGTGCTCAGGTGGAGCTCTGAATGGGGTAACTGCTCACCTGGAGAGCAGTTCAGGACTTGGCTTTAGGGCTCAGACACTCAGGCTCTAAATGAGAGTAACCTGCAACATGATTCTGTGGGCATACACTAATTCAGGTCTCTAATCATGGGGCCAGAGAAGCATCAATTCCATCTGTTTAATCTTCTCTCTAACAAATACACTGAGCTTACAGGAGGTAGGGAAAACAATGGGAAGATGTGTGATTTGAAGGAGAGGGGCTGTTACCCTAAATACAACGTTATTGTCCAAGCTGCATGAACCACTGACACACAGAGAGCGAGATTAAGGCAGGGGAAAAGAGCTCTGAGCAGCAGTTGTCACAGAACTCTGCAGGCTGAGGAAGTTGGGGCTGTTCAGCCTGGAGAAGAGAAGGCTGCGTGGGGACCTCATAGCAGCCTTCCAGTACCTGAAGGGGGCCTATAGGGATGCTGGGGAGGGACTCTTTGTCAGGGACTGTAGTGACAGGACAAGGGGTAACGGGTTCAAACTGAAACAGGGGAAGTTTAGATTGGATCTAAGGAGGAAATTCTTTCCTGTGAGGGTGGTGAGGCACTGGAATGGGTTGCCCAGGGAGGTTGTGAGTGCTCCATCACTGGCAGTGTTCAAGGCCAGGTTGGACGAAGCCTTGGGTGGGATGGTTTAGTGTGAGGTGTCCCTGCCCATGGCAGGGGGGTTGGAACTGGATGATCTTGAGGTCCTTTCCAGCCCTAACTGTTCTATGATTCTATGATTCTAACTCAAGTGACAGCCTCCCCGATCAGCTGGGATGATTTGCGTTATGGGTTAAAATGTGAAATGCAAGTCTTTGCACCTTTAACGTGTCTCTCAATTTCTGTTTCTGATTCCCAGATCTATTATAAAGTTATTAAAGAAATTGAGCCAGGCGAAGAGCTCTTGGTGTATTTGAAGGAAGGTGGTTATTCACTTGGGAACATGGCGCCCAGCATGGAAGGTAAGGCCTCCTTTTGCCAGACAGGACTTTCTGCACCTCTCACCGGCACACCTGGAATGTTGGGATCCTCACTCAGTGCTGAACTGGGACAAAGCCCTGCTCCAGGACCTGCCCCTCCAGTCACTGTTAATGTGTTGTGCTCAATTTCACTCTCAAAGATAGCCAGTTCTATTAACCTCAAGGCATACACCAGATTAATTTGCTGCTTCTCTTTGTGGAACACTGTGATTTGGAATATGACTGGAGGTGCCTTTTGCATCCCCAGTGTCCCCATATGTCTTTGGGTGTAATGAAAATGGTTCAAACCATCCCAATGGAATACTGGTCTCTAGTGCTTCAGATTACGTGGAAAAGGGGGAACTGGGCAGAGGATGGAAGACTCATTGCTAGAGAATTATTATTGCCAGAATACAGACAACTCTGAAACCCTGAAAGCGAGTGTTTTTCTCAACAATGAAGAGATGATGAGGGTGTATGACTTGTCTTCCATTCATTCCTCGACTGCAGAGCCTGTTGCAGGCTTCACGTTATTATTTATGGCTAATTTCTATCCACACATTCTCTACCGGCTGTTTTTAAACCGTGAGTTGGAAACGCTGTTCTACGTAATGAATCACTGCAATTTCACTCGTCTCACCTGGGCATCCCGCAGTACATCTGTGTTCCTTCACCTCTATCTCAGTATAATTTTCAGACTCACATTTGTGGTGGAACTCTGTAAGAGTGTAAGCTATTAGCTGCAATATCCCTGCAGAGGTGGGTGGTTTGAGGGTTGGTGCTGCTGAACGCTCTGTTGCTGAAGGTCCAGGGCTGGAGCGATGTCAAGTTTGGGATTCTTTTTTTAGCCTTCTTCCTCCCTAAGTTAATCATTTTCTTGGGCCCAACATACCGAGATGAGTAATTTCTGTTTCCAGTGAGGGAGAGACCTTTGCTTTGATATCAGGGAGAAACCAGCAGGAAAACCCACCACTGTTTTGCATTTCAGTTTCTAATGAGCTTTTATTTGAAAGAGCAGAAAGTGCTCCTTGTTTTCCACCGTTGTCCCTGTGTAACATCTATCTGTGTCTTCCTGGCAGTGCCTAGTGCTTTTGCTGCATAATTGCTTTCAAACCTAATAGGCCAACATTAAATATTTGACTTCTTACCACGTTCTGCTTTGAGCCTGTGCTATCTCCCCGCTGCCTCCCTCGCACCCCCATCTCCAGCCTGAATTAACACGAAAGAAAATGCAAAATTGCTCAGCACAAAGATAATTATCATAAAAATCTTTTCTCCAAACCCCAGCCAAACACAGCAGACCCCTTATCACTGCAGGAATTTTGAGTAGGGCACTTGAACTCCTTTGAGATTCAAGTCTGGTAGATTAGCATGTAGATGCCACATAATTGTGTTCCCCTTGGTTTCTCTGAAAGCTATTAGGCACTGATTTATTTTTCTGCTACATTCCTGCTTTGTCCTGAGTGTTACTGATGGAGCTCCAGATAGGCGCCCAGAACCCGGGATTTGACAAACAAGACGTGGGGAGCAGGCAGCAATTTTTGTGTAACTGGATTTTCCTTTTCTTTGTATCCCCTTCCCCCTGTAAGGTGCCCGAGTCGGAACCTGCTTTTGAAGGGCGCTGTTGTCATTTGCGGTGCTTAAGGGAAGAAGGAAACTTCGACGAGAACTTGTTTTGAAGGGCTCTATTTTTATTTTTGGTGCTTAAAGAAGGAAAAAAAAGCCCCTCAGTAAACCTGAACTCTGCAGACCGTGTCTGATGCAGGGACACACAATCCATTGCAGGACTCCTGAGCTGAGTCCTGGGCCTCCTTCCTTCCTTCAGTTTTGTTTTTGCAGGGTGATGGTCTGGCCCTTAGTGTGCAGGTCAGTTCCGTTCCCTGCAGCACTATTTATTGAGGTCTGATCTCCACTATTCTAAAGTTCAGAAGTGGGAATGCCAGGGGAATGGGTGTTGGGCATTGATGTGATATAATCAGCCGCTCTACCAGCCAGTCAGTTCTTCCTCTGCTTAACCTGAGCACCAAAATAGCGTTTGCAACAGGAATGACACGTGGCTACAAGGCTTTCAGTGGTATTTTTGTCTGTTCTCTAATTCTTCTCAGTAAAACATTCTTTTTCCAAGCCCAAATTTTCTGAAACACGTGAATTTCTTTCCCTATCATCCATCTTCTCCATCTATGAAGATGCTGGTTTTTGGGGGGATGGAAGAGGAACGCTGTAGCTCAAGCACAAGCCTGCACAGAATACACAGGGTTTCTCAGTTTAGTGACACACAAGAGCTGTAAAATCTGTGTAGCTCTGAAAGCAGGCAAGTGCAAAAGCGCTGTGACAGTTATTACTGAGGCTGTCAGTGTATTTGTCGACTCTGTAATCTGATAGAAAGGACCAAAATACATTATTCTCGTTGATAACAACAGGTTGTATGCTCTGGGAGGGGATGCTTGTGAGTCCATCTGCAGCCAGGTATGCAGTAAATTCTGCTCAGTGGCTGCTTTTCCAAACTCAAAGTGGATTTGTGGTTCCTAGAGGATAGTTTGGGTAAAGGAAGATCCAGTTAATCCTGTAGATCTCAGACTGAAGTAGGAAGTGAGGAGGTGATCCTGCCCCTCTACTCTGTTCTTGTGAGACCTCACCTGGAGCATTGTGTGCAGTTCTGGTGTCCTCAACATAAAATGGACATGGAACTGCTGGAACAAGTCCAGAGGAGGCCACAAGGATGATCAGGGACTGGAGCACCTCCCGTATGAAGACAGGCTGAGAAGTTGGGGCTGTTCAGCCTGCAGAAGAGAAGCTGCGTGGGGACCTCAGAGCAGCCTTCCAGTGTCTGAAGGGGGCCTATAGGGATGCTGGGGAGGGACTCTTCATCAGGGACTGCAGTGACAGGACAAGGGGTAACGGGTTCAAACTGAAACAGGGGAAGTTTAGATTGGATCTAAGGAGGAAATTCTTTCCTGTGAGGGTGGTGAGGCACTGGAATGGGTTGCCCAGGGAGGTTGTGAGTGCTCCATCCCTGGCGGTGTTCAAGGCCAGGCTGGATGAAGCCTTGTGTGGGATGGTTTAGTGTGAGGTGTCCCTGCCCATGGCAGGGGGGTTGGAAGTGGATCATCTTGAGGTCCTTTCCAACCCGAACTATTCTATGATTCTAAGTGTTGAGTGCAGATCTGCAGGAGGTATCTTGATGTGTTTTCTGGGGAGTCAAAACAAAAAGGGGAAAAAATCCCTGTTTCCTCCATTCCAAGTTTGCAGGTCTGGGGAATTGCCAGTTGGAGCTGGAGAGATGCTGGGAGTTTCATAGGAGCTTCTCAAGAAGCAGTTCCCAGGCTGGGGGGCTTTTGGTTGCCCCTGCAGAAAAGCTTCTTGTGTTGGGGCATCGCTGTGTTAGGAAGGAGCAAAGAGGGGAAACAGCCGGTTTGTGGGTGAATTCGGAGGCAGGCAGACCCCGCGCCAGGGCAGCTCCACGTTAGCTGGAGTCAGTGAGGGATTTATCCTCTTCCTCCACGGTTCAGTGGCTGCATGAGTCAGATGAACTTCTGTCCCACGTACCAAAAGCGAGGTCATGGCTATTGGTGCCAGCAACACTGTGAGGGCAGCCTGACGTCTGAGGCTCTGAAACCCCAACGCTGTAGCAGAGAAGCACTTGTTCTGGAGCTGATGTGCTTCACTGATGATGAGGAGTGATGCAGAAGGAGATCGCTGCCTCAGCCCATGCGGTTCATGTGCTCCAGCACTTGGTGCTGTCAGGCTTCTCTCTTCTTACCCTAAATATGGATGTATGGAGGGAGAAGAGGTACCTAAATGCACTGAACTCAGCCCTCACCCCTCCCATGCTGCTCTCAAAGTGGGGATGATTTGGGTTCATAAACACATGCAGATGAAATGTTACATTCTGCCAGGTAACTCTGCATGCTCTGTGCTGCTGTTATAAGTAAAATGCAGTAACAAGACGTACCATGATACTACACATCCTTTTTCTTCTTTTTCCTCATGAAAAAGTAGTTGGGATTATTTTAATGATAGGTTACACACAGTGTCTCGGTGCTGCTGGGTAGTTCTTTATATCTTAATTTCCAGGTTTCCTGCCCCAGGGACAATAAACCACATGAGATGCATATTGGTGTACTGCTCTACAAAGTGCCAGTAAACAGTTTCTCTAAGGCGTAGAGCAGAGCCTGACCCACTTCGTTGTGAGGCTGCTGATAGCAATTTCAGAGTATACGATCTGTCAAAACGAGTTGAAATGGGTAAGGTGTGGGTATGTTCTTCCCTTAGGTCTTGTTTTTTTAGTCAAGATCCTTTCCCACCCCTACAGGAAAATGTGGACCTGATGGATTTTATTCCTTTTACATCCCTCTCTTCTGCAGGTCAGGAAATCCCAAAGCACCTCTGCATTGTATTCATTCCCTGTGTAAACGGGGTGTAGTGGCAGCAGACCCGCACCTGGATGAAGAGCCAGGCTCTGCTGCTTGGGTCGTGGTGCTCTTTCCTCCTTCAGCTGTGTGTGACTGCTCCCAGCTCGTGGGCATGTCGCTGCTTTCCGTGTAGGTGTGGACCACTTTGGGTTTCATCTGCCTACGTAGCTCCGCTGTGGCAGCTGAAGGGATCTGGTCTGAGTCACCACAGCAGCACGTCGCAGGCTCCCCGGCGTGCAGGGGCACAGGGTGAAAACCACAGGGTCTGAGCAAGCTGTGTCGAGAGAAGCAGCGAAGGGAAAGCAGTGCCCACATGCAGGTGGGAAGCGCCTGGCTCCGGGCGATGCTGCCTTGTGCTGTGGCAGCCTTTTAACAGAATTAACCCTGATTTATATATAAAACACAATTTCAGGCCTTAAAGCACAGCGTGAGTGGTTGCGATTGTGCAGAACTGGGCAAACCAAGGGTTTCCTGAAAGGTTGTAGGCTTTGAAAACGGCTCCAGGCAGAGATCGGCCCCATCACCCACTTGCCCGCAGAGCAGCAGCGATGGATCAGATCCATCACAGCGCTGGCTTTTGGCTGCATCCCTGAGAATCTTTCCACTCTTCCCTTGAGCTCATGCATTTTACCACAGGCTTTTCTTTCGGAAGTCATCAGGAAAAGGGAACAACACTTGGTACGAAGGAAGCAGAGCTCGGGGTGCAGAGGAAGAGGGTGAGGAGGGCAGGGCACTGAGGCAGGTCACTGGGAAGCTGCTGTTCCAGGCTGGAGGAACCTGGAGTTATCCCCACTCCCTCGCAGAGATTGTTCTCCTGGAAAATTTACAGCTCCGAGCCGCTTGTTTGGCTTGGCACTGTGGTCAGGATGCTGCCTTGTAAACTTAATAATAGCTGCCCTCTTTTTAATTTGTTTGACCTTGACTGCAGTAATTTATTACGTGCATTACATCTTTCTCTTTTTTATTTTAAGACAAAAAAAGGCAAAACAGCAAAGCATTAAAGCATTTGGCTGCCTTTGCTTTCCTCCTTGGAGCTCTGCTTTGGAGCTCCTCTGGTTCGATGGCTCACTGTGCTCTGCAGTTGTGCCGGCTGAGTCAAAGCGATAACACTAGAAAGACATTGTCTTGGAAAGGAGCTTCCCCAGGTCTGTGCTGGGGCAATTTTCTTCTCCGGTATCTCTCTACAGGAGCAGGGTTTGTTCCTTTTTTCCCCTGGTGGGCACTCCTGAGGAAAAGCTTGCTCCTATTTCCCAAAAACCTCATTGCAAACAAGCACGGTACTCCAGAACTGCCCTTGCTTTCGGTGTATCTACTAGTTCTTGTAGGTCTCAATGTCTCAGCAGAGGCCAGGACACAAAGAACACGACATCTCTCCTGGTTAGATGATTGATGTTTTTCTCTTAATGCTCAAAGTGGGAGCATTGTGCTGGCCCAGCCTGCCTGGCTTTCTCTCCCCTCTCACTTGCAGACCTCTCTGTTTGATAGATCCTCACAGGGTATTACCTTCTCTTCACAAGCTCAGTGTCGGGTGCAATAATGAGACTTGCTTGAACTTCCTGACGCTCAAGTCAAAAGCCTTTTGTGTGTGTGTTGCAGAAGAGCACTCGTTCCGCTGCGAGGACTGCGATGAACTGTTCCAGTCCAAGCTCGACCTGCGACGCCACAAGAAGTACGCCTGCAGCGCCGTCAGCTCCCTCTACGAGAGCCTGAGTGATGAGATCAAGCAGGAAGGTCTCGGCGATGGACAGGTCTATGAGTGCAAAGACTGCGAGAGGATGTTCCCCAATAAATACAGGTACCACACAGCTGCCAGACCCTCCCCAGCCTGCGCCTTTCGGTGCCTCCTGTGCTGTCCATCTGGTGATGGGAAATGCAGGACAAGGTGAGAGCTGGGTGGCTCAGACCTTTCCATTCTCCATAGGGTTACGGAATGTTGGTTTTAGGATCCTTCAGTGTCATTCGCTATTGGACAGCACTGTATTTGCCCTTGGTTTCATCAGCTGTGATGCTTTTCATTACTCTTGGCAGAAGCATCCACAGATCATTGGCACTGTAAAGCTTCAAGGGTTGTTCTCTGAATTCCCATTGTCAGGGCTGTGACAGGTTGAGAGACCCCGTTAGCATCTGTGCAGCTCCCATGTGAGCTGGTTCTGAGGGGTAACATGTTCTGCCAATATTTGTGTGAGCACTTCTTTTATATCTAATTCTGGTCATTTGAGATCAGTGGGTATAAAGAGCTGTTATTACACTGAGAGCTCTTCACGTGGTGATGACTCCTCTGCAGAAGCAATTAAAAACTCCTATTCCAATCAAATTTTCAGTGGTTTTTTGATAAAGAAAAGGTTCATGTAAAGATTTTATATTCACCAAGTGTTCTTGCAATAGAAATGTGAAAAGAGAGAAGATGGGATGTTCCCCAGCTCGTTTTATTTGCAGTAATTATTCAGTTATTGTTCTAAGACAACTCTAAACAAGATGGAATTAATTTCGAAAAGGAAGAGTTCTTTTGCCCAATAAGCTTTAATTGAACTTGTGCCTCCTCCAAGCATAATGTGATAGTGATCGCATACAGCTTTAAAGCAGGGATCTTTGAGATTTCTGATCCGTTTCCAACCTGAGACTCAAATGGTTGAATAGTAGGAGCCAGTTTTAAGAACTTGAGGGGGGGTTTAATCCTTTTAGGCTTGTGTGTATTTGCATTTTAAGGCTTTAACCCCTGAGCTGTGTTTTCAAGGTTTTCCTCCCAGCGTAAGGGCTCGAGTTTGCTCTGTTACCGGGGCTGAAGTTCTCACTTACTTCAGTTGAGTTCTTAAATGAACAAACACCACAAGCAGCAAGAGTTGTTGTGAGAACTGGCAATCCTTATGTCATAAAAAGAGCTTTAAGCCAGTATAAGGCCTGTTTCATTTCAGTTACAGATATAAAAAGGTGATGTTCACTGGCATCAGGCATTTTGAGCTTAATTACGTTGTTCCTCTCAGATCTTTTATCTAGGTAAGTGAAGGGAAAAAATCTCTTTTAAAACAGTAGAGAAAGGTGAAACGCAAAGAACATTCCAGTGGTTTATCTGTCCTGAACAGAGCTCGGCTCTTGGCTGCGTTGTGGGCACTGTAAAGGTAGTAACAGATACTGCCTGCCAGCGATACCTGTGCAGTGGGTCTGTTGGCACGGTTGGATGTCTTTATTCCTCACCTCATGTTTCTACCTTGGCCACTTTCAGTCAGACACCAGGAGGCTGCAATTCCCTTCATTATTTTTACCTGATGAGAAAAGGAAACTGCCTTTAAATGTTTTAAATATTCATGATTTTAGTAGAAATTCTCATTCTTTGGCCTCTCTGACAGTGATAGAAACTTTCCCCTCTTCAGCTTCCAGCACTCTGGAGCTTTTATGTTCCTTTAGGAAAGACCCTTTTGAAATGGATGTGTCTCCTCTTTGTGCCATCTGTGTGCTTCCTGGCTCCCCTTGGCTTGGAGTAGACCCAAAACTGGGTCCGTTTTGCAGGGGTTAAGAGGAGCAGAA
Source organism: Lathamus discolor (assembly GCF_037157495.1). Classification (NCBI taxonomy): domain Eukaryota; kingdom Metazoa; phylum Chordata; class Aves; order Psittaciformes; family Psittacidae; genus Lathamus; species Lathamus discolor. The sequence goes on along the minus strand of NC_088899.1, from coordinate 7,159,948 downwards.
AAGCTGTAAATCCCTTTTCTCCTTTAGTGGGTACTTACCCCTGTGAGTGAAGGTGTTCACAGTTGTCTGGTGAAGCTTCTTCTGGGTGTTCAAATGATGAGGCTGAGCTCAGGCCCCCGTTGCCCTTGATTTTCTTGGCGAGAGCCCTTTTCAAGCTATTGCCAGTTGCACTCAGGTGATCGGGGATGCTCCGAGTTCCTAGCCACAGACCTGTACCCTTGGAAAACGTTAGGAAATGTTTGGGTTGGGATTTTCTTAAGCAAGTAATAGAAGGTTCATATTGGTTTTGACAGGGGAAGGATAGAGTGAGCACCAGCACCATCAGCCTGACGGATTTAGTGGAGCTGGGAGAGAGTGTGCGCATCTATCCCTCCCCATCAATCCCGCTGCATTTTATGTGCTCAGAAAGCCACTAAAACACTGAATATATCCAGTCTGTGTTCCTAGATGGCCTTATAATTTTTCAGAAGTTAATACAGATCAAATCAAGAGTGCCACTGGGGAACTGAAATTGAGCATTTAGCAGCTGACTAAATAAATAAATGTTTTGCTAATCCCAGTAGGTACTTGCCTCTAAACAGCATATTAGTTTGTCCATATTTGCTCTAAATAAACTCATAAATCACAGTTAGCAGGAGCGTATTTTTGTGTATGTATATGAAAGGTATAGATTTCTTTGTATGGGTGAAAAAATCTGTAGCGTTAAGAACATAATTTCTTTAGCAAAATGAATATTGCTTCTTTAAAACGAGTGGATTGGCAGTTTAGAAGGGGCATGTTCATGAATATTGACTATGTCGTTTGGAGGAAGAGGAGGTCCTTCAAGGGAGTAGCAGCAGGCTGGTGGCTGCTTAGATTTGTATGCAGAGCTGCAGTCCCACCAAGCCCACTTGTGATGGAGCCAGCTTCTACATGGTTGCCCCTGAGTGCCAGAAAATGCCCTCAGGGCACAAAGATGTCCATGCAATCGGTCTTTACACTGGGAATTTCAGAGGACCAATGTCATGCCCATTCTGCTCCACCTTAGGGAGGTCCCACTGGGGATGCCAGTCCAAAGATGCTATCCAAAGAGGGTCAGAACAGTGCGTTCCTGAGGACAGGACAAGGCTAATTCCTGGGTTTCCATATCCCTCAGGCTCCATGGCTAACCTGCTGTGAGGTTGTCCTTCATTTAATGAAGAGTGGCAGGATTTTCCAGTAGTGCTTAGTTTAATGTTCCTATAAAAAAATACAGCCGTGCTTTAAAGTTCCATAGGAATGGTTTCCTATCGATCTTTGGGGATTCCAGGCAGGAGCAGATTTCGCAGCAGTTTGTCCTCCATCCAAACTCGCAGTAAGGACGAGCACTTGTAACTCCTGTTAAACTGTGGGGAAGGATGTGGATTCTCATGCTTGGTTTCTCAGGGCTGGCCTGGGAGCTGTGGGATGGCTCAGTATGTTTTACATCACTTGGTCTGTTCTGGTCACTTGGTATGTTTTACATCACTTGGTTTTCAATGCAGTGGACCCCAGGGCTCTCTGTGTGCCCTGGTACCACCAGCAGGGTGTCACACTGGGTCTGGGGCTCGGTGAGTACCACGGACCAATCCATGGGGATGGTACTTTGGAATCGGAGCAGCCCTGTGTTCCTCTGCAGGGCCATCCCTGCCGTGGCCCCGCGCCAGCAGCCGCTCCGGTTTGCCATCATCCTCCAGGTTCGGGAGAAGCTGCCAGTTGGCAGAGGTTGGAATTGCCGAGTTAAGTAATCAAAGATGTCTGACGTTTAGAAGTGAAATGTGTTTGCACCTTATCATGTTTCTCTCCAACGTTAAGTTGCTGTGTTCTGGGAAGCTGTGGGCTTTGTGCCCACCAGAACGGCAACGTGATAGTCTCAGCAGCAACAGCTAATATCTTGTCTTTCCCTGAGGGGATGCCGTAGCAGCCTTGGTCACAAAGTGCTCATTTTTCCCTTCAGGAACCTGCAGGGTCAGGTCTGGTTTTACCTTCCTTTTCCCCCTTGTAAATGGACTCGGGTATTTAATAAGAAATACCATAAAACACAGCGACATTCTGAGGCAGAATAGGGCAGCTTCCATCTGTGAAATGAATGCCAGGAAAACAAAGGAGAGGCTATTCGTGTGTCACTGCCCCTCTCATGGTCCATGTGCTGCTCCACTCCTTTTCACAAAGGTTGGCTCTGGAATCCCCCCCATACCCCATGTGTCTGCACTGGTTTCTCTATCATCATCTATGTTGGGTTCAGATCCCCCTGATATGGGGCAGGAGGCCTGTAGCAGTGTCCAACTTCCATGTGTGTCCAGTCCATGCCTGCCATTGAGGTCAGCCTGTCTCTTCCTTCTGTAGCCTGGAGCAGCACATGGTAATCCACACCGAGGAGAGGGAGTACAAGTGCGACCAGTGTCCCAAGGCTTTCAACTGGAAATCCAACCTGATTCGGCACCAAATGTCTCACGACAGTGGGAAACGGTTTGAATGTGAAAACTGTGTTAAGGTACGGTGCAGAACGTGGTGATGGGGGCAGCTCTGCCTGGGCGAGGGCGCTGGGACCAGGGGAAAGGGGTCTGGAGGACGGGTGACACATTTGGGCATGGTTTGGTGGCCTGGCATGGTGGGTGATGCAGGGTGAGTGGTGAACCCGGCCAGCATCTCTGTTGGGATGTGGTGCTCAGTCTTGCCATGAGCAGCTCCCCTCGGCCTTTTCCCGGGTATCAGAGTGTCTGCAGGGATGGGGGTGAGCTCTGTGCAGGGCTGGGGGTGAGCACAGCACACGTCAGAGGGTGAATGGGCAGCTCGGCACGGCTCAGGTTCCTCACCGTTTGCAGCGGGAGGTGAATTCCCTGCGCACCTCGCGCCAGGATCCGTGGTGACGAGCCCCAAAATGCAGCCAGGCTGGCACACAGACGCTCCTCTCCCCATGCTTTGGCTCCCTCCTCTCACAGCCTTTCCTCTTGCAGGTATTCACCGACCCCAGCAACCTCCAGCGGCACATCCGCTCCCAGCACGTCGGCGCGCGGGCTCACGCCTGCCCGGACTGCGGCAAGACCTTCGCCACCTCGTCTGGCCTCAAACAGCACAAGCACATTCACAGCACTGTCAAACCTTTCATATGTAAGTTGTCACGGCCATCACAGAGCTCTGCCTTGGGCTGTAATTGCACGTATCCTGCGGGGCCCCCCAGTACTCGCTGTCCCTCTGTGAGCAGCCGCGGTAATTTCATAGGTCAGAGCGCAAGATGAAATTCCGCAGTGATTTCCCCCCCCCCCTTCTCTTTTTCTCCCTGTTTTTTCAGCAAACACTGGTGGCAGTTTCTGACTTTTTGACAAGTTAAAAGCTGGGTCTCGCAGCGGTCCTGGCGATGCCATTTTCTCGTATCTTTTTCTTTCTCTCCTCTTTTTTTTTTGGCCTTAATCATTCCTGAATGCTCGTGTCGATGACATAAATAAAGAGCTGACACAGCCGGATCGAAATGTTGTTCAGGGGTGCCTCAAAGGATTTGGAATAGTCACAGGGACAGCGAGGTGTTCTTTAAAAAGAGGGCTTTTTTCCCCTTCCTTATTTACTGCATCTTTCATCTGGATAATGCTTGAAAGCCAAATAAATAGCAGATTAACGGTGTCCTTAGCGCTCTCTTTCAGGGGTTGTTTCCAATAGGGCATTTTCCCTTGGGAGCCATCCGTCTCCTTCCCCGTCGTTCTCAGGCTTGTGTATTTTTTTAATTGACACAGCACCTATTGGATTTTGAGAACTGTGCAGAAAGGCGGATCGTGTCACAACAAAGCCAGAGAAACTTTAGGGACCACTTCCTGACACTCTTCCAGCGCTGAACGGGATCTGGGTTTGATTCCAGGCTTTGATGTTTCAGTAGGGAAGCCACTGAACCCACTTCTGCCTTTTTTTCCCCGTTGGTATAATGGGAACAGTATGCAAGGGTATCCTGGGAGAGTCGTTTCATTAGTGTGCTCTGAGATAATCAGATGGGTGTCAGTGGAGGAAGAAAAAATACTCTTATTGCTCATTTTGATGCAATCTTTCACTTGCTGACGGGCACATGAAAGAGATAATTTGAATCTCACAGCATTGCTGCAGCGAGATGAATGATTTCTTCTCATAATCTCCTCACTCTCACCTCATAAGAATTAAGGAGTTGTCAGTCTAAATCAGTGTGTAAAACAACCGGAGACTGATTCAGCCTAGTTCAGATGTGCCAGGTGGAGTCACATGCGTGAGTATGGAATCCATTAGCAGCTTCAGGATTCGCTGGGCAGTTGTTCCTTCCCATTCAGTAGAAGAAAAGGGCTTTTTTGGGGGGGGTTGTTTGGTTTTTGATGATACTGTATTTGGCTTTAAAAAGAACCCCAAACCTGTAATTTTATAGCTGCAGAACACAGGACAGCAAGAGAGGACATTACTAAATCATTGTAGAATCAGAGACTTAACAAAATGTTCCAGTTTTCCCTATTTTACAGTGATGGTGTGAGCTCTCACAGCCATAGCACTTTTCTTCAGGGAATTCTGTGCAGTGTTGGCTGTATTTAGGAACTCTTCCTGGGGTGGAAAATGGAAGAGAGGACCCCAGTTCCCTTGGAAGACTTTGCATTTGTTATCCTTGGTCTTCTTACTAAGTTTTGCCATGTGGGAGCAGCGTAACTTCTATTTGGTAGTATTGCAGATACACTGACAATAACACAAACACCACCACCACCGTGTTGAGCCAGTGCAAACTGTTGCAAGTGCTCACAGTTGTGATACAATCTGCTTAAACAGATTAGCCACTTATTATCTGTGTCTGTGTGTGTCTTCTGAACCACGGTTTAGCGTCCGTCGGCACGTGGCAAGGGAGGTGGTTAAACTTGGAAAGGGGGAATTTTATCTGGGAAGAGCAAATACACAAACATCTTTAAAAGAAATCCTAAATGTGAATCCTAAAGATGGAGAAAAAGAGATATAGGGAAAGTCGTGCCTGTGTGTAGCTGTCAGTAATAGTGGGGAGGGAGGAAAAGAAAGGGGAAAGAAGGAAGGAGGAAGGAAGGACCACCTCATCATGGAGCTGGAGGATGAGTTGTCGGGAGAACTGGCATTTGGGCCTTTGCCTGCCCAGCTCCCAGCAATGCACTCTCCCTCTCTTTGTCTCAGTTCCCACATTTACAGAATGGTGATAGCAGCAGTTCCCTGGTGAAGGAAGTGTGTTAATTCACTAAGAAGCAGGATTTATTCCTATGCTGAAGGAGGCATCACATAATAAAAAGTTACAGCGGCTTGATGTAGAGAACAGTTTGGGTGGGAGTTTTTTCTTCCTTTGCCCTCGTCCTTCCACACCAGGCGAGCCTGCAGGTGAAAGGGGTCATAAACATTCACATTTTGAAAGCTTGGTATTTGCAGGTCGTTAAAGAGAGCGCTGATGTTGCCTTAACTCAGCACTGCCAGGGTGTCCCAGTAACTCAGTGAGTACAAGATCTCACCCTGCTTCTCACTGAACTGAGGCCTGGCTGGCAAAGTATTTATAGAACATCCCTGCGGAGTGGTTACTTACTCTTAATGGCATTAAAGAAAGGGTAGGTTTGATTAAATGTGGCAAAGTCATTCCCCCTTCAGCCTTCAGTGCTTCCTGCCATGCCAGGACTACAGGGAAAGCGACTAGCTCATGGAAATAGATATTATTATAATGCGTTATTACCTTTATTGAAACTCCCCACTCAGATTTCTATAGAGTTCTTTCTGGAGAGATCCTCTGGGAAGGTGGTTTGTCCAGAGGGAATGGTGGTGGTAGCTCTGGGCTGGCAGGTGGGTGAGGGCTGGGGGTTGGATGCAGCGTTGCTTTTGCATCCTGGTCCAGGCTTCCTGGGGCTGCCTCTTTACCTGTAACAAATATCACAGCCCAGTGAGGCTGCATAAGCCCTTAGAGAGGGAGACGCATTTCCACATGCTTGTAAACTGAAGAGACCAGCTGGCCTCATCAGCCTGATTTTATCTGGGGAGAGCTGAAGCAGAGCAGCTAAATGGTGGGATGACTTAGCAGGAGAAATGTGGAGGTGGGTTTCCCAAGGTCTGGTCCATGTGTAACCTGCTTGTTATCTCTCCTGTCCTTAAGGATGTGAGATTCCGGGGCAGGGTGGAAGGGGTGGGTGATGCTGGGGAATCTCCTGCTGAGCTCCCGCCACGTCCTGTTAATTTCATATGGCTTTTGCTGTTGGTTTCTGTTGACGCTTTAGGTGAGGTCTGTCACAAATCCTACACGCAGTTCTCCAACCTGTGCCGGCACAAGCGGATGCACGCGGACTGTCGCACCCAGATCAAGTGCAAGGACTGCGGCCAGATGTTCAGCACTACCTCCTCCCTCAACAAGCACCGGCGCTTCTGCGAGGGCAAGAACCATTACAACCCTGGGGGCATTTTTGCCCCTGGCCTGCCCCTCACACCCACTTCCATGATGGACAAATCCAAGCCCTCTCCCAACCTCAATCATGCCAGCCTGGGGTTTAATGATTATTTTCCATCCCGCCCGCACCCGGGGGGTCTTCCGTTCTCACCTGCCCCCCCAGCATTCCCTGCCCTCACGCCGGGATTCCCAGGGATTTTCCCACCCTCTCTCTACCCCAGGCCCCCCTTGTTACCACCCACACAACTGCTCAAAAGCCCCCTCAACCACACTGCGGACGCAAAGCTCCCGAGCCCCCTCGGGAACCCAGCACTTCCTCTGATCTCCGCAGTGAGCAACAGCAACCAGGCCGCTTCCGGAGAGGAGAAATGTGAAAGCAGCCTGGAAAACTCCTACCTGGAGAAGCTAAAAGCCAGGAACAGTGACATGTCCGACGGCAGTGACTTTGAGGATGTCAACACAACCACAGGCACAGATCTGGACACCACTACTGGCACGGGTTCCGACCTGGACAGTGATGCAGAGAGTGACAGGGACAAAACGAAAGATAAGAGCAAACAGATGGAGAGCAAGCCAGATTTTGTCAGCAGCTCTGTGTCTGCAAGTTCCACCAACAACACGAGTGAGATCCCTCTCTTCTATTCTCAGCATTCCTTCTTTCCTCCCCCTGAAGAGCACTTGCTGCCTACCACGGGGGCAGCCAATGACTCTATTAAAGCTATCGCCTCCATCGCAGAGAAGTATTTTGGGCCTGGCTTTATGGGGATGCAGGAGAAAAAGATGGGTTCGCTCCCATATCATTCCATGTTCCCTTTTCAGTTCCTCCCCAACTTCCCCCATTCCCTCTATCCTTTCACGGAGCGGACCCTCAATCACAACTTGCTGGTCAAGGCAGAACCAAAGTCACCCAGGGACCTCCACAAAGTCGGCAGCACCAGCTCAGAGTCACCCTTCGATCTCACCACAAAGCCAAAAGAGATTAAGCCAATCTTGCCGCCACCGAAGGTCCTGCCAGCCCCGTCCTCAGGGGAGGAGCAGCCGCTGGATCTGAGCATCGGCAACCGCATCCGAGCCAGTCAGAACGGAGGCAGAGAGCCACGGAAAAACCACATCTATGGGGAGAGGAAGCTAATGGCAAGTGAGGTCTTACCCAAGATTTCCCAGTCTCAACTGCCTCAGCAGCCATCCCTGCATTACGCTAAGCCATCACCCTTTTTCATGGACCCCATATACAGGTATTAACATACCCTGCCTTAAGTGTTTCCTCTAACGAGCTGGTTTTCTAGCTGTCAGCACCACTTGAGGCAGGTCAGGAATTAGGTTGGTCAGAAGGAGCAGTGAAGGTCTGCTCCAGTTGATTGTACTTCTCCTTTGTCCCAGCACTTTGAATTCTCTGAATCAGAAGGGCTGCATAATGGTGAGGAGTGCTCCTGATCAATATGTACTGAGCACATCCTTATTTTGATAACAAAGGAACTTGACCTATTTAAGGACTCTCCCACGAGCCAGCGCTAAGATGGCACTTCTGCTGGAGAGATGCCAGAGGTTTGATTCGATAAGAATGTAGAGTTCAGTGCCTCGGAGCCCGGGCTCGCATGGCTTGGGAATGAGTCAGGAGCCCTGGGAGCCTGGAAATGCAGCTCTCCCACTGCCTTACTTGATGGCCTTTGTGGGCTGTTTCACCTTTCTTCCTCCTCACCCCCCTTTTTCTCTCTCATTCCTGTTCTTAGAGTTTTCCAGTTCATAGGAACTGCTGCTTTGGACCAGCCTTCTGAGTCGTTTTTAGGTCTGGGGTAAGGTGTGCTATGTAAACACGTGGTAGCGTGTTATTACCTGCATCCCTCCCATATCACTGCTTGCAGACTCAATCTTGCTTAGAAAATAACAAGGGGTTTCGAGTTCCACTTGAAGCTGCTGTGTTTTGAGGAAGGCCCCATCCATTAGGTCCTGCCTAGAATAAGCATGGAAGGCATGCGCAGAGCAGATGGGATGAAGTTACCCAACTGCCAGTTCAGCTTCCAGACGGAATGAATTCAGAAGAAGGTGTAAAGGGAAGACTTGAGCCTTCTGTTGGTTCAGTGCTTTTTATAAAACCTGTGTCTAAAGGAAAATTGTTTGAAATTCAATTGGTTTAAGCTTTACAGTGAGGGTACCAGCAAGTTTGTGTATTACCCATCCGGGCCCTGGCACTACCTTTGTTATCTTTCTGCTACAGATAACTGTGTTTGTCACGTAGCAAATACCATTTGCTTCTTTTTAGCAAAGTCCACTGAGAAGAGGTACCCTGACCTAGTCTGATTTGGGCATTAACATGGCAATTAATTCTCCCTTAGGCTGGGCTGCATCATAATGTCCTTTTTGGTATGTGGGTTTGGCCTGGAGGGCTCCTGGATTCGGTGTCTGTAACTGCACAGGCAGTTCCTGGAAGGGGATGGTTAGTTCTTGGTTACTTGGGCTAAATACGAGTGTTGCAGGGGTGCCTTGCAGTAACCCAGCTATCAAGGGTCATGGATGCACACAGGAGCTGCTGGAAAGCCTCATAGCCGCCGCAGCGCGATGGTGTCAGCACTGGGGTGGTTCACTTGACAAAGGAGCATGAGCAGCAGCGGGTGGTGTGGCCTTCCCCGGGCTGGAGCAGGAGAACAGCACCTATGTCACCACCACACTGCATTGTACGGCTGATAACTGTGGGAAAAAATGATGTCAGTGTCTAGGCAGGCCAAGGAACTGTCAGCTGGGATGAGGATTAGGGAGCCCTCATTGCTTGCTATTAAGAACGCGTCTCTCGCTGTGCCAGACTCGCAGGGTTGATGCCGTGTTGCTCGCTCACACATTTGCCATCTGTGATGGAAACGCTGCATCACAGCCCGGGACATGTCGCGCATTCTGTCCAGGACCACCGCGGTCATCTCCTCCTGGAGACATCAGGGATGATGTAAACAGCCCCGCGTTTATTTTTGTACTTTGGGGAGCAAAATAAATGGGATGGAAAGGCAAAAGCTTCGCGTTACTGCAGGGTCCTGCCACCTCTGGGCATTCTCAGTAGGAACGTTAAAATAACACGGGTTGGAAAAGCCATTGCCAATTAAAATAGCAGCCTCGGGAAAACCGTAAAGGTCCAGAAGACAGATGGAAGTGAAGGATGGGGGCATCATTTGGTGCATTCCACGGGATGCATATAGTTTTAGTAATACATTAAAATAGAAAGTCAGCAGTGGAGTTGCTTGTGAATCAGACTCCTGATGTCATGAGCTAAACAGCAGAGCTTCCAAGTCCCAGCTTGAAAAATATGGAAATATTTTGTTTCTAAACTTCTCTTTATCAGACTCTCTCACATCATTTGGCTCCTTCATTTTTCTCCCAAAGGCCACTTAAATCCTTGACATTTTCTCCTGGTGATATAATTTAATGCAGCCAGACAGCCTGAAATCTGTGCAGTTTTTAGCTCGGCCTCGTTAAGGTGACGTTCTCAGGCACTGGGCTGAAAAGATCGGCTTAATCCTCCGGTGGCTGTGGAATTCTGCTCTGACGGGGAAGGCTCTGCGTGGGTTGTGTGCTCCTTGCCCGACACCAGGAGATGGGAAAGCTGCCTGAAATGCTGTCATTCGCTAAGGTTGGAGGTTTATGGTCCCCCCTGGAGGCTGGGGCATCCCCTGGGAATCGAGCTGGTTCCGGAGGGTAAATCTCCGCTCGGGACATTTGCTCTTTCGCCTTGTGTCAGGGAGAGACTTTGGGTTACAGATGCTTGAACTCACTCTGGTAAAAGCACGTACCTCCCAAAGCACGGTGGTTGTGACTGCCTTTCAGATGCAGCTCTTCCCTTGCCTTCTACCCAAGGAAAATTAAATGCAGATTAAATACAGTTCACTAAATAGCACTCTGCAGGACTCTTCTTTTAAACTCTTTGGTAATTTGATCCACACGCCAATCAGCTGAAATGCAGCAAAATAATTTGCTCTCATTTATGCCGGACTAACGTAGTTAAAATTACTCTTCCCATTGGATTTCTGCTGGCTGAGCTGAGGTGGACTCTGCTCCAGTGGTTTAAAGCCGCAGCTCCATTTGGTGGAGTTACTTTCATAACGCTTTGTTCCCATGGAGGAGATTCCAGTTTCTCTTCTTGGTGATTCCACAGCCTGGGTTCCCCAGAGCAGAATTGTTTGGGAAAGCAAAGCCAGAATGAGGAGCCTGCCTTTAGGAGCATTTATCCCTAGTAAGGTGCTTAAGTACGGAATGTTTGCGCGTGGAGCCATCAGAACTCAGGTTTTCAAGAGGCTTCAGAACTCTCCCACCACTTCCTGCCTCCCTACATGGTTGTCCACGTCTGGTCAGAGAAACTCACTGCAAATGATGCCTCAGCTGCAAGGGAGGAAATGGATATGAAACACCTGATGGTTTCCGCACACTGGGGGCTGCGAAGCTTGGCCCAGTGTTAACTCTTCAGATAAAGACCGATTCTCAAAGACCAGGCAGGGGCTGCTGCTGTGGACTCCAGAGCTTCTCCCACTCAAGCACTGCTTTTGCTGTAAATGTAGGGTTTTTGCATGACATTCCGTATGAGTAGAGGCTTATAAAGCACTGCAGCAGAGGCATTAGAAGGAGCACAATATTTTCTTAGTTGCCATTCTGACAGCTAAGCAAACACTGCCCAAAGGAGGGTATCCATTTTCGTGTCATTTCAGTGCTTTTTGTGAGGTAACCTGTGGGTCAGGATTTGCACTCTCCAGTAGAAGGGGGAGAAAGACGTTTGTGTCAAGAGGAGATCAGCCTCGTGTATGTCATTTAAACACCTCTGCAAACGGTTTGGCTGGTTTTTTGCTGCCTGTGAGGTATGTAACCCTCTGTGTTGTTGTCCAGCAGGGTGGAGAAGCGGAAGGTGACAGACCCTGTGGGTGCCCTAAAGGAGAAGTACCTGCGACCCTCCCCGCTGCTTTTTCACCCCCAGGTAAAAGCAGTAACGTTACAATGTGGTGCTGGTTGAATGCTAAGGAATTGGAGATGGAGCTGGTGCTGGTGCAAACAGGCCATTGGATCAGGCTCTTCCTCATCCAAAGGCCCGGCTGGAAGCTCCTCCTCTTTTACTTTCAGATACTTATAATTTCCTGCCTGCTTGGAGGAGGATGGTAGCTGTGCCTTGCTGTTTCTTTTGCATTAACAGAAGAACAGGGATGAGGTCTGGACAGCTCGTATAGTCTGCCAGACTCCCCTTCCACATGCCACAATGCCTATGTAATTTTCCCATTGGGAACACCTGGTGCAGTCATTTGCAGTAGTGCAAAGTGGAGAAGGACTGTTCAGCACCAGGCAGTAGCATTTTACACCTGCCTGCAGTTCCCTTACACCATCAAGAAGGTGTAAAATTGCAGGGTAACATAGAACTGGGGCTTGGTCCTGCCTGCTCCTAAAGGTGATGGATGGGTTGCTCAATGGAGAACTCATGTTCTGTCCTTCCTGCACAGCTGCTCTAGTCTCTGTTCTCTGACACCTCATGGATATTTGTTCTCTCTGCATCTCCTTTGGGTCTGAGTCACTGCTGAGTGATGGGAAACGCTGCTGGACAGATTTCCCATTGGACAGTGGGCCAGGAATGCCACCCCATCACCCCACCAGGCCTCTGCCCACAGTGTTGGAATGGCACAACCAAGGCCAGTGCAACCAAGGCCGCTCATGAGAATCACCCCACTTTACAAACCCACTTATCTTATGAGCCATAGCTAAACTCTCCGAGAAGTGATGCTGCTCTTTGTCCTTAGGATTCCCTGCTCCATAATGGTAATGGAGCAAGCTCTGCCGCACTCTGCCCCGCATTGTCCCCCGTGTGATGGTTACCAGCGATCCTCCATCTCTCCTGCCACAAACACACGCAGGGAGCTGGGCTCTGTCGTCGTTATTGTGCTCTGCTTTATATTCACATGCATTGTTCTCCTCTGATACTGTTTCCCACCTTAGATAAATAACTCGCAGGTTTGTGAAAGCTGGGTCCTGGTTGCTTTCACAGCTAAACTTAGTTCCCTCATTGTTTCACATCAGCCTCAGAGTTTGGTTAATAACTTCCCCCGATTTTTCCTTCGTAGAGGCTGGATAATGGTGACAGGCTGGCCAGGAACATCCTGTGTTTGTGTGAGTTAGAATAGTGGGGATATCTGCCTGTAAAGAATCTGATAGCAGGGAGGAGCTGGTGTGGCAAAGCAACCCAACAAGACGATGAGAAACGTACGGGCCCTGAGTAGGAGCAGGCAGTGGGTGGAAGGTGATTAACATTGTTCCTGAGATCCTGACCACGTCTTCTTCCCATGGCAGTGAAAAGATGTGGAAGGTCTGGTTATCTCTAATAGCTTATCAAGCAGAATAGCCTAAAATTTACAATCACTCAAGCCCAAAGCTTCCTGATAACTCAGCTTTCATAAAGTGGGTGGCTGTGTAAAGATCACCGATCTAGGGAGCTGCTGTTCCCGTGCTGTGGAGTCAGTCGGGTATTTCTAATATGGTTTGTTCCGGAGTATGGCGGGGTGGGGGGAAGATTCACCAGATCCCCATCCAATATTATCCTGGATCTTTTCCTTTAGAAGTCATATTTTCAGGGAATCCTGCTCCTGGCTTCATTAAGAGCAGTGTTCACGTACGGGGTCAGCTAGGGGCACCCTCTACGTGCGTTTCTCTGAACACGAGTCTGGTCTCAGCCTTTTCTTCTGTGAACAATTCCCCATCCCTCATGGAGGGCCCTGGGTGGGATGTGATCATGCCAAAAGATGTAATAGAGGCTGAGCATTCAGCATTCAGAAGATGCTTTCTCTCCCAAAATGAATTTCAGGCCACTTTTCTTTCTTAGCCAGTCATTGGCAGTGGTTCCTCTGCTCTGATGGCAGTTCTTCTCCCATTGTCTCTTTTAAATGAACCCCTGGACAATGTAAAGAAACGGTGGAACTTTCTGAGAACTTAATGGAAAAGCCTTTTCTCACCTGTTAAGTTTTCTTTTCTTCTCCCCTTCTTTTTTATTATAACCAGGCAGTTGTTCCCTAAATAGCAAAGTGCCTTTGCCACTGGAGAGGCTACGGCCGGGGCTTAGCATTTTAAAACAAGCCTACGGCTATCAAGCCAGCAAACATCTCTGACTAAGTGCCTAAAGAACAGGGCACAACAAAAGATAGCTCCAGGTACTCCGGCAAAGGGCTGAGTGGCACAGCTCTGAAAGATCCGGATAGCATTTTAACGTGATGGTTTTGTTACATGACTGGCAGCTGGGGCAGAGCTTTTGCTGTAAATGATCAAGGAACCTTTTCAAGTGGCTGGCGCTAAGTATTACTTACTATTTATCATGGGCTGGGAGCCTCCAACTAAGGGGCCGTGGATCTATTATCAGGAAATGGGTTTTACTACTCCTCTTTTTTGCAGCTTATGAATGGTTGTCAGCCTTCCACAATGTAGGCTTGGGTGATTAAGACAACTTTTTCTTTATGGTCGTACATTTTAAACAATATCTTGGCTCTTTTCCCTGCCCCCCCTGAGCCCAGTTTAATAAAGTGTAAACGTGCAAAAGGTCAGCCCTTCCTGTACAATAGAGCATCTAGTTTTGATCTATGGCTTCCTACTGCCTTCCGCTCGCTCCGCGCTCGGGCTGACTCCGCTCGGGCTCCCGGCTGTCCCGCTGATGTCATGGGCAGGGAGGAGGCAGCTTTATTGCTGCCTTGTTTGCTTGATCCCTGTTTTCTGCTTGGTGTCTTGGAAGTGCTCTCAAGAGTGCATAAAAGTGAGCGGTGGAGATGTCGGCAGAGTTCTCCGAGTTGCATTTCTCTCTGAGATTTGGATTTCCTGTTTTGCTCTCAGGAAAGTACAAGTGGGTTTCTTTAGGCAGGAGGTTTGTGCACGTCCTTTGCTTTTTCTTTTTTTGCACACACAACTTTTTTCTTGCCTTCTTTGCTTTCCCCTTCGCCCCTCTCTCCATGTTTTTCCCTTTCTCCCTCTTTTTTGCAGTGGTATTTCATCCAGTGTTTATGTGAGAATGTGGCTATTGCCGAGTCATAGAATTCCAGCCTGGTTTGGGTTGAAGGGACCTTAAAGCTCATCCAGTTCCAACCCCCTCCCACAGGCAGGGACACCTTCCACGAGAGCAGCTTGCTCCAAGCCCCATTCAACCTGGTCTTGAACACTGCCAGGGATGGCACGAGTCTCTAGGCCTGTGTGCCTGCACCTCCCATCTGGACATTGATGTGTAGGTTGTGCTCCTCCAAACCATAACTCATCCAGCCCCAGCTCATGTAGAGTATTTTGGCTGGAATTGCACTGCAGGAAGCTCAGCCATCTCCCCCACACCCTTCCATCACCTTTGCTGGCTTCTGAGCCTTTCTTACATGTCATTAAGATGCTGGCCCCTTTGCTAGGCAAACTCTCTATGGACCTGCTCCATCCTGAGTCTGATCTTAACTCCTCCTCTTCACCCCTCCAGCCTCAGCCTCTCCCCTGTCCCAGCTCCCTGGTCACGCATTCCCCTGTGCCCCCTCCTGCTCTGCTTTGGCCAGGATTCTTCTGCCTCCTGCCCAGAGCTTCCCTGTCCTTTCTGACCCATCGTTGCCTGCTGACCTGCCTGCCTGCAGCTCACTGCTGCTTCCCTCTGAGCCCAGCAAAAGCAGCAGCAGGCTTTGACCAGCACACCGGTGCTGAAAGATGGTTTATGCACTTACATTGTTTTCCTGTGGATCTTTATGACGTGAGGCCTTGCCTTGTCCTTGCAGATGTCAGCCATAGAAACAATGACAGAGAAACTGGAGAGTTTTGCAGCCATGAAGGCAGACACTGGCACCTCCCTGCAGCCCCTTCCACATCACCCCTTCAACTTCCGATCTCCACCTCCCACGTTATCGGATCCCATCCTGCGCAAGGGCAAGGAGCGTTACACCTGCAGGTAAGGGCCTGGGCACCCCAAAGAGGAGAGGCCGTGCCTGCAGCACCTTATGCAGCATCCGTGGGAGAACATCAGCCAGCTGGAGCATCAGACAGCAACGTGCAGCAGAGCAACCCCACATGGACATCTCTGCTGTCTTGGCAGGGGTGGGAGGAAAAACAAGAAGCAGCAGAATTAGAACAGAGCATTCTGATGACTAACTCCCTCTGAAATAGCTTGTTTTGTCTGGTAGAAAATCAGCATCTTCTGTTTTCTTTGTAATTTTCAATAACCTTGAGAGCAGATCTGGAGATTCTCAAGCAAACAGTATCCTCCAAGCTGAGTTTCTTGTAACAGATGCCGTGGTTTCCAGTGCAAGTGCAATCACAGCGATGTCCAGTCTCAGCCAGGCAAAAGATTGGTATTTTACAAATGGCATACAGTAAACAGCTTTCTCAAGCACAGTTGTATCTACAGAAGTACTTAGGTACTCATTGCAGCTCTAAAAGCTTGTATGAGAGCAGATCACTAGGGAATAAAAACCTCTGCCTGCTTATGCGGTTTTACCTGCAGCTACTGGAGGTTCTTGTGGTGGCTCCCACTGCATTTGTCTTGGGTGCAGTAAGGGGGTATGGGTTTTGTTTGATGTATCTCTTAGTTTCATTTGCCACAACAGCTGGGGGCTCAGATGTCAGCTGAATATTGAGGTTTCTACCTAAAAGAGGAACTAAACTAATGTTTAGTTATGCACTCACAAGTGCACATTTGGATTTTCATTGTTGAGGGACACTCACAGTAACTGTTCATGCTCAGGACATCTGAAGGTACTGAATGTCTTACGTTCCTTTTACAGCAGTAAGCATCAGGTTTCATGGTCACTGAATGTAACCCTTCGTCCTTAGTATTTTATTTCCCAGTGAATATTTTTATTTATACCTCCCTTCCTTTCACTGTGAATCAGATTTATTGGGGAACACCATTCCTTCTCTGATTTCATTTCCTATTGCTGCATTTCCTTACTCCAAGCAGGCTGTCAGACTCACAGCGGTACCTCCTGATAACAGTAACACAGTGCTGCAGCATTTATCTACAAGGAAATGCTGTGAATTCCAGGAGGGATGATCAAGTCCATTCCGTATGATGAGCAGCTAAATAGGGCAATAGAGGAGATCTATAAAAGTCTCCAGTGCAGTATGACTAGGTAGTGATTAATCATCTGCATTCCTTAATGCAGGAACGAGGTAGCATCAAATGCAGTTACTGAGTGACAGGTTAAACCAAGCAGGAGGTTCTTTCACACAACACACAGTTCAGCAGAGGACCTCGCTGCTGTAGGAGGTGGTGAATGTCCAAAGCTTACGTGCATTCAAAAAATAGGTGGGAGAAACTCAGCAAAAGGGTCCCAAACACAAGTATTCAGCCTTAGGCTCAGGAGGATCTCCAGTTCAATGGAAGCTGGGAAAATGCATTGGGGATGCATCACTACAATCTTACTGTGTTCCTATGTGCATGTCCAGGTCTCCAAGGTAAGCTGCTAAGTCAGCCAGCATCTAGGGATGTGCTGGGTGTTTGGGTAGGGTTTTTCTTGCCCTTCCCATATGTCCTGTTGCTCTGCCCCTCTGGAGATGGGTCACACACACTGCGAATCCCATTGCTCTGGAGTGGGCATCGCTCGGGTAGTTTTGACCTCCGGGTCTTCCTCCCTCAGAACATGGGCTCCTGGAGTTACTCCTGCACAAAGGGGTTTCCTGATCGTGAGCGAGGGGCCGGTGGTGGCTGGCGATGGGGGTTCGCAGCCATGTGGTGCGCAGGATGCTGTGCACTGATGGCGCTTCGGCTTTCCCCCTCCAGGTACTGCGGGAAGATCTTCCCACGCTCGGCAAATCTGACCAGGCATCTGCGGACACACACTGGAGAGCAGCCCTACAGGTGAGGCTGCCCCCCAGACAAAGCCCCTTTCCCAACACGCTCCTCATTCACCACCACGCTGTTTTT
The DNA here is from genome assembly GCF_037157495.1 of Lathamus discolor. Lineage (NCBI taxonomy): Eukaryota > Metazoa > Chordata > Aves > Psittaciformes > Psittacidae > Lathamus > Lathamus discolor. The sequence continues at coordinate 7,142,699 of NC_088899.1, read as the reverse complement.
GTTCCTTTCTGTAAAGCTGTGCCAACACAATTCCGCGGTCCTGTAGCATTACATCTAATGATTCATAGGATTGTATATTATGTGTACCAGCCAAAAATAATCAGGCTTGGCAGTTTGAAGATAGACACTTAACTTATATTTAGATGTATGCTGGCGAATGAGTGGTCTGATTTGCAGTGTTGTTCGACACTCACGTTAACCATTCATCTCAAGGACAGCTGAAGGTGCTGAATGTCTCTGAAAATCGGGCTGTTTTGAAGGGCTTGCCAGTAAGCTAACTGCTGGGTCTGGCTAGGTTGCTTTTTTCTTTTCCTAATACATATTCAGAGGTGCCTGGTGTGGTGGATCAAAACCCCAAAAGAAAAGCCCTGTAGTGTGTCCACTTGAAAACCTAAGTTAGGGAGCATCCTGCCTTAAATCACATAAACAGAGTGATGAGAGGGGGGGAATCCATGTGGTGTGTCCCCTCTTTGGCGGGTGTGGAGGGCAGAAGGCTGAGCTCTTTTCTGCTGGCTGTGGACAGGACAGGCTGGGTTTTACAGGTCACTTTGCATTGTGTCTGTGCAAAAGGGCACAATGTGCAACCAGGCACTTCCTTCCCAGGGCAGCACCCTGTGTGCAGGCAGGACCCCCCTGGGCACGCACCAAGGGTGCTGCTCTTAATGGGACTTCTGGGCCAGTGAGCCTGGGAGATGGGAATACAACTCACTAGAAAATACATGTAAGTACGTGTGTGTATATGTAGGCGTACGAGGGAATATTCCTCCTGCAAGACCAAGTGGGAATTTCCACCCCCCGTATTCCTCCTCGTGTTTTGCAGTCACTGTCAAAAAGCTTTGTCAAAAAATACTCTTTAATAGCTGCATCCACGAGCAAAACCGAGCGAGTGATGGCTTGAGAGCCTGCTGAAAGTCAAGCACTGTGTTTTCCATGATAGGAGTGCTTCACGCGTTGTCAGACACCAGTAACAATTCAAACTTCTGGGTAGCTGAGAGTATGGTATTCCCATACACAGAAGCTCACAACCAATCTAACACAGTCGTTATTACGCAAAGCAAAACACGAATTCATGAGCAGCAAACAGGCAAGTGCTCAAATCCATCGCAGTTTCATGCTTAGTTTAAGTTAAGAAGCTACTTCTCCCACGTTGTAATCCCTGGTACGGCGAGAGCCCAGTGTTTTTTCCATGCAGAGTCATACAGAATCTTGAGCGTAGACATGAGGTAAATTAAAAACAAAAAGCCCCTCTCCGAGCAGACATATATTTTGGAACCAGTCCCCGTTCTGATTTTCTCAGTTGCGTTATTTGATAGGCCTTGAATGAACGCAGTGTATTCACTGCGCACCCCTGTCTGACTAAAATGCTTGCTCCCGATTATTCAGAGATTGTTAGTTCAGTTTTCTTCCAAAAAAGGAGACTCGCAACTTAACAAAGGTTAGGAAAATAAAGATTTATTTGATCTGGTCTTCTCCCAGAAAATGGCCTGTGTGGGTTTTTTGTAAGGTTTGACTTCTGGACAATGTTGCATTCTAATGGCACTCCTGAGAGTTAGGGCTGCGCTTACAGAGGAGCTCAGTTATCATTGATTTTCTCTTGCTCTCAGAGAATTGAGCTTTCCAACTTTGGCAGCGGGAATTGTTTTGGGAGCTTGTTTTTGAAGTGACAACTTGACGCAGGTAAAAGGAGGTGCTGCCTTCCCGGTGGTGCACTCATGTCTGTCTTCTGGCTTGTGATGAGTGCAGTGGTTTTGTTTCCTTTTGACTCTGCAGTGTTAGATATTCACCCCAATGCAAACTAAAATGTCCTTAAAGCTGACACAAACTGACCAGGTCTCCAAGCACACATCAGGAAACACGGAGGCCAGAAGAGAAGGTGCTTTGGGTTTGACTCCTGGTTGTCAGTGAGAAGTGATGTATTTTTCACCCAGTCACTTAAACTTCCCAGGAGTCTATTTAATGCGTAAAGGAGTTAATAGCACATGAGCAGTAAGGAGGCAAATGAATTCTTTTTGGAAATGGGAAGTGCTGTGTGGTTTTGGAAGAGTAAGAAATACCTGGTAATGCACTGCCTAAAAGCATCTAACACGGAGTAGTGCGTATTTCAATCCCCAGTGGCAGGAAGGGCTGCCAAACTTACCTGTTTCTTTCAGTGAAAGGCAAAATAAGCTGGGCCTGTAAAATCAAGTCAGACTTACCTGGAAGCTCAGGTCATAGACCCAGGGCTTTGTTATCATCTGAGCTCACCAGCACAACCAGAAGAGGCTGGTTTTAGTGATGTTCTGTATGCTTAGAGCACAGGAAGGCCGGGGTGTGCTGCAGTTGTGGCCTTGCCTCTTTGGTTTTGTTTCCATTCTCTGGTCTCGCTGAATCACATGAACTACATAAACCTACATAAACCCCAGGCTGGGAACTGCTAAACGCTGTTTGATTCAGCAGGACTTGTATTTTCTTCTTTCGAATGCCCATTCCCTCCAGGATGCCATCTAATTGATTCTTGAATTACCCCCAGTCCTGAAGCCTGCGCGGCTGCGATCCCTCTATAAAGATGTGCTTCCTGACGGCTGTTTTGAATTTGTTTTCCTTTCATTTCCTTTTCAGCCCCCGTGTCCTGTTATCTGCAGTAAGCAACTGGAGCTGACATCTCCCGTGTCGTTTAAGATGCTTCACAGTTCAAGGAGCATCTCTTCTTTCTCAGTTTCTTTTTTAATACGTAGCTTAAATTCATCCCTGCTATAAAAGCGCTGGAGATGAAGGAGTTCCTCAGTAGGTGTCCGCGTGCTTTACGCTTCGTTACTGCACTTCTGTCTTTGCAGCTCACATTCAGCATCAAATAAGTGTTCATTCTGCAAGTGCTGCCGTGCTGTTGGAACTTCACAAAGCACTGTATCACATGCTGTACTGCCACATCTGGAGTGGTACCAAACTGCTGTAGCCAGGCAGCAATTAGCTCCGTTCTTCTTTTTGAGGTTTTGCTGGGCTTTGCTGCCTGGTTTTCCCCAGGTACCTGAGCTCCCTCGAGCCCTGAGGGTCGCCTGCCATTCTTCAGAGCTCCAATTCCACTTCGGCTCCTTCCCAGCCATCATTCACTCCCGCTTTGTATTTTTTTAGCCCATTGGTGAGTTACTTTAAGCTGATGAGGACGAACCTTTACGAGCGTTTTGTCAGTGTGTTTACAAAGCAAATACTGCTGCTTTGGAGTTTTATTCTCCTCCTGGCTCTGTGTTCACCTCTTCCCGGATTTTAAGCTGGTTCCCTCTGCCTGGATCATTTATTTAGATTAAAACCAGCAGAGATCCAAGTACCGACCCCTCTGGGGCCACAAATAACGCAGGCCGTCTCCCTCATCCCTTTGCTTTCAGACGTCAGCTATTGCTCCTTTCGAATGCCCCTCTGTTTCCTATTTTTGTAACAAGCTCTTTATCCTCTCTCCGTACCCTACCCTGGATCCACATAGCTCATAGCAAGGACCTGTCAAAGGGGACTTTTCAAAGACTTCCTGAACATCTAAATAAATGGACATGCAGGAGGCCAGCTCGCTCTTGCCGTGCGCATGCAAAGGCTCCCTTTGAAGTCACTGGGACTGCTCCTGTGAGTAATGGAGGCAAGACCCAGCCCAGCAGACACAAATGAGGGGGGATTTGGCTTTGATGGACATCGAGCTGGTGGGGACAGGCGGGGTGCACAACCCAGAGACAAGGAGGGGGCTGCTGGTGACGTGCTGGTAGAGCCACGCTGGGCACAACCACCTATGGAAGTCCTGGGAATAGCAGGGATTCTGGAGCGTCAGCTGGTTTGGACATTTTGGTCTTCTAAAGTGCTGAGGAGTAGAAGCTGCCGAAGCCTGGCAGCCTCTGAAAGCAGAGTCAGCAGCGGGGCTGGTGGACAGGAGGAGAATAAGAGCTGCAAACCCATGAGTGTTCAGCTCTCCGTGTATACACTGTGCTTGTTCTTGCTGATGTTCAAATAACCTCTTGTTTTCTTTAGTTGTTCAGTTCCTTTTCTTTCTAAAAGTGACAAAACCTTTTGAAGTCTGAGAAAAGTGTGATTTCAAAAGAGATTTTGCTTTCTTGCGAGGTTAAGCAGCGTAAAGGTTCATTCCTTGAAATGTCTGTTCCTGTTGGTGATACAGCAGTGGGAAATTCGGAGGTGGGCACGGAATCCATAAACAGGCAGCGAGGGAGAGTGTTTCATAAATGTATCTCTGCAATTTAAAACCCAAAATATCCATTTATTATTAGAGAGCAAATAAAAATCACAGCTGTGGCACATCTGGAAATCTCTGTGTTTCACAGCATAGATGTTTCTGCCCTCGCACCTCCTTCCTGCAGCTGAACCTGTTGTGTCTGTAGGAAGCAGAACTACGTCCTGGGTGTTGGGGCAAAGCCGGGTTTGTACTTACATGACACAGGCCCAAGGTGAGCTCTTGTGTGCCCGCTTCACACATTGAACCGATGGCATTCCCAAAATGAGCACAAATGCCCCATCATCTTCATGCCTTATCCAATAGGAGCTCAGCTCAGCGGGATGGACTTGGCTCTCGGTTACAGCAGCACAGAGCAGTTCTAAACCAAGTGGGTTTATTCTGGAATTACAAGGGCTTAGGAACTGTTTTCATTTTGTCCTCAAAGTGCCCAGGATTTACAGAGGTTTGTAGCAGAGAAAGGAGTTTACTTCTCATAGGGTTTGGAAGTAGAGCCGTGAGGAAAGCAGCTTTGCTGAGGTACAGCTGACATATTTAAAGGGAGATCTGATGAGGGACTCGGGCAGATTCAAAGAGGAATTCGGTTTTCTGTAGCTTTAGGGCTGAAGCACTTCACTGCGGCTCAAAGCTGCCCTCTTCAGTCCATCGGCTGCGATGGAGGAGCAGGAGGAGGAGAGGGCTGAGCTCCCGCAGCCCCTTGCTTTAGCAAAGCCTTGTTTTTATTCCAGCACATCCACCGTGGGTCCTGCAGAGGTTCGTTTCAAAGAGGGAACATTTCTTCACTCAGCAGTTTCCCTGGACGTTCTGGCTCGGCTCCTCACATTCCACGTTTTTTCATCATAAACCAGATATTCACTGCACAGGAGTAAATCTTATCCTGTTTGGAAACGACAGTGTATTTCTTGGGAGCTATTGTACTATAATAACCATAATTACCTTTAAAGGCATCTGTGCTGCCTACATCCCGAGGACCACAAGGAATGTCACAAATAAATCTGGAGTGTTCTGTATGTCCAGATAACTGTGTCATGGAGGGATATGCTAGCTAATAACTACGGGATGCATTTAACCTCCCTTCTTTCTTCTCCTTCTGTCTTCGTTTTCCTCCCTCCACAGCCATATTTCAGCTGCTTCCCCTGCGAAGGGAGAAGGGTGGAAGAAATAAATTCACCTTCCTTGTTTTTACATTCGTGTGTGGAAAAGTAATTATTTTGTTTAAAACTCATATTTGTTTGGACGACTCGCTTCTTAATTAATCCTAATCCTTCCTTTGTGCTCCGTGAGTAACAATAATATCAGATTTGTCTGGAATGATTAATGCCTTGTGCTTCCCAGGTCCTCCGCTGAGTAAAGATTTATAGACCAACATTTTCTGGCTTTCTGATAGTGAGATTTTTCTCTTTCTCCCTTTTTTTTCCCCCTCTCACGTTGCACTCTTTGGCATTTGCCTCTATTTTTCAGGTGTAAATACTGTGACAGGTCATTCAGCATTTCCTCCAACCTCCAGCGGCACGTTCGAAACATCCATAACAAGGAGAAGCCATTCAAATGTCACCTGTGTAACCGATGCTTTGGGCAGCAGACCAACCTGGACCGGCATCTTAAGAAACACGAGCACGAGAACGTTCCAGGTAGGAAGGGGCATGGCTGGGGGGTGCTGGAGGGAGAACACCCCATGCTCTGGTCTCTCTGGTCCTTGGGAAGCCTTTCTGGAATGCATGATCATGATGCTGTCCTCCTGGGGACACGGTGAGACCTCCTGGTGCAATGCAGATGTGGACACGTCAAGCTCTGCCAAGGGTTTTCAACCTGAAATGCATCTGTAGGTACGTGCGAAGTTCAAGAAGATGAACAGGCTTTGCCTTCAGGTAAAAACTGCAGGAGGAAATTCCTGTGCTGAAGCCAGCTAAGTGATTTCCCAGCCTAGGAAAGTCAAATAATTATGGAATAGTTACAGGCAAACAGCTCTGCAATGGTAGTGATTTTAAATTGTCTACGCCATCCATAGACGCTGAGTATCACCTCTGTTTCTCACTGTTGTTCCAGTCTGGAAAACATGAGCTTTGGTCCGTGAGATTTCTCTGAAGGATTAAGTCATTGGTACATAGCGAGAGGATTGTTGCTAATGTGCCTCCTTTCTTTTTCGTCTTAATAATACCTTTGACACTGTCCAATTGTTTCTCCTGTTCTCTTTTCCTGTTTCTCCCCTCAGTGAGCCAGCACTCCGGAGTCATTACAAACCACCTTGGGACCAGTGCCTCTTCCCCAAACTCGGAATCAGACAACCATGCACTTTTAGATGAAAAAGAGGATTCGTATTTCTCTGAAATCAGAAATTTTATTGCAAATAGTGAGATGAACCAAGCGTCAGCTTTAGCAGATAAAAGGTAGGGAAGCAAATCAGTCTTTTCAGCTATCTACCCCCATCACAAGCCTTGTTTGGACTGAGCAGTATTTCAGCTGCTGCTGTCCTGGTTTCACAAATGGCTGTTGAATATCATTACTAAGGTTTAAGTCCGAAATGCAGGGATGAGAATTCCCCATCACAATGGGATCCACGTGAAGAACAGTAAGAAGTGTGGAACACGCTGATGGGAAATTTCTGGTGGAGATGTTAATCTTACTTTATGTCGCTTGGGGGCATCCTGCTGGGTTCCACGTCCATAGCACTGGTGATCCCACTCTTGTTCTCCTAACATAATGTAGAACTGCTCTGGTTTTGGAGTCTGCCAGGCCCATAGGGCATGAACAGCAAAAGTAATGAGACAGAGTATTTTGGCTGGCTGTTAGATTACACCGTGAGGAAGCTTCCTCCTGGTGGCTTGAAGGGAGATTGTTAGAGCACAGTAGCACAAGAAGGAAATCTGCTTGTCTCACAGATGCTTTATTTTAGGGGACAGAAAACCATAATTTAAATCCAGACCAAACAAGATTCTAGTTTCAAAGGCGTTGAGGTTGGTGTATACTTGACATGGTTATTAGTCCTTAAGGGGGTGATTTTTAAATGCCTGAAATATGTTGGTTTTCCTTTTCCTTGCAGTTTAAATCAGAAGTATATGTACATAAATGTGTCTCTGTATTCATCTGTACTGCAGTGAAACTGCATGACTTACACATTTGGCATTTTCTTCTCCTTCTTCTTCTTCCCCCTTGACCAAATATTTCAGGCCAGAAATCCAGGATATTGATGGCAATTCCCAGTGTCATGGATTAGCAAATGAGAAAACAGAAGATGTGGACGATGAAGACGAAGAACTGGAAGAGGAAGATGACGACAGCCTGACAGGGAAGTCCCAGGATGAAACGGTATCACCCACCGCAGAGCCCCGAGGAGCATTTGAGGATGAAGAGGATGAAGAGCCCACATCTCTCACCATGAGCTTTGACCACACCCGAAGGTGAGGAGGGCCATTCATTCCCTTCGAGAAGTCGAGCGGGGCTCAGACTCCTGACCCTGTGTCGTGGTAGATTGTGAGTGCTGCTCTTTTGTTGTTGGAGCCATGTGTCATACCTCCAGTTTGATGTAAGCATTCACCTCAGAGATTCCATTGTCACCATGGTGGGGGACACGAAACAAGTGGACTGCAAGGAGAATCTGTGCTGAGGTGTAGGTGCAAGACTTGAGAAGCTCATATCAGAACAGTTAGTCCAGCACAGAAACCCGCATTTTCAGGGTACCACAGCTCAGAGGATAACGTATTTCCCTCTAAGTCACTTTCAGAGTGAGGGAAGAGGCGTATGTCTGCAGTCTGGTGTGTGCCCTCTGCCCATTTTAGTTGTAGCCAAATGTTGACTTCAAGTCAGGTTCTCAGAGCTCTGGGGAAAAGTGAAGCTTTTTTTCTCAAGGTCAAGCCATGTTAGAGACCTCTCAAATTAAAGTTCATGGCACATAGCGTAGGCTTAGCTTGCTTTTTGCCTCAGTTTCCTAGATGGTATTTGTAACAGAGGATGCAAAGTAGTATCTGACTTGATTTCAGTGCATCCCTATTTTCATTGCAACCCAAAGAAAGCACAGCAGTGGATTCAAGACATTGATCCGGTGTCAAACATCCCCAGGAGTGCACAGCATCCTCCCCACAGGCAACCAAAGGGAACTGTAGCCACGCTGACTCACAGATAGCGATGCACCAATGCTTGTGTGCGCACAGCCATGCTCTCCACTTTTTCTTTGCTCCTTGCATTGTGTGTCATGTTGGTGTTTGTCCGTCTGTCCGTTCACGCATGTGGCTTGTGAGTCCCCCGTGGTATGTGCATGCAGGCACTGGGTTAGCAACACTCACTTTGGCTAGATGTGAACGGTGAGATGAGCTAACAACAGGTCAACCCCTTCCCCTGGTCATTGGTACAGGTGTATTGAGGAGGACGAAGCCGGCCTGTTAGATTTGGAGCAGATGCCGAATTTTGGGAAGGGGCTGGATCTTCGCAAAGCAGCCGAGGAAGCATTTGAAGTTAAAGATGTGTTTAATTCCACCTTAGACTCTGAGACAATAAAACAGACTCTGTACAGGCAGGCTAAAAACCAGGTAGGTATATTGCAGAACATTTTACCTAGCTCGCCGCCAGCACGTGCAATAGGATTAGCAAGCAGCTGGCCTCAAACAGTTGAGGTTTATTTTCCCCTTCCAGTGACCAGGAATTCTAGCTGTAATGTGTGGATCATGTGGACTGTGTCTTGTTGCAACTGTGCTGAAACGGAGGAGAAACGGAGTGGGCATCCATCCTAGGTGACCAGGTCAATTTACCCCATAGCCTGTGCTGTGAGAACATGCTTGTAGAGAAAGATAGAGGCGTCTGTCTGGTTTTATCTGTGTGTATAAATGTTTTTATGACTACTGTTCATTTATACTTTGGGCTGGGTCTTCAGTTGAGTCCCTTTCTAACCTTCAAGCCACAGAATTTGTCATGAAATCTGTTTTAAATGTCCAGCAAAGCAGCAGCTGAACACAGTTGCCAAGCAGAACGTGATTTCCCCGTGATTTTCCCCCTTCACAGTAGCTGCAAGTACTGAAGCTGGGGAAGGTCTGCTTGGAGATAGGACACAGCTTGGTTCTGGGTGAAACCAATTCGAACACAAGCCACTTGCCTGACTCTTACGTGTGTCCTGTTACTAATATGCCAAATGTACTAACCGTGTAGGAACAGCTTGCTCTTTCACAGTTTGTACTACATTGTTAGGCCCAGGCTGTGCTTGGATGGGGAGGGTATTTTTCTTCTTGAATCCATTTTGTAGTGTATGAGATGCAGGACTGGTTACACTTAAATGCCATCAAGTAACCTGAACAGTTCTAACCGTCTCTGGTGGAGGACATACAATGGTAGAACAGCATTTGTGTGAGCAGCACAGCCCCTCTGGCTGGCTTTTAAGCAATTTTAGAAGCGTGCATGTCCATAACAGTACAAAGCTGTGCATCTTCCAGCACACACCTACAGTACATCGGTGTGTTGACTTGGCAAGTAGCTCTTGACTCTTGCTTTCAAGAGGAGAGGCAGAAGTCGGAAAACTGGTTTATACTGTCCCCGTTAGAGTTGCATTACTAAGGGTCCTAATGACTAAGGGTCCTACTGTGGCAAGCGTGGTACTTATGACCCAGGTAACAACATGGTCTTTGTCTCTCGCCCTGCAAGGGACTGTGTGTGGTGAGTGCTGCTTTGGCCAACGGAGCCCCAGTTCCATTGCAGAGTATATGTGCCTATATTCCTACATACCTGAGCCCGTTCTTACAAGCACCAGTGGGCTCATGCCAGGCAGTGCCCTGCTGCCTGGTGGGCTATGCTAGTGTGGCTATTGCTGCACCATTCTGGGGCAGGGGCCTCACTTAGCCACTGGCTTATCTGTAGCTGTACTTTGTATAAGAACAAACCGAAGCAACTGGCACTGTGCAAGTAGCCACTGACCCCAGGGCAGAGCCTAGACTCAGGGTGTGGGTTTGTGACCAAGTGCAAGGTGGCACAGCACGGGCTTGGTCCCGTCCTGGGTTTGGATGGTGGCCTCTCCTGGCTAAGCCTGCGCTGCTACAAACTCCGTGGCAGGTTTGAGTAGTCGGAGTGATGGGTCTCATCCTGGTGTGCGGATGAGAGGTTCTTAGCCCAGGCCAAGGGGTGCTGGAGGGCCCGCATTTCCCGCGTGGTTAGCTGGTGCTGTGTTTCACACGCTGTATCTCAGCCTGTCCTGTGTGTGTATTCACACGTGTCCTCTGCACTGCTCTCTTCTCCCCCAGGCTTATGCAATGATGCTGTCCCTGTCTGAGAACGCTCCCCTCCACGCGTCCTCCCAGAACTCGCTGGGTGCTTGGTTGGACATGGCAGGAGCAGCTTCAGAGTCGGGGACCTTCAACCCCATCAACCACCTCTGAGAGGTCAACAAGGCACTGGCCAGAGCCCCGGCGAGGAGGCGGTGGTGCTGCAATTATCCCAGCAAAAATCCCAGCAAGCAGAAGATGGATGAGGGGGCCTCAGGGAGTCGTCTGGACCTTTGGCTGAGGAGGAAACCTGTCGCGTCTGACCTACAGGTCCTGCCTTTTTATCTGTCCAGAGTTTTCACTTCTAATTTATCAGAATGAGCCTCTCCAGAACTGGATAACCCTGAAGCAGCCCCAGGATTTCACAGTCTGTAGGAATAGCACGAGCAAGACACGAATTGCAACAGTGCAGTCAAGCATTGGCCCCTCTAACCTTACACAACGGTATCACTGAGCCAGTAAAGCCTGCCTGTAAATGGAAGCTTGAAACCGTTTGGTAGCATTTCCTCTCAACTCAGCTGAATAGTGAAGTACGAAGGGAAGAGCCAGGCGTGACCTCTCCCTGGTGCAATTCTACACAGTCACTGGAGTTATACCAGGGAAAGGGAAATCCAACCCATTTCATTGCCCCCCAGAAGAGTTTGGTGTGTGTGGTGGGTGAGCTTCGCCTGACAAAGGACAGTTTGGACATGTCTTGGCTTACCAACCAGGGTTTTATAGAGTGCAGCCTGGCAGTGTCAATGGTGGCAGCAGTTCCTGACTCCTGCAGTTGTTCTGCTGTGCTGGATGGTTCCTACGCATCACACACTCCATTCGGCCTGTAATTCCAGTGGAAAGATGATTTCCGTGCTTCATCAGCCTCAGGGGTACAGCCCTCTATTGAAGCACATAGCTCAGAATCCAGCTGTGTCTCTGACTCTGCAATTGCTGGCAGGTATTTTATGAGTCTCACCCTCTTCACTGATCCAGAGCAGCCTCCAGAAACACTGCGATGGTGTCTCTGCTACTCTGCATTGCGATTACAATCTGCTGTTGGAGCAGGGGTTTCGCAGGCAAAGCTGAATTAGAGTAGTCAAGAAAGCACTTAAACCTTGCAAAGGATGACATTGGCTCCACAGAGCAGATCTCAAATGTGTGTGTGGAGAAATTTCACATTAAAGCATCTAAGATGTAGAAATGATGAGGACCAGACTGCTGCTGCTGGGTGACACCGCGGGCCTCTGCATCTCGCCCATTGCAGTTCTGCATCAGCAACCTGCTGGGAGCGTGGAGGGAACGTTGTGTCCAAAGCGTGTGAAGTCAGGAGGAACTTTTCCCATGAAGTTCAGCGTCTTTTGGTACTGGATGTGCTTCCTGGAAGCATTTTGTCAGGTAATAACTGCTTGCAGAACTGGGATAATGGCCAACTTCAGAGAAGCAGCACGCAGCCGTCAGCATGCCTCCCTGCAAATACCTGACCTGTGCAGCCTGCATGGTATGGAAGAGAACGGATGGAGGCTGCTGTGCCAGGCAGTGTGGAGAAACACAACGGGGAAGCCTCATTCCAGCATGCCAAAACAAAGGAAACAGCTACCTTGCATTGGGACGAGACCTTTGCACCCAAGGGGAGACATGAGGCTGGTTTTAGGTCCCCAGAAGCCTCAGACAGCAAGGAAAGCCTCAGGAAAGCACCTTGGGGTGGCTTTGGTACAGAAGGAACAAAATTGGCAGCATCAGCGTATTTCCAATGAGATTCCTTTTTGGTTTTCCACAACGTCCGGGGAAGGTGCCCGAGGCCGAGACCAACAGCGCGGCCCCACTGCTTCATCGATTTGCACAAAGCTCCGGGGAGCAGAGCCCGAGAGCTGCCCATGGCAGGAGACACCAGCTCTGCGAAGGGGACGGGCTCTCCCCGGCCAGCACATCTGCCTCTGCCGCCGCTGCTGCAGCCCAGCCCTGCCCGGGCACTCGGCCTTTAAGTTATTGCCACAGGGGCCAACTGAAAATAATAAAAGAATTGTTTCTTTTCCGACGGGATCGATTTTAATCTGTACAGAACTTGTCAGGTTGGGCGAACCCTTTCCTTTCATTTCTTCCTTAACAGTATTTTTGGCGTTAGATGTCACTCTTGCGAAGAAACGATGTTAATGCAAGGACGTCGTGAAGGACCAAACCGGTGTCATTAAGGTTGGATGGCGAACGATCGGTAACCAGGGAGGAGGAAGAGTTTGCCCATGCGCCAAATGCCCCTGCGCCCCGCTCGTGGCGCTGCCCCTGCTCCGGACAATCCCACCTTCGGTGACCTTTGCCTGCTGGCGGCCGGGGCAGAGCACCGAGGTGTCCGGGTGTTCCGTGGCCAGCAGCGAGCGCCAGCCCCGCACCGTGCGCCTGCGCCGAGCACCCGAGCCGGGCTCTGCAGGGCCAGCAAGGAGCCGGCTGACGGCAAGCGAGGCCGCCGCGTCCCAGCGGCCACCCGCAGGGGCAGGGAAGGGCTCTGCCTCCGTGGAGCTGCTCCGGCCTTAACCATGGGGATGGATCCGTCCTGTCCTGTCCCGGCACAAGGGCCTGAGCTGCAGCTCCATGGCTCCTGGCCACATCCATCTGTGCATCTTTCTGATAGGGACCACGGCGCTGTCTGCCTGCTGGAACAAGAGCTGTGGGAAACAGGAAGTGTTCATGTGCTCTGCCCCAGAGGTTTGTTCCTTGTTGAAGCAATCCTTGAGGTCGGCATCGCGCTCCTCAGCATGAGGAGGTGATGGAGCAGCAAGGAGCAGCAGTGAGCTGCTCTCCAAAATGTGGCCAAGTACCGAGAAATGTTGCTGTGGGGATGTATTTGGGGTATATATGGTCTTCCCTTCGCTGTCTCATCCCTCCTGTTGTGTTGTTTCTCCAGAGCACAGTTTGTTGGCTCTGCCTGGGCTGGAGCAGCCACCGTGTCCCTCACTGGGCTGTCCCATGGCTCTCCAGAGCATGGGCTCCTCTGCACGGGGACCGGGGGGGCACAGACCAGCCAGGGACTGAGGACATTGCAAAGCGAGCTTTTAAAATCATGAAATGATTTTTTTCTTTCCCTGTCTCCTCATTCAGTCTTGTTCCCATTCCCCCTGCCCAGTGTCTCTGTAGGATCTCCTCTGATTTAGCACTGATTACAAGTTTTCATTCTCCCACATTAAATAAACAGCAAGCCTCACTGAACCTCTCTTTATCTCGTAGCTGTCGTTCGATTGCACTTGAGCCGTGCTGCAGCTCATAGCGGGTGTTGAGTTCGTGATCTGCTGGTTTGGCACAAGCAATCCCTCGTTTTGGAGGGTGTTTCCTGAGAGGTGCTTGTTGAGGCGGGTTCTGCCAGCAGGGCACAGTGCTGGGACAGGGCTAGGGTGCTTGGGTGTGATGGGCCATGGAGCTATCACGCTCATGTCCACCCGGTGCCACCAGTGTGTCGATAGAGCAAGGCCAAGGGTTGGAATGTGGCTGGCTGCTTGTTTTAAAGCCAGGGCACCACTCAAGGCAGGATTCAAACCAAGGATGCTTGTGTAGGGTCTATTTATTAAGATATTTTCCCATCTCATAGCCATATTGCCACAACAGCAAGGAGGGGAGAAGCGCTGTGAAATTTTGGGTAGCCAGATGCGGTTGGCAGCCACTGGGAAGTGAAGGTGCTCCAGGAGGGGTCCTCACTTCTGACCATGACTTCGACCACAAACACCTTTCTGCTGGAGCTGGTCAGGGAGGAGGAGCTGGTTCTGCTGCATGTTCCTGCCCTTTCTCCTGCTGGCGGGCAGCGCTGGTGATGCTCGGCATCTGATCATCCCGGCAGCTGATGCAGAGAGCTGGGGGTGCAGCACGACTGCAGCGGGGTCCTCCTGCAGGATGCGCGGAGAACACGTTGGTTGGAGGCCCCCGGTTTGCTCTTTGCCAGCCGGCTGCTCCAGGCTTGTGCCTTTCCCGTGCATCCCGAGCAGGAGGAGATGCACAGCAGCAAAGCCAAACCAAACAGGGTCCAAGAGTGAAACACGGCCGGGTCTGCTCAGCAGCATCCCAGGACCAAGCTCCGAGCTTGGGTTTCTGTCTTGCTCGGAACGGAGCAGAAGAAGCTTCCGATTCTCCCTAAGCAGCACTTAGACTCGCGACAGACGCTCTCGAGAGCGGCTCCTTTTCACTTCAGACGCAGCCTTTGGAAAAGCACTTGCACAACGACGTGAGCGTGGTTGACTCTGAGCATCGAAGCACTGGATTGAGGCCCCCCCCCACTCCGCCCCGGTCAATCTCTGCTGACTTTACCTGCGGTTCTTCCGTGCTGTACTGTGTGTGTGTGTGCGTGGCGGGGCATGGGAGCTGCCCGGGCTGCGACACCAGGGCAAAACCCTCTGCTGCGAGGCGCTGGTCAGTAGTGTCGTCACCAAGCCATGAACTTCTCTGTAGTGTTGAGTGATAACTGTGACTAAACCGTTCCTGAATGATTCCGAGGTTATTTTTCTCTTCTTTCTGTCGTTAATTCTTATTACCACTTTTTGGGGGAAAAATGTAAAAATAAAATTAAAAAAAAAAGAAAAAAAAAAAAGGATGAAAAAGAAAAAAAAGGCAGCTTTGATTTCCAGATGTGCAATTCACATGTGAACAAAGTAATTCTGACAGTAATTCTCAATGTATTTTACATTCTCTTCAAAGCAAGAGCTGTTTTGCCCTGATGTCATTTCCAGCCTGCAGAAGATGTAATTTAAAACATATATATATTGTGCTTGCAAGAATCATAAATCTGTGCATCCTTTGTCATTCCTTTTCCCATTGTTACAGGACAGATCTGATTTAGGGTTTGGATTTTTTTTTTTTTTCTCCTTTAGGACTGTATAGTGTTTTTTTAAATCAATTGTAAATGTCTGGTTTTCATATAATGTTTAAAAAACATTGAGAAAGAGGATGGTGCTTGTTCCATATCATTCTTGATTGTATATTGCTTCTGTTATGTTTATAAGTAAACTGTGCATGACTTGTGTTTAGCAGTCATTATTGTGTCTGTTTGTGGAATTTTTATGGAGAGGACAAGAATTCCGTAGATGCACTTATTGTAAATGTGATTAGACTTCGCGTCCGAGGCTGGGAGCCTCCAACTGCCGAGGGAGAAGACGGAAAGTGTTGGCAGTTATTAATTAATATGAAATCGCTTTGTTGGGAGCATAATGAAATAAAAGAGATGAAGTGTAGAAAATAATTAAAAGAGCGATTTTACACATTTCCTTTTGATGCTTGTGATAAAAGATTCAAATGTACTTGTGTAGAGAAATCCCTTTAAAATAATGAATAGAAAAAAGCTGATTTTGAGGTTAATGCTGTAGAATAGGAATGTATACCAAATGTAATCTTTCCAATGCTACAATGAATTTATACATGAGATTGATATGCAATAAACCTGTGTGCTTTTATAAGCAGTGGTCCTGGGAGCTTTATTTCCTCGGTGGGAGGGTAGGAACAGCACAAGGTGCTCCGGGGCGGGGGGGGTGCTTTGCTGAAGGGAAGGTGTAAGGATGGAGAAGCAGGAGTTGAAGGGGGATGCGATAGGAACGGGAACTTGCGCAGGAGCAGCCCGAGGGTGTTTGGCAGGAAGAAGCTCCCTGGTGAAGAGCTGGGTGTCGGAGCTGCCTGCCCAAATCCCTGTTCTCTTCCGGCTCAATGCTCAGGGATGGAGGGAAGCGGGTGCTTGCAGCACATCCTCCCGCAGCCCCGCATGGGGCTCACTGTGAATCCCACATCCCTGGTGCCAGCATCATCCTCAGTGCAGGGATGGGTTCCGGGGAGGTGCAGGGTGCCCCGCAGGTCCACGTCTCATCCAGGGCTGCATGGGGTGGCTCTGTGGTGCCCAGAGCTGGCAGAACGCCTCTGTATTGACCACAAGGGCAGTGCTGAGCCCTCGCTGCCTGTGCAGCACCTTTGTTGTCTGATGTTTTATGTGCTTGGCTTATAACGTCGAAAAGGCTTCGCACACTGAAATGATTGGCACCCACCACCCCCCTTGCTGCCGAGGGACCGGGCGCTGCTACTGATCTTGTGTCCTGCCAAAGGGATGCTCCAAGGGGAGCGAGAACGTTCTGGGGTGGGGGAATGGGTGAGCAATGAGCTGTCTATAAACGTCAAGACTATTTCCTTCCAGCCTCGGAGCTGCGAGTGAGGGAACGATCCGGTGATAGCGGTCAGATGTTTCAGCAGGGGCCCCGCGAGCAAAAATGACTTGAAAGCAGGGTCTTTGAACTAACAACACGCATTACAAAACTGATGAATGGTCTCTGCTTCAAAAAGTCATTCATCGTGATCAAATGATGGTATCCTACATACAGCGTAATGGCCCTTCCCTGGAGGTTGCTGTGTAAGGGGCTCAGTCTTAGCCGAACCCTTGAGTAGAAACCCTCTGCCTCTCCGTGACGGCTGCAGCCTTTCTCCTTATTAGCCCCTTAGGGAAAGGGGGAAAATCTATGGGAGAAGAAAGCTCTGATAATGGAGCGATTGTCAGGCAGGGCCTGGAACGGAGTCTTTTAACAGAATCTTGCTGACAAGTGGACTTTGTCATCCAGAAAGCACTTGAGATTCACCACGAACCAGCGAGAAAAAGGCTCCATTTTTAGGGGGGGGGGGGGGGGGGAAATCAGAGTAGGGGCAGAAGAGGAGGTCACGGAGAAGCCCGTTCCCAGTGAACGCGCCGAGCGCTGGGAGCGGCCGCAGCCTGACCTTAGATCCGATCCCGGCAGCTGCAGCTCCCGGCGCAGCCTGTGGCACCGGAGCGACCCGGGGGCTGCGTGTGACCTCTGCAGCCTCCAGCTGCCAAAGCGAGCCTGAGACGTGCCCGTGGGGAAGGCTCCTGAAGGGGAGACCTGAGAGCAGCTCCAGTGCCTGAAGGGGCTGCAGGGAACCTGGAGAGGGGCTTGGGACAAGGGCCTGTAGGGCCAGGCCAAGGGGAATGGCTTGAACCTGCCCGAGGGGAGACTGAGCTGAGCTCTGAGCCCGCGGCTGGAGCCCAGGGGAGCCCCGGCGCCCCCGGCTGCAGGGGCCGGCCCTGCCCGGTCCCTCCCTGGGGCGGTCCCGTCCCGCCCCGCCGCCGCGCAGGGTCCGAGGGGCGCGGGTGCGTGCGGGCGCCGCGGGGCCGGGCCGGGGCTTTGCGGTGGGCCGGGGCCGGGGCCGGGGCCGGGGCCGGGACCGGGACCGGGACCGGGACCGGGACCGGGACCGGGACCGGGACCGGGGCCGCGGGGCTCCGGGGCGAGCTGGCTCCGGGGCGGGGGCGGTGCAGCCCCGGCAGGACCCGGCGCCAACGCCGCTCCCCAGCCCCGGCCGGGCCCGGCAGGAGGAGGCGGGGCCCGGCGCCGGCAGCGCCTCTTCCGCGGAGGGGAGCGCGGTGAGTGCCGGGGTTGGGTCCGTCCCGACGCGAGTGCCCGTGCGGGGCCGGGGCTCCCCGGGGGCGGGCACGGGGCTGGCAGCTGCGGCTGCGGAGCTCCGGGAAGCGGGGGCCAGCCCCTGCGAGGGGTCCGGCGGGGCCGGGCCGGGGGGGCTGCAGCGCCGCTGGGGCCGGGTGCGCCCGTGTCTCGTTACCGGGTGCTTCAGGTGGGACTCGCCCTCGGGATGGGGCTGAGGGCACCGGGAGGCTTTCCCGGGGTGGTTTGCGGAGCTCTGGCCGTGGGGGTTGTGTCCCGCATCCAGGGGCAGGCAGAGGAGCAGCATCTTGATCAAGTGAGCCTTTGCGGCTGGGTCTGTCCTGTCCTTCTGCCAGTCACTGATGCAGGGACGTGTGTTCGGGTCTTGGTTTCTGCTTCCTGGTCTGTGGCGTTTGAGGAGGACCAGCTCGGAGGTGGAGGTGGAGCAGAATGTGTCCGCCGAGAGGACTGAAACCGTAGTTTTACCTCAAGCTATGCAGTGGGGTGGGCAGGGGGGTGAGAGGCGCTGTTGTTTGCTCTGTAGGGCAGGGGCTGTGGGTGGTGCAGGAGGAGCTGGGAGAAGTTTCACCCCATGAGGAGCTGCAGGGACTGGGGCCGGTGGTTTGGGTTGTGTGGAGCCACTCCCCGGAGCGGTCTGGGACAGAAACAAGCTTCGAGGAGCGCAGGGCTTGTGGTGAGGGGCCCGTGGGGCTTTCACAGCACCTCGAACAGGAAGGGAAAGGCCTGGGCGCATCCTGCACCGCTCTGCATGGCAGGGAGCGGCAGGAGAGGCGCAGGGGCGGTGAGAGCATCATGAGTGTGTGTGAATGGGCTCGGTCTGCGTACAGCATCCCGGGAAAGGGGAGCCTACCCCGAGGTTCCCTCTGGGGCTACACGTAAATGCCCTCTGCAGTACTGGAAGGCGCTCACCTGTCTCTGTCTTACAGTGTTTGGCGCCCTGTGCCACCGCCATGTCTCGGCGCCGCCCCAGCAGCTCTGTGGACGACAAGGCCTTCCTGCTGGAGTACCGGTGCCACCCCGTGCGCCCGGAGCCCCCCAGCCCCACCGGGAGGCACAGCTCCGCCACGGGGCCCGATGCCACCTCCCTGCTGGCGACCGGCTCCCCCCCCGCGGCCGAGCCACGCCGCATCGTCCTCAGCACGGACAGCCCGGCCGCGCTGAAGGTGGGCACCCAGCAGCTCATCCCCAGGAGCTTGGCCGTGTCCACCAGGACCAAGCACAACGCGTCCCGGCTCCAGGGCTCTGCGGCGAGCCGGGAGCCGCTGAGCCCCGACCCGAAGGGGGCGTCGGTCCCCAGCCTCTCCCTGGAGGCAGAGGAGGAGGAGGAGGATGGGGGGGGGGCCCTCAAGCGCAACCTGAGGAACATGTCCTACCGCGCCGCCATGAAGGAGCCGGGGCCACCAAACGCCGTCTCCTCCCTGAAACCTGTGTCCGAGGAGGGCAGTGCCCTGCCTGCCCACAGCCCCGGCAGGAGCAAGGTGGGTTCTGCACCCGCGGGCGCCCGACAGTGGGGATTGATCCTGTGCTGGTGATGAGCGGCTGCTGGGCTGTGCGGGGCCTCTTCCCTGCAGCTCCTGCTGGTGCCAGAGCTGTGAGCCCGGCGTGGAGCCGGCCTGGCACCTGCAGGTCCTCGGGAAGGCGCCGGCTGCGCCGCGCTTCGGGAGGGTGTTTGCGGGGAGGGGTTGGTCGGGTGCGCGGCTGCTTGTGCTCAAACATGGGTGAAGCAGGCCTGGGGACAGGGAGAATCCGGTGCAGGCAAAGTCCAGGCGTGAGAGGCAGCGGTGCCGCTACTGGAGGGTTTCGACGGTGACCCCGGTAGCACCGGGTGAAAGCTGAGTCACTTGGGGAAGGCAAATAGGAGCTCAGGCAAAACGAGAGCCAAAGAGCAGGGCGGTGTTTGCCGAGCGGCCGCGCCGGTGACTTTCCCAGAGGAGCTCGGTGCTTCCCGGGGCTGCAGCGTCTGCTCCTCTCCTTCCTCCTGCAGAGAACCTTCGGGCGGAAGCGGGTGCAGAAGCGTGGCGGCTCCTTCAAGGACCGTGAGTGCTGCCTCCCTCCCGTCTTCCCCAGAGCATCCAGCGTCCCTTCTGCCTCGCAGCACCGCTTGGAATCACTGCAGGTCCCTTTGCCACGGGCGCTGCTGCATGTCCCTGGCCTGGGGCTGTTGCTTTGCCTCCATTTCCCCACCAGCAAGAGGACCACTGCAGCCCTGCTTCCTGCTCCCTGGAGAGCGATGACGTTCCAGTTGCTGGAGTGCTCCCAGCTCGGCAGACACGGGGCAGCCTGCGGGAAGCGGGAGCTGCTGGTTCACTGGTGCTGTGCAAAGTCCAACCTGGGCGTGCTGGTGCTGGCCCTGGCTCACAGCGCTCGCGGCAGGGCTCTTGGTGGTTGGAATGGAGGCCATGGGCTGGGAGAGGCTTCGCTGACCTCGTGCCTCTTCTTGTGCAGAGCCCCGGCTGTACCAGGAAATCCGGGAGAGGGGCCTGAACTCCGTCAGCCATGAGTCAGACGAGGATTTGCTGGAGGAATCCATCCCGGAGGAGCCGTCCCCTGCGGGTGCTGCTATCGTGGTGCAGAGCTATCGTCCGGCACAAGTGACCTGGAGCCAGCTCCCAGAGGTAGGGCCCATGCTCGTGATGTGTGTATTTAAACACTCTTCGACAAGCTGGGAGCGGATGGTTCTGCAGCATCAGTCATTGCAATGGGATGTCCTGGGGCTGTCCAGCCCTGGCTGGGACACGCAGGGTCCTGTCCAGGCTTGTTGGGGTGCTGGCGGAGCTGCTGTGGTTGTGTTTGTGAGAGGGGGAAGGCAGGTTGTCCTGCAGGTACCTGGGGAACAGGGTGCCCAGAGAAGCTGTGGCTGCCCCATCCCTGGCAGTGCTCAAGGCCAGGCTGGATGGGGCTTGGAGCAAGCTGCTCCAGTGGAAGGGGTCCCGCTTTAAGGTCCCTTCGACCCAAACCGCTCCGTGCTTGTACTGCGGAGCAGCATCAGCGGTGACCGGCGGGCGATGCTGTGGGGTCGTGCGGGGCCGGGCAGAGCCTCAGACCGCACTAGAGGGCGTGCAAGGACCACGGCTCGGTGGTGAAGGCTCCGCTCGTCCCGGCCTCGCTGCTCATCCCGGCCTTTCCCCCGCAGGTGCTGGAAGCGGGCATCCTGCAGTGGGTATCCCCCGAGGAGCGCAAGCGGCAGGAGGTGAGAGGACCCTGGGCAGTGCCCGCGGCGCAGTGTAAACAGCGGTGGGGGGCGTGTGGCTGAGTCCCAGCCCTCTCGTGCAGGGTTCAGCTCCAAGCAGGGCTGGGCTCAGCTCCTGCACGCAGGATCCGTGGTGCTGGTACCTGCGGAACTGGGCAGCACTGGAGCACTCGCCTGCTCGTGTTGGTGGGGATGAAGCAACTCTATTGGATGCTGGTGGCAAATAGCCACTGGAAGGGAAAACGTCTTAGTGCTGTAGATTATAAATGAGTGAGTGTCCCAAAGCACACTGAAGCTATTGGTGTAGGCCAGGCGATGCAGGAGATGATACAGGGAATGCTGTATTGGTGGAGCACAGTGTTTCCAGTGGCTTCACACCAACTGGATGTAAGCATGATGTAAGCACAAACAGCCTTGTTTGTGCTGTTGCATCTTCACTGCCCTGTTTTCTTTCAGGCAATGTTTGAGATCATCACTTCTGAGTACTCCTACATGCACAGCCTGAGCGTCCTGGTGTGCCACTTCATGAGGTCGGAGGAGCTGAAGGAGACCATGACCCAGACAGAGCACCACCACCTCTTCTCCAACATCAGTGACATCCTGACGGTCAGCACGAGGCAAGTGGAGCTGGGCTCTGCAGAAGGGACCCAGAGCCTTGTCCCATCTGGGCAAAGAGGGGGGAAGTGGCAGTGGGAGCACTGTGGAGCACACATTGGTTTGCCAAGCCCTAACGGGTCATGCGGTGAAGTTGGTTGCAATTCTTGTCTTAGGTTCTTCGAAGACCTGGAGAAGCGGTACCAGGAGCACCTCCTCATTCCTGACATCAGCGACATCGTGGAAGAGCACGCCTCGAACCACTTCAGTCCCTACATCAGCTACTGCTCCAACGAGGTCTACCAGCAGAGGACACTTCAGAGGCTCCTGTGAGTACTGCTGCCTGCTGGGGCTTGCAAAGGAGTTGCCTCCACAGGGTCTCTGGGCTGCAGGGATGCTACAGGGCTGCAGATGGGACCAGGAGCTGCATGTGGCTCCCTCAGCCGTGTTTCCTTTTCCCTAAGGAAGGCTGTCTCCTTTCTGAGCAGAGTTCAAGTTCTAGGCCTCTGTGTGCCTGTGTCGGGTGACTGGGATGTGATCTGTGTTGTGCTATAAGAAGGGTGAAGAATGGGGATAAATGGGGGCACTATAAGTGTTAGTGTACCTGTGTGGTACATTAGAACATGCATAGAGGCTCCTCATCTCCAGATCATACTGGTGGTACAG
Organism: Lathamus discolor; assembly: GCF_037157495.1. Classification (NCBI taxonomy): domain Eukaryota; kingdom Metazoa; phylum Chordata; class Aves; order Psittaciformes; family Psittacidae; genus Lathamus; species Lathamus discolor. The sequence continues at coordinate 7,120,412 of NC_088899.1, read as the reverse complement.
GTCTATTTTATGTCTGCTGTTGGCTTTACTTGCGTTTTGGTGGATGCAGCATCTCTAGGTGCTTGTCCAGCATCCGCTCCTGGGTCAGTCTGTTCTCCACTCGGAGCTCGAGCGGCTGAGCAGCAGGGCAGTGCCCCCACCGTGCTGCACTGCTCCTGCATGGAACGCTGCTGGAAAACCTCGGCAGCTGAAGAGCAGAGCTAATGGAGCTTTCTTGTCCTGTTCCAGAGCCACAAACCCCTTATTTAAAGAGACCTTGAAACAAATTGAAAGGAAACCAGAATGTGGAGGCCTGCCAATGATCTCATTTCTCATTCTCCCTATGCAGAGGGTAACCCGGCTTCCTCTGCTGTTAGATGTAAGTAAGTCACACAGTGGCATTGCCTGGCACCTCTGAAGAGGTGGCCGCGTTGCAGCCTTCTTCAGTTTGCTGAGCACTGGGAGCAGCTCAAGCATCCCAGGGAAGCAGCCGATGTGCAGGTCCTGTCTTGCGCTGTCACGAAAGCATCTTAACCTTGGCATTCTAGACTGTCTGTCAGAAAACAAAGGCGTGCACTGCAGCCTATGGAGCTGCCACCAGAGCCCTGAAAGCCATCAGCAAGGTGAGGCCTGGCTGCCACCTCTCCACCTTTCCTCCTCCCTGCGCCCCATTCCATCACTGGGCATGAGCCTGCCATACTGGGCTCGGTGCTCCTCCCTGCATCTATTGACCTGAGATGCCTCTTCTCCTGGAGCTGCTGGGTGTTCGCATCTTCTCCCTTGCTCGCCTTTTTTACCTGATCTTGGTTTTTTCCTTCTCAGTATCTTTCCTCTTTGGTCCATCCTTTGTCCTCGCTGGACCGCCGTGATCAGGCTGGCAGAGGGGCCAGGGCACTCTGTAGCCACGCTGGGGGTGTGTGAACAGTGGTGATGCTTCACCTGCCTGTGGAAGGCTTCTGTCCTGCCTTCCATCTCTCTGATTGTTCATCCTCCTCTCTTAACCCCCTCTCTTTGATGATTAATTCCTCCTCTTTGTATTGCTGCTTGGTGAAGCTCAGTTTTGGTGTGGTTTTGCTTTGGTCCTTCTCCAGGCTGAGCGAATGTGCCACCTCTCTCCTGGAGATCTCATGGCAGGAGAACCTCCAGCTGCCTTTCCCCAGACCTGGCCTGAACCCTCTGTTTGGGCTTGGCTGTCTCTCCTGCCTGTGGCAGGGCAGCACCCAACCCAGCAGTGCTGGTGTGAAGGATGACCCTTGTGGTGCTGTTCTGTTTCCAGCTGGTGAAGAACTGCAATGAAGGCGCTCGTGCTATGGAGAGGACGGAGCAGATGTACACCCTGCAGAAACAGCTGGAATTTGGGAAGAGGAAGGTAAGGGGAAATCTGGGCTGTGCCGTTAGAGGGGCCCGGCCCAGGCGTGTGGGACCTGTGCTCGGAAGGCTTGCCCACGTGCCAGGCAGGCAGGCAGACCTTCCCTGGATCCCTTTCAGCCATTCCCGCTGATTTCCGCGTCCCGCTGGCTGCTGAAGCGGGGAGAGCTGTACCTGCTGCTCTCGGAGGAGGCCGGCATCTTCCGCCGGGGCGCCGGCAGGCTCTGCTACCTCTTCTCGTTCAATGACGTCCTCATCATAACCAAGAAGAAGAGGTGAGTGTCCAGGGTGGTTCCTTTCCCTGGAAAGGGATTAAAATCTCCATTTCCCAAGCAGCACACAGGGAAATCTCAAGGGTGTCTTGGGCTTTCAATTGAGATTGGGAAGGGAAGCATCCAGCTCTGCTGCTCTTGGCCTTGCTTATGTTTGTGGGTGGCTCGCAAGCCTGCAGAGCCATGTCCCCCCTCGAGCATCAGCTCATGTCCTGGCTGTGACAGTCACCTCAGTGATGCTGAACTTCACCCACGGGGCTCTGGGCAGGGGAGGGAGCTCGGTCCCCACCGGCAGCATCCGCACGGCTGAGGCACCGCTCCCATCCTTGCCGCAGCGAGGAGAGCTACGCTGTCCTGAACTACGCCACGCTGGACCAGGTCACGGTGGAGAAGATGGAGAACACGGATCCACCTTCCCCTCCTCCCGGCAAGCCCGGGAGCGGCGGCACAGCCCGCGGCACGGCCGGGGGGTTCCTGCTCCGGGTGGTGATGGAGAAGGACAGCGAGGGCCGGCGGGAGGAGATCGTGCTGTCGGCAGAGACGCTGTGAGTGGGACGTCACAGGGCGCACGTTGGTGCCTGTGGGATGAACTGGTTCCTTGTAACTCCCCTTGAGGTTCTGCACCTTTTCCTGCTCGCATGAAAGGGGGACCTGTGCGGGTTTCTCCCTGGTTCTGCTTCTGTCTCTTAGATTTCCCTTATAATTCCCATATAATGCTTCCTGTGTCCAGACTAAGCAGCGTGTACTGCTTCCAAAATACCTGAACACTGAATGCTCTGATCAAATGCTTGTCCAGTCGGACTGCCCTTGAAAGCCTCTATCCTGCTGGGAATTTCCCAGCTACTGCTGGCAACACGGATGCTGTCCCTAAGGCTCTCTTTGTGATACGGATTTCCCCTCTGCCAGGAGTGACCGTGCCCGGTGGATCGCCGCGCTGATGCACCGGGAAAAGGAGAAGCCGGACACAACTCCTAAAGGAGGTACTGGTTGTGCCGCAGGGTTTCCCCCCTGCTCTTACCTGCTCCTGCTGGAGAAGGAGCTGAGGATGTGTGTTGATGGAAAGGAGAACTTGGATACCAAGCCTTGCTCCTTAGGAATTGCCTCCCATGAAGTTATCAGTCACGATAAACCTTAAATACATTCCCTTGGAGGCACAATGAAATTCCAGGGATGCCTCGGGCTGTTGGGATTTGCTTCCCCTCCCTGTGTACTTGGAGGGGCAGGGACAAGAAGGGAATGGAGCTGTGGAGCCTGGAGGGGTGGGCACCCAGGCTGGGCTGGAGCGGGGGCGCGGGGCTGTGGGTCCTGGCCTCATCTTCTCCCTGGGCCCCTGCTGCCCCTGTGCTCTGCAGATCTGAGCCAAGTGGAGATAACCCAGCCCTACCTGGCCAAGCAGGCGGACGAGATCTCCCTGCAGCAGGCGGACGTCGTCCTGGTGCTGGGGGGAGAGGACGGTGAGTGCCGGCGGGCAGGGAGCTGCGGCTGGGGAGGGTTTGCCTTCGGTGGAGCTATGGGAGGGGGAACGGCTTCAGTGATCCGGGGTTGTAGCAGTGACCAGAAGCTTCCAGGAGCCTGTGGCTGTTGGTGGGGTCCGTGTTGCTGACTGCTGCCTTGTCCCAGTGGATGATGGTGGCTCCCTGGAGGCTGATGGGGTGGCACTGCCACGGGTGCCTACTGCATTAGCAGTGGCTCCTGTGCGCAGGCTGTGTCTGGCAGCCAGCAGCGGAGACCTCAGAAGTGAGAAATAAGCCCCAGAGCAGATGCAGATCAGAAACTGCCCCTGTGCAAAGCTTTCCCTGGATGCCCGCAGCCGGCACCAACATGGGAGGTGGGGGGGGGGGTGATGGAGCCCTCCCAACATGGCCCGCAGCCGCAGCCATGCCTCGCTGTGTGCCCGCCTCTGTTCTTCCTCCTAGGCTGGTGCTGGGGGGAGCGGCTCCGCGATGGGGAGAGGGGCTGGTTCCCGCAGGCCTGCGCTCGGCACATCACCAGCCGCACGGCCGTGGAGTGCAACGTGCGCCGCATGGAGCGGCTGCGCCTCGAGACCGACGTGTAGCTGCCAGCGCGGCAAAGGTGCCTCGGTGCGACCGGTTTCAGGGGTCTTCAAACCCCTGCGGGCCGAGCCCAGAGCGAGAAGGGAGCGGGGGAGCCTTTCTTCTGGAGCTCACTTGTCTCGAGGAGCCACCCGCAGCAATTCTTGTTGCTCAGGACCGGTCTGGGTAGCGGCTGTGACGGCAGCTGATGAATCTGAGACCTGGCAGCCAGGCGCTGCTGCCCAGCACTGATATTAATGACCTGGAACAGGCTTCAGGAGGCAGCCCAGGGCTTGGCTCGAGTTGAAAAGGCTGCGGCTGTGCTCGGGGCGCTGTGAAGGAGCTCGTGCTGCCATCTCCATCCCTGCTGACGCCTGGGCCAGTGCCCGCTGGCAGCGGCTGCGCGCCTCGCATGGGAAGAGCTGGGGCCGAGGGAGCACACCTGAACCCAGAAGCTTCAGGACCTTAAATCCGTACCCTCCTTGACCTGGTTTTTTTTCCCCTCATGATTCCCTATTTTCTTCCTTCCCCCCCATTTCCCTCCCAGTTATTCTTGGCTCTGACCCTGTGGGGTGAGCAGTGCCACCGCCTTTCAGCCGCTCACTGAACTAGCAGGCAGCAGAGGCTGGTGCAGTCAAGAGTTGTTCTCAGGGAGCCAGCCCTGGCCAGAAATAGGATGCTCCAGGCACTGGGAAGTGATTTGCAAGCCCTGCTGTATGAATGACCTGGCAGCACAAAGGGGAGCGATGCCATCGATCCCAGCTGAACCTGGGGGACGCCGTCCTGCAGGAGTGGGACATGGTCACAGAGGGTCGAACCTCGGCCTTGCCAAGGCAGAACAGTCCCCTCTGCTCCCCTTCTCCCCCAGAATTAGCACTGACACGTGGTTAATGAAGCGGGCTGAGGCAGGGAGGGTCTCTTGTCCCAGCTGAGCTGTTTGGATCTGGGTTTTCTATGGATGTAGGGCCTTTGGGGTGGCTGCGTTTTGGGGGTAAGGCAGCTCTGTGCACTGCCTGGGTTTGGATTCAGAGGGGCAGTGTTGCTGTAACGGGTCTGTTTCCATTAAACTGTTAAAGGATCCCAATGAGATGTATGTTTCCTTGTCTAAAAGGGACCCATGTGCAATGGTGGCAGCATCCATGGGTCCCTGTGTTTGACCTGTTAGGGGTGATGGAGATGACAGCTCCGTGTCACATCGACACCAAAGAGCCAGGTTTCCTCACTGTCAGCTCTAACAGGAAAGCATCCTTCTGCAGGCAGCATCCTTCCGGCCTCTGCTTGTTCTCCACGTACGCACATCTCGGGAACCATCCTTCAGAATCGCTGCCTAGAACCCTCTGTCTCGGTGTAATTGACTGAGAGAGACAAGGTCAATAGTGATTAAGTGAGGCTTTCTGTTTATTTCTCTTAACTGTGGAAGAATTTAGTTTTTTTGTCAGTTCTAAATAGAAGAGGTGGGATCCAACAGTGAGACCCTGGCTACATGGAAGGAGATACGGCAAACGAACTGTAGTAAGAAATATGAACAGGAGAACAAATCGTGATATAAAAATACAGGTACAGACTTCCTCAGACGGATGATTTACTCCCAGCCGCAGCTGCAGCTCAGGCCCTTGTGCTGGGACAGGACAGGACGGATCCATCCCCATGGTTAAGGCCGGAGCAGCTCCACGGAGGCAGAGCCCTTCCCTGCCCCTGCGGGTGGCCGCTGGGACGCGGCGGCCTCGCTTGCCGTCAGCCGGCTCCTTGCTGGCCCTGCAGAGCCCGGCTCGGGTGCTCGGCGCAGGCGCACGGTGCGGGGCTGGCGCTCGCTGCTGGCCACGGAACACCCGGACACCTCGGTGCTCTGCCCCGGCAGCCAGCAGGCAAAGGTCACCGAAGGTGGGATTGTCCGGAGCAGGGGCAGCGCCACGAGCGGGGCGCAGGGGCATTTGGCACACGGGCAAACTCTTCCTCCTCCCTGGTTACCGATCGTTTGCCATCCAACCTTAATGACACCGGTTTGGTCCTTCACGATGTCCTTGCATTAACATCGTTTCTTCGCAAGAGTGACATCTAACGCCAAAAATACTGTTAAGGAAGAAATGAAAGGAAAGGGTTCGCCCAACCTGACAAGTTCTGTACAGATTAAAATCGATCCCGTCGGAAAAGAAACAATTCTTTTATTATTTTCAGTTGGCCCCTGTGGCAATAACTTAAAGGCCGAGTGCCCGGGCAGGGCTGGGCTGCAGCAGCGGCGGCAGAGGCAGATGTGCTGGCCGGGGAGAGCCCGTCCCCTTCGCAGAGCTGGTGTCTCCTGCCATGGGCAGCTCTCGGGCTCTGCTCCCCAGAGCTTTGTGCAAATCAATGAAGCAGTGGGGCCGCGCTGGGCTCTTGTGTTCCTGGTTCTGCAGGTGGCAGCTGAGGCTTTGCTGTGGCTCCATGTTCCCCACTGAGCCACGCTCCAGCTGCTGTTCCCACCTCCATCCCCTTCCCAGTGCTGGGAACGCCAAAATAGCCCATGTCCCGGGTTGGGGTGAGAGCGTTCAAGTAGGGTTCTGCATTTACCAGGCCAGGCAAGAGGTTTGTGTCTTTCCACAGCGTATCTTGGACTATCACACTGAATTTAGGCTTCCTTTTCGTTGGAGCAAACATCATGGGATGGCGCACTCCTGGGATGGAAACCAGGCTCCTGACCCCCTGAAAGCTCAGCAGGAGGAGGCTGCATCGTGGTGAGGATGGCACTGCCTGCTGCTGGACCGGTGGAGCGGACCACGCTGCAGGCACCGGCTCTGCAGAGCTGTGGGTAAGTGCTAGAGCCCAACCCCTCCAATGACTTGCAGGAAGAGACCATTGGGAATTCAGATTTAAAGATCCAGGGGAGGTGGCACTTCTGCAGGAGGCACGATCCCAGGAGAGCTGGGCGCCTTCAGCCCTCAGTCCTGACACCACCAGTGCGCAGCTTCCCGTAAGGATGGTTGCATAAATACCTGGTTTGGGCCATAATTTCAGCCCCCTCCCCAAGCCCAGCACCCAAAAGAGAAGGGCAGCGATTTGCCAGAAGCTATCCAAGTCTGCTTATGAGAAGCAATGGCTTCTGAGCTGTTCCTGCTGGTGGCTGGCCGGTGTCGGTGTGCGTGATGGGGAGCCCAGCACGTGCCATCGTGGTGGAACTGGTGACACTCGGTGCTCGGCCCTGGCTCAGACAACTCCAAAAGCAGCAGCTTGGGCTGTCAGGACGTGGCTTGTAAACAGGTTCATTCACTAGGTCACTGACTCTTCAGGTGGCCGCTTGGCCACCGTGCGGGAGGTGGCTCCAGGCCCTAGTGCTCTCCTGGCCAGAGCCCACCTTGGGATGGAGATGAGCCGGTGGGCTCCGCTGCTGTAAGGCAAACCGGGATGGGTCAGTCATTGTTGCTTGTGTTTGCGTCTCAGAGGGGAGATGCTCAAGGCTGACCCCCAGCACCACTGCTCACAGGCAGGCTCTGCTGCTGCACCTTGGAGCAGTGGGTTTAGGTTGCTGCCCGCACCCCAGTGTGCAAGAGGCCACTTGTTGGTTGGTTACTGACCTGGGACTGCGGAGGGGTGCTCGGCCGATGGCAGACGGGGGGTACCACCTGCAAAGCAAGGCATACATCCATCCAGCATCCCAGCACCGGCAGGGGACTTGCTCCAAGCCAGTGGGGTCAGCCGTGGTTTGGGCAGGGCATTGGGAAGTGCTACACTGGGTGGCTGGTTTTAACTGAGCTAAAACTGCTGCCACAACCCACCCACCAAGCCATGAGCTGCAGCCCAAGCACGGGTCCCAGTGCCCCCCTCCTCCTCTGCAGCAGGCTCTGCGTTTGGGTCCCCTCCACGTTCACGGGTACTCACTGTGGTGCTGCACCCACACGTTACCTTCCCGACAGGTCGATCCCGTGTACCCGTGCAGACAGAGGCACTGGCCGTTGCGAGCGTTGCAGTAGGAGCTGCTGGGGGCACACTGGCAGGGCAGGCTGCAGCTGGGGCCATAGTCGGTCGGTCGGCAGTCTGGGGAGGAACAGGGAGGTGCTGGGCTCTGGGGCTCAGCCTGATGCTGCTGCTGGGCACAGGCACCTCCCACTGTGGGGGAGCCTGAGTGCAAGGGAAGGCAGAGATTTTGCTTTCCCCCCCCTCCTGCTCTTGAGCTCTGGTGGTACAGGACACCCCCAGGCTAACAAAGGTGCTCCTCCTATGTTTTGACCCCGGTGAGCTGAATATGAGGACACTGGAGGCTGGGGGAGCATTTGCATTCAGATGTGACTGTAGAGGCTGGCAAGGTGACCACTGCTGAGATGCCCTCTCACTACTTTGGGGGACACACACAGAAAAAGAAAGCCCCCTTCCATGAGGATTTAGCTCCAACAGGAGGGGTTTGCATCCACTTTAGGACTGGGGCCCCTTTTCCACCTTCCCAAGCACTGCTTCGACTCACCTGAGCCACACTTGGTGCCAGTTTTCCCTGGGGGGCACAGGCAGTGCCCCGTGGCCGGGTCGCAGGACGCGTTGCCGATGCAGTCGCAGAGCTGCTGGCATCCCTCTCCGTACGTTCCCTCCTTGCAGCCTGTTTTGGGAGGTGAGATGCAGCACGGCGAGATCCCGCCTCGGGATCCCGCCTGTTCCCGGAGAAGGACGGGTACCTGTCTGGCAGCGCTCGCCATGGAGCCCAGCGGGACACCGGCAGCGACCAGTGACGGGGTCACAGCCTGCTCCGTGCTCACAGTCGCAGTGATCCCGGCAGCCCGCTCCATAGAAACCGGGGGGACAACCTGGGATGGAGCAGGATGGGGAGCTCGTTAAAGCATGGCTGGGGTGAACCCAGGCTCAGCTGTACTTAGCTCTGCAGCAAAGCCTCCATCAGCCCACCAGAGAGAAGCAGTGAGCCTGTCTCTGCGAGCAGAGCCCAGATGTATGCATCTCTCTCGGCTACTCAGCCCTAAGCTGTGCAGTGATGTGCATGCTCAGCTTGCCTTGGAAAGGCACCTCCGTATAGTGAATAGAGTAGAGAATAGAAATTACCTAGTCTGTGGCTATTCTGCTACCTGGGTGTGATTCCCTGTGAGCACTGGTAAGAAAAGAAGAGCCCAGCGCTGCACACAGCCACGTGTGTGGCTGCAGCGGGTCACAGCTTGGTCCTATGGTCCTGCTCTCTGGAAGAGCTCTAGAAAACAGCACCCCTTGCAAAGGCAGAGCTGTTTCTGTGCCACAACTCACTGTGCTCACAGAGGGGCCCGTAGTGCCCTGCGGGGCAGCGGCAGGCTCCAGTCCCCGGGTCACAGGAGGCTTCGTGCAGGCAGGCGCAGTGGAGCTGACAGTTGGCACCGTACGATCCTGGTGGGCATTCTGCAGGGAAGATGCAGTGAGGCATCCCTGATCCCTTCTGTGCTTCAGAGGGATGTGATGGGGTGAGGCAGAACAGGCACAGGTGGGGACAACAGGAACTGGACCCAGTGTGGAACAGACTGAGCGGGCTCAGTTACTGGGCCCATGCATTGAAGTCAGGGTTACCTGTCTCGCAGGACTCCCCGGTCCACCCGGGCGCACATGAGCAGGAGCCATTGGCTGCATGGCACAGGCCCCCGTTGCGGCAGGAGCAGGTCTGCTGGCAGCCCACCCCGAACCGATGCTTCTCACAGCCTGGGGACCAGAGGCACACAGAGCACCTCAGACAGGAGCACCCCAGCACAAGCAGAGCCCTCCAGGTAAGGAAGCTGGCTCCCACTCAGGACCTGCGTGTACTGGTGACATTTACCTTGCTCACAGGTGGGACCAGCTCTTCCCGGTGGGCAAACGCAGTCTCCGGTGATGGGGTGACAGGCAGCACCTTCCCCACAGGAGCACACCCCTGCACAGTCCTTGCCATAGCGACCAGCAGGACATCCTGGAGGGAGGGAAACCTTGAGCTGCTTTGGTCACACAAAGACTTCCCAGTAGAATGTGAGTAAAGCCATGGGGACAGTGCAGGGTGTAAAGTGACAGGCGGAGCTGCGCTCCAGCTGATGGAGCAGCGCAGGGCTGGCAGCGCGGCTGTGTGCAGGATTTGTACCCACCACCATTCACCTCCTGCGAGCTCACATCCCGGCTGCGCCGGGCACTCACCGATGCTGCAGTCAGCGCCGATGTAGCCCGCGGGGCAGTGGCACATCCCCGTGGCAGGGTCACACAGGGCCCCGTTCTTGCACTCACAAGCCCTTTCGCAGTCCCGGCCGTACCAGCCAGGGGAGCACTCTGCGGGATAAAGGACCGGTGATAACCTGGAAAACCACCCTGGAACAGCCCACCACGTGCCTTCACACAGGCACTTCATCCGAGAGGAAGCAGGCGGCCCTGCTGGAGGCGGGTTTGTGCCAGGCTGGCGCAGTCAGCAGGGTTCTGATCCACTTTGAGCTGCTCCAAAGCAGTCAGGAGGCACCCAGCTACAGCAGCTCGCACACACGCATCCCTTCCAGAGCTGCTTGTGCCAGGTGTGACCCAGGCACCACAGGCTCCTGCAAGCCATGCTCAGGTGCCTCTGCCCTCCCGGTGGCACACACCGAAGTGCAGGAATGCGACGGCTTCTCCCGTTCAGCAGGAGCCAAACAGAAACCATTCCTAAGCAGCCTCAAGGCAAACAAGCAACAACCCCAAGCAGCTTTGGAACATGCAGAACCTCCCTGCTGATGTAGCTGGGAAATAGCCCCCAATTCCCAAGGAAATCCCCAGCCTGAGAGCAGATGGGGATGATGTTTTGTTTTCATGAACTCCTGCTCGCCATTAGTCAGCGAGGGGCATTGCAGAGGTCAGAGCCTCTCGTCTGTGTGCAGGACCAGGCTTGGACAAGGCAGCAAGTGAACGCTTGCCTGGAGGGACTCAGCTCCCGAGCTGCAAGAGCTGGGCAATGGCTAAGAACAGAGCGAGAGGAGACCTCAGCCATGCCAATGAGGACAAAGGCAACCACGGCAAGACACCAGGACAGGAAACCCAGCAGAGCCTGTGCTTGGGACCGCACCACTGAGCCGTGCTCCCCAGGCTGCGGCTGCTCCGGCGGTCACCCCAGTGCCATCCCTGTGCCGGGGGTGATGGCTCAGCACCGGCACCGAGCTTTTGGGGCAAAGCAAAGGGCCCGTGAAGCAGCAGAGCGATGGAGAGCACTCACCCAGCTCGCAGGTAGGGCCGTGGAAGCCGGGGGCACAGATGCAGGCCCCGGTGACCGGGTGGCACTCCTGGGTGGCTCCGGCACACTGGCACATCTGGCTGCAGCCCTCACCGAAGGTCCCCGGCAGGCAGGCTGTCAGGAGAGAGGGCACTGAGCTCGCACAGCAGGGGCTATCCCACCCCTCTCTGCAAGGCTTTTCCCCCTTTGAATTTTAAGCCAGGATTTCGGAAGCCCTTTAGACAGTGAGAGTCCTCTGCCACCCAAAAAGCAAAGGGACCTGCATGCAAATGGTCCTTTGACTCCAGGAAAGACTTGGATTGGAAAGAAACCTGAGTACTTAGAAGCATTATCTGCCTTTTGCAATGCTGGCCTGACCTACCCTCATAATCCCACAAGCTCCCATCCCCACACACACAGACATGGCAAATACACCCCTGTTCTCTAGGTAAGGAATGTGCTCACATGCCTCTGGCCCTTCCAGACTTGCTCATACCCACAGGAGCTCATTTTAATACTGATTTATTGCTAATCCTCTGGATAAATACATAGCTCTGATTTCCCACTTGGCTCTCTCTGTGTTGCTAACATTGTGCAGGCATGCACCCAGCTGCCAAGATGCGAGCTGCTCCTTGGCACCGCTCGCTCTTGGGGTATTTTTTTCCCTGTTTTTCTTGTTTTCCTCCTCTATTTTCTGCAGCAGTCGCTTGACCCATCCTGTCCCGGAGCCTGTCAGCGCGGCTGGAAGAGGCTCGCTCCCATCTCCATACCCTTTTCACATGCAGAGCCCATGAATCCCGGCGGGCAGCCGCACCGGCCCGTGATGTGATCGCAGGGCGCTCCCCGGGGACAGGCGCAGCGGCTGGCACAGCCCTTCCCGAAGGATCCCGGCAGGCAGGCTGTGGGAAGACAAGCAATGGGATTCTGTTGTGGCCGCCCCATCCCGGGCAGTGCTCGAGGCCAGGTTGGATACGGGCTTGGAGCAAGCTGCTCCAGTGGAAGGGGTCCCTGCCCGTGGCAGGGGTTGGGGCTGGGTGGCATGTGGCTGTGCCATGAAGGGATGCTGCCGCCTCACCTTTCTCACAGCGCCGGCCTCTCCAGCCGCGGGGGCAATCGCAAGCACCAGTAACGTGATGGCACGTCACATTGTCCCCACAGTCACAGTGCTCTTCACAGCGTGCCCCAAACAGCCCCTCTGGACAAGCTGCAAGGATGCAAACAAGGGAGAGACGACAAATTACCCAAAGAAAAGGTGAGGTAGGTCTTTTTTCACTGCAGTTTCTGCAGGCGCACACTTGATTCTTGTCCCTTTCAGTCCTGCCAAGCCATCACGGTGCTGTGACAAGACCAGTGACATCTGCCACCAGCAAAGGCATTACACTATTACTCTATGCCATTGTATTATTATAGCAAGCACTGTGGCAGGAGCCAACAGCTCTTCTTGCCTTTGGTTTGGTGGTGATGGGCAGCACCAGCCTCCCTACCTGGGCACTGCTGTCCCTCTCTGGTGCAGCATCACCAGTCAAACCCACACAGGGTACCTGGGTGTGAAGCGTAATGCTCATGGTCACCAGTTCAGTGTGAAAGCCTCTGTTCAACATGGTTTTGGAAGTGTTATTCCTGGCACTGTCCAATGGAGCTGGGTGCCAGCACAGTGTGTTTGAATCGTCATTTAGGTTTGCTGCTTTTCCTGCTGTAGAAGCACCCGGTCTGTAGCGCGGCAGCAGGACAATGTGTGTGCAGTACCGGCACCGTGCAGAAGTGAGCACTGCAGGAGCAGAATCCAGGAAGCTCATTTTCACTTCTGCCTCGTGAATGAATGCAGCAAACTCGGTGAGTCCCTGTCCAAACAGGCTGCTCGGCCACGCAAGGGATGGGTTTGCACATGTAGCTGTGGCGGGAGGTGGCTGCTCCGTGCGCACAGCTAGGCAGCTATTGGCACATGCGGTTTGCAGTACGGCTCTGGGAAGCCAAGGGGGTGATTCTTGCATTAAAAGAACCCAAATGTGTAATTTCTGCTTTTGTGGGTGGGATTTTTAATTCATTTGTTGAAAGAAACGCTAGAAGTGAACCTGTGGGTGAGCTCAGTGCAAGCAGCTGCAGGAAGGGGGAGGCAGGGAAGGTCCCCAGGGCGTGATGGCCAAATACAGGGACACTTGGAGCCAAAACCTCCCAACGCCCATCCTTCGTAATGTCCAACCCAGCAGCTTAATGCTGCCTCATTGCAAGGGACCTCACTGCTGGGTTCTGGGTTCTGGGAGTGTGTGACATGGCTGCGAGGGGAGGATGTGGTTGCTTGCCCTTGGCTGCACCAAAAGCATCTGCAGCCTCTGGAAGCTGAGGCATGGCCAGGCAGGAAAACTGAGAGCCTTTGATGAGGCAGTGGGCAGTGGGCAGCTCCCTTTTGCCAGGCAAGCAACAGCACTGGATTAGGACATGCCTTTTACACCGTAATATAAGGAATATGCCAGGCTGAGGTGTCATGACCCCTGAAAGGGAAGAAGCTTGTGGATCTCTTCTTGATGTGCTGATACTTGAAGTCACTGTTGCTCCTCTTAGTAAGGCCAATAGCCTTTTCAACACTTCCTCATAGCAAAGGGATTGCCAGGGTATGTGTTACATTTAAAGATAAGGTGAGCACAGGAGCCTGCCGAATGACAGATGTAATTATTTGCTGGGCCTTCAGACTGAAGCCAGGGATTTAGGGCCTGTATAATCAGTAAAGTGTAGAAGAAGGAATGGAAAGAGGATCCTTTGTTACTCTTAAACTGAACGGGACGGAGGAAGTGTAGTTCCTGCCGTGTGTCCCTGCTTGGAGCCTGGGGACTGTGCCTCCGGGGATCCCATCCCTCACCCCCAGCACCACTGCAGGATGCTGTGTGACCTCTGTGTGCCCATCACTTTCAGGACAGTTTTCAGGTGAGCAAAGCCAGGGCACACAGCTGGAATCACAGCAGCCACAAGCCCTCTCCGCAGTGTTCTGCTCTGATACAGAACTAATGCAGCTCTGATGCAGCACCAGGGCAGTGATGCAGCACCAGGGCAGTGATGCAGCTCTGATGCAGCGCCAGGGCAGCGATGCAGCACCAGGGCAGTGATGAAGCTCTGATGCTGCACTGCTGCAGCACACGGTGCCCATCCTGCCCCCGGGCCCCACTCACGGCTCTCGCAGCTCTCTCCGGTCCAGCCCGGCTGACAGGCGCAGAGCCCGGTGCGGCGGTCGCAGAGCCCTCCATGGTGGCACTCACAGCGCTGCTGGCAGTCGGGCCCATGCTGCCCCTGGGCACACTCTGGGTGGGGGGGCACACAGTGAAACACCACCCAGACACCCACCGCCCTGAATGCAAACCCCATCACCGCGCTCGTGGGTGCGCACCGCACATCACCCCCAGCCTCCGATGGAAGCCAGGTCCAAAATGGGGCAGGTTTGTGCCAGAGCCCACTTGTGAGCGATGCCAACGCACCGGTACTCACCCCGCTCGCAGGCCAGCCCCGTCCACCCTGCGGGGCAAGCACAGAGCCCCGTGGCAGGGTCGCAGGTGGCACCGTTCCAGCAGAGGCAGCGCTGGCGGCAGTTCTTCCCATAAGAACCTGCCGGGCACGCTGAGGGAAAAGCAGGCAAATATCCCAGTCAGAAAACGCCTCCAAAGGCAAACAGCCTGGCCTAAAAGGAAGTGGTTGGAGCTTGCAATGAGAAGCAGAGAGAGGAGCCTATGACCCCCCTGAGCTGCCAAGCTGCCCACATGAGGACATTTGGTGTTTTGAGCAGTGCAGATGCTTAAGGCGGTGATGACCACATAGAACTGGTGCCTCGTCTCTTTAGAGCCTCCTTAGCTCTGGTGGTGGCAAATACGCAAAATAAAAGAGGTTGGGTGAGTTCAGCAGCCAGAAAAGATGCTCATTTGGTAGCCAGCACCTTTGGTCTGAGCTGCAGAACATCCTCCTCTCCCCCACCCCAGGACAGTGCCAGTGCTTGGCAGAGAAATACAGCCATCTCAGCACACGAATGCAGTTTCCCTGAGCTGAGCCTGAAGGCATCACTGACTGGGGGTCTGGATGCTCAGATGGCAAAGCTGCTTCCCTACGTGCCACTACGAAATGGCAGTTTCTGGTGCTCTTGGAGCAGACAACCTCTTGGCTTGTCTGACAGTGAATAAACCAGGAAGGCTGCCCAGCTAATTGTGATCTCACTTGCAATCTGCCCTTGCTATTGCACTGCCTCTGCTTTGCTGTAGTCCTGCTCATTGAAAGCTCCAACTGCGCAGAGAAACAGGGTTTTCCGTGCACTGGCAGGAGAAGCAGCAGCCTGGCTTGGGAAGTGACCATGAGGTGGTTTACCTTGCTGGCACATGGGTCCCATCCAGCCGGCTGCGCAGAGGCAGCGGCCGCTGACGTGGCTGCAGGTCGCGTTGTTGAGACACTGGCAGGTCCGGCTGCAGTTCTGGCCATACCTGTTCTCCGGGCACGCTTCATGGGAGCAGAAGCAGGCAGGGCTGTTACTGGGCAGGAATGACAGCAGATGGGCTCTTCCCAACCATTCCCAACCATGCCCGTGTCTGGGAGAGGAACCAACACTGGTGCAGTGGCTGCATAAGCTGGGTTTTATGGTGCTGTAATCTACAGGTGGCTGATGTCCAAACAGGGACACTGTTCTTGTCATCAGTGTCACATCCTTCTGTTCGTTTGGAATCTGTTCTGCAGGATGCTTAAGCTCTCCCTGCATTCAGCAGCAACGTGCTCAGCCCCCCAGCCCCTCTCTTTGGACACTTCCATGCTACGCAGCATTAACTTCCCATGGGGGAACAGACCCCCAGACCTCAGGGTGCTGGGGCTGCTCCTGCCCCACTCCACCCCAGCCCAGCCGCAGGGACCCCTACCCTGGCCGCAGCGGGGCCCGTCCCAGCCGGGGGCACAGTAGCACTGCCCTGTTATGTGGTCACAGCGGGCACCGTTGAGGCAGTCGCAGGCTTGCTGGCACTCCAGTCCATAAAATCCATCAGGACAGGCTGGGAAAACAAAGGAGAAACCCCCACAACACGCCTATACAGACAGCTGGAAATGCCTCTTGGTGGCCTTTTTTGCTGATGTAATGCTGCGCCAGTGTGGCAGCCACCTATTAATGGCTCAGCAGAATATCGGATGCAAGTCCATTATGGATGCTCAAGGACCAGGACAAAGCTGTGGTGGGTCAGAAGAGCCACAGCATTAAGTTTCTGACCACAAGAGGCTGAGCAGGTTGATGGGGGAGGCAGGGACCCCTTTGTGCGGCTGCTCCAAGCCCCTGTATGCCACATGTGTGTAGACAAGGAAGCTGCGCTTTTACTCCTTGCTTACACTATGAGAGCCTTTTTTGATGCTATCCTAGACCTTTTCTCTTCAGAATTAAAACCAGAGGCTCAGCAGCTTGCTGACACGGGGTTTTCCCCTCACTATCCCAAGAGATTCTCTTTGCTGTAATGGGATAGCGAAGTCAGACAAGGAGACCCTGCCACAGGGAGACCATGGCAGAGTGCGGGTACTCACGGTGCTCGCAGAAGGTTCCTCGCCACCCCGGGCTGCACGTACAGGCCCCACTGACATGGTCACAGGCAGCCCCATTCTCACACTGGCAGCGGTGCCGACAGCTCAGCCCAAACCATCCTTCCGGGCACTCTAGCAAGAAGGAAATGGGAATGAGGAACCTGCCCATTCTTGGTGTCCCTGGAGAGCTACGGTAAGGCAGGATCTTGGGCTCTGAATGGAATAACAGTGTCTGGCAGCTGCTTTTTAAAACAACCAGTGGGCTCCACCTTTACAGACGTGCACCCATCCACCCAACCACCCCCAGGACAGGGCCGGACT
The DNA here is from genome assembly GCF_037157495.1 of Lathamus discolor. Classification (NCBI taxonomy): domain Eukaryota; kingdom Metazoa; phylum Chordata; class Aves; order Psittaciformes; family Psittacidae; genus Lathamus; species Lathamus discolor. The sequence goes on along the minus strand of NC_088899.1, from coordinate 7,103,790 downwards.
GGCAGCGTCACAGACAGGGCATGGGGACTGGACTTTGGGACTGAACCAAGGAGCACTGCTGGAGAAAGCTGGAAGCTTCCTGGGCTGTCCATGCAATGCCATCCCCCTGGAACACAAGCTCTGCTCAGGCAGAGGAGCAGCAGCACTCACTGTGCTGGCAGTGCCTGCCAGTGTAGCCGGCCTCGCAGGAACACTGCCCCGTCTCCGCGTCGCAGCTCCCATCGCTGTTGCTGCAGTTGCAGGTGTGGGCACAGTCGGGGCCCCAGCGACCCACGTCACAGGCTGAAACACAGGAGGGAACTGATCCAGCAACAGCTTGTGCCCCACTTGCCCAGCTGCCCCAGTGAGCAGAGCTGTGGGCACAGCGCTGCCTTCTCCGGGGGGCGTTATTGCCACTGGTTACAGCTGATCCCTTGGGCACAAGGACAAGCACGGCTCTTGGCCCTCAGAAAACCCCGGGGGACAGTGAGAGCGGGCGCTACACTAGCATGTGCTTGATGGGAAGTCATTCTGCAAGCAAGCCCAGTACAGGAGGCAAGCGGCACCCGGTGGTGCTGGCAGGACAGAGCGGAGAAACCTAAAGCATCTCAGAGAGTTTTCTGCAAGAGGCACAGCACAAAGATGCCAACGAAGCCGATGACAGCGGGGCTCTGCACAGCGTCTGCTAGGAGTGATGGGTAACACGAGCAGGTACGATACCTCTCTGACAGCTGTACCCCGTCCGTCCGGGGGCACAGCTGCACGTCCCCGTCACGGGATGGCAATGGCCCTCGTTCCCACAGCTGCAGCTCTGCTGGCAGTCGGCGCCGAACCAGCCGGGGGGACACGCTGCCAATGCAGACAGGGACTAACTGCAGGCGGCTGCCCGGACACCGCGGCGAGGGCTGCGCTCCGCCTGGACCACGGTGTGCTCCGAGCATCGGTGCCCAGCTCCGGGCTGAATGGGATGAGGGGCTTAGAGTTTTATTCCCTTTCTGCTGATGCAGAAGTTCCCACTGTGGAGGTAGGACTAGAGGGGCTTCAAGGGAAGAGCCTCGGGCCCCAAAGTGCAAGGCAACAGGGGTGTGCATGATGCTAAGCCCTGCTCTGAGGAGTGCAGTGATGCCTGCTCGATAGCGGGATGCTCTGCTCACTAGAGCAGGTACTCCAGCTTAACCTAAAGAGCTCCCATCCCAGCAAGAGACACCCATTGAGGTGTGAGGGTCCCCACGGCAGCGCTCACCATCCTGGCAGCGCTGGCCGGTGTATCCAGGCAGGCACAGGCAGGCTCCGGTGGCAGGATCACAGCGGGCACCATTTGCACACTCTGGACATATCTCCTGGCAGCCTGGGCCCCAGCGACCTTCAGGACAAGCTGGAGCATGGGCAGAGAGAGAGGACACAGCCATCAGGACCACAGCCAGGGGTAAGAGGGAAGCAGCTATTTTCTAGTGCATGGAAATGGGTTCCCTTTCGCATTGCTGTCTGTGCTTCATCAAAACATGGACTTCAGTTTGGCAATGCCTGGCTATGAGCAAGGGCAGCATCGCTTTGTTTGTTTTATAAACAGCGTGAGAACCCTCCATAAGTGCTATTCTGAGCTCACTCCACTACTTTCATGCCAATTTTAGATCCACATCTACTTGTGGGCTCCTTTCTAGGAAATGGTGTTGCTGGCAAAGGGTCTTTGCATCTGCTATCACACTGCTGGACATTAGTCAGCATTCCCAGACCTACTTTCAGCTGCAAAGAAGAAGCAAAAGGCTAAGAACTGAGAAAAATGGGGCAAGAATCCTTGTTCCACTGCTCCTAAGCTGCTCCAGGGCCTGGAAAAGAGGCAGTTCAGAATGCATGGTAAGCACTGTGCATGTGTGGGTTTATTGCTTGGTCAAACTATTAGGAACAGGACATCTTTATATGACTAATATCTTCCAGCTTCTGTAATACTGTATAATCATGTCAAAATCTTTCAATGAGGACACTATAGTTTTCCAGCTGTGGCTGCCCCATCCCTGGCAGTGTTCAAGGCCAGGTTGGATGGGGCTTGGAGCAGCCTGCTCTAGTGGAAGGTGTCCCTGCCACCTGGACGAGCTTTAAGGTCCCTTCAACTCAAACCTGTCTGGAATTCTATGATTCAATGCTAAGGACTGCAACAACCAAAAAATATCCCCATCTTTCTTATTGCGTGTTTACTTGTGCTTCACACGACAACAGAGCTGAGGCTGTTGTTTCGTGCCTCACCACCAAAACCTGTGCTTGCTCTCGTTTCCCATGAGGATGAGTCTAACGGCACTCGATGGTTGGAAGGCCCATTTTAGCACAGGACAAACACATCCACGCTCCTCATCCCTGCCCCTGCGCATCTCCTCCGGCTGCCTCCTCACCTTGTGCGCAGTCGTGTCCCGTCCAGCCGGGCCGGCAGCGGCACTGCCCCGTGCTGCGGTCGCAGGGCGCTCCCCCGCAGGCGCAGGACTGACGGCACCCGGCCCCGAACCGCCCCTCCGGGCACTCTGCATGGGGAAGAGCCGTGTGAGAGCTGCCCTTCCCGGAGCAGGGTGCCCGCAGAGCAGCACCTCCGGCTCTGGGAGGGAGAGCCCAGCCGGGAGAGGTTCCAGGCTGCTCTGCAGAGCGCGCATGGGGCTGGATGTGACCGCTCCGTGCGCCACAGGGATCACCTCCAGCCCCAAACCTGTCACCCCTGAGCCCAACAGCTCAGTCCAGACTGGTCTCCAGTCTGTGAATATGGCAAATTAACCGGGCAGCAGCCGCAGCACCCTTACTGAGGCAAATGGCTCAGGAAGGACGGGCCTTCATTCTGCATCCCATAAACAGTGACTTGAGCCACTCTGCTCTCCATGTGCTGGGGTGCAGGTCCGCACCAACTTGTACTATCCCTTGACTTTGAGAAGATGCTCTGAGGGCTTCTTATGGATGCCTCCAGAATCTGAAAGCCAGGGTTTTAAGAAGCAGCAAGGTGTGCAGGAGGTTTATTGGTGTAAAGCAATAAAGAAGGAGCATCCTCATCCACAGGAGGATTGAATGCTTCTTCTCCCTGCTCCAAAAGCCAGGGTGGTGCTGCTGATACCAAAAAGCTTGCTTTGCCCTTTGTACCCCGCCAGCAGCCAGCTAATCATGCACAGACTGAGGGCCTTAAATCCTCTTTGGGTCTCCCAAAGGAGCTCCATGCTCCTTTCTGTTCACTGCAGCCAAGGATTCGTAAGGCTTCGGCAGATGCAAACACCCCAGCGCCCACAAATCACGGAGGAAAAGCAGCCCAGCGCGTGGAGTTCAAGCGACAACAGTGGAGTTTTTGTTGTTCCTCCTCTTTGCTAATTGATGGCAGATGTTTGTCTTCACCCTTTAATAATTTCCAGACCCGAACAACAGCCAAGAGCCTACTATTTCTATACAAATATTTGTGTTATTTCCTGTGACTCCCCCCTGCGGGCTCCAGCTCCTTTCTTAGGCTCTTTAAAAATACCCCGACCAAACGTGCCCAGCCAGACCAGGCGCCGCGGCTCCGGGGGCAGCAGCACCCCACCGTGGGGGAATCTGGGCTGCCGGGACCCCTGCAAGGGGGCACGAGCCCCATAAAACACAGCTCCCATCCCTCCTGCTAATGCTATTCCTCTCTGTGAGCACTTGCTTGCCTTTGAGCCATCTGTGACCAGCTGCAGGATTTGTTCTGACCAACAGACCCGCTATGTCCTATCAATCAGTTGTTATGTGAGATAAAGATGTGCCAGCAGCTTAATGAGGTTAACGGCTGCAGTTTCTGGGTTGGGTGTGGATGGAGGGCTGGGTGAACCAAAACTTAGAGCAGAAACTCCTGGGATGCTCGAATCAGGATTCAGATGCTGACCACCTTAACGCCGCCTGTCTTCAAGTGTGGACTTCAAGAGTCTGCCTCTGTGCAGCTTCTGTTGAATCCAACCAGTTGAAGAGGGATGCAGAAGGAGACAACCTCACAAGAGGAGGATGTTGGCCTTTCAATCAGTGATCATCCCTGAGCCTGGCACAAGGTGCTATTTTCCAAGAGCTGTGTTGATGTTTTTTATTCATCGCCTTGTGCCAATCACTCAGTGCCTTTAGGTTCACACAAAACACCTTTGTTTGAAGAAAGCCAAGGTCTGTAAGACCCCGACTATTTCCCTGATCCTGAAAAGCTGCTCCATCAGAGCTTGAGCAAGATGTGCAGTTTAGTTACTTGCACTGTCAACTGGCCTTTTATGTGTGAGGAATCGTGTTTCCAGCACATTTAGAGCCCCTGCCTTACCTTGCTCGCAGTTTTCCCCCTGGTAGCCTTGGGGACACTCCTTCAGGCACTCCCCGGTGACATGGTCACAAGACGCCTCTGGCGAGCAGCTACATTTCTTCTTGCAGCCATCCCCATAATAGCCAGGGTCACATTCTGTTAACATCAGAAGTACAAAGCAAGAATGTCTGGCATTACCTGGTTGACCCTGGAAGAGCAGTTTGTGATGGGCACTGACCAGCACCCTCCTGAACTGATGAATGTATGGATGAGGTCCACCACCCATATCTACAGGCATTCCCACCCAGCTATGCAGGTTCTGTGCGCTAACGTAACTAACACGACCGGGTCTGGTAGCAAGTTGTTTCCTTAAGCTAAGCAATGAGAACTGAGACAGTCTTAGGAGGGCAGAAAGCGAGCTGAGCTTTTCCCACTGAAAATTAGCCATGGGAAAAGAAGATGGAGAAAGGGGGGGATGCTCTGTGAGTGCTTCTGGGCAACTCACCGGTCTCGCAGCGCTTGCCGCGGTAGCCGGGTTTGCATTGGCAGGAGCCGTCCCTCCGGTCACAGTCCTGCGTGTGCTCCTGCACGCAGTGGCACTCCTCCGAGCAGCCGGCGCCGAACGCCCACTTCGGACAAACTGGATGGGGTGGGAAGGAGCTGGTCAGTGAGGGCAAACGGCACAGGGCAGGGCACAGAGACCTCGCCACCCAGCCTGGCTCGTCCCAGGGATAGTACCTTTTTAATCTCAGAATTTCATATATATATACGTATCTCATATATATATCTTTATGTATAGAGCTATATAGAGAGATATACAGAGAGAGATATATAGAGAGATTATAGATATATAGATATATAGATATAATGAAAAAGGTGAGGACAAGCGTACCCAAGTGGCAGTACCGTCCGTATAAGCCAGGATCACACAGACAGGCTCCGTAAATCCGATGGCAACGACCCCGGTTGGCACAGTTGCACTTTTTCCTGCATTGCTTCCCATAAAATCCTTTAGGGCACCCTAGTAATAGAGAGAGATTTGGGGGAAGATGAGCCAATTTCAGCCCGTGCTTTCATTTCTAGCAGGCCAAAGGAAAAATATACCCAAATCAAAGGTGTGTAACATCAGGTATGAACCCAGGCAAAGGCTGCAGTGTCAAGAATGATGCCTTGTTTTCCAAGCAGGAATGTGCTTGTGTCAATATGCAATAAAATAAAGGGAAGAGCAATCAGATTCCCTGCATCAGCTCAAAATCAGATTGCTTCAGCTGTGACATTCCTGTCCTTGCAGAGAGTGCATTTCATTTGCTGCCACTCTCCAGCCAGATGGGGTGCCTTCAGGGCACCCACGAGCTCCGTACCCAGCTTGAAGGGATGACACTGGCCGTGGGGTGAGAGCCCTGCAGGGCTCTGAGCAGTCAAGACTTCCATATGTGAGAAAGCAATCCATAGGCTGCTCCTATTGATAAATAACTGTGATATTTGCACTATTAAGGGAATAAAATTATTCTTCTTTCTCTGTTATGCTAAAGGTCTTACTATTAGAAGCACATGGAAGACAGGCTGTGTCAGCAGAAAGCTCAAGCCAGCATATGGGCAGGCAGCACGTGCCTCCTCCCATAGGACAAGAATAGCAGGCCCTTTGAGCAGAGGAAATGCCACCCTGGCACAACAGATCAGTTCGGCAGTGTTTATACTCATCTTACCTTCCTGTTTTGACTCTGTACCCCTCCATCACCGCCTTCCTACAAAAGGAAAGGTCAGGGTATCTCTTGCATTCATTTGCATTCTGCTTTGGTCTCCTCCTTCAGTAATAGTTCCCATATGCTCCTGGCCAATTGTCTGAAGTCATTTTGTCTCAGTCTCTTACTGTCTCACTCTGGTTTTAGCCTATGCCCCCCAGATTTTAGCTCTTTGGGAACAAGAAACAAGTGCCAACAGCAACTGACACCTCTTCGGGGTACTTCAGGTAACTATTGTCACCTTTCAACGCTTCGGGTTTTCTTCAGATGAACACCTATTTTTTGACATTCTTTTATGTGTCTGCCACTGACCATGCAGAGAACTACAGATGGCTGCCCAGGGTCATTGCTGCGCAGCAAAGAGGGACTGCAAAGGTCTTCCAGTGCAGAGACAAGGCATGCTACCAGGAGCACTGTTTTGTGGGTGAAGAATATTGTTTACCACCGTTCCCTTGTTAAAACTACATTTTTCCTTACAGCGAGTCAGATGGAGCGGGGATGCATCAGAGCCACTCACACCGGGACGGCTCAACAAAAGATGTTTTCAGTGAACATCTACAAAGGCACTAAGAAGTAAGATGCTCTGTGGAAAACATGGTAATGCTTCAGGGAAGCACAACTGGAACTTCAAAGAGTGGTGTCGGAGATGGCTGTAAGAGACATTTATCAAATGGCAGCAAACATTCTACTAACACATCGAGAGAAACAGGAACGAAGCAGCTCTGCAGGCTGGGCAGCATCACCTGCGACAGGCAGCTCAGGAATACGGCCGTTGTGTGTTTTATGGAGAAAAGAGAACTTGTGCTTGATTTCAGGGCACTGAGGTGGGACAACCTGCACCCCCGAGGGCTGCGGTTGAAGGGGAGCCATGCGCTTACCATCCTGGCACAGCTCTCCGGCCACGCCGGGCGGGCAGCGGCAGGCGCCGGTGGCGGGGTCGCAGGAGCCCCCGTTCTTGCAGCGGCAGGACAGGCTGCAGTTCACCCCGAAGGTGCCGGCCGGGCAAGCTGCGGCGAGAGAGAGAGGAGGTGAGGGGAGGCCCGGCTGCCACCTCCGTGCATCCCGGAGCAGGGATGGGAGGCGCGCTCTCGCCCCGCATCACGCACTCTGGTTGCAGAGGATGCCGGTCCAGCCCGCCGGGCACTCGCAGCCGCTCTCCTCTGTGTTGCATGTGGCTCCGTTCTGGCAGTCCTCACAGGTCAGGCTGCAGTCAGGGCCGAACGTGTGCTCCAGGCAGACTGCAATGAGAGGTGCTGCGGTGAAAAGCCTGCCCTGATCTTCATCTTGGGGAGTTTGGGCAGAGAAACCCCATGCATGGTTTAGTGTGAGGTGTCCCTGCCATGGTAGGGGTTGGAACTGGATGGTATGAAGGTCCTTTCCAACCCAAACTGTTCTATGATTCTATGTGCAAAGCTAAACGCCTCTGTGCTACAACACAGGTTCTCGGTATACAGAAAAGCCACTCAATACACTTGTGTCTTTACCAAACACCCACAAACCCAACACGCGTGGTTTATTCTGGACTACCATGCATGCCATTTCCTGCTGCTGCAAAATGCCCACCGAATTTTTCTGTAAGGGTGTGCTCTCCTCTTGCTTCCATCTCTTCCTCCTCTTCCTCATAGTCATCATTAAAGAGCTGGGTGAATTCATCCCGCAGGATTGCAACGTGAGGGATAGGGCGGATAACAGGGTGCCGACCATCCAGAGCTTCCACAGTGTCCTCTATAGCTGGGGAAGCAGTCACAGAGATAACAGGGTCGAAGTGGGAAAAGATTTCTAAAGAGATCAATAGTAGGACAGAACCTCTGCAGCTGGAAAGGGGACCCAGAAACGTTTACACAGGGTTGGTGCATCTGATTTGGCCTGGTTTGCACCATGGATTTCTCCACATCTCTAAAGTGTCTGCAACTTGCTTGGTCGTTTCTTTTGGCTAGAATGGGCATGGGCCAGCTAAATGTGCTCCAGATCCATGGCAGAAGCTTTGCTCTTAAGCTTGACACACTTCTTCTGACCCCAGCCACCCAGATTCTTTGGGTTTTCAGGTACCTGAAACATTAAACAAGACTGCCCATCCCTTAATGCATCAGCATCGCTTTTCAGCTTGGTTTGCCTTTTAGAAGGTGTATCTGTCAGACAGAGGGAAGGGTTTCCTTCCCTTGCAGGGTAGGGAAGGGTTAAAAGCCAGGCAATCAAGCTAAGCCCAAGCACACCTGGGAGCCAGGGCAGGGCCTATAAAAGCCATGGGCTGGAGAAAGATCCTGTGTTTGCCACAGTAGGGAGGTGCTGGATGCTCTTCTGGGTCCAGGCCTCAGAAAGCCATCCCAGGAGCCTGGGTGATGCTGCTGAGGGGTTTGCTGCCCTGCTAAGTGAGTAAGGTGAGTAGTAGTGTGCTTGGTGGTGGAATAAGATACTTAAAATATAACCTATTATTTTTTACATAGAAAATCTGTTGGGGCTGGTGACTGTGGGAAGGGGTTTGGGTTCTTTCGGTACTGTGGAGTCATCACTGCAGGCTGCTGTAAGTGAAGCTGTGCTACACCCCCCTGTGCTGCTTTGGGAAGTGCAGCAGTGCCAGGATGCACTTACAGATGCAGCTCCTTCGGTCTTCATGCAGCTTGTGTCCAATCTCGCAGCTGCACTGGAAGGAGCCTGGCTGGTTCTGGCACGTGTGTTCACAGCCCCCGTTGTTTGCAGAGCACTCATCCACATCTAAAACCAGTGAGGTATTCCAGTGTAATGGGAGACAATATACAAGACAGGAGCCTGTGTGTATTTATTTCTGTCCACAGATCAGCAATAGGCTGATGGTATCCTCTCTGCTATATGAGGTCCTCTCTGTTATATGAAGTCATCTAACCCTAAAAATTGAGTGAGACTACCCAAGAGATGCAGGGGGCCAGGGTTTCAGTTCCCATCTGTCACTGATTAAGTAAAAATGGGTGGGTAAACTTGGGTTTTCACCTGTGAAATGGTATTGAAGAGCTCCAGTAGTGAGAATAACTCAACAGGAGGAAGAGCCCTCCTTCTTTCTGCTGAGAAACCGGTGTGAGCTGGGAGAAACAGGAAGAAATGCCTGCCTGTTCCCAACGAGGTAGGACCATTTCCTGCTCTCTTTATTAAAAGCTTGTGCTAGTCACTGTCTCAGCTGTATTTTACACAGGCACTCCGGTTTCCCTGCATCTCCTGGGTGAAAACTGTGGGCAAAGTTGGCCTCTGGGGTTGAACATGAAGTGATTTCTGTGAATTAACGGAGTCAGACCTGGACCAACTCCTTTGGAGTTATGCCAGTTTGAATTTGAGGTGTTCTAAAGCTCCATTCCTACCCTTCAGTTGTGCAGGGTGGGTTGGAATAGCTGAGTTGCCTTAACATTAAACTGGTGAAAATGGAACCAGAATTAGAGGAACCCATTCCATGCATGTCTCTTGCCATGCTGCAAGGCTGAACTGCAGCATTGCTGCTTACTTGCAGGATCCTGCTAGGTGTTTCTGCTTACCATCACACCCACAGCCATCCGTGCCCAGCCGGTACCCAGCATAGCAGGCACACTCGTAGCCTCCAGGGTAGTTGTAACAGTCTTGCTGACAACAGTGAGAACCACTGTCACACTCATTGACATCTAAATAAAAACCAAAGGGTGCTGGATGTTAATACCCATCTAGCTTGGGCTTGTTAAAGCTGCTCCGTGACTAGTACATGGTGAGCTTTTCCTCATCAGACTGCCAAATGCTGACCTAGTGCTCTTGTTCCCCTCTTGATGTGAGTGAGCTTTATGTTAGCAGATCATCCTCTACACTATGCTCCCCAGCCAAAGGAGGAATCCTGAATCCCAGAGGCCTGTGAGCAGTTAAATGTGATTGAGATTGATGTTTGCATGCTTACAGATAGGGGGTGATTCCAACTTGCTCTTGCTTTCTGATTTACCCTGTTACAAACAGTGATGTCTAGTTCAGAGGTGGTGGAGAACTGCGTGGTTCCTTTAGACTGTCTCAGAGGATGGATCTAGATAACCTGGAGCAAGCAGAGCTCCTGCAGCTTTAGATTTCAAACCCCTTGTATTTATGGGACTCCGTTTGTCCACTGTGAAGTGGAATTATTGTGGTGCCCATGTAGTAAAGGGGTTTGAAGCATCCCCTACCACTGGAGGAGGCTGCACCAAGGAGGTGCTGGGCTATAGAAAGCTTACTGGGCTTTGCAGTGTGCAAAGGAATCATGTTCTTTCAGAGCAGACTCCTCTGGGAGAGGAATCACCCCCTTTGCACAATAAAACCGCCCTGTGTGTGCTCGTGGCAGCCTGCTAAGGAGTGTTCGTTCCAAACAGATGCCCTGGACTAACGTGCTCCTTGAGAACTGCAGAAAGAAGGTGGTGCTGAACTAAGAACTGAATTCAGCATCTCCTGAGTAATGTGAACTGCATCTCCACACTGCGTGGAAAAGTGTAAGTACTGTCTTGCATCATCGGACACTTGCTCTTTGCTAGCAGCCTCCTGCTTCTGCTCTTATGGAAAGAGAGGTCTTTGGGTATAAGTGCCTCAGTGCACAGCCCCTGCAGCTAACCTGCAGAGCTATGTCAGCTTTGGATGGGTACGCAGCTTTAGTGTACAAGTCTGAGCCACAGGAGCACACCCCAGCCCCACACAGCAGTGCAGGAAATGTCTGGGTTGTGAGCACTACAGGGGGTTTCCAACCAGGTTATTGCTGCAGGGAGCTCAGAGTGATGCAATATAAAGTGCGTGCCTCAACCTTACAGCATTCACAGAGCTCGAGGTGCATTTCACCCTTACCTCTCCATTAGTCCATACTTTACAGACTGAATGGGGCTGGACTACACTTGGCTTGTAGCTAGTAACTCTTCCACATCACTCATTTGTTCAGATTACACCGCTGCTTCCTTTGAGATAACAGGCAAGATGGAACAGTGTGAGCATTGTCCCTTCTAGGTGTAAGCTCATAGGTATCTGAGATGCAAGTCTCTATCTGCCTTAGATCAGATTCAGCAGGGAAAAACTACCTAGTTCTGAAGTCAATGTTTGCTGCCCAAGTAGGTTTTGGGGTTTGAGGATGTCTTAAGCAGAGCAATTTCTCATCTCCTCTTTGCATCTGTTTCTAGGCTTGTTAACCTGTTTGTAGTGCACATACACATAACAGTTAACATAGAGAACCTCGTCATTGCTTGTAGAAACAAGATATGTACCTATTTCCTTGCCTTACCAGTGCATGTCTTCTGGTCCTCTTCAAGCCGATAGCCGAAGTTACAGGTACAGACTGGGCCGGAGCTGGTGTGGTGGCAGCTATGGGAACAGCCCCCGTTGTTGGCTTCGCAACTGTTCACAATCTCCATTTCTATCCCTGGAAAAGACACACAGGTTAGGGCTGTGCCGCACATCTGTGCACATCAGCTGGAGCTGGCACCCACAGCAGCACAGCCCTGCTGCGGAGCAGAGATCTGCAGCGGGGGAGGATGAAGGCAGATTTGCTGGGCTGGGAAGTGATGTATAAAAATACACGGATGGATCCCAGGCAAGGCCCCATGTAGCCCTTTAGGGACAGGCTTGTGGAGCAGGCTCTGGACAATCTCTGAGACGAAGCAGACTGCAGACAAAGCTGCTGCCATTCCTGACAAGCTGCAGGATGTGCTGCCAACCAAAAGTTGGCTCAGCCTTTGTACGTACAGAGCTGTTCTGATGCCAGCTAGGAATGGGAGCAGCAGAAAACGGCTAACTATGGAAACACCCAGATGCCTACAGCTAGCAATGTGAGTTACATGTCAAAAAATGGCAGGCACAAACATCAACAGCAGCCATAGATCATCTCAGCTTGGCAGGCTTTCTGTAAACTTGTCTGGTTAATTAAGCTTTCTTAAGCTAAAATCAATTGTACCATGAGGCTTCGACTCAGTCCTCAATGCCAGGAGAACAGTTTCTGCCTTCAAGGACATTTTTGAGTTTTTAGAGTGTTCAGACCCAAGGAGGATGGAAAAAGAGGAGTATGACGCTTCCCAATGGATCTGAGCATGACAGACCCAGAAGCTGTGCCATGGTGGCTCTCCCCATGTGCTGAATGCTGACAGCCCCACTCTGTGCTACCCCTGCTCATGTGTATTAGCTGACCAAAGATGCATGAACAATCTGGCTCGCTCTTGCAATAACAGTGTTTATTTCTTCTCCTGATGGGAGCAGATGTGATCACTTCACTAGCTCAATTCCTCCTTCAGTGACACATCTGCAGCTCAACTGAACTCATCCAACAAAGCCCCCAGGAGCAAAACTTGGCCTCTTTGGAGCTAAATAGCTCCAAATCATTTGCCTAAACCAGCAAAAGTAGCTTCACAGTAACTTTAGAGATCGGACCAAGTGTTTTATCCTGGTGGGAGGGTGACCAGCCCCAGGTCTGCTTGTGAAAGTCTTCAACGCAGATTGCTCTAACTCAGTCCCACCAGTTCCCAAGGACAGTGCACAGGCACTTGCCTGCAGGAGCAAGCCCACCTCCCGTCCCCCCGGATGGGGTCTGCATGCGGTACTCACGGTAGCATTGTCTGCCATCAGCCCCCAGCTCATAGCCTGGGTTACAGGTACACTTGAAGGAGCCCCGGGTGTTGAGGCACTGGTGTGCACACATGGCCAGTCCAGCCAGGCATTCATTCACGTCTGCAAGAGAGGAGCAGTCAGCAAAGCAGGTTGAGCCATGAACAGTCTTTCAAAGGGACACTTGTTTCTGTCTTCAAGTATTTCACCAGTTTCTTGCACCCTGAGTACTCCCCTGGGGTCAGGCTAACAAAGAAACAGAACTGAGAGCTCAGAATTACAGTAAATCTTCCTGAGAACTTGGATCACACAGAACTCGAGTGTTCCAGACGACTCAAGCAGGGCTGTTGGCCAGACACTGAGTGCTTTCATGCCACCCCTTCGGAAGGCTTGTGCATCGCTCCATTACATTCACAAACACCAGTAGTCAGTCTGATGGAGCATTGCTGCACGCCATGGGACACAGTTGGTTTTCCCCATGAAAGCTCTGCTGGGGACTCACCTTCACAGGCCTTGCCATCGGGAGCCAGCCGGTAGCCAGGGTGGCACTCGCAGCGCGGTGTCCCGCGGTGGTTGTGGCACCGGTGCATGCAGCCGCCGTTCCTGTCGCTGCAGGGGTTCCTCACTGCAGGTCAAAGCAGAGGCAGGCTCAGTTCATGGCAAGCAAGCTCTTGTTGGCATGATGCTTACGGGTGAACAGAGCATCAAGCAGTTATCCCTAGCAATGAAGTCTGTGAAAGAGCAGACAGAAAATCTCTGCTACTGCTCTCTGTTTGCTGCTCCATCCAGGCAGGAGGATTTACACAGTGTGAGATCCTGCAAAGCCCAGGCACTAATCTGAGCAAAACCTTTCCAGCAGAAGCTTGGCATGGGCATGTACCTCTAGGGATTACCGAGCAAGGGCTAGGCAAATTTGCTTGGAGTGCTCCTAGCAAGAGGTTTGCCAACCTCTGACCTGTGCCAGGACCTGGACAGATGCTACAAAACCCTCGTGGCGGCTGTGTTTTTAATACCCCAGTTTTCCCTTCTCCCTTAGCAACTTCACAGCTAAAGACTTTCCCCCTCCTGCTTCTTGAATGCCAATTGCTAGGAAAAAGAAGATTAAACTTCTGCTCTCCATCCCCTTCAGCTTCTCTCCCTCCTGCAATCGGGAGCAGGTCAGCCAGAAAGCAGATGATCCCATCCTGCTGCTGTTCCATCACTTTCTCAGGAGCATTTGCCTTCATACCAAGTCATTTTGGATGGCTCCTTAATCTCTTCCCAGCCTTTCAGAGTAAGCTGCAGAATATGTCCATGACAACATAACATGCTTTTTTTGATTGGAGATAAAGACCCAAGTCTGATCTATTGGACATCTGAGCATGTAAGTGAGTGCTCCCCATTCCCTCCCACTTTCAGCTCCCCTGTGAAAAGGCCAAAGCAGATCCCTGCCTCCCCAGCTCCCGTTGTGTGCTCAAAGGGACTCACAGACACAGCGCTTGCCATCCTCCCGTAGCTGGTAGTTGTGCCGGCACTGGCACCGGTGCTGTGCCAGCGTCACCTGCACGCAGTCGTGCTCACAGCCGCCGTTGTTCAGGGCACACGAGTTCACAGCTACAAGGAAAAGGGACAGGCCATGAAGAGCAGCACCTGGTAAGGTCAGCTCCACAGCGTGTTACAGAGAGCCAAGCTGCCGCCCATCGTGCTTCTAGCAAGCATCAGCCCTCTCCAAACGGTGCCCATCTCGGTGAGTGGGCTTCTTGTGCTATTGCTTTAAGTCTTGTTTTGCTCACAGAGGCACTGCAGGTGCAATGCCACAGCAAGTGTAGCTTCATTCTGCTCGGAGAGAGTTGCACTTGGGTGTATTCAGGTTTTCCTGTAACAAAATGATAAGGAGAACGAAGTTTCTGGCTCTGTGCTGTGCAGAAGACACTGATTGCGCAGGGCAGTGGGTACCATGAGTTCTTATGGGAGCATTTAAGGGAAAAGGTTTTAAGCAGCATCCTGCATGTCTGAATTTCAAGCCCCCCCAGCTCAGTGCTTTGACTAGGAGATTTCTACATGACACTAAAGGCACATGTCCTATGGCTTGTCCACACTGCAAGTAACTGATGCTCTAACCAGCAGTCACTGAGCTGAGGAAAGGCTGGTGTGAGCTGTGATTTCATCCTCCAAGGAGGCTGGATTGGGAATTGAGACTCCCAACTGGTGTTCCTGGCCGTGCCGCACCGCTTCTGTGTGGCCCTTGCGCAAGGCGCTTTCCTGCCCAAAAAGATTCTCAAACAAGTCAGAAAACAGAAGGTTTTGCCTAGGCTACGGCAGAAAACAGATCTCATGAGCGAACATGTGGACTGGCCTGCTCTTTACAAGCTTGCTATCATTAATCAGCCTTAAAATAGCCTTCTCCTCCCTGCTCTGATCTTATAATCTGGCCCTTCTCCGCAGGACGAGTGACAGAAGCACGATGATGCGTGCATCTTGTGGCCAGCAAGTGCGGAGGGTTTTGCCTACTCATTTTCACCAGACAGCAGCTATCCAGGATCACTGACCTTGGTGTATCCAGGAGAAATCTGAGCCAGAAACAAAGCTGGAAAACAAATCTGGAGGGGGATTCGTGGACACTGGCAGATAAATCATCTTGGGGTAATTACATAGCTCCAAAGAGATGAAAGTCTCCTTTTAAACCACTGCATGTCTCCCAAGTTAGCCGAACTACTCCTTAATCAGTGAGCATCTCCAACATGCTTCAAAGAGAGGTGTCTCTATGGGGTTGGGAAACTGGCCTTTAAAGTTGGTTCTTCCTCTTAGGAGACACGAATGGGCAGGAAAGGCCCCACATGCCGCACATCAAAGCTGGGTGGGTGCGACACGGCTAAAATCCAGCCAAGGTTTGGGATGGAAACTCGGACCTGGTTTTCATGAGCAGAACAGCGCAATGAGCTGTGGTCTCACACGTTTCTGACCTATTTTTCAGACTCCGGGATAAACCAATGTGCTGACTGCGAGGAATCTTGCGAGAAGGTTAAAAATATGCCTAATGAAAACCATCTCTCCGCAAGCGAACACTTCAGGTGATCGTGGTGCCCTTGACAACCTCGACAGTTTGGCGAAGCAGGCGAGCTGGAAAGCATGTGCTAGGAGAAGTTGCTGCTTTTAACAAGGTCTCCATGCCCCAAGGTGAGGTGGGTCTGTGGAGCAGCCGTGTCCAGGATGCAGATGAGCGCGTGGCTGTGGGTACTAATGTGCCGCATTACTTGGGCTGCACCAGAACCTGGTCTGAGTATTCGAAAGGGTATTTTCTATACATAAACCACTGCAAGTAATTTGATTCAACCTCTCTTGTACATTAGTGAAAACCAAGTATTTGGCACAGGAGGAAAATAAAAGGCAAAACTGTGTATTAAATTCTCTTTATTTTTCAGCAAAAAATACGCCTTGACTCAATGCTGAGGAGTTCTCTCACTTCAAACTTCCAAACCTCAACTTCCCATTGTACTAAACAACATTTGGGGGAATGGGAGCAATTTAATAGGGTCAAAGTATTGTCGTACCCAACATAGAGCTAGAGCAAGGACAAGCAGTTTATGTTAGTTGTGCTGACAGTGTTTCCTTTAATCCATTTGGAAGGAAACAACAGAAATACTTGACGTTCCTAAAAAGTTACGGGTCAGAGTTAAAGCACTCAAGCTTTCGCAGTGATGGGTGGTCATTTTAAAATATTCTGCTATATTAAAGCATTTAACAGCATATATGAAAAAATACCATTAATAATGTGCTTGTTGGAGTGCTTTTCTGAAAGAGAAGTAAAACAATGCTAACGCCTGCCAAAACATTCCTTCATATGGGAAAAGTACTGGGCTGACGTGAGTTGCATTGACTCGTTATACATCTAAAATAACCTCCTGGTATGCAGTTATTTGTATGAATTTGTAGTCTAAATAACTGGGCTTCTTGCTTACCTCTAAAAGACAACTTTAGCAATCCTCTAAAAGACAACAGAGTGCAAAGAACCGAAGTCTTTATCATACAGAATTTAAGGAGACTGACATCCCATAAGGTTGGACAGAGCAGACCTTCCAAAAGCATTTTAGGTATCTTATTTCCTAGCAAACATACTCTTCCGGACTAATAACCCCATCTGAGCCTCCCCATTCGTGACTGCACACGATGATGGAGGGGCTGGCACACGCTGTTGCCTCAGCCACCATGGGTATGTTCCAGACCACTACGCGTAACGGGAACCAGAAGTCCTTTGCTGCCAAGAGACTTGAGCACGGTGCAGAAGTGGCTGGCATCACTGGCTGTCTGGTGCTCATAAGCTACACAGGACTGGTGGCACACATGGAATGTAAAAGCAAAGCAGTTGCATCCCGTGGTACCAAGCAGAGACACCCACAGCGCATGGATGGGCTTGTTTGTGCAGCACTGCAGCTCTGCTGAGATAAGAACTAATTCAATTTGAGAGTCAAGAATAATAAGACAAAACAAATGAAACACATTAAATTGGTTTGGGTGTCTCCATCAAAGAAAGAGCCTTCTCGCTCTGGCTCTCCTTGGCTGGCTTCTCGCAGCATCGCGGCCCACAGCCCTCGCTGCTGGCCTTGCTTTAATTACTGCTCTTCTTTTGCTGTTTACAGAAACACTAAAAATATTTCCATTCCCAGATGCTTTTCCTTGCTTAACATCGCTGCGAAAGTGGTGCCAAACCCAGTGTCATCTTGTGCATCACACAGCTTTTTGCAATTAAAGCTCAGACACATTTTCCACAGATGATATTTCGTCTGCAAGAGGGACCTCACTTCCATCCCCTCTGTCTGAAGGGAATGCAGCGCTGCTGAAAGGTGCTGACTCCTAGGTTCTGACCCTCTCGGGCCCAGGGAATGGATAAAAAGGGATGAAAAGGACCCCGTTACTACCGGTTGCACGCGGGAAGCGGGTCTGAGAAGTAGCAGCCCAACAGAGGAGATGCCACAGCGAGGTGGTGACAAGATTTCACTTGGTTTGACTCTAACTTCTCCTCTTTCCCATCTGCATCACGTCTTCAGAGCGAAGTAATTTGCCGTCAGAAGCAGTGAGCTAATTAATACCTTCAAAGCAACCACAAGGAGCTGTAACTAGAATTGAGCAGGACCCTTCCCTTTTGGGACTGCACAAAACTGTGGATTCTAAGAAATAGCTGAGGAACAGCTGAGGAACCTGCCACTGGATAGGGAAAAGGTCACACTTTCTAAACCCTGCAAGCTGTCTGTATAACACATGTAAACTGACAACCTCTACACAGCACACAGGGACCATTAGCCTCTGTCACATAGGTCAAGCCCACACAAACCGTTACACATCGTCCCTCTGTTCACTATACAAATCCCTGCTACATTTCAGATTCCTTCATTTAAAGTACTCTTAATATAAATAGGGATACATCATGTAATCCCAAACTGATTTATCCTAACCTCAGACGATTTCCAGAAACATGTTGTGTGTTAATACAGACCATCTCTCTGCTCTGCAGGCCAACGAAAGCAATTGGCTCAGATTAGATTCTTTGCCTTGGACTGGATTTCATCCCTCCGCTGAAACAGTGGAGAAGGACCTGAAGATGTCAGCTTCCTGCCTCCTGCCCATGTGGTTCTGATAAAGAAAGAGGTAATTTCAGGACGTCCAGTGACTCTCTTTGTTCTGTTTCACTTTCAATAGCAATGTCTGCTCTTTTTCTCCCTCCCTTTTGTATCAGACTCATCAGTGACTTGCTATATTTGAGCAACAAAGATGTAATAAAAGAACATTGCACAATTGAGCTGCACCAACCATGGGTGAGACTTGCTGTGAGGCACAGAGCAGGGCACAGGAAGGTGGCTTTAAGGCACTGTTTGTGTTACCCTGAGCCACAGGTACACCTTGAGCTGTCGTGGGCTCTTTGGCAGCATAGGTGCATCTCTGGGATGCAGCCCATGCACGTCGCAGCCTTGGGCTGAAGGCTTTGCCTTGGCTGTCAGCTCTTCTTCCACACCACAGAGGGATTGCTGCAAGGCTTCTGGTGTCCCTTGCTCACAGTGACTGATGAAGCAGATGTAGCTCTGGTAAAGGAAGAGATCCCGAGGTGTGAGCACGGGGACACCACAAGCCTGCTGTCATCAACTGCCCTCGACTCTCCAGGCTATGCCAGAGGTGAGATTTAAGAACGCACTGTTGCCCTGAGCACAGAGCCAGGCTCTGCTTGTGCTGTAAAAGGGACCAAAGCCCTTCCTCTTACAGCTGGCCTTAAGCTTGGCACTTGGAAAACACCTTCCTCTTCCCCAGGGGTGCATTAGGGTGCTCCTGAAACAGGAAAACTGGCGTGAGAAGGGAGGGAGCGCTGGGCAAGGCTCCTGCCGTCACTGCTGCCGCCCGCACGCTGCCCTGTGAGCGCAGCCTCGTCAGGAACGCTGCCTTAATAAAAACCACGTGAGCTCCGAGAGCAGAGCAAAGCCCCTGGCTCCGCACTGTAAACATTTATGCAGCCCGAGCCCTGAAGGGAAGAACCACTTGCGTGTACTTGTGACAGCACCACAGAGAGGGAGCGCACGCTCCAGGTCACCACAAAGTCACCCCTAGAAAGCTGCCTGCCCCGGCTGCACGCTCATGAGCTCGCTCCCCAAGCACTGGTGAAGGTGATAAAGGGGCTAGAGCATCCCGCTGCCACGACCGAGCCTGGGGTGGGAGCACCCCCTGGGCAGCCTCCCATTGCCACCAGCCGAGGTGCTGCCCTCGCCCAGGCTCTGTTGTTCCAAGGGCACGGACATTACACGCATGGGAGTTGTGCAGTCTCAAAGCACATCAGGCTGGGCTGCTGCATGTGATCGCTGCCTTGCAGCCAGCAGACACAGGGAGGACAGAGGTTGGGCTCCAGCGCCGTTCTATAGGATCCATAGGGGCAGAAAGCACTATGGGACAAGCATCAAACGGGGCACTTCTGAGACACAGGCACCCGTTGCACAAGGCTCAGCCAAAACCACTGGCAGAGGAGTAACCACCAAATCTGTGCCCTGCTCTGAGCTTTTATGAGACAAAGATGTTTCCTTCCACCCCTTGGCACAACCAGCTTAATAAGTCAGTACAAAGCTGTTGCAAAGGTGCAACTGCTAGACACATACACACAAACGTGTTAAGAACAAAAGGCACCAGTCCTGAAGGGAGAAAGCCAGATTTTTACCTCCCTTCTGTTGTTATTTGAACAACACATTGGGCAATTACGTAGTGAGAGGGGTTCTACCCACCCTGCGCTGCATCGGCTTTCCCATGCTCTTTGTGGCTCACAGGGGTACAGCAGATCCTGCCAGCTCCCTCCCCAGAGCTTCCAGGAACTGCCCCAGTTACTCCCATAGCAGATCAGGTTTCATGAGCAGGGACCCCTTCATTTTGGCAGATGAATTCCAACCCTGTGCACATGATGGCAAATACTTGCTCAGAAGTTTAATGCAAAGCAGGTTTGCGGCTCTTGGTGCGAGCAGCCCAGCAGTGCCCTGCACGGCACAGCCACGCGAGCTGGGAAGCCTAAAGAATGAGAGAAAAGGATGGAAATGGCTTTTAAATGAGAGATTCCACTCTATAGAGATCCCTTTAATACTTCCTATGGGAACAGTTTCACCTTCTGGGGCTGACCCGGCTGAGAACGCTCCTGATTTCAGTTTCCCTCATGTGTTATCCTATGAGGCAGAGGCAGCAGGATCACCATGTACCACAGAAAGAACTACATATTATAGAGGCAGTTATTAGATGACAGACCACATACATGCAAACAGTAGCAACGCGTGGCCATGAATGCAAGCTGACATGTTCAGTGCTAGTGGGCTGTGAATGGTTTGGGTTAAAAAATACAGGGCACTCAGTGAACTCGCGCCTTAAAGGTATGTCCCACTGCACTTGAGAGGGGCACAGTGGGTACCGCTTCCTTCCATGGCTCTTCTCCCTGCCCACATCACCATTCCCAGCTGGAACAACCCAGCCTCACGCAGTCATTTTGAGCCAGCTCTGGCATGTGACTATATTCTGAGACAAAGCAGCAAATGGCCTTTGTAACAGCATCGCCCGGGAATTCTTTCCACTTGTACGAAAATATCCCTCAAAAAGTGGAAAAATGTGTCAAATTGAGCGCTTTAATAAAACCAGCAGCAGATGCTGGAAGGCAAATCCAGGCTCCAGCCTCTGAGCCTCCAGTCTGGGGCTGGCAAACAGCAGTGTTCCAAGAAATTAGCCCAGGAATCAGCCACAAGCCAAACCTGGCATCTCAACTGCAGTGTCTGGACACACACCATCAGAACAGCTGCATGACCAGCATCCCATGGTCCACACACAGCCGTGCTTATTTCCACTGGCTATCACATCTAGAGCCTAGGGAAACAGCTGAGATAACAACGGGACTGTCTTGAACCTTTTCATAATCCATTTGTTTTATAATCCATCTTTTCATTATCTCTTTGTTCTAAAGATGCTGGACCTGATACACCCTCTGTCAAAACCAGAAGCCCCAGAGCACTGGAAGTTAATTCTCCTGAACCAGGATAAACTGAGGAACTGCAAAGATGTCAAAATCACCCTGAAGAACAGCAAACACTATGAGTGCAGTGACAAAAACACCTTAGGGAAGACAGCCTGGATCCTGACAAGCAAAGGAACAAGCAATCCATCACCCTCATCTCCAATTCCCTGCACACTGGATGGATCTCAACAGATAAGCCAATGGAAGCATTCTTCTACAGTGCCACGTACAGGTAGGAAAAGGGCTATGGAAAATTGCTGATTCTCCAGGGATCTGAACCTGTGACTTACCGATGCAGGTCCTGCCATCCGTGTGCAGGCGGAAGCCTGGCTTGCATTCACAATAGTAAGATCCAAGGGTGTTGACGCATCTGTGCTGGCAGCCCCCATTGTGGACCTGGCACTCATCAACATCTGCAGAAGAAAAAGGAAGAGGGGAAAAGATTCAGGGGAGTGGACATGGTGGTCTGTGGAGCCAGGATTATTGATCCTCTGCTGACCGAGTCCAGATCCAGGATCACTATTTCATTACGTTCAATCAGTGAAGCTATTTGAGACATTGCAGGGACAGGCATGCAATCAGTGAACAAAAAAGACCCCAAAAAGCATCACTTTGTCAAATGGCACAAACCATCCTTCATCTCACTCACCTCCCAGTGGTCACTTTTCCCATTTGCTCTAAGGTTCTGGATTAATTACTGGTTTATACTTCCTTACTCTTTATGTGTTGAAAACAGGCTGAGATAGCCCATTTGCTGCTTATTACATGAGGAGTAAACCAAACATTTGGTGGGAGCAAGCACCCAACGATACAGAGTGAGGTGAGGGGAGGGATGCGGAGCAGCAGAGGTTCTCACCCTGCCCAGCCACACTCATCCTCCTGCAGCACAGAAGCTTCCAGAGCTCAGCCAGGTGCCAAAGGCAAGAGGTTTTGCTGTCTCACTTCTCATCTCGATACATGGCAAAGCATTTAGCACATTTCACACCTTTTATGCCTCTGGAACAGCCCTGATCCGCTGCAGAAATGCAGCACAGAGGGGTATCAGGTATGAGCATCCTGTGCTCAGAACTGCTGTGAGACACTGGAGATGAGAAAGAAAACCCCTTAATGCCTGGAGAAAGTCATTACAATGGGTTTGCTCATAATTCAGACAATACTTCTGATGAAGTCCAACTGGACCCCAAATACAAAGGGGGAGATTCTGACTGTGGCTCAAGCCTGGGGAAACTGAGGCAGCCATCCCTGCAGCAAGATATCCAGCCACTGTCATTTCGATTGGTAAAACCACAGCCCCCCAAGAAAAGGGGGGGGCAGAAACATCCCTTTCTCTGAGCCAGGAAAAGCTTCTGCCAAGTGCTGAGCAATCCCACAAGGGCTCAAATGGGAACTGGCCCAATTGGTAAAAACTCCTGCTGTATTTTGTTATCAAAGCTTCGAATCCAGCAGCGCGTTACAGAGAGCGAGATTCATTCCTCTTTCCCAGACCTTCAATTGCCTTTAAGTGCTGGGAGCATCTTCCAGCACTGAGAAGTGTAGGAACGTTTGGAGCTCCCAGTTACACGGTGCTAACTAAGATGCATATCAGAAGATTGTCCAAGGCAACTGCAAGTTTCTAAGACAAAAGAGTCCTTCACAGGGCTACAATTAGAAATAACAGGGATGTTTGTGGCTACAGCTGCACAGCTCCTTAATTCCTGCTGTTTGAGCGGGGGTGCACACATATACCTGTGCACTACCTTCCAGACTGTAAAGGATGTAAGCTCTCCGGTCAGATGGGGATAGGGATCACGTTCACGCTGCCAGCAATAACCCCAGCCAGCAAAGCCCTTTTCCATGGAAAAAACACTTCAGGAGTTCGGGGTTTTATCCTTCCCATGCACGCTGTGAAGACATCTTCAGCACGCACAACTATTTCCCGCTGGCACAGCGAAGCTGGATCACGATCCAGAGCCAAGCTGAGCGCTGAACCAGCACCGTTTCATCAATGACTGTTACTAAGAAGATAAAGAAACGTTTCCTCAATGAATCACAGCAGGGTGTTGCTCCCGGCTGTGTCTTTGCAAGCCAGTGGAGCAAAAACCTGCTCGGGCCTCACCCTCCTCGCCCAGCATCGCCTGCTCCGACCGGATGGCAGCTCTCACAGGGGAGGAAAAGCCCATCAAAACCACAGGAGAAGGAGAAACACGACCTTGGCTGAAGCCAGTGTGTAAATTCTACATTAGTTCTATTAGTTTTACATTCATCAGGTTAATTGCCAACTAAACCAGCCAGCAGCAAGCAAAGAAACTGGGTCAGGGATGAAAAGGGAGGCAAAGTGGGAAAGGAGTTGCTTGACTCTGTCTTTGCTGCACAGTAATGATAGAAAATGACTGCTTCTCAGGATACTTCTCATTTGAAGGCTTCTTGCTGCTTAAAAAACCCCCTAAGGATCAGAGCACATGAAAATGGTCCTTTCTGTCCTGGCAATGCCCCCCACACCCACAATGCCAACTTCAGACGCCCTGCTGCACAAGGGTCCTCCTCCAGAGCTCTCCCTTGGAGCTGAAGTCTTCATTAACCCAGCAGAAAAGAACAATCTCTGTAGTGCCTTTGCTCATTCCCTGGGCTGTAGATTCCTCCTCTGGGCATTTCAGAAGGTTTTGGTATTTTCTTCCTGTTTTCTTCCAAGACGCTTCATTTTGAAAGAAGGGAAAATGAGCAGATTTTTGAGGTGAAACATAAGCTTCAAGTGATGCTCTGCAAAGAGCAACGCAAATCCAAACCAGCTTTCCAGGGGGGGAAAGAATGCTGTGGCATGAGTCTGAGATGCCTGTCAGAGCAGCCCAGCTCTAATTAAATCATTCTCCTTTGCAAGGGCTGCACACGGTTCGCATGCTACAGAGCCCTGGAGCCCCTGATGCCCTCCCTGATGCGCAGCAGGGCAGCAACTCATCAGGAGTGATGCCAGAGCATCCATCCTCCTAGGTTCTTCCTCCAACAGCTCTCCAGCCTGCATGGTAGAAGCGCAGCCAGCCCTATGCCCAGCCACCCACAGAACAACAGATATTGTGGCTTTTGGGTTTTCCCAACATCTCTATGGGCAGAACTAGCTCTAATACACAAAATTGGCTCTATTTCGCTTAAAAACAGGAAAAGTGGGGTTTGGGAAGATTTTGTATGAAGTTTTTTGGTTTGAATTTCTATGGCTGTTCCATTGCTTCATTTCAGCCCTACTCTGAAACCGTGGAGAATTTACTGTCCAAAAAAAGTTAGTGATGTGTTGAGTAAACTTCTTTTTTTCACCCCATTACTCATACTCGGTAATTACACATCTCTTGTCTAAACGTCTCTTCTTCCCCCTTTGTACTTTTCACCCTCTAAATCTCTGTAATCGCAGAGGGCTGTCTCCAACCCACCTTGCCCTGGGAAAGCGACTGAGCCTTCCTCACCCCCCAGCCATAGAAACACCCATCACCATCGCCCAGTCACCCACCACATCCCATTTTCCCTTCTGGAGCCTCGCTTATCACCTTCTGCAGCAACACACGGATCTTTGTCGTACACTACACGATGGTGTGAGCAAAATGAAACCTCCCACCCTCTGCACCCCTGGCAGCAGAGCAGCGGCGTCATCCCTTTGGTTTATACCTTTGGAAATGGCACAAATTTTGCCCAAGCAAATTCAAACTCCAGTAGAAGTACACAGAGAGAAGAGGCACCTCCTGGAAGGATGCTCTAAGGAAAGTCTGTGATTCCTGGTGGGGACCGGCTGCTTTCGGTCCCCAGACTGTGGAGTTATGGGCTGCTAAGAAGAAGGAGCCACAATGATGGTGTGCTGGGGCCTGTTCCAGATTTAAGAGGATCTTTCTGCCCTGCCCTGGCTCATGCTGGGGAATGGAATTGTTCCTGCTCCATTGGACACTCTGGGCAGCTCTTGCCTGGCCATGCCCAAGCACCAGGGTCCATCCCATAGCCCTGGACTGCTCCAACAGACAACGGAATACAGAGAGAGGAAAGGGGCAAGAGCCACATTTCCCACTGGGATCTATGACGGAAGAGGCACCATTCCCAGCACATTGTCCCGGAGCAGTGAGGGTGCAGGTCCACTGGTCACCCGCAGCAGCAGCATCTCCAACCTGCCCCAGAGCTCACCAGGGAATGATTCACCCAGGAACATGAACCACAAAGCAGCAGGATCATCACTGCAAAAGGTCACATTGCCCTCGGTGCACGTCTTGGCAGCACAAAGACCTGAAACCCTACGTGCTGCGCTGCGAGATGCGGTTTGGGGCACGCCGAGGTTGTTTTTCCTATTGGAGAGCTGACAAAGTCTGTTTGGAATTAACACACCAAAGGAGGAAGATGAGAAGCATACAGGCTGTGCTGCAGAGGAGGCTGCCTGACACTGAGCAACCGGAGCCTCGCCAGGACGGAGCACACCAAGGCCACGTGCTGGGATGCTCCGCCAGCACGGGTAGGGCAGAGGACACTTGCCAAAGCCCACCGGGGCAGACATGAAAACCAAACATAGCAAGAGCCTGGCTGTGGGAATCGGCTTATGGGGTAGGGAAACTTCCCTGCTGCTTAAGGAACCCGGAGTTCGGGTCCTCATCCACAAGGCCACGGGCTCACCCGACGAATGGCTGATGCTCTCATCAGCCTCATCCCTAACAGAAACAATCCATCGGACCTCAAGCACCATCTACGTGGACCAACAAGGGTAATGCTGTGATCGAATGTAGGGAAGATGAACACAAGAACAAAAGGGAGGCGGGTGGGAGGAGATGACTCTGGTTAAGGGCACTCCCTGACCATGCATGGGTCCTTCGAGAAGCAATACAGTGATTTATCTCTGACAAGAGCTCCGGGTCAGAGGAAAGAAAGTGGCAACAGCAGCCCTGCAAATTACTAAATGTTTGGTACAGAGGCAGTTTATCTCCCCTGAAGGGCTGAGGAGGGGGAGACGGATCCCAGCTGGAAGCACAGGCAGTAGATAGCTCAGGTCTACTCTATCTGGCCAAACAGCAGTACCAGGCTGTAATCCCTGCAGCAATTAGCCTGGATTACAGAGCAGGGCTGCAGGGAAAAGGTTAATTGAAATCCATCAAACCGAGCATGTGTGGGACTTCGTGACTTTATCTTTCCAGTACCAGTTTGTTGAAGCCAATTCAGCAGTTTTAAGTAAAGAGGCTGGAAGGAGACAAGGAGCAGGATGCTGGGTGGCCAGAGCCTCCACCAGTAGGAGTTCAGTGTACCAGATGAGAAACCGATCTAGATTAGGAGCTCCACAGAGTGATTCTGGCTGGCATCCCTTCCAGGGGCAGTCCCTCCTAGCCAAACAGGCGATGCCCATAGCTTTCCCTTGCTTCCAAAGGCACTTCAGGAACAGATGCATTGGTCTATAACAATCCAACGAAGGCAAAGTGTATCAAGGAGCTGTTCTGCCTCAGTCACTTGCTTTGTCCTCAGCTCACCTTTCCCTGCCTTGAAGCGCAGTGGCTGGGAGTTGCCCAGCTCCTTTCTGCTCACGGCTCTGGCTCTGGATGGTGCTGATAATTGCCCAGGGATTACACAGCGCAGAGCAGGGGTGCACGCACCGACAGGCAGGCAGCCTGCGCTCACCCACTCAAACCACCCCCTTCCCTGGGCAGGCTGCTGTTTTGATCAGATGTGCATGGTCAGAGGCACGTCGCTGTGGTCCCTGTGCCATGCCGTGGGGGCTGACCCCACTAACATACACACTGGGATGTACCAGCTATGCTCTATCCTGGCTCCTGACATGCTTTAGAGGACCGGAGAGAGAATAACCCTAATCCCTAGAAGTGTTCAAGGCCAGGTTAGACAGGGCTTGGAGCAAGCTGCTGTAGTGGAAGGTGTCCCTGCCCATGGAAGCGGTTGGAACTGGATGAGCTTCAATGTCCCTTCCAACACAAACCAGTCTTGGAGTCTATGATTAGTACTAGGTACTAGGTCTCCATGACTGTGACAACTTAATGCAAGTCCCCAGCAGAGCACAATGATCTCCCCTGTAAAGGTGAGCTGTGGGAGGACATAGTGCACAGCACTGCAATTGGCCACTCCAAGCTAGCCAAGGACCCAACAGGGCCCTGCTTGTACACAGAAGGCATTTTAAGGCACTCGAGGCCTCAGTGAAGTGCACACCGCTGTTACACACACCAGCCTTTCCTTCTCCATCCATACAATAAAACTGCCAAGGAAACACACACAGAGCAGTCTCTTGTGCTTGCTTTGCTGAAACACGGCTGTGTAGAAGCCAGGGGCCTGGCAAAAGGGAATTCTCTCCCAGTAAACCAGCACATGGTGCTGTAAAAGTCATACGATGGAGAGAGTGTCTGCTACTACCTCTTGAAGAGAAGCTCGAACAGCAAAGAAAAAACCATCAGCCAAATCCACCGTAAATATCAAGTTTGGGATGAGCAACACAACATCCTGAGCTGGGTCTCAGGAGCTTGTCCTGCAACAGGCATATGAGCTAATGGAGTTGGATGGAGACGGCACATGCAATCTGAGTTCAAGAGAAACATCTGATCTATAAATAACAAACCAGCAACTCACCCCTTTTCTGAAGGCCTGGCTTAAAGACATCAATATCACTTTTATAACTGACTGCTTGGGGCATTTATTTATTAGGATTATCTCATGATGAAATAATGCATTCCTCGATGTCTACATTACTCACAAGCATACAAAGTCTTTAGCAAATGTCACAAATTCTCCACTATTTCCTAAATCTTCAGGAAACCACAAACGTTCCCCGACACTGAGCCAGCGGAACACGAGGAGGCAGGGGCAGGTATGTGTGTGCTCGCAGAGCTTACACCTCGCTCAGCAGCCCCATCACCTTCACACATCAGTCAGTGCACGGGAACATTCTCCTATTGGGAAGCAGCAACAGGAGCTGAGCGACTGCATCCCTCCACCTGCTCCAGGGGAAGCTCGGGCTGGCCAAGCACTGCCCACACCATGACAGCCTTGGGATGCCTCTGCTGGGGGTTTGTTTCTAGCAGCCCCTGGTCAGTGGGACCATTTCTGCACAGAGAAGTCACTACAAGACATGGCTCGACCAGCTCTCGTCCCTTCGCTCCCCAGCTCCTGACACCAGTTACTGCTGGAGAGGATTCCCTGTACACCTAAACCAGCAATAAGCAATGCTCTGTCCTCTGCAGGACTGCAGTGCAGCACTCACACAGCACAAACCCAGTCTTGCAGGGGGAAAGGCAGACTCTTTTTAGACTCCTAGAGTCCCAAACCCAACCCCCTGTGTCCAACCTGGCCTTGAGCACTGCCAGGGATGGGGCAGACACAGCTGCTCTGGGCACCCTGTGCCAGCATCTTATTTTTCATGATAAAAGAGTATTATATTTCATTTACTGTCCCAAACCAGGATGAGATCTTTTGGAACTGAGTAAAATCCTAATCCACATACCCTAACAACATGCATGAGTTTGTAGCTCACAGTAGCTACTCTTAACCAAGCCAGATTGCTGCACAGCAACCGATGGAAAGAAACTCCAGTTTCTTTTCCCGGAGCAACCTCTCCGAACGACCATCCTGCCTGTGATAGTGCTAAGCGGTGGTTCAGATACAGGTCCAAGCAGCGCAGCAGATCACCCCCTTCTCCCTCCAACCTCTCTGTTTCTCTGCCCCCCACCTCCCGCATCCCTCTGCCCCTCACCTCCCGCATCCCTCTGCCCCCCACCTCCCGCATCCCTCTGCCCCCCCACCTCCCGCATCCCTCTGCCCCCCACCTCCCGCATCCCTCTGCCCCCCACCTCCCGCATCCCTCTGCCCCCCCACCTCCCGCATCCCTCTGCCCTGCTCCGTACCTGGCCGAGGCGGGGATCTGCCGGCTCCGTAGCCCGCCCGCCCCGCGTAGCAGGGGTAGCAGCTCCTCCAGAGGTAGTGGTAGTGATCGCCGCCGGCCCCGGGGATGCCGCCCAGGGCGGCCGCGCACCACAGCATCACCCAGAGCCCCATGGCTCGGCGGCGCGCCCCGGCTCCCGCAGCCCGGCACCGCTCTCGCCGCGGCGGGACGGGAGGAGGCGGCGGAGGAGGGCGCGGGGATGCCGGAGGAGCGGCTCTACCCCGGCCGCGCCGCCCCTACCCCCGCCCCGCAGGTGAAGCCAAACCCGGCCGAGCCCTCGGGAGGGGCCCCGCGGGCGGAGCGATGCCGGCGACGGGGCGGGTTGTGCTGACGGGCGGCCCCGGGGGCGGCTGCGGGGACCAGCGGCAGAGTGGGGGGGGCGCTTCCCGGATCCCGGGCCCGGACACTGCTGGGCACCGGGAGCTGAATGCCGGGGACAGCGTCGGGGCGGGCGGAGCGGGGCAGCGGTTTCGGTGCCGGTCCCGGCGCTCACCGTGACCTGCCGGAGGGCAGCGTCTGCCCGGCCGGCCCTAGAGCCTCCGGCAGAGCCCTTGGCCGGGAAACGAGATCGGGTGAGGAGCCAGCACAGAATCCCACGGGAACCCCTCGTGAGCCGCCTTTACCTGGAGCGGCAGCGGGGACGGCGTTTTACAGCAAATCACTGCTTTTCCCCGGGTACTGATGCTCGGCCAGTGCCCTGGTAAGGATCACACCTCCCCAAGCAATGAAACTGCCGCAGCAGAAAAACCTTCACTGGGCTGTTCTTCAAATCATGAAATCATCAAATCCATCACCAAATTTAAGCCCAAAGGAGGAACAGCCCCTCCAATGAAACCCATAATATCACCTTTTCCTGGGAGCTGGAGCCTAGAACTTTATTTTACCCTTTTCATTAAACAAGAAGCACAAATGGCTCATTGGATTTTCCAGGGACCAGCTCAAAAGCTCTCTTTAGCTTTCTGAAACAATGTGCTTCCAGGGCTGAGCTGGGCCTGCTACTCGGAGACCTTTTAGCAGGGTGATTTGGCTGTAGTAAAATTCCAAATTAAAACTCGTGGTTTAGGCTGCAATGAATAGAATTCCATGAAAAGCTTTTGAAACACGGAGAGACGCTGAATCCAGGAGGAAAATAACAATTTAAGGCTATTATAGAATCAACCAGGTTGGAAAAAACCTTGAAGATCATCAAGTCCAACCTTTACTCCAGGACTGCCAAGTCCACCACTAAACAATGTCTACCGCTGCAGTGGCTTCCAGAGGGAGGTACACTCTGGTTATGAGTCCCCTTTGCAGAGTGCTCCAAGCACGAGCAACTTGCTAACATCTCAGGGATCTCCTCAGCTCATCTTTATAACACCCACCCACTGCAACAGCTCACATGCTTCTGATTTGAGTTTACCAAAAGCATCAGAGAGGAGACAGGGCGGAATAGGGGCAGGAGGAGGGGAAATGCCAGAGGGGCATTACCAAGAGGCACCAGAAATCACACCAGCACTCCCCATGTCCCCCAGTGAACCATCACTGGTTGCAGTCCTATGCTGCCATCCTATTAGAAACCACCTTCAGATCTACCAAATACTTCACCCAGTTAAAAATAACACATTGCCAGACGTCAGGAATTGTCACTGCTGCCCCGATTCGGGTCCTTGGGAATTCTCCCGCGGAGCAGCGGCATTTAAGCCGTTACAATGGCCAGTGTTGACATTTTTCCTGCGAGTGTTTCCAGCAGCGTTGACACACAGAGACGAACATTGCCACGGAGCTACGACAAACGGCCCAGACCCACTTCCTCAGCTCAGCAATGTCATTAAGACATTGTCTGTCTGAAACCATCCTTGCCTGGAATGCAGATGAATCACAGCGAGCGCAGCTCTCCCGGGGACTCCCTGCGTCCACAGGCACCACCTGAAGGGACCTTGCCACTGGCCCCACGACCTGGAAATTCCTCCTGCACGGGCACACGCAGCTCCCAACAAAGAGCACGCGCTCCTTGGCCTGCAGAAACGAATGCTGGCACAGGCCGTGCCGCTCAGCAACGCCTGTGACAAACTTGTTCAGTCTCACAATTCCTCAGACTGTTAAATAACCCCGAATAGTGCTGAGAGGCTCAGACTTTTCCAGACAGCTCTGGGCTGTAACACATGGACCAAAAGTACATCAGGCTCGAACATAAACTGAATTCTGCTTATGTAATAAGTTATGCTTGGCCAGGTTTGAGCCAGCTCGAGCTTCCTTGTCACCTAATTTACTTCAGCTGATTAAGTACTAAGAGCTGGTTCGAGTATGGCAACACATTACAGTCAGCAGCAGGTCGTTACTGCTTCCTGTGGAGTTAGCTGGGAGAGGCATCCAGAGGGTTCTTGAAACAGGGACCGACCTGGACCGAACCTGTCCCTCTCATGGAATTTCATTCAGATTCCATCTCAGCATTAATAAATTGTCGTAAGGACCTGAACAAGTTACAGCTGATGATGTGGTACTTTGCAGTTCAAAGGCGTGTTACGTCCCGGAGTTAATTCATCCCTGCACAGACATGGGTCAAACCAGCTTATGTGAATGTGAGTGCTTCTATCTTCATCCAAAGATTACCTAAACCTTGAAACAAGTTTCTTCTGGTGCTTGAAAGGATTCTACAGTTAAAAGGAAAGCCAAATAGAGAATATAAAAGAGGGCAGAAACATGCAAGAGGTGGATGAAACAGGGAAGGAGAGCCGAGAGAAGGGGCTGAGGGGGATTCTCAGGTTCCCTCTGTCACCTTGTGTGGTGTGTACAAAGCACGTGGCACACGGCTGGCGTGATGATGAGCAGTGCAGAGAGCTCTGTTGCTCCTGGCTCCTGCATCCCTGCACAGAGAGGAGCCAGCAGTGATTTATGCTTCATGAGTTCTGTTTCAGCATCTTTTGCCTGCTTCCCCTTCCAGGGGCACATATTGCCCATTCAGGGTTAGCTTTCAGCCTCCACTACATGGGGCTACTGGGAGCCAGGTTTTCTTTCATCTTATTCATCAATTTTAACCAAAGAAGGTATCAGAGAAATAGCTTGGAGGAAGAAGCATCCCTAATGTTATCACATAACGTTGTGCAGCGGGACCTCAAGAAGACATTGTCTGAACAGCACTTGAGCTCCCCTAGGACTTACCACACCCCAAAATACGTTATAAAAAAGAAAACCTGTTTGTTTCCTGTAAAACCCCCAACCCATGAGTTCCCAAACCACTCCACAGACAGCTCTCCCATGATAGATAAAGTTACAGGAATACTTGAGAGGCTCATGGTTACAAGCACAACCATCCTGTATCCAACAAAACAGAAACCCTCTCCAAGCACTGTGTATTAGTGATACTGGTAAATCACATGAGCATTAGCACTGTATAAAACACGTTTCTTTGCAACTTTAGATCATCAGCGCAGGTTCAAACCATGTAAATAAAGATGAGAGCTGGTACCGTCCAGGGACTCGGTGCCAGTATAAAATGAGCTGGTCAGACAGATGGGTACAAGAGCAAATTGGCTCCTTTCCTGGTAGCATTAGCAAAGCAGCCCAGGACTGAATAAATCCAAGGGAGGATTTTCTTTTTAACTGTAATCCCTTTGGCTCAGAAGGGAAAACAGACCAGAGAGCCAAAGGCTGCTGCTGCCCGTCTGCCTGCTTCATGGGGAAGGCCAAGCCAGGAGTCGTTCTGTAAGGTACCAGGAGAGGTCTGAGCCAGCATTGTGCACACACACGTACATGCGATAGACATGTCCCAAGCCCATCCTGTGGTGGATGTTGCAGGCAGTGGGATCCTGTAGCTCAGAAGATGTCATGTGTGACCCTCTCAACTTGCCCTTGCAGCTGACAAGTGTGCCAAGGTCTGGGCAGCCAAACATTTCCAAGTCTTATATTTCCCGCAGTTCTTTCCCAAGTTGCAGAAGAACATTTACATTCATTTTTAAATCAGTCATCAGCCAACCCTGGTATAAAATGAATTCCCTTTTTTGCCCCTTGCTACTGCAGTGGTATCCCCCTCCTCCTGTATTTCTACTGAGAGTAGACATAACTCAACATAACTTAAACCAGTTCAGGGCAGGAGAAGCAGCCAGCTCTCCCTGAGCTATAACATCCCTCTGTTTCTGAGCAGAGTTTTGGTTGGGAAGTCCTTATGTAGCCAAGACGAACTGGTTTCCTTCAACAGATACCCTACCTTAGGAGCAGACGCTGGGTGCTGGTGGTTTTCTGCCTCCCCACACAAAGTATCCTGCTGATGTTATCCCATAGCTATTTGTTTAGCAGATCCTTTAGCGAGGAGGACTCCGAAGAGGCCAGCCTGACATCACCCCGAGCCAGGAACCAAGTCACAAGGGGGAGGCAAAGTGAACTGCAGGCCTCTGAACCCACGGCTCGGCTCCTCAGACCACCCTCAGGAGAGATGCAAGGTCCAAACCCTCCTGCCCAACACAGAGCCAGCAACAGGCTCCAACTATCCAAGCTCATGTTTTGAAGCCCAGGCTGCTTTATTCAGGCTCCATCAGGACTTTGACCAAGAAAAGCTGGATATTTTGCAAACTGTAAACATTAATCGGTGCCTTCTGTCTTTGCTGAACTCGTCCATCTGTACAAACAAGGATCTAATCCCCCCTGCTCTTCTCCATACATGCATCATTACGTGAATGTAAAGGGTGGTGGGCACAGCAGGGTCCACCCCTGCCCCA
Source organism: Lathamus discolor (assembly GCF_037157495.1). NCBI lineage: Eukaryota > Metazoa > Chordata > Aves > Psittaciformes > Psittacidae > Lathamus > Lathamus discolor. Next base: position 7,070,240 of record NC_088899.1, on the reverse strand, counting down.
GCAGGAAGGCTGGCGGAGAAGGGCAGAGTAGAGAGAGGATAACAAACACCCGCTTTGCGGTGTATAGAGATTTGCACTTGAGCAGGACAGGAGCACGTGAGGGATGCGGCCCAACGCAAACCCCGGCCTCGGTTAATTCAGGGCTTAATCTTTTCCATGCTCGTTTTTTGTGAAATGAAACTTGCAGATAGAACAAACGCTCGCAGAAGGAATAAGGAGCTCCAGGAGGATGATGGCAAAGGGGGTTGCCATCTCCATTGCAACAAGGGGGAGATGGGGCCACATGCCAGCTCTGTGGGCACGGCTAATTACAAGTAATTCCAAGCATATATACAAAGGGATTGACATTGTCTCCTCAAATACAAGAGAAAAAGGGATTGTTTGTTTCCACCAAAATCCTGCAGCTCTTAATCATCCGAGAAGCTAATCCTCATCAGGGGAATTCTGGGGAAACTGGAAATATTTGAGCTTGGCTTAGATAAGGGCAGAGCTGTTTATTTCACACATCTCGGCAGCGGTACGGAGCCAGGAAATACTTCTCAGTTATTTTCAACAAAACAAGACAAATGCACCAAATTGGCAAGAAAGCGACATTTTTGTGCAGAATTCTTTTCATGTCCGACCCAAGCTCCACAGAAATGCCTCTTTCCCCATTCGTCAGCAATCTTTGTTAATTATTTAGAATACTTTGGGACTTCTGCTAAGCCAGCCAGTGCTGGAAAGATGCAATAACTCCATCACAAAACCATGATCATCCTAAAGCAATTACTGGTACCCTGCATCAGGCATCTCAGTGCTGCAGCAGGGAGTATGTGCCTGCAGCACCAGTAGAGGTGGCTATCTCCAGTGCTGCCGGTGAACCTGGGACTGCAATATCCTCCCAAACAACGCATGTGTCTTGCTCTTGGCTCTGATAGGCAAACGGCTGTTTGCATTTTCCTGACTCTCTGCTCCAGCCGACCCAAACACTTGCCCAATGATAACACCAGGGAGAAAAGGACAGGGAATCCACGCAGCGCGCAGCCGCAGAGTCAGACTGCAGGGGGTGAAGCAGCCACACAATGTGGGGCTTCCCCTGAGTACTTCAACATCAAATCCCATCCAGTGTTTTCATTTTACAAACACAAAACTGAGCCTTCGCTTTCACTTTGGTTGTAAACAGGAGATTTAAAGCAGAAGGCAGGGAACAACGTGAAGATGCAGAAGACTCTGAAGGAGAAATCTCATTCTTGAAGCAATAAAACACACACCATCGACTTCACGAGGGCTAAGATCTCACCCTGAAAACATCAACTCTGTCCAGGTGAGGCTTTCCTTCTACACCAGGTTAGATGGGGCTTGGAGCAAGCTGCTCTAGTGGAAGGTGTCCCTGCCCATGGCAGGAGGTTAGAACTGGATGAGTTTCAAGGTCCCTTCCACTCCACTCCATGATTCTATGACTGTCACTTACACCCCTACGCATGAGAGCCCCTTGGATAGATAAAAAGCACCAGAGCACGCAGGACATGAAGGAGGAGAGGGAGAACCCAAAGGGCTCTCCTTTGGTGACACAGACCCCCCCGTGCAGCCGCGTCCCTACCTGCGCATGCCTTCCCATCCTGCGCCAGGCTCAGCCCTGCCGCGCACTTGCAGTAGAAGCTCCCGATGGTGTTGCAGCACTGGGACTCGCAGCCGCCGTTCCCCACCTCGCACTCGTTCACGTCTGCAGGAGAGGAGAAGGGAGCACAGTGAGGGTCAGCTCCAGAGCAGGACGCTGCTTGGGAGCAGAACCAGCCGCTTCCATTACAGCTTGTTCTGTTGTTAACCTTCCAGTGCCAATGAGAAGAGCGAGCGTCAACCAGTGCAAAATGAACCCCCCCCATTACACACCCAAACACTTCGGATGTCATTACCCAAAAGATTCCTATCCTGGGTGAACACAAGCACTCACATGGCTAAGAACGTATTTGTTATCACAGCACATTGTAATGTCCATCTTGTTCATGACAATGAGAAGGAAAAGAATCCTTACATGACAAATGGGCTGGTTTAGAAGCTTGTCTTTCTTGTCTTAAATCAGAATGGTAGAACCACTACACCTCTGCACTAAAAATCCTTCCAATAAACCCACACGAGTTGCTGAACACTGTTACCCCCATGAAAGCTGAACTAAAAATTGAAAACAGCCCCTGATTTTAATTTTCTATCAATTGTTGTAGCTCGAGGTCAGAATAAATCCCATTACCCTACCAAAACCAGAGCTTTCTCTTCCCCTCAGCAGGGTGCAGGCCAAGCCTTTAAGGAGCATGGAACACCTTTCCTGAGTTACCTGTTAGAGTGAGTGACCACTCGCAGGTGTAAAGGGAGGAATCATCACCTCTCTCATTACCTACCCACAGGCTCCCTCCACTCCTCAGCTTCGCTGGGAACCCAAAAGAGCCAAAGCCTGTGCCTCCCCAGTAACACTGGAGCAGCAGCCATCTGAAAATCCATCTGTGCATCCCTGCTCCCATCCCTGGGAGGGATACAAAAAGCTCAGCCAGGACCTGCCTCCGAAGTGGCAGAGGGACCAGAGACTGGCAGCGGGATGAGGAGCAAACCTTGCACCACATCAGCATCAGGCCATTCCATTACATACAGTTACAGATCAGAATCAAGCCCTGATTGGGAAACGCCAAGTTTGAGTTAGACATGTGGAATATATGGGGAGGCTTCAGGAAGATTTATCAGTTGCTGGCAAACTTCTGACATTTGGCACTAAGCAAAGCACTCTAGAAATGTATCTGTGCTTCAGAAGCTGCTCCTTTCTTTGCTCTGTAAAGAAGCATTTCCTTCTAAAAAGAAAGTAGAAAAATGGAGACAAATACTGGTTTAAGGCATTTGGTCTGGAGGGAAGAATAATGAGCCATGGCTTTGCCAGGAACGCATGCTTCAGCCATACTGTGCTCTGTACATTTCCTTCTGCTACTGCAGATAAATCTGGGTTTCTGCTGCTCACCCAGAGCTCGCTGTCTGGCAGGAGCCAGCCCCATTTCCAGCTGCTCTTAGCTTGGAGCCCAACTCAAGCTCTGCTGCCTCCATGGCCAAAGCCAGAGAGAATCCCTTGTCAAGCCATGGATGGGGAAGCAGCCAGGTGAGACAGCACACACTGGTTTAGACCAGTGGTTCCCAAAGTGGGGACCACAAAGCAGCACAGACTGCCTGGGCACCATCCATGCAGGGATGAGAACACAGAGCATCACGTGAAATAGGACTATAGATGCAAAGAAGAGGCGGACGTGGAGCTGGGGGCTGCCTGAACCAGCACAGCAACACACACATGGCACTCATGGCACAGTAACCGGCAGGGATAGGGACAGGGATGAGGGCAGGAATGGGATGGGGATGGGCAGAACCACCGCCATGCCTTGGGCATCCGCTGTTGTCTCCCAGCAGCACTTCCTTGCCCAGAAGGCATCCATTGCAGTGATGCTGTTTGGTCAGTATAGAACAGGCCATAGATCGCTCCTGTGAGAACAATAATGAAAGGTGGCCATGGGTAGCACACAAACTTGTCAAGTCACAAGGAATTAAATGTGTTACCAGCCAAGAGCAGAGTCAGAGAAGGACAGTGATCAAAACAAGGCTGCTGTGATCAAAGAGACGCACCGTTTCATTCCCTCAGCCGCTCCTAATTCAGCCCTGTCTGGGCTCGGAGCTCTGTAGCTCCTTCAGGAACACCAGACCGTGCAAGTGCTGCTCAGAAATCCCAGGACCTGCTGGAGCTTAGCTAAATCCCACGGGTTTATATGTGCTTAATCCCCTCGCCGCAGCCGCCGCCAGCGCTGGGAGAGCCCCATTCATTCCAAACGCTTCCTGTAAGGCAGGTTCCCGGCTGGCTGGTGGCACCCGGCGCTTCCCTGCCTCCTCTCCAGCGATGGATGTTCACACCTCAGGTGTTCACAGTGTGAATTCAGTAACTCCGTAAATCTGAGGCAGACTTTCAGGTGCTGTGGCTGCCTAAATGCGGTATCTGCTTGACAAAAGGTGTTCTAACAACCACAAGAGGAAGAGTCTCTTAAACCAGTGCTGGGAAGTACCTGTCCGTCAGTTAAAGGCTCTCCTGTCTGCACCAAAGACTTACACCTATTGTCCCACCAGGAGCTGCTTTCAAGACAGATGCCAGCTCCAGCAGCTGCACTAAGGTGGCAGGATGGATCCTGTTTCATGCGTCACAACAAAAGTGATTCTAAGTGAATCTGTGAATGATGCTGACAAATACAAGAGCAAAGTCCTGCTCCTGCTCTGCCCCTTGCTCCTATACCCGTTATCACACAAGTTTTCTCCACACAAACAGTTCTGGTGGACGGGCACATGGACTGGGCAATGCTGTCTTTCAAAGAAATGCTTCCTGCTTGGTTATGGGGAGCAGAGGGGGAATTGGGAAGTGAAGGCTTAAGAACCTGAAACCCTGATGTTTCAGGAGTTAAAAGGGCAGCTGGAGGCAGTGAAACCTCTGTCACGCTGAGTTAGCCAAGGGAGAGCAGTGAGAAAGGCCGATGGGTTTGAAGGTCCTTGCACAATGCAAGCAGCCTGCTGGGAGGAGTCAGGGAGAAGTTTATGATCCAGAATTTCTGTCTCGGTCCCACTCATCCCCATAATGGTTCATGGTTTAATAAGCCTCTTGCTCAGCCTCTCACACAGCAGCACCTTCAAGCTACGCCAGTGGCACCGATCTCTTGCTGCGGAGGAGACCTTTCTGAGGCCATAAATCCAGATTATGACCTTATAAAGGGTTAGACAGAAACATAAGGGGAGAGAGAGAAAGAAGTCTTAAGCACCAAGGCCATTTGGGCAATCTGAGGTATGTTTCCTTGAGTGAATGCCAGCAGCGAACAGCAATGGAGAGGAGTCAGTCACCGAGCTCGAAGGGTGCTGTGGCTTTGCTGGGTATGTGCTGGGTGCAGCTGGACTCCTGCATATTTGATGGGGTTTGTTTCATTATTATGACTGTTTCTTAACAGCAGCTTTTGGATAAAGCTCCCTTTAATCTTTTAAATCGCCACAAGCTCAGCAGCTTCCCCCTAAGCCCTAAGTTTCCCCTGAAGATGCAGCGAGAGCAGGAGCTGCTCTTCCCTCCATGTTTTGTAATAATAAGCACTGCGGTCAGGCTCTGCAAACACTGCTTTCCCTTCCTGAGAGCTTGCATTTATCAAAGCATTATGAAACTTCCTTCCTCCCCGACTGAAACATACGATTCATAAACAGAACACGGAGCGTCCTTCATCCCAACTCGCCCCACACTCCAGCATCACCACTAACAGCCATGCCTCCATCCTGCCTTCCCTTGGCAAAGCAGCTCTGAGATACAGCCCATCCTTGTTCCGAAAAGGGGAAGAGGCTGATGGTCTCTACTTTGCTGTCGTCCATTCAGGGTGGTTTGGCCATCCAGAGGTATAAGACCTTTGGACAAAGGGTACCTTGAGATCACAGCGCACCCCCGGCACAGAGTATGAGGTTTATTTTGCCAGGCAGCAATGAATCAGCTGTCACCACCAGCCACATGTCACGGGGAAAGAGCAAGAAAAGGTTGGTCCTTAAATCAAAGCTGAACCTCCCGGAGCCGCGAGCTAACCAGGAGCAGCTGTGCTGGAATCGCTCCTCGGCTCATACGTTATTCCCGGGAGGTTGTTGTGCATCTTTGAAGCAACCCGTTAGTGCTTCAGGAAGGTGCGAGGCTGCCCGGTTCCCTCACTCGCTGGGCTTGGCTCACACTGAAGGATTCAGGCAGGGGTGCCGGATGCCACCTAAAGGTACCAACGCTCTCCTCTTCTCCTTTCCCCCAAGGGGCGGCACATTAGGAGCCAAAGGCAGAGCTGTGGGAAGCAGGAATTGGGGCAGGTTGTGTCACCGACCTACCAAACCACGCTGGGTGCTTGGGGCAGCTTCACAGGCTGGTGCAGGCAAGACCCAGACTTGCCCCATGCTCCTGAAATCACTGCCCTGCATCAACCATTTTCTGCTACAGCATCAATCCTGCCTTGAGCTTTACGTTTCCTGACAAACCCAAAACTCGGGTCAAGTTCACTGAAAGGGCTGAGATTCCTTCAGTGAAACCAGCACTGGGTTTGAGCACGGAAAGAGCCAGGTTCCCGCTTCCCCCAGCAGCCATGCAGAACTCACAGATCCATTCATAAGGAATCCAGTCAACGCTTTCATTCTGCCTAAAGCCTTAGGCCTGCCCGAACCCCACAGTACAAACCCAGCCTGAGGACTGTGAGCCTCACTTGGCCTTGGATTCATGTTTTCCTCGCATGTTTTCCTACAGGACAAGCCTGGGGAAGGAAAGAGCACAAGGCTGCATGCAGACAACTGAAAAGCGAGGATAACCCTGGCTGGAGCATGCATGCGGCTCTGCTGGCTTCTCACTGTAGATTCCCTGCACACCCTGGAAACCAAGTATGGGTCGCCTGGAATCGCACCCACAGGCTCTACCTATACTTGATTTCCAAGATCATGCACAGCAAACATCAAGGGAGCCTGTTCACTGAGAACAGCTTCTTCTTCTCCTTGGTTTTAGTTGTCCATCCCTCTGCCCTCACCAAAACCCAAGAGCACAGGCACATTCCCATTCAGGCTTTGGTTATCACCTCACTTTTCCAGCTCTGTGCTCCCTCTAGGCAGTAATCCCTATGGGCGGTAGGGCATTGCAATAGCTGACATCCACGTTCATTACCTGCCCACCTCTGCAGTGCCCAGGCAAGCCAGAGACAACGCTCAGAGTCCTGCGATCAGATCACCACTGACCTGTATGATCCCTCCCAGACACAGCCTAACCTTGGAACGGTCGGGGAAGCAGCCCGCAACTTGGGGAGTGGGCTGTGGTACGAAAAGAAATACATCATTTCAGTTAACGGAAAGAAAAAATGAAACCCTATCCATGCTTTTAAGCAGCTTTGCAGAGGAATAGGTGAAAGTTCAGTCGCACCCAAGTAATCCATGTGTTTCCATGAAACTAAATGCATGCTCTCCGGAAGAATTTCATACAGCTCTTTCTTCAGCCTGGTGCCTGAGCAAGAGCTGTTTCAAACATACCCCCAGTCCCCCGCTGAGTCCAAATCCCTCCCAGCATCAGCAAGGGCAGTGACCAGCTCTCCTCTGTGCCATCCAGCGCTGCTCACCTGCACTCATCATCATCCTCCCAGCACTGTAATGGCTCAGAAGTGTCCTTCTAAGTGCATCACTGTGCTGCTCCTGTGCACAGCCAGGACTGACTGACCTCTTTCTGAAGGATCTGCATCGTTGTGATGGGATTTGGAATCACAGGTAAGCCTGGCTTAACGGAAGAGCTCAGAGCTGAGCAAGGCTGAGCACAATGGGGGTGGTTCCCATCCTGCAACCTCCGGCATTCACAAACTCACTTTGACACCTTTAGCTAGGAAAGGCTTGAAATAAACCACTGATACCTGCAGGGATTCCTGATGAGAACCCTCGTGTCAGTGTAAGGAGAATTCCAGCACATCTGGTATTTATTTATGGAAGTTACACACTCCCACATGAAAGCAGCCATCCACTGAAACCGATAACAAGACCCCCACTTTTCCATCTGCCTTCGGGCTAAGAGACCATTAATATTCACAGCCTATTGTCAAGCAACTTTACAAGGTCTTGTAAAAAGGCCTGAAGGAAGCTTAAATGCCAAGAGGCCCCAGTTTTGGAGCATCTGGCTTTCCCTGGAACAATGGCTGTCCCGTTCCAGCACACCAGGAAAACCCACCGTGAAGTGACAGAGTCATCGCCCAGCTCAGAGGCACACACATCAGCTCAGTTGTGGGGCTCGGGGCAGAGAATGTGACCCCTGACGGAACAAGGCAGGGTCTTTGTATGTTATTCGGATGACCCACAGGAGGTCGGTGCGCTCCAGGCCACACAAATCATCTCAGCTGTTTGCAGTTCCCTAGGAAGGAGGATCAGGGCCTTTGGTGCCAAGGTGCCAATGTCATCCTTATCCAGGTGAGGTTTTACACGGCTTAATCTCCCTTCATTGAGTAAAACCCCCAGCGTGCCAGGCGAGAGGAGCTGGCAGGATGTTTCCCCATGCTCCATTGCCAGCTCTCCCCAGCTGAGGATGGCGAAGCTGGGAAGTGCTGCGGTAGGAAAGCTGGATGAGCATCACCTCCTCTCCCAGGAGGGAGGGCAGATTGGGCATCGCTCGCTGCAGCTGGGCTGGATCAGCAAACGGAGCGCCAGGAAAGCACGACCGTGGGATCGGGGCTGGGAACGCGACGGTGCCAGCACCAAATTCCCTGTGGGAATTAGGAAATCACGATCAGAATTCAGGCTGTGATTCTCGTTGCGACTTCTCTGCAGAGCCAAGAGCCTCCACCGTGCGGGTGGGTTTGCCTCTCTTTGCTCTCCCCAGTCCTTCATGTCCATCTCTTTCCCCTTTCAGCATGCAAGGAGGCTCTGGCGCTGCCGGGATTTTTCCCCCGAGCCGCAAGAGGGACCCAGACGCTGCCGTCGCTTTGCCAACAGCGGGATGCGGCCCCTCGGCCGAGAGGGAGCAAGCAGGAAGCAGAACCTCAACGCGAGCAGCCCAGGCTGTGCTGCCGTCTTCATTCTGGTTCCTCCTGCTTTCGGCAGCCCATTTCCTCACCTCGGGTTGAGCAAACGGCTTGGATTCCTTCCCAATGTGCATGGAATGTGCTGCTGGGACTCTTCTGCACCCGTCGCAGCAGCTCACAACCTCACAGGCAGTTGCCCACCAAGAGCTAAGCACTGGCAGCTCCCTCTACTTGTCCTTCACTATAGCACATCCTCTATTACAAATACAGGGGGGTGCATCTCTGAGACGGGCTGCAAACTCCTAGCAAGGCTCCACGCTCCTCCCTGTGAACCATCATCCCAGGAAAACAGACCTCCTTATCTGTAAGATGCAAAGTTCACATCCTCAGCTGGCTCAGCCCCAAATACCTCTCAGCGATGCCGAGCCGATGTGAACGCAGACAGTCATCTGGTGGGATGCTGTGTAACCGGGTGCCGGACACTTCTGCTCCATGATGTTCCAGGGGACCTGGAGCCAGTGCATTCCCTCTGGCTACAAGAGAGATCCAGTGCCAATCCTGGCTTCAGGAACGACGCTTATTGCACTGAACGGGTCAGTAGAAGAGTGGGTTTGATTCTTGGTTTTGGAAACTGCCTGTCCCACTTGCCAGCCCTGGGACAACCATCGGCTGCTGTGTGGCCTGCTGGCTGCTGCTATCTAGTGAGAAACAGCATCGCTGCCTTTTCCCATCAGCATCTTCTCCCTTTTTTTTTTTTACTAAGAGGATTTTTAAGTGCTTCATTATTCATTACTGCAGAGAGAGAACTTCCATTCCCCGAGCAGTTCAGACCCTGCCTCCTTCCTCTTCAGCAGGTACAGCTGTAAGCAGGCACGAGCTGGCAATGCAGAGAACTCCATCACAAACTCCAGCTCAGGTGGGGCAGTGACCTCTCACAAGCCAAAATAACAAAAGTCACTTCATTCTGTTTCACCAGAAATAGGTCAAAAAGAAAGCTGCTAGAGTTTATACAGATTAAAAATGGTTAAACTGGGGTGGGTTTTCCCCTAATTCCAAAGGGACAACCCTTTGATGGGAAGAATTCTCACCCCAGTGGAAGGATGAGGCAGGCTCCGTAGGATCTGCTCCTGAGCAGAGCAGAGAGGCTCTATCTCCTCCCTCTGGCCACAGTGCAATGCAACGGACTCACAGCGGTTCGGGAAGCTGATGTATTTTCCCATCTTTCCGCAATTCCTAACCGGATTCTCAGCCTTTCCCACCTCACCATCTATAAGCTCAGTGTCTTTCCATGGAGTACATCAAACGCTCAGACTGCCTCAGCCCGTCTCCTCCTGCTCTGCAGTACCAGAGCCCCAATAGATCAGCCAGGACAGGCAGCACAGCCAGGAAATGGCTCTTTCCTCTTTTTTCCCCCAAAAGAGAGCACAGCCTTTCAGGAGAACATGTCCGATGGGATCTGCTGTGGTCTGCAGGGAGCGGATTATCTTCCATAGCTCTGTAGCTTCCAGCAGTGCTCAGATAAAACTTACTCAATGCAATGTTCATTGCTTTCCATAGGCCTCTTTGTTCATCCTCAATTTCTTCTGTGATTTTCTATCCAAACTGCCATCATCTGCACTTTGCTGCTCATTTACATGTACTTTCTTAAACACTTCTGATGTATCTGGTCTTTATTGTAGTCTTTATCTCATAAGCTAGAGAGCACAGGCTATCTCTGCTGTGATGGGAAGGGCAGGTCATTTCTGCGATGCTTGTTAAGACATGTTGATGTAGGAAACCCAACAGCGAGCACGAAGATTCACAATGTACATGCACATACATCTGTATTTATGTGCACTGCCCATTGTAAGCCAAGGCTTGGAGAGTTCCAGAAGAAAGAGACTGGGGACCACAGGTTCATGTTATCACAGTGGTGTCATTTCCACACATACCAACCGCGTACATGCAACCCGAAATCCCCTGTTTAGCAGGAGCCAACTTTCCAGAGCAATTGCAATACCAATTTTGGCTCCTGTTAAACTTCGCACAGATAGAACTATGTGAGATGGCCACATTACATTGAATCAATAGCACAGTTAGGGCTCTTTTGAACTTAAAGCTGCTTACGGCAGTGAGTTGACCTACATTGACCATAAACTGTGCGGGTCTTTTTAAACTGGGCATGATGGGCTGTGCCATGAAAAACTCCAAAGGATTCTACTTTTTAAGGAACACGAAGCTCCAGCGCTCCAGTGGTTCAGCTCAGGTAAAACACGACAGAGATGCATTTGCTTCATTCCCTTTTCAGGGTACTCCAGGACAAGGCCTTTCCAGTGAAACAGTGAGCCAGGATCACACCCGGGATCTTCCCTCTCCGAGGCTGTCCTCCCGCTCTCGAGACCTGCTCCTGCTGAAGTCGGAGGCAACAGCCTGACCAGAGTAACCTTAGACTGCGTGCTTCTGCCATAAACCCTTATGGACTATAAATACCCCTCCATAGTGGAGAGAATTCTTCTTTGACACATTATATATAACGGATGCAGTATAAAAATGTGCTGCTCGTGGCAGGCTTTCCAAGGCTTCCCTTCGGGAGCGCCGCAGACGGGCTGGTGTTTGATGGGGTTTTTTCCCTACTCTGTAGCCAAAACTGCGTTTCAGGGAAAGGCGGCAGACGGCTCTCCTGGGAAGGAACCTGTATTCCTCTTACGGAGACGCCGAAGAGGCTTCCTTCAGAGTTTCCAGACCTCTGAAGTGACCTCAGCTCCATGAGCTCACGGACGTGTTCGCCAGGGCTGAGCTATGAAGGTGCGAACGTCAGCAGTGGGTTTGTGCTGTTCTTGATTGCTTCTCATGGCAGGGTGAAGCTCTGTGCTCACTGGGCAGCCAGTGACCTTCAGCCCTGTGTCCCCATGATGCGCCTCTGAACAGAGCCTGGTTAAATGGGTCTCGGTCCTCCTGCTCCCACAGCAAAGCATCCAGGCTAGGCCAGACCTAGTGCCACCCATCTGAGGAGGTGAGGCAATGAGCAAGGCCAGGGCTTTGCTCTCACCAGTGACATTGCCCTGCTCCAAAGCCAGTGAGACCCACACAGAATCAAGCTAAAAGTGATCCAAACCTAGTGGAAAGGTTTAGAAGAAGCACTGGTGCAACCGGCTGGGCTGTAAAGCGTCCAGACAGGGACTGGAGATGAGTGGAGATGTGGGCTCCAGATACATCCCAGCCTCACCGCATTGCCTTCCCATGGCCCAGGCACGTAACCTGCCACTCCGGTCTCTCCAGCTAAAGCATCAAAACACATACCTACCTCACGAGTCCTGCTAGCTGTGCTGCTTCATGCATGCGAGTCTGTCCATGGCTTTAGGAGCTGCTACAGGGATGTGGCAGAGCTGCTCAGCTGTGGAAAGCACCCTCCAGGGATGGGGATCATCACTTGTGTCTTAGCAGAAGACTAACCAGGATAAAGAAATCAAAGTTCTCCTCTCACTCAAAGAACGAACAAAGCATGGATGTCAACATAATCATTCCTATTGCCTCCATAGATGACAACCCCAGTGCAGGTACCAGGGAAGTGCACCCGCTGGTGTTCACAACGATGTTGCAGGCTGAGTGGAAGCAAGTGGATTTCAAGAGAAATGAACAGGCAAGGTGCAGGTGTTGAGTCAGAAACCCCCAGCTATCGCTACGAACAAACCACAACCAGACAACGGAGAAGGCTCCGCTTCCAAAGTAGGAAACAAGAGGTACGGGCACAAGAAGAATTGGTTTGACATTCAGACACTTCACTGCTCAGGTTTAAACTGAATGTGAATCCTCAGCCAAGCATCTGTCAAAGCTCCGAAGCATCGACCATCAGCCGCTCCTTCCAGCTCACTGCCGCTCCTCGGCGGAACAGTCAGAAGTGCTCAAAGACCATAAAGCAGACTCTGACCTTAGGTGGAAAGGTTATAACCGGAAGGGTCAGTGATCACAGTTGTTCTTTGCCCAGTCTTTCTAGGCACTTGGCAGCATTTTGACTGTTCAATGCCAACAGAGGGTACCTCTCCCCTGGGACGTGCTCACTCAGCTCCTGATGCACAACGGGCAGTACACATCTTACTCTGAACTGGCAATGCCATGGGAAAACAGAATCCTCTCCTAGTCTCTTTGTCTCCGTGTAATTAAGTTCAGGATGACAAAGCATCCAAGGGGGGAAGCATTTTGTAAGGTTCTCAAGAGCTGCAGTAACGTTAATGTTCTAAAACTATTGATCACTGATCCCATCATTTCTATTCCACTACAAAAGCCCCTCACGGCCCCAGATGCACAAGAGGTGGCAAGAGTAAGAACCTTGAAAAACACATTGAAAAAGTTACAATAGCAAATGGCTTGTTTATGCCATAATTGGTATTAGGCAATTAACGGTGGGATGAAACACCACGTTGCTTCTGCAAACAAAAAGCAACGCTGTTTAAAGAACGTTTAATGAGCACGTTTTATGTTGTCCTCAGCAAGTTCACTGCCAAGCCACAAAAGACATTTATACACGCTTCCTTTTGTCTCTAATGAAAGGGTCATTGCTACCGGCCTCTTGTTAAACTCACAAGTTAAAAAAAGAAGACAGAAAAAAGCACAAATGCGATGCTTGAAACTTGAAATTCACCTGCTTGAAGAAGCAGTTTCAGTTCAAAGCTGTTTGCTCAACAGCGACATTCAGTGCTGTGCAGGCCGTCAGAATGAGAGGTGAACCAAATCAGAACCAAACACCTCCGTGAGGAAAGATGGAGCTCAGTGAGCACCTGCCCAGAGATCCATTGCACACCTCTGGTACCCAGACACTCCAAATATTTGACATTCCCAAGTCTTCACTATTAATGAGGTGAGATCCTGAGCAACCAGGAAAAACGAAGGTGGAAATAACGTTAGGAATAAGTATTCCTCTGTGCAGACCAGGGCCATTTCCCAGATTGCAATGGAGAGGGATAATGCCCAAATCACTTTCGACCAGAACAGTTACCTGATCTGCTGTTTCCCAAAACCATTTTCTACATCTGTTTCTCCTACACATTTCAAACACCACCGCTCTCCATGGGCACATTTCAAAAGGTCCAGGCCAGTGCACTGCACAGGAATGGTGCCGCACTCCCAGCTACGTGAAATGGTGGTACAACCATCTCCAAGCACTTCCCTTGTAGGAGAGCCAAGTGGTTTATTCCTTGTAAGTCCCCCAAGTAAGTCAGTGGCAGGGTTTTCCTTCTGATGATCCTTTTGTCTAGGTTTGAGATGAAACGACCTTACAAACCTTCTCAAGAATATAGATTTCTGAAGCATTGTGCCTGGGAAACACACACAGGAAGGAAGAATCTGAAAAAGCCTTAGAAAGTAGGGTATTCCCAGAACTAATTCATACACAGACTAAGAGACTGACACAGTGCGCTATGGAGATGCATCAAACACCACGTACGAAGTCTCGCAGAAACCTCAGCTCCTTTCTGATGAACGGCCTGTGTAAAGTAATAGCGTTTTGATAATGAGTTGGGGATAAGGAATCTATCCCCAGATATGCCACGGTGCATTCTGCATTCATACGGTCTGCACGCCTCAATGGTCTCTTTTTAGCCATTTCTGCAGTTTAAAAATGTGTGGTTTTAAAGAGCATATCCTGTTACGCTGGAGACTGTAAAGTGAAAAGCCATGTCTTACTCGCACATAAGCACAAAAACATCTCTGGCATTCCTTCACTGAAATCCTTGGAGTTTTCTAGGGCTTCGTTTTACAAGTGAAATGCAGAATATGATTTTCTGGGCGAGTTTATCAAGGCAAAGCATAACAGAGCTCCTGACCAAATACAAATCACAACATGTTATTTGCCTTTTCCACTTGTGATTGGCTTGGGCTGCTTAAACCCATTATTTATCAGTTAAAGAGAAGCCTGATAACATCTGAGATACCAGTAAATTGTGGGAATTCAAGCTTCTCACGATGAAATGTACAGCAGAGGAAGTGATGGACAATTTGCAGCTGGTAAAAAGAGGTATCCTCTAATGACATACATCTGGCCTCCATTATCTCAGCATCTGCTGTACTGAAACCCAACCCGCCTCATGAAACACAGTGGTATGCTGAGGAAAGGCACCATATCCCCTGGATTCTCTTCAACAGCTTAAGACCCACCCATCCCCTTTATCCACTGCTCACCATTCCATTAAAGCAGCGAAAGGCACCCAGCATCCTCCCCATCACTCACATTTATTACACAGGGCTGAGTTATTTTGGCTCTTTGATCTCCGACGATCAGACCAGGACCACGACTCAGCATGACTGACTTCCATTATCATGGATTCCAAACAACTGCTTTGGACCTCTGGTAATGATCTATCCGGCCTTTAAGCAAGCACTTAAATCTCTAAAGAAAAAGAATCCCTATTTTAATTGGCAAATATGGGGGGTTCTACTTCTTTGTTGTCACTTGTTGTCATTGTATTGTTTGCAGCGGAGTCCCGCCTCAAATCAGTGCAGTAAGAGTTAAATCACTGCCACCTACAAGACCTCTTTGTGAAGCCTGGATGAAGGCATCCGAGCAAGGCAGATGCACTTAGTAGGGTGAAAAAACATCCACTGCAAAGCTACCAATGGCCACGGCCTGTGTGCAGCCAGAATTGAGCCAGCCGGCCAATGACATGCACAATGATGTGCAAGGCAAAACTCAACAGCAGTGACAGTGTCCTAAATGCCAGGCTTTCCAGCTCGTGTTCCAGCATAAAGGGAAAGCAAAACAACACGATGTTACTTAAAAGAGCAGCTAAAGGCCAGCAGCCCCACTGTCTAGCCTGTGAGAGACGGTCCATGGAGGAGAATGGAGCTTGGTTGGACTTCTTGGCATCACCATGCGGGGCTGCCTGCTGCTCTGGGGTTGAGTGGAGGGCTTCCAGATTCAACTGAGGGTTTATTAGCTTGGGGAGGCAGAAGACAGACAGTTAATATGCATTCACATACAGCAAACTAGAAACACCTGCTGGCCTTCAAATACGCTTCTTGGCTGGTTTGTGGAGACAGAGGGTCTAACCCCTTCATATTCCCATTTTAAAGGGGTTACAAAGGCCCCACGAACACTGAATTATGCAAAGACAAACTGTCTGCACAGCTATATACAGCACATGTCTGCGTGCGCACGCGGAGCCACTTGGCTTTGGTGAAGTGTGAGGCTGGGTGTGCCAGAAGGGTCTGTGTGCTCGTGTATGGCCAGGATGATAAAGAAAATAGGGAAATAGTCACTGAGCTGCAAATCACTTCCATGTTTCCAATGAGGGAACTGTTAAAATACAATATATGTTCTTAAATACTAGCTGGTGGTATTAATATACTATAAACCACATGTATACTATTATATCCTACTGTTCATAAACCTCCATACGCATATATATGCACAGCAGTATGGATTCCCATTTTCCAAAATGCCATTTTTCACCTGAAGTCTGTAACACATTTCACAGTAAAAAGTGACTGCAACAAACACCTTTGCTGCCTGATGTCACCCTTAATCTCTTTGTGGGGGATGTCAGTGGGAGATTTCCCTCCCCTTCGTTATCAACCGACTTAGTTGGGTTAAGGCAGCACAGAAGAACAAGGTTATGCCTCAGGAAAAGACCTGCGTTGGACAAGAGGGACGCACAAGCACTTGAACGTGCATCGAGGATATACAGAAAGTGTCCTCCCTTCCTCAGATAACTCTCATTAACTAAACCTCCAGAGCAGGAATCCTCTGAGCACCTTCCTGGAAAAGGGAGCATTTGTCATGACTGGAATCTCAACGTATGTTCTCCTGAATTATCACACGAGGTCTACAGTAGCGCTGAGACCAAAGGAGAGGAAACAGACTGAAACACAACAAATGAAGCAAGAAATGAAAGGCAAACCTGCGGCTGAGGTGGAGATAAGCACTTTCAGAGGCTGGTTAAAAGATGTTATCACCTGCTAGAGAACACGGCTGTACAAAACCCCTTTGGAGAAGGCAGCACATAATGAGTAAGAAAATATTTTCTCCAACCTTTCCAAGCCCAGAAATTGGAAGCACAACATTCCGATGATTTATTACAGACCGTGCTATGTATGCAAGCATGAATTAATCCTGAAAATCCCAGGAAGGTTTTACAGCAGTGCTTATCTTTTCTGCCTTGGCCTCCACTCCTCATTTCACTCCCTAACCCCCCTGTTTTGGTTGGAACCCGTTCCCTTGTGCCTATGGCCAGTGTAGATCCTGCACCGCCAGTTTTCACGAGATCCCCAGGAAACAAGGGAAGATTGGGTTAACAGTTGGACTCGAGGATCTGAAAGGTCTCTTCCAACCTAAACAATTCCATGACTATTACAGGTCCTGAGCATTAAGCTGTCCTGGGTCACTTCTCTTCCATTACACACAAGAGCCAAACGCAAAAGGGCGAGTGGCCAAGCACAAGCAGACCGAAGAGGCACATCTCAGCCATGCCTCCAGAAACGGTCCTTCCATAGGCTGGACCAGTCTGTGGTTTGTTATCAGGCTGTCTTTTCAAGGAACCAGCCAGCTGGGTGAGCAGTTGGAAGCTTGGATGGTCCTTGGCTACCAGACCTGGGGGATGATCTCGTCCTCTCCAGTAACGGTCCAAGGATTCAGCATTAATTCAGTCTACTTGGCACTCAGGTATCCAATTCTTCCTATTGCCAATTACACGATGGGATCCCAGCGCTCCTTTGTGAGACTGGAGTGTTTTTCATCGCTTGGAAAACAGTCTGCTCCCCTATACAAATACCCCCTGTCTCAGCTCCGTACTCTTGTTACTTTCGACAGATAGCTTAGGAGAAGAAAATGCTTAGGGTAGGCTACCCAGCTCCCTAAATGTAAAGCTCTTCGGACCCCTGTCAGCTCCGAGAGCTGCTTTGCAAACACAACCCCCTTTTTAATTGGTCACAGCCGGCTGCAGACATTCCCGGAAATCCTTGCAGGGAGATTAGCGCGGAGCCGACATTCTGCCATGGCGCTGGCACTGCAGTAATGACGGATTTGATCACGGGAGGTGCTGAGGGGTTTCAATCCTCACTAAAGGGAAACAAACCCCATGCGTCACTTTGAAGATGGCATCCAGCACTTCACAGGGCTCGGTCCAAGGTAGGAATCCCTCAGAGCGGAGTGGAGATGTGGTCTTCTCTGCATGGCACAATAGAAATCCCCTTCCAAGCTTTTCTTACCCCTGGCAGACCTTAATGTGGGAGCAGTAAAGATCTACATGGAAATTTCAAACCCATGCAACGTCAGCGAGAGGATTCCTCTCTCATTTGTTTGCCAAAACCTTAGCAAAGAGCTGCAATTCATCTCAAGAACTTAAGCCGTACATTTTGATTCCATTGAACACAATCACCTCTTTTAAATCATAATGAAATCCTTAATTCTTGAGTTCAACCCAAGGAAAGCTTGAAGAGGACAAGAAAGCCATGTTTCAAATCCAGTAAGGCCCTGAAGATTTTAGTCTCTTTTCCACCCACTATCATATTCCTTTAAACAAGCATGTCAGTAGTATTTTGCATGTGCATACACTACATCACTCATCGATGATGCTGGACAAAGCTGGACCACTTTAAACGTGAGAGCGTATATCCAGAGGGCTGTTCACTGTACTCCAGTCAACCTTTGGAAACTCAAATCATATGAACTGTGAAGTTACTCATAGAGTAATTGCCCCGCATTTACGTCCAGGTTTCTATCCAGAGGTCGTGCCAGGAAGCTTGCAATGAACGCTGCGTTGTGCGTCCTGGCGAGGGATCCTGGGCCCCAGGTTTCCCAAAGAATGGAAGTCCAAGGAAACTCATTTCGCAGGCACAACCCCAGCTATTCCCCCAGCTTCAGCACCTTTCCTCTTCCTTTAAAGACTTGCCTCACAAAAGACTTCTTCTTTTTAACTGAATAAGCCCCTGCATACCCTTGGCTTCTTTCCTCACACCGACTTCTTCAAAGAGTTCAGCGCTACCTGTTTGCCAGCTATTAAATACCTCGTGTTTGGCTGATGGACAAGCAGATAGCGCAGGACGCAGCAGAGCTCTGCACAAGCTGCTCTTGTTCCCCTGCCTTCCGGAGCCAAAAAGAGGGAAAATCCCGGCAGGCAGAGCTGCACGGCAGTGCCACGGACTGGCAGAAATCTCCAGGCTCAGGCTCTTCTCCCCTCCACAGCAGAAGCTTAAACCTTTGCATCAGGAGACTGCTTCTAAAAGTACCCAGACCTGTTGGCTGTTGGAGAAACGCCCTGCTTAATTTAGCCCTGGCATTGTTAAAAGTGTATTCTCTCCAATAAACTGACACCCGAAGAACCATTGCCACTATTTCATCCCACAAATGGGCTTTAAATTGGCCTCGTGAACTTTAAATCCGTGCAACACCAACACAATATCTTGCTATTGTCATTCTGGAATCAGCACTGGCGTCTCCCTGGTCCAGGGAAGTCACCTGAGTCCAACCAAGCATTGTCACCCATTCATGCTCGCTGGGGGCATCTTTCCAACTTGGAAAGAGGCTCCTGGGACCAAGTCGACAAGGTGTTTCCCTTTTCCCCTTTGCTTCCAAAGACAAAACCTTTCCCATTCCAACTCTCTGTGCTCTGCAGGCCTGTGTCTCTCTTTGGATATCACCTCTAGCCCCAAGGCTGCTGCAAACCCCTCTCTCCCCACCTCCACCCAAGCAGCCCATGCCATAACACACAGCAAAGGCTTCAACTGAACAGCTCCAGAGATCAGCAGGAGAAATAGGGTCGTTAGTCAATCAAACAACACGGAGGGCATGTCAAATGCTTGTGTAAATGAGGGCAGTGCTAGGAAAGAAAGAGACAATAATGGTCTCCTGAAGCGGTGACAAAGCCATTTCAGCTGCCCTTGCAAAAGCAGACACTAATCACGGGCCCTGCTTGCTTACAGTTGACCTCTCCTTTGTGCGCAGCTAAAGAAGATTTGGGCTGGCCGATCCTTCAGAAGGCGGCCGGGCTAATTAGGAAGGGTCCTGTCCCTGCAGCAACATTCCCGCAGGGAGCCCCCAGGTCTGAGTGTTGCTGAGAGGATCCACTCCAGCAGGAAAGGTTCAATAAGCGAACGCTGAAGCCGAGCAGCTGATTTGCAGCACGAGAGGCAGGCAAGTAACAACAAGGTTTGTGCTCCCCATCCCTGCCGTGAACGTTCCACCCCCCCAGGTGAGTGAGGTCTGGGGCAGCACCGGAGCTGCTCCACTGCTGGGGAATGCTGAGCTCACCTCAACTGGACCCCAAAGCCTCGGGTGGTCTGAGCATCCCTTGGGAAGGCTTGGAGCAGAGCCCAGGCTCTCCGGCACCCCCTCCCTCCCAGCAACCAGCCCTGTGCAGAAAGGTCATTTACATCCAAGCTCAAAGAGGGGAGCTCCTAAAGAGAGCCTCAGCCCAAACCAAACCTCAAACACTCCATTTACAACCCTTTCATCTACCAGACGTGGAAGATAACCAAGGAGCTTGGGACAACCCAGCTGCTCCCTCCATTCCGAAACAGTCTCTGCAGTCACTGTAATATCGCTCAGCTCAACCTCCTCTTTTTTGCTCCACTTATGGCAGGTTGGCAATGCCACATTGTAGGGGTGGGGGGTAAATCCCAACAGTGACAGCACTTTATTGGATCAAAAGGCCACCGAGAGGCAACCGAAAAGGTGTTGAAACCTGGATGGGTAAACAAGATGTAGTGCAGACCTGCCTGAAAAAGCTCTCGTGGCCCTACCGAGAGCTTTGCCTTCACAGTGAGAGGATTTAATGCAGATGGACAGTGCGCAAACACCATCACTTCCAGCAGCTAGGGAGCCCAGGAAGGACAATGTCTCCCCCCGGGAGCCAGACTGGTGGGGTTCCGCCTGCTCCCCAGCCAGCGCAAGCACAGGATTGCTGCTGCTCGAGGCTGGCCAGTAAAAATATCCCATGCTGAAAGGTATGATAAGAGCCTGGCCAGAACAGAGAATGTCCTGCCTTTAAAACAAACACATCCCTATTTCCTCCAGGAAAGAAGAAGTGATGCCATTAAGATCAGACACAGATTTCTGGAAGATGGATGACACCACGGAATATCGCAGTGGAGCAACTCCATTCCCTCTGGGTTATTTTCACGCTGTTCATTAAACAGCCTCTTTATCAAAGAGCCCCGCTTCACCCCAGTAAATGCTGCACGACTGTTTTGGGGAGCTATTTCTCCAGAAGGTATCACCATCTCCAATACCAGGATAGCTTCTTTTAGAGGTGGCAGGTGAGGAAAAGCCTCCCATCCTTAAAACCCAGCACAAATACTGGCTGGCCAGCACGGAAGTTAACCACCCTGAGTCCTTTGAGCAGTGAAGGAAAAGATGGGAATGCAGACGGGTAGGTTTCCTCCAGAAATGTGTCGAAAAAGTATTTACCAAGAGAAAACATTTACAGGAGTCAGTAAGAAATGAAGCTGAAGGGAAGGATGAGTTTGTGGCAGGGGTCTTCCCTCATCCTCCATCATCACATTCCTGTGGCAAGGACTGTGGCTTTTGGAAAATGCTGTAAATAATGGAAAGCATTGTAGCGGGTTGGACTAGATGACCTTTGAAGGTGCCTTCCAACCCAAACTACCCTGATTCTAAGACCTTGCATCTGCCCTCTTATAACACAGTGGCAGGATGCACATGTCCCCTGAGCTGCGGAGCTCTCGTGGGGACCTTCTGTCCTGGTCACTCTGAGGCTGGAGGGTTTTCTCTGACCACGTGTGCAGCCCAGGGAACCCTTCCAGCTCTCAGGGGCTGTTTGCTATAGACTCTCATGTTACCAGATCAGAACATCTGTGAACCACCAAACACGGGAAACTCAATCACCTCTGGGAGAGCGTTTGTACATCACGTGAAGGTTAATTAAATAAAGCTTAGCAGCCCCAAAATGAAGCCTAACCAGTTTATCACTGATCCAGTTGTGGCAGCCCATCGCCACGCTCCCGCAGGCTGAGCTTCACTCCACAGGCCACGACCCTGGGGTTTCTTTGTTTGACCGAAGTTTAATCAGCTTCCTTCTCCGATTCCAGCAAATCCCGCTGCTGATGGCAGCCAGGAATAAAGGTTGTTGTACAGTGCGGGGCTATGCTTCACAGCAAGCCACGATAAGCATTTCCTTTCCAAACATCCAAGATCCCCGAACGTTACAAACAGTGGCCAAAACCAGTAGAGAGCAGATTAGTGGAGTTGTGCAGTTAAAACAGCAGCCAGGATAAAAAATACCACCGGGGCATCCCTTGTCTTTATCCTCTCCCATTCCAACTGAAAATGAAAGGAAGAACACGCAAAGCCTCCTTACCGTACTGACAGCGGGGTCCTTGGAAGCCAGAGGAGCAATGACAGAGCTGCGATGATCCCTCTGCGCAGATCCCACCATTGAAACAAACGCCGTAACCACAGGCAGCTGCAAAGAGGAGGGATGTAAGAATTCCTGAGAGCAGGATGGGAAGCGTACATGCTTTAATAAACATCCATTCCCTGATGGAGTTCCCACTTAAAATTCAAAGTATAGGAGGTAAAATACCTTGGGCAATGTCTAAGGGCTTTTTTTACAGTGCAGCTATGTGAGGATTAGCAGGAAAGCATCAGCAGAGCTGCAGGGCTGTTGATGGAATAACACTTTTCCAGCCAAGAAGTGGGCAAAATAGTCAGAAAACGGCTCATGCAGAATCGTATCAGGTAAAGATAAGTTATTTATTTTGAAATAGGATATTCCTGTCAGGAATAACCCCTGGAAGGTGCTTCCCACCTCTCCACCGAGCTTTCCCAGCGACCCAAACACGGAGTCACCTTCCGAAGGGATGAGGGATGAAATAGAGCTAAACTGTAAGGAAGCCCGAGCAGCCACGGTTCTCTGTTCTCACCAAGTGAAGTGTAAAATGTACACAGAGACGGAGAATGCCCAATTAGGCTTCTGAAGTCCACCTTTTCAAGTCGCCCAAATAAAACCACAAACAGGGATGTGTTTTTCCAGCGAAACATCCATTTCCCATAACTCACGCAACGCAGCCAATGGTTTCGATTTCCGCTAGAAAATGATCATCTTGGAAGGAGAAACAGCGTGAACAAGTGATGCTGTCACGTGTGCCGTGCTTTGTCAAAGCGGACGGACACAGAACAAGCTCCTATCTTCCTTTTTCTACGAGGAGCAAAAAGAGCTTCTCCTGTCAACATGGCGCAAGAGGTCTCATGGTACCGTCCACCATTTCTCACTGGGAGCTGGTCCAGCAGTTCCCAGTCACCTACCCTGAGACGCCTGCTCAGCCCATGCTGGATTGCAGACAGCTCTGGTCCAAGAGCAGCAATGAGGACTGGATTACAGCTTCTGCATCCTCGGAAGGAATGTGCTGCAGCTGCTGACAGCATCACGGTCACCTGCATGTTATTGGGGCCCTTGTGTCCTATTGATCCAGCTGATGGATCCAGAGAACATCATTATTTCAAGTAGCTGAGATTACAAAAGAGAGACCGGGCAATCCAAAACCTGTTGGCTCAGAAACACAGATTGAGGAGGAGGAGCACAGAGCGAGTGCTGATGGAGCCAGCAGTTACAGTGACTGAAGATGCTGCTGCCCTGCACAGAGCAACCTGCCAGCAGAGTAAGTGAACCACCAACCTGCAAACACATGCTGCATCCTTAGGAAAGCATCCTCGGCTAAAGCAAAGATGAGATTTGGCTTTGGCTTTAGTGGAAATAATAGGGGGAAAGATGACAGCAAGGTTTGTCTCCTGCTAGGAGAGTCAGGGTTATCCCGATCCCAAGGCACACACTGCTGGGAGCCAAACTCCTCAAACTTTGCACCTCAGATGCACTACAGCTGAAATACTTGAGCCTCAGCTTTGGCTCCTTCAAGGCCCTGATGATTTTTCGAATCCTGCCTCCAAAAGAAAAGGATTATTTAGTAATACAAAGGTGGCATTGAAACCCAAATACTCACCTCCCCAAACTAATGGAACAGTGATGAAATGTTGGTTCAGAAACCCACTATCTTCTCACCTAATGTTTTAGTCTCTCCTCTTAGCCACATATCCCTGGGGACCACGGTGATCCCATCTCAATCCTGTGCTGGGCTGCTGGTTCAGAACACTGGAACCTGGGAATCTCTTCCCCAAGCATCCTGCCCAGCTGAGCCATGCATGGGATGATCACAAACCCTTCCCTGTGCCTGTCCTCCCGCATGGCAAAGCAGAAGGAGCTCTAGGCAGTGACTGCTTCATTGCAACTTCCCATCTCCAGATGTGCACCAGGATCTGCTGGAGCTGCAGCCTCAAGTGTTGCTGGCTGTAGTCTTGCAAGAAGGGCTGGCTTCTGCTTTATGCCTTTTCTTCAGGCCCGAACACCATTAGGCAGAATTGACTCTGTGGCCAAATTGCATAGTGAAGTGATCTGGTTGTCACGGACTACTTCACCTTGACCCCAAAGCACCAGGTTTTAGGCAGGGGCCCAGTGAAGCTCAGCCTGTCTCCAGCCCTGTGTGCCAGCATCACTCAGCCCTCTGAAGCAGTTCAGTGAAACCCAAAGCACAACAATGGAAAATATGAGGAGCAATTGCAGTAACACAGACCAGGGACTAGAAGATACGGGTGTTATTCTTGGCCGTGCCCCAGAATTCCTGAATGAGCCGGACAATTCCCTGCTCTGTGTTTCAGGCTGGCACAGCCAGAGTGGAAATCACAACAACCCACTTCCCAGCCCAGGGGGGCCTGGGGGCCTGCGAGTCTCCCTCTCTTGTGTCCTCCAAGCCTTCTGCAAATCAGCTCCTAATGCAGAGTGACAGAATTTAATGGAAAGAAATTTGGGAATAGGGTAATGACACTGTTGTGGGAAACAGGGAAGACGGGATAAATTATGGAAAGCATCGCCGCCGTCTGCTTGAAAGGCCAGACAACATCTTTTGTGAGGAGTTAGCAAGGTGGGATTCCTGGGAAGACAAGAGATTGATGTAAAAGGAAGAGTGATGAGGAAAAGCACTTTTCCTTCAGCGCAGGGGCTCCCTGAGGTACAGCGTGGCCATCCTCTGCGTGGACAAAGACGGTCTCCTAGGGGAGCACACGGTAGGAGTCCAACCAACACCGAGGTTCAGAAGTTCAGGCAAAGCCTTTCAGCTGACAAAACAATGAGCCTGCAGGAGCCAAGAGGTGAGCTACAAAGCAAAGCCCTAACAGGGAAATGAAATGTTAACCCGACAGGTTTCCTGCCAGCCTTCCAACCTGTATCACCAGGAACGGGGCTGCTCTCCCCAGCGCCGGCTCCCAACAGCCCTGCTGCAGGCTCCTTCCCTAAGGAAGCCTAAAGGTAAAGCAGAGCCGGCAGGAAGAGCCTCGGCTCGGTGCAGGGCACTCGGTTCCAGAGCCTTTTAATGGCCCATTTGTGACTATTGAAAGTTTCTCTTTTAATGAGGCGATTAAAATTCAGCTGCTTTGCTTTCTACTGAGCCCTCAGGGATGCCGAGGGGTTTCCATTGTCTCCCACCCTCCACCTCCTCACCAAAGGAGCATTAACTCTCCTTCTTTACCCAGGGCCGGGCTCTACCCTTGCCTGAGCTACAAATCAGAGCAAAGCCTGATCTGAACAAAAACTCCAGTTAAAGACAACCGGGAACGGTGACTGAAGCCTTAGACCAGCAGCTCAAACTGAGCTTCTCCAGCAGCTCCATGGAGGCACCAAAAGAGCAAACCACACTGCTGGCAGAAGCAGCTATCCAGCCACACAATGGCCAAGCTGCTCCTTGGCCAGGCTGGGCTCACTTAGGCTGCTCCATTCCCTTCAGCCTGCTCAGCAGAACTGGGCTTGGGTTCTCCCACCCATCTCTGCAGACATACTGAAAGGAGAGGCCACAAGCATTACCAGACATGCAGGCCCCTCATCCTAATCAGCAAGGGCTTTAACTGCATTATTGAACCCGGGTGGAATTTAAGTAGCATCTCAGAGGCCACTTGAAACTGAGAAGCTTACTCTGGAAGTCAATCTATCAGTAATCAAGCAGGGAAAGAACCCAATGCCATGCTAAAAATGCAAAGGGTGTCTTGACTTCTGACCTTTTTCATTCCCAAAAGGACTGAGAGGATGAATGCTCCAGGACAGAAGGCAATGGAAGCACAACAAGCCCTCACACTCCTACCAGAAGCCTCAGCTGGCCTTGACCAGCTACACGCAAGTCTACAGGGGTGAAAATTTCCCCTAAGGACACATCAGATGGGTTGATTTCTAAGTATTTTAAAGGCAAAGTGATGAACAGGCCAGCATTTGGGGTGAAGAGAGCGCTGCAGTGATGGGATGCCAGCCTCCGAGGGAAGGCAAGATAAGATGTCCTTACTGGAGCGATTCCATCATGTGGCCTCCAACAGCTCTAATTAAACTGTCAGCAGCAACAGCCTTCCCCACCTTTGTACTCCTGGATCACGATCAAGGATCTCTGGAGACAGATAGGAAGGGCCACAGATCCTGCTGACACATTTTGGCACAGCTTCGCTGCGTTCAGCAGAGCTACAGCAGTGATCAGAGGCTGCCTGGCGATTGCTGTGTGCGGAGTAGAAAATCCTCTAACACACTTCATGCCCTGGGCTGTTTCCCTGCCTCAGCACTACACTAATACTTGGTGACTCATTTCCCCGGCCAGGCCTTCCTACACCTTCTTCTGGTCCAGAAGAACAAGCTGGTCAAGGCCACAGCAGGAAAAGTCATCACACCCCTGCAACCCGAAAGCTGGGAGCTCCTCGGGAGGAGGGTTCAGTTACGCAGAAACCAGAAGCATTCCTTAGGAGAGTCTGAAGATGAGGATAGAAACTCCCGCATGGGCACCAGCCAGGCAGAGCCATCCCATCTGCTCGCTCCAGGCTGTGGGATGCTCCTCCAGCTAAGCTAGACCAGCACTGTCACGCTGTGCCATGGCACGGGATGCATCCGTGTCCTTCCTCCTAAAACACCATTTAACTGATCACATCACCTGCATTCGCACTTTGAAGTATAAGGCTGAATGGGTGGAAGCAAGGGAAAAGCCAGGACTTTGCAACCTGGCCTTCAGCTTACTCTCCAGCTGCAGAACATCCACTGGTTTTCCCACTCTTGGGAATAATACACAGAAAACGTGTAAACAAGACCCATTTAAAAGAGAGCAGCAGGAACTACTGACGGATGCATGACAGGAAAATAAACACCAGCAGCACATCAGCAGCGAGTGTGACATTAACTGGGAGACTCAAAGAGCTGCACCTCCCTCTTTTCTATTCTTCCTCTTTCTATTCTGACCCTGCAGCGAGCAGCCTGTGGAGACCATTGTCCAGCTTCCGAGTGCTGGTCGCGGTGATGAGGATGAGGAGTTCAGAGCGTGCCCTGAGCAGCTTTATTTCCTTTTCCCTGCTTCCTTCCTGGATGGAATTACTCACTTCCTCAGCAGGAAAAGCCATCACAGCCCACACTGGTCTGAGTTCATTTGAGGTGGTTATCCGTGTGCCGACAGCGGGTTATTGGGCACCCATGGAGCTTCCTCCGGCACAGTGGGGCTGCTCTCCTGTGCTGCAGGCTTTTGAATAGGAAGAATAAAGATTGGCTGCTAGACACACCTTTTTCTTCTTGCCTTTCAAACCTTTGCTTCAAGCATCACAGCACACCGAAGGCATACGCAGCTTCTCTATGGAACAAAAGGTGACTACCTGTGGGAGACGTTTTCCTACATTGTGGGTCAATTACAACCTAAATCACCCTTACAATGGAGCTGGACACAGCAGCTTTCATCCCCTTGCTGGCAAGGCATGTTGGATCCCAAAGCCTTTGTTGGTTTGCCTGCCTATTACTTAAAAAGAAGCTGCTTTTCTATGGTGCAGGCAGGAGCACACCTCCAACAGTGTAATTCAGAAAGGATCAGAGCTCTAGTATGCAGCCAGGCAGAGAATTAAGAACACAGCACAGGGAGCCTGGGTGATTCTGCCTTGATGGTGACATTTATTCCTACACACATGCTCAGACAAGCCTTTGTTTGATTCAAGAGAAGATTTTACTTTGCTCTCCAAAAAGAGCAAAGACCAATGTGGCTGATGGGATGCTGCAACATCCCTGCTGGGTCCCACAAGGACCAAATGCTCACCCTTTGGCTATGGAGGGAGCAGGTGATGGGGAGGACAAGGTGGGTCTCAAGTTCAGCAAGTACTCAAGTAACAGATATAGCACCCGACACACACCCCCCCCTTCCAAAGTAGCTGAGGAGCCTCATCCCAGTCAGTCGAGAGGTGAATCCCGCTCTCACCCATGGTTTGGAGTGGGAACGACCCGGGACCAGGCTCCACTGAGGAGCCACTGGCCAAAATCCAACCCTTTGGGAGTGCAGCACGGAAGCCAAATTCCCCAGCAATTGGCCAAAGGCTGCCTTTTCCAAGGAAGCATCTCTAATGAATGCCGAGTAAAACCAACCAGCCGGCACATCATCCGTCACTGGCACGTTCAATCACACAGACAGCAATTACTGGCTTTTATAATGACAAGCCCACTCAGGGCTTGGATTACAGCTTTCCAGAGCTTCTGCCAATGGCACCACTTGAAACACCACTTTGGGCCTGATTTTATCCATTTAGTAGCGTTTGGCAATGGGAGGAATGAATGTGACTGAAAACGCTTCCGTGCTGCGATGAGGAAATGGGAAAACCGGGAAGCAACACGCAGCACTTCCTGGGGAGCCAGAGAAAAAGCCCCTGATGCACAGGTAAAAGGAATACAAATAACACACATCCCCCCCAGCTCTTTTTAAAGCCATTTTTATACCATTTAGTGCAGGGACAGGGCTTGGACTGAGCATCCTCAGCCAAAACCCAACCCTGACAGCAGCAGATGGAGACTCGCACCCGAGGAGCACGATACTCACGGTAGAGACAGCCGGCATCGCCTCCAAGCTGGGACCATCCTGGGCAGCACTTGTACGTGGTCTGGTACATCACCTTGTAGACCTGCCTGTAGCCCAGGTAATAGCCAGTTCTGAAAGAGAACAAACCCAGATTCCACCCGGACAACGTGAATTCCTGCGGAACACGGGAACGGGAAAGGCTGTAACTCTACCTGCGGGCGCACACAGAAGCAGGAATTAGGTTTTCAAATGTGCTGACACTTCTGTTCCACCTGGTCTAGCAACGATCGCTGATGCCAAGGAAACACTTATTAATGTGCTCCAATTGGGAAGAGGAGAGATGAGCGGCGGGGTCCTATAACACCCCTGACTCTTCTCCTTTGCTAAGCTATTTCACAGCTCCGAGCTCCTCTCAAGCTACTCATTCGTAAAGGAAATTTAAATGTTAAGGTAGTTCAGTCAGTTCTAGTGAGCACAAGGGGGTTTCTGAGCTAAAAAAGCATCAGAATCCTGATGGAAATATGAGAGACTACGAGGGTGCTGAGGCGCTGGCACAGGGTGCCCAGAGAAGCTGTGGCTGCCCCATCCCTGGCAGTGCTCAAGGCCAGGTTGGACACAGGGGCTTGGAGCAAGCTGCTCCAGTGGAAGGGGTCCCTGCCCGGGGCAGGGGTTGGAGCTGGAGGAGCTTTAAGGTCCCTTCAGCCCAAACCGTTCCATGATTCTATGACTCAAAGCTCATCACGCAGTTGTGTTTTCCACAGCCAGGCTCAGCAGAGCCAGGACACTGAGCTCCACTGGGGGCTGAAGGTCCCTTTAATGACTCCTTCCAGTGACTTCCAGGGTGGGATTTGGGGCAGGGAAGCAGGGATTGATCTGAAGCACAAATAAACAGAAGCGACACTTTCCCCTCCCCGGAAATTCGCTGTTTTGTGTCTGGGAAACCTGGAACAGGGAACACGTTTGAAGCCGATTCTCAAAAAGCTCCTTTGGCACAACATGAAACCGAGTGCACCAAAGCGAAGCGGACAAACAACAACAGCTCTTGGGTGCAGCAGATGTGTTGTACGTGTCCACTGGAAGCATTCACCCCGGCTCAGTCCGGCTCTTTGGTTTTGGCTGGATGCTTGCACATCCCGCCCCCCCCCCCAAATCACAGCGAACCATTAATCCCCATGCAGGAGCCCCGTGGCTGCTCTCCTGTGCCAACCAGCACATGGAAGCGCAGCTGACAAACAGAGGAGCAGATACCAATGCTTCCCTGGACCAGCCGTTAACAGATTCAGAAGGAAATGGTTGTGTCCCAGAAGCAGCTGAGAAAGCAATTTGCAGTCCCTCAGGCACCACAGCAACCAGCAATTGGGCTTGGGTCCATCCGGACCCACATGGGACTCTGAGTGATCTCCCAGCCCAGCCCACTATGGCAACCACGGCACCTTGGGAAGCAGGAATGGACACGGTGGATGCCACAGGGTGGAAAACACCGTTCTTTCCATGCATGGCAGCGAGCAGCCTGTTCCATAGCCCTGTGTAAGGTCAGAAATGAGGAGGAAAAGGTACCCCAAGGATGCAGGACAGCTCAGGACTAACCCCGGGCTCCCTTCTGCTCCCTCGCACCCTCATCTCCACGAGCCTTCGGACACTTCACATCCTTAACTCAGCCCAAGTGGGTTCTCAAGGAGATGCAAATATTTTGCCAGGCTCAGCTGCCTGTGGGTATCCGGATGCTGCAGACTGGAAAGAACCGCAGAGATTCTTTATCTTCAGCGGTTCTGTTTTCCTTTGTGCTTTAAGGAGTCCCTGGCACAGAAAACACTGAACAAGCCAGAACTAATGGAACCCAGGCTTGAAAATCCTGCTGCTGGAAAACCGGCATCCAGCCCCTCCGGGGCAGCGCTGCTGCTCCTCCAAGTTTCATTACTTCAGGGGCAGCAAAGCTGCCTCCTGTCATTACCTAATTCAGGAAGACTGCACAACCAGTAGCAAAAGCATCACATTCCCAGGAATAGCGGGATGTGCAGCCCGGGGGATGCTCTGTTCAGCTGCCAAGGCGCAGACAGGCAGGGCCCACATCCTGGGCTGGTGCAGAGCAAGGTTTGTGCTCACTTTTAGGTAGCATTGCAATCCTGTACATGCAAGTCCTCCGAAAGCAAATGCTCCTGGTTGCAGGATGCATGAACTCAATGGAAAACCACCTCCTGTCCCCAGCTCACCCCCCTACACTGCACTTACAGGCACAGCAATGGGGCTGTGGCAGAGTCTGCAGCACCCTGGGCATGCCCATGGATTTTAGGACACTAAATACACATAGGACACATAGCTCTAACACCTATGGATATGGCACATCAGCAACTGGTGCTGCTCCTTGCCAAGCAGCTGAGTCGGGCAGCGGCACCGAATGATGTGCCAGGGAAGGGAAGAGCAGATGCTGGATTTTCCTGGCTGCATCCATGTACTCAAAGGCACCAGGAGCAGTTCCAGGCCAGCCCCGTGTGTGTCAGATCCTGAAGCTGTTAATGTGCTTCCTGCTCCCTGTGCTGCCAGAGCCGGGTCCAGCTGGAGCAGCTCCAGAGGGAGCATCCCTGGGAATGCTGAGCCCGCGCTCTGCTGCCCTCGGCCGCTCAGCACAAGGGAGCTTGGCAGGAGAACTTCCACCTATTGGGATAAGCTCCCGAAAGAAGTTCAAAGGGAGGGGATATGGGACAAAACCCTGCCTGGGGGAAGTTCTGCTCTTTTACTGCTAAGTTCTGCTCATAGTCCTTTTGCTGCCTTGCTTTTAGAATTCCTGGTGTGAAATCCCCCATAGCACCTCCAGGCTTCACCTCTGTACTCCCACCAGGAACACAGGTTTAGCACTAGGCTGTTCTGATCTTTATAATGAATCACAACAGAGTTTTTTCACTTCAGTCCCTTGCCTTACAGCCTCAAAACCAGACATGAAAGGACCAAAGGGGCATCTGGCTCTGAAGAGTTCCCAGCCTTTGAAGCAGGAGCAGACAGCGCACCTCTCATTTCAAAGTCCCCTCTTTAAACACAGCCAAAAGAGGGACTGTGTTTGCTCCTTTGGAACCACCCCGCAGATCTCATCACCACGGTAATTACCGGCAATTACAGGTTAGGAGGAATTCCTCAAGCCAAGACTTTAAAGCTGTCTCTAGTCCAAGATGCTGCTTTGAAACTACTACTGCAATCAGTACTTTGGGAAGGCTCGTAACCGGCCGATGGGGCCGGAAGCGCAGGTGGAGCACGGGAGAAGGTCGGGCAGAGCAGTTTGCCCACTGGGTAGGTAACAAAGGTCCATCATTTCTCCATTATTCACACTGCTGCCCGTGCTCGCAGCCCCTCCTGCTTGCTACAACCCCTCTGCAGGTACCACACAGTCACTGAGGCTGGTCCCTGCGCCGGAGCCCCCCCCCAGGCACACGATGGGCTCCCCCCGACACACGGCTCTCTGAAGGAGGCAGCCAAGCCGGGCGCTGAGCACTCACCTGCGCTCGTGGCCCGCGCACCGCCGCCGTGCGCCGCAGTCCTGCTTCCACACTTGGACGCTGCGGGTGAGGGCTTGGACACGCGGCTGCCGCTGCCCCACGATGAGCAGCTCCGGCTCCGCGCAGACGTTCGGCCTGGACAGAGAAGCAACGGTGAGGGAGCTGCTTCCTAAGGGAGAGGCCGTGCCACGCACAGGAGTTGCCTCCCCGTTTCATTACATCAGTGCAGGGAATCTGCCAGGGCAACCGGCTGTCAAACGCAGCCCATGCACCCCCCCAAAGCGCTGTGATGCACTGGTGAGCAGACTGCGCTACCAGCGGCACCGATGAAGCACGCAGTGCAAAAAGGGCCACTCTGTCTCTCAGGAGCATGTCTTCAGGCCTTAGTGAACCAGTAAAACATCGCAGAACCACACAGCGAACATCACAAACCCGTCCGCACAGATGGAAAACGTCCGTTCCGTCCCCTCTCCGTTAATGAAGAATGCATGTGCTCTCTTTGCACCGGGGGGACTGGTTTCCTGCCTGTTTTCAATGCAAACACCACCGACATCTGCATCTCCTGACTGTTTGGAAAACAAATTATCCTGCCACTAGAAATGAGATATTGTCTTGTTAATAGTGCTTCAGATTAGAATTCAGTCCGCTTAGACGCTTCCTCACTCATTCAGAGCTCGGGGCTGTAAAACTAACGCCATTCAGTAAGTGAACTGAGGGAGCTCAGGAAGAAAACGAAGGAAGCACCACTTGCATTTTGTTTCTTTCTAAACCTGATGCTCTTTTGCCACGATTTTAACTAAGAGGAGGGGAACGTTTGTCCCTGACTCGGTAAGTTATGAGCCATTCGTTACTGGGGATCATTCCTGTTGCTTCCAAGCCTTTCACACAAATACTTCCTATAGAAGAGGTTTCACTCAATACCCTGGACGTGGAGAAGCACATGGGGCTGCTGCAGGGCACTCACTGCCCCTGGCAGTGCCTGTGTGATGCGAGCACATCTCCTACCCCCCAGCACTGCTCCCCTCCTCATCCACACGCGTGGCGACGGCCGAGCCGTGGCCTTGCCAAGCTCCACACACATCACTTCAGCAGCACAAGGGCTGCACTGAAGCTGTTTCATGCCCCCAGTGTCTCCACACAGGGATTGCTGGGAGCTGATGCTGGGGGGGGGGGGCTCACCTCCGAGCATCCACTCATCCAAAACCAGGGCTGGAGGGATCCCCATGGACACGTCTGGCAGCAAAACCCCGCGGGTGTCATTTATTACAGAGAAGAAAGGGTCTTGTGTGCCCCAGAGAGCGGCTGCGTGTGCAGCGATGCCCTGTGGGAAGGGACAGCACTTCCCAGGCGCTGCTGCTTTCTTTTCTCCAGTGCCTTGGCACACATCTCTAGGGACTCATCCAAGAAGTTCCTAAAAGGAATTGTCAAGGCAGGAGCACTGACAAAGGGAGAGAAAGCATCTTCTTGCGGGCCCTTTATCTGCTGAAAAGGGGCCCTTATCAATGAGAAAGTCAAAACCATCCGGAGAGGAGCTTGGAGCTGGCGCACGGCACGATGCCGCTTCGTTACCAAAGGGCACGGGGAGATCATCTTCTGGCGGGGGACCAGATCCACAAGGAAGTTTTCCAAGGAAGCCAAATGAGTAACACCCAACGGTAACTGTAAAGTGTAATTGAACAGAACGGGCTGCGTGCTGCTGCCAACAGCGAAAGGGGGAAGGACCATGCGTGAAGTGCCATAAACCCAGCAGGCCTGCGAGGAAAGGTCACACCATTCCCACTACAGCCACCTCCTGCACTCACACAATAGGCACCGTGGTTGCAAACAGCCAGCAAAGACTCTGGATTCTCCATTTCTCTTCCCCTTTCTGTCCATCCGGCAGCAGAGAAAGCAGCATAGGACCCCCCCTCCCCTCACTCTCCTGCTCTTCCCTTCACCCTTGAGCTGAAAGTACCACATTTAACTTCTGCTTTACACTTCCCTGCCCTACAACCTCCCCCCCCCCCCCTCAAGGATGCTCTTATTGCTACTTACATATGGGGCTGGAGCTTGCTCCCAGAAGCAAGAGAGGACACTCGCAGGGCCAGGATGAACGCCAGTGCTGCTGCATGAGACCCCATGGCACCCACAGCGCTTCCAACGCCTGGAAAACCTCGGGGCCCTCTCTCCTGTTCCTCAGAGGACACTCCTGCTCGCAGCCCGCTGGTGGGCTCCTCTTGTAAAGGGAATGCTACAGGAGCACAGGGGAGTTCGTGCGCAGGGAGGGCAGGTTCATCCTTCCTGGATGCTTGCTCCTGCACCGTTCAGCTCAGCGAGTTTCCTGGGTCCATGGGAAGTGACTGCAGCGCGGGCTGTCACCGGGCTGTCCCCCAGACCAGACCTGGCTGCCGATGCTCATCTGCTCGCAGCGAAGGGCACAGAAGTGACTTTTCCTTCTGGCATTTGCTTCTTGACAGAGCCCAAAGACCCGGTGGCTCACAGGACCCGGGTTCCATCCAGCAGCAAAGCCTCATGTGGGTCTGGAGCCGGCGTGGAGTCGTGATCCGCTTCACAAGGCAATGCGAAAGTCAGCACCGGGGAAGGGAAGGGGAAAAGCTCTCCTGGGCACGCGGCATTCCAGCTCCCAGAGCAGGCAGAGCCCGTTTATCCCATCTGCATCCACCGAGCCCTCCTCTGCTGCCCCACAGCTCTCACCTTCCCCTGGAGACGGGATGGAGTCACGCACACACTGAGAGCAGCTTCCCTGCTTTCCAAGGCAGTAACTGAACTTCCCTCCTGCCCTCCCCAGGCCCGGCTCTGCTCCCTCACATGCTCTCTTGTTTCTCCTCCTGCTGACAGCCCCAAATCCCTCCCACCGGCCGTGTCCAGCGCGGGGAGGAGGGGGAGACCCTGCGGAACAGTAGCAGCGTGGTTCGGGCTGGTTTCTCCAAGGCACTTTTGCACTACCCAAGGCCGGAGCCGCGCACACCCCCCCCAGCCCTTGTCCAGCAGCTCCAAGAACAGCCCGCAGGGGTTGAATCCTCTCCTCTGTGCTCCAGCAGGTAACAAAAGGGATCGGTCCCCAAGGAAGAAAGGCCATAAGCCAGGCAAGGACCTGCGCTCGGTGCTGCTAACAGCCAGTTCTTGGGGTGGTGGGGAATACACCCGGCAAAGAGGGACTTGGGGAAGGAGGTGAGATTCCTGCCTGCCTTTTCCCAGCAAACTCCCTGCTCCATAAGGAAACAGCACGAGCAGAGGCACTGGTAAGGATGTTGCCGGTGACAGCCCACTGGCCCCTGTGAAACAGAGAACAGAAGTGCCAAGCCCAGCGCTGAGCTGATTCACTGCAGTTTCCTCTTCCAGAGAGCCACTATGGGCATCAGTTGCCAGGCCTGGCAGAGGGCTCCTGCCACCCTTCCTGCCTTCCATCCTGGATGGGGATGGACGGGTGCATGGCGGCTGGGACAGCAGGCTGGGGAAGAGGAGAGCGGAGCAGAGATGCTGCACTACAACTCTCCCACCTCAAGAACCTGCAGCACCCTCTCCCCAGGGTGAGGAGGAATCAGCGCAGCTGCAGACCTGATCTGTGGCACATTCAGACCCTGCAGGAGCAGGAAGGGAAGGTCTGGCTCACTGCAGTGCCCACACCACACACGGACTTTGCCACCATTCCATCACAACTTTATGCCACCGAGGAGCCAGGCCCAAGGGCTGGCAGCTCGCAGAAGGAAGCGGGCAGCTCCTTCGTGCACCTCAACCCTCCCCAAGTCACAGGACTTGCACAGATCCCCCGGGTCAGAGCAAAGCGTGGGTAAGAGGGGCTGATGCTTCCACTTACAGTGAAGTATCTGCCAAGCAGAACAGCCGGGAAGACAACACCGTTCATTCTTCCTGGAGAAGAAAGGCAGCTCCATAAAGATGTTTTATAACGATGGGGAGAGCTCCAGGGTACAATAAATTCAGGCCTCCGCTTTCCTGTCCGGACGTTAAACGTCAGGACTCCTCTTACAGCAGGGAATGCCAGGACTGCTCCCAGGGACTCTTCCACCACTTACTTCTGCTACCCAAGAGGTTTCTTTGCACTCGGCGGTCCTCGCTCTGGGTCTGACCTTGGTGAATGCGGTACCTGGACGTGCAGGAGGTGAAAGCTCAGGGCCCAGCAAAGGACAGGTTCCAGCCCCTGACCGGATGCCCACCGGCAGGAAGGGTCAGAGGGGTTTGTGCTCCTTGTGCTCAGAGGGAACAAGCACGGAACAGGCAGAGCCTGGAGTGTGGCTCCCTCTCCAGGACACAGCCAAGGATGCGGATCCAGCCGCCCCTCAGCTCGCACGCTGTGCCTCAGGAAGCAATTCTGGCCACAGACGGGCAGGACACAACTTACCAGGAGGGTCCGGGCTGGTCTGGCTGCAAGGGGCAGTGGCGTGGCCATCCCTCGGCCACCACCATCCATCCCCTGGGCCATGACCGTCCATCCCCTGGGCTGCCTGCAGGGAGAAGAGCACGCTCTGATGCCAAGAGCTGCGCTTTGCAGTGTTTAAGGTTCCCCAGCATTAAATTCAACCCTGTACCGCCTGTGTAAGTCACCTTAAAGAAAGCCGCGATGCTCCCCATGTAAACGGGCTCGTGGGAGCACCGGCCGCAGCGAGCCCAACAGAGACCTCTTGAAACACGTGTGAAAGGTGGGTATCTGCAAACCCAGCGCCCGTGAAGTCAGTTCAGTGCGCTCCCGGCCGGGTACCATCTCCCAGCGCTGCGGAGGACGTCACCCTGGGCCTGCGGGTAAAGCAGCCCAGGGAAGCGCCCAGGGCACGAGCGGTGATGGTGCCGTCAGGAAGGCCGGGGGCCGCCGGACACAGGCCAGCGCGCCCTCCATCCCCAGCGCTCTGAGCTGCAGGGTGCGGCGGGGGCACCGCTGGGCTCGGTGCGCCCGGCCCCGCCTGGCTCCGCAGGCAGGGGAGCAGCAGAGCCGCTGCCCCCGCCGCTCACGCGTGCCCTTTGCGTTCCCCGGGCCCGCCCCCGGCGCGGGGCGGGCTCGGGGGTGGGGTGGGGGGGGGGTCCCGGTGCCGGTCCCGCCCCGGAAGGCACCGAGCGCCCGGGCCGGCCGCGATGCTGCAGCTCCGCGACGCGGCGGAGGGCGGCGAGGGGGACGCCGGCGGGGACAGCGGCAGCCCCGCGGCCGCGGTGCTGGTGCCGGGGGAGGCCGGGCCGCTGCTGCCGCCCCGGCAGACGCTGCGGCCGGTGTCGGTGCGCACCGCGACCCGCGGCGGCCGCCTGCGGGAGTACTTCGTGTTCCGGGTACGGCCGCACCGCGGAGATGGGGGGGGGGGGGGGAGCGGGGCGGAGCGGCCCCGGCAGCCGGTAACGTGTCCCCCCCCCCTTGCCCCGCAGCCCGGCACCATCGAGCAGGCGGTGAGCGAGATCCGCGCGGTCGTGCTGCCCGCCGAGGACGGGGAGGTGCAGAGCGTCTGGCTGCTGGCGGAGTGAGCGCTGCCCCTTCCCCACCGCGGCCTTGCTTCCATCCCTGCCCGGGCCCTACACCCCCCCTGGCCTTCCCTCCATCCTGCCCGGCCCCTGGCTCCCAACCCGCACATCCCCGCTTTGCTCTGCTTTAGCTGCTCCTGGTTACCTGCGGAACCAGCCCTGCAGAGGCCGAGGCTGGCTGCATCATGCTCCTATCCCCATGCAGCCCAAACCCACCCAAGGGTGAGATGAAGACCCTAAATTAACTTGTTCCAAAATCTCATCACCCTAACGGTTAAAACATAATCTACTCCTGGGTTACCCTAACATTGAAACAGTATTACAGCTGTGATGGTTCAGCAGCAGGTAAAGGTCAAATCTTTTATCCATGAAGTGTGAAGAAACAGACAAGGCTGTCTGTGTACAGGCTGTTCTTATAGAGGAAAATGCTGTCAGACCACACAGGTAAACGAAACTGTTTCTCTCCCCTGAGCATGCACCACTGCAGTTAATTCAGCCAGCATGGCAGCACGCTAATGGTGTGCTGTTAAACACGC
This sequence comes from Lathamus discolor, assembly GCF_037157495.1. Taxonomy (NCBI): domain Eukaryota; kingdom Metazoa; phylum Chordata; class Aves; order Psittaciformes; family Psittacidae; genus Lathamus; species Lathamus discolor. The sequence goes on along the minus strand of NC_088899.1, from coordinate 7,032,416 downwards.
TCTAGTGCTGGTGAGGGCTCATCTGCCCTGTTTAGGAGCATTTGTTCTCAAATAACACCTCCAAATCCTCAGCCTTACTAAGAAAACCAGTGTATTCCCTCTGTTGTGATACTCCCCTTCTTGTCAGACTTGCTGACTCAAAGCAAAGGCTATAATGGAATGGGTTCATTCTCCTTCATGATTCTTCTGCCAATGACCAAGACCGCTAAAGCTCAGTCCTGTTGCCTTGCCAGGATCGATCACTGGAACAACGAGAAGGAGCGCCTGGTTCTCATCACAGACTGGTCCCTCCTCATCTGCAAATACAACTTCATCAGCCTGCAGTGCCAGCACGTGACGAGGATCGCCCTCAGTGCCGTCGATACCATCTCGGTCGGGCAGTTTGAGTTCCCATCTAAGTCTCTGAACAAGTGAGTTGATGCGGTAATGCTGCAGTGTTATTGTAACTCCTGTTGTCACTGTTGTGAGTAGTCTGAGCTGTCAACCTTTGCCCCTGACTGCTGGCCGTGGCTGAGAGCTCTCCTTTTGCTCACCTGACTTTGCAAACCACTGCTCAGCCTTACTCTAAGACCTCAGAGTAGCTGCTATTTTGCTGGGGCAATCAGCAGTTACATTAAAAGCAAGTTGCTCAAGGACTTTCAACGTAAGATGAGTAGATTTGGGAGCAGAAGTTCATTGCCATTAATGTTCAAGGCCAGGTTGGACGGGGTCTAGTGAAAGGTGTCCCTGCCTGTGGCAGGGTGTTGGACCTAGATGAGCTTTAAGGTCCTTTCCAACCCTAATAATTCTATGTAGTGCCGTGAGTAGTAGCAGTAGTAGTACCACCTTAGCATTACTAGAAAGCCACGTGTAAATGTCAGGTCATACATCAACACAGGCTATTACAGGCAATGCAGTTCAGATATTGGGTCCCGGGCATAACCCTTACCCTCAGCTTAAAAGAAGTTATCTTTGCATATTCCAGAGGCCAAATTCTTCTCTTACTGGTCTAGAGGAAACACTTACTACCAAACTTGTATTTCAGCTTCCAGTTCTGTCTGTTTCAGACAGCACAGTTCCAGTTAAACTGGCCTCAAAGAGTCCAGAGTCTTACCGTGTTACTTGTGTTGTCTTCACCATCAGGCGAGAAGGTGTCGGGATTCGAATCCAGTGGGACAAGCAGAGTCGCGCCTCCTTCATCAACAGATGGAACCCGTGGTCCACCAGCATCCCGTACGTCACCTTCACCGAACACCCCATGGCAGACGCTGATGAGAAGGTGGCCTCCCTTTGCCTGGTAAGGAACTGGCTCTAGGTGGGTTGTTGAGCTCCTCGGCTGGGCATGACTTGGATGATTTTGGAAAGATACAGCAGTTAGATAGAAGCAGTTAAGCCAAAGAGATGGATCCTTCTCTGACTTACCCCACAGGCTGATGCCTGATGACTTCTAGGACTGCCAGCTAATTAAACAGCTTAATTGCTGACTGCAAACCTTCACTTAGGTGGTTCTCCATTTTACTTGCAATAGGTGCTTTCCCTTAAAACCAGACCACCACAGTAATTTATGTTCAGCACATCAGTGATAAGGGCGATCAGAAATAAACAGCATTAAGTCACTGGTAAATCTTTACACATCTAGGCCATGCATTTAACTTACACATAAATAGTGTCCTGGTATTAACTGTATCATGAAGGTTAAATATCAGAACGTAAAGTTTATCATGGCACGGAAGATACATGATGACGGCAGTGGCATTCAGCCTTTACAAGTCAATGCAAAGGCTGATGAACCCTAGCTGTTTATCCAACAATCTTTAAAACAAAGGAAGAACATCAAGGTGACTTTTTTCTTTCAGCTGGAGAACTTCAAAACTCAGCTCATCCAGGCTGTGAAGAAAGCCCAGAAGGAGTCTCCGTTGCCAGGAAGGGCAAATGGTGTGCTTGTGCTGGAGCGTCCTCTGCTGATCGAGACCTACCTGGGATTGATGTCCTTCATCAACAACGAGGCCAAACTTGGCTACTCCATGACAAGAGGCAAAATTGGATTTTGAAACTCATCATGGGGCATCTTTTCAAGGGCAAGTGATTTGGTATGGGGCTGGGGAGAGCAGCAAAACATCAGATAATCAACGTGAGGAAGTCAGGGGAGCACAAGGAGGGTGGAGAACTGGAGGTTCACAGGAGGCCTGAGTTGCTCTGAGAACACACAGGCCAGGTTAATCTGACACAGGTAGTGTCACTCGCAGCGTATCAGATTTACACAAGGCGAGCTAGCAGCAGTTATTTTTCATTTCTAACTACATGTTCTTCTAACTAAATGTTAATTAAGGGCAATGGGAATCTGCTACAACCACTCTGCACAACTTCCAAGACACAGCAAGACATTCATGCCATGTTACAGCTGTCTCCCTGTGCATGGTGTCAAACACTGCAGTGTGCTCGGACTTGATTCACATTGTTTAAAGAGGTGGTAGTGGTCACAGTTCCAGGTACCTTAGCACTTAGATTAAGGCCCGTGAAGTCATTCTGTAGCTAAACAGTCAGCTAACAGTGTTAAACCCCCCTGTTGCAACTGCTCCGAAGCAATCCACATGAGCTATGGCTGAATAGGACTTTATTGGCTTCCTAACTTCTTGTGTGTGTGTGTGCTTACTGTAGCCACAGAATAAAGACTTTATTGAGAGGATATTGCCAAAAGCCCTTGCCAGCACATCTGCCTTCAACACTATTATTTATAAAACTGAAACGGAATTCTATTTTGATTAGATTTATATTCTTAGCAGTTTTTCTTAAATCTGGGAGAGAAGCAGGGCAGGACTCATCCTGGAGCCCAGTAAAACTTTGGTGCCAACCTTGATTTACACTTCACCTTATACAGGTGTCCAGTAATGAAATGCAGAAGCAGCATAAGAGACTGCAACAGCAATTGTGCCCAAGGTTACTCTGACCACCTCTTCCATTGCGTGTGACCGTCTAGGTGTGCTGTTTGTCAGAGCATTTCCCTGCACAACTGCAAGGCTGAATACATGCTGTGCTGCAGTGGTAGTTTTTGGATTAAGATGCGCTTTTATGAAATCTCTGTAAAGCTGAAATCATGACAATGCAACAAGCTGCATGCCCCTCAATGCATTTTCTATGATACCTGTTTAATTATAACTAATCTTGCAGTAAAGTTAAAATTTAACTCAATTTGTTTGTTTCTCTTCATTGTGGGGAGACTGAGGCTGTGAAATCAAGTAGCAAAGAAAAAACATCCGGTAAATTCCTCAGCAGTGGGCTCCCTTCCTCTGATGGATCCAGCAGCCGGCTACACAGGTTACAGAGACAGGACAGACCAACTGCTCCTTCCCTGCCCAACCATCCACTCCTATCTGGCATTAGGAAGTTGGGTCAAAAGCTCCAATTTCAAATGCCTTTAGTGCATCATTCTAAAGTATCAGTTATTATCCCTCTTACAAATATTCAGTAGAGTAAATCTATAGTAGGCCAGGTACAATTACTATCATCTGTTAATACCTAGTCTGGAAATTACTGCAATGACTAGAGAGGACTTGATTTGGTTCTGAACACAGAACTTGTTCTGCTTTAACACCAACTGATTCCCTAGAAAGGGTCTTCCTGGTGTATCTACTTCTGCTACAATATTTAGTTCTAATACACCAGAAAAATCTGTTGTCTTACCAGCCTGGATACCTTGATGGGTGCAAGTAACTGTCTCCTTGTGCTAGGACTAATCACCTCACCAATAACAGAGAAACAGACTTCAGAATGGAGTTAGAGTCATTGCAAGTTTGTAAATATCAAAGCATTTATTGGAAATTGTAAAATTTTAAATAGCTATACATTATATACACACAGCTACAGTTCTAGAAAATAAGGTTTCATAGTTGATAAAGTTCAAAGACAGAAGTACTACAGTTTTCTTGCAATCCAGACCTCATTCTCTACCCAGAGCTGCTACATCACTTCATTCAAGTGCAATCACAGTACTTCACACACTGGAGTTTGGGTAGCCTCCTTCAATAAATAATCCATAAATACAAGAACTTCACACTGGGCAAAAAGGTTTGACCCCATCCTCATTCCTCCTCAAGCTTGTAAGCAGTTTAATGCAAAGGGTTGTTACTTTACCTCTTCTCTTTCCAAGTAACAGACACAAAAGTTGTCCTTACTCAGAAGCACCATAGAGTCTCCACTGGAATGCCAGGACAGAGACACAATCGGGAAGTCACCTACAGAAACAGATGAGACTGGTAAGTGGAAGAATATTTAGTAAGTAAAGCTGCTGATGGCTTGTGAAGCTCCCACAGACCTTACCTTCCACTGGGACCTGCACGGACACGCAGCCAGCTGGGGACCACAAGTAGACATTGCTGTTCCCTGTGCATACAGCAAGGCGGGGTTGTCGGGGGTCCCACTGGAAGCACTGGATGGCACACAGCTGCTCCAGGACTACAAACAGCTTCAGCTTTTGAATGTCCCAGATCCAGACAGCATTAGGAATGTTATCTGTTGGAAAAGGAAGAGGTAATCATGTCAATACCTGAAGGATAAAAAAAGTAGTGTGGTCTTTACAACTTGGGCACTATTGATGTCTAACACAACACAAACCATTTGGGTACACCATGAGTGTAACACCACTAAAGTTTTGCCCAGCACTGCCTTCAATTTTGCCTCAGAAATACTGCAAAAAGGATAAAAAGCGACTTAGTTTGACTTCCAGAACGACAGCTTCTGTGACAGACAGAGGCAGCACTTTATGACTCTCACCACTGAGGTAATCGACACCCCCTAATACAGGTTGTGAAGAATTCTGCCTTTCAATAAACACTTGCTGTAAATGGAGGAGGAAACCTGCGCCTTTCATTTTCCAATACAGCAAACTCACCTACACTTGAACAGATATGAAAAGCATCCTACTCACTAAATACAAAGCCAAGGCCGAGTTAATGCACTGATGAGCGGCTCTGGCACCTCACACCACTTTATGTACACTATAAGACATAGGCTGAACTTCCTCTGTAGTTGTATATTTGCACAACAAAGCTGATTTTAAACCCCACGTGCAGGGAGTAAGTTCTCTCTCCAGTGTAGGGCAGCAGGAACTCACCATTTTTGGTAGCCAGGAAGCAGTTATCTGGACTGAACGCCAGCATCCCGATGCCCATTTTGGGATTTGCCCGGTCAGCAGCTGGTTTGACATAGTGCAAAGAGAGTGGCACCTCAGAAATGGCATCTGGAATTTGAAAGAGAAGTAATCAAGCCTGAATGGACAAAATATTTACATTCCAACTGTTAAATACCCCTTATTTCTGAGATGACAGGGCTATATTTTACCCATCTCCAAGATGTTCCTATTAAAAAACCTCCACTGTCTTTAGTGCATCTTCACATACACAGCTCACTACTGTTGCCCTCCTGTAAGAAAAGGCTAGAAATCCAGACAAGCCTGGGATTAAACTACAAAAAAACAGGGGATCAAGTTTTCTGCTACCTTTTTTACTACTATTTCAAACACCAACGCAAACCAAAGGTGATTTACAGCACTGCAAACAGTGAATAAAGAATACTAGTAATCCATTGCCTTCTACAGTATCCTACTGGTCTTTAACATGCCAGCAAACCACCCTGCAGACAGCAGCCCCTCTAGCAGTGTGCAGCACTGATTCACTGCCCTTCAGAGCACCCACTGGAGCCATTCAGTACCAAAGGGGCAGAGTTCGCCTATAGCTATTACTCCTAGAAAGACTCACGTGGCAAACTCAAGCATCTTGTAGTAAACTTTGGCTTACATTTACTTTGTGTGCTGAAGAGAGAACTAGCCAATGCTCTTGTTGGAGGGAAAGAAAGTCTCTCTGTTTCAACAGATGGGGATTTCTCCACTTCTTTATACACAATCTACAAAGAAACAAGTGAGAGTTCTACAGAAGGGCCTCAGAGAATTTGAACATGGGCTATTACCAAACCATTCATATCCCATTATCTCATTTGTAAGCGTGTTGTGTCTCAGCATCCCCTGGGTCACCACCAGGGCTTCAGTAGGCAAATACCAAACTCAGTGAATCATCTGCTGTTTGGAACCATGATCAGGAAAACACTCCTGTGATATATAAATGAACCTTGAAGTCTATGAAGAGTGAGCCTGCCAGAGCACACCTCATCTGTTATTCCCAAGAGCTAAAATCTGGCAGCACAATAAATCACCTTCATTACAGTGGGAACATCAGTTTCATTTCTGCAACAAAGACTCTTAATTGGATACTATCATAAAAAATGCAAAGTACAACACTGCAGGAGGGAATAGCAAAGATATTTTAATAGTCTGCCTACTACATATTATTTCCAAACACAAGCACCAGGATAAAAAGCACCAACTGCAGTTCCTGTCCGTGTAGCAGAGATTAACAGAGCTATTCCCATTTGTTTTCCATTGCATGTTTTACACCTAGCTGGAAGTAAGGGCATTTTTGAGTCGTGAGAAGTTTTGCTGAGGTGCATTTAAAGGATCACGCCTCATTTCTGGTTAGAGGCATCAGGAGTCATGGGAATATTGCAGACTTCCAGTCTGCACACATGAAGTCTCCCAGGATATCTGTCCAGGCACAAGCCCAGTCTCCCTCTGCAGCAGCATGCAGCACTACTACACTGTGTTCTTTTTACCTTGATGGATGGGAACAGTTTGTGATTTTTGGAACAAAAGCCACAGCTCACTGCCTGCTGCCAGCTACCCAGAATCTGTTGGGCCCTGCACATACATGTATGCAATGGTAAAAATAAACCCTGATAGATGTTTACAGGAAATGCTCTCTAGGTGAGCTGGAAGAGCCTGTACACACAAGATGTAGATCTGACCACAATCCAGGTCCAATGCTGTTTCAAGTCATGAACTGTACAAAGCTGAGACAAATACCTCCTGTTGTTTCCCTGTTTGCCATACTCTGCACACCCATATCTGTAATGCAATCCCCATCTACATCAAAATACACTAGCATGTGACAAAGCACCTGAGAATCCATGAGTGCCAAAGCTGAGGGGATCATACACACATTCTCCAAACTTGAAAGGATTCCTCTCTTACATTCCCAAATTTTAATGGGATTTTCCAAGCCCTTTACACATTAGGGGTGGAAAAGCAAGGTCTCCAGAACAAAATCTCTGGGATACAAACAGCAGCAGCAAAGCACTGCCAATTGGATTCCAGATCCATACTTACGGTCTTTGTGTTCACAACAGTTGCTGGATGCTCAAACTCTGTGATCTTCTTCCAAGTTACATGGTTCAAGATACGCACCTAGTTGTGGAAAGCATTGCAAGATAGAACCAGTATGACAAAGTTCTACAAATGGTTCAGGTAACAGAGAGAAAGAAAACTTAGTTCTTACCTTTTCATCATAGCTGCCAATTGCCAGAAATTGACTGCTGGGACTCCAGGCCACTGATTTAATGCCAAGTGACCATTCATAAGCCCGATACGTGGCCAGCAGTCTGCCATCGAGGGAGTACAGCAGTATTTTATACTGAAACAGAAATGGATTATTCTAAAGACTAACAATATTGTTTAAAGTCATAGGCAGCCAAAACCATTCCTTCCAAACTTTCCCTCACTAAAAGGCAGCAAATTAAATACAAAGGGGCTGGCCTTTTATCTGTGATTTGAGACAAGAGGCTTGAGGCTTCCAGTTTGGCTCTTCTGGCTCTCTCAGACCACAGGCACCCTGTCTCCAAGAGCACAAATGCCCCACTGAGCCAGAGCAGTGGCCCCTCCAGCCCACCACTCTCCAGCAACATCAGCAGGTGACACTATGGAAGACCCTCATCTTCCTTCAGCACCTGCCAGCCCTCCAATCCAGGATGTTCCAACCCTGCCCATTCCCAGGGCTGTTTTGATCACACAGCCCATAAAATCATGGCCACTGGAGGTCGTTTTTTTTATACCTAGAAATTCACCTACTCAGAGCAGAATGACAGCAACTTAGATATTCCTTGCTAAATTTTTGGGCGAGTATTTAACTCTAAAACTAGTATGCAATGCAAAGTACAACAGCAGGAACCTCACTTCAGAATTCCTTCATTATTTCAATAACAGCTTCTGCACCACTTACAATCGATTTTTTTCAAGCTAAATCAGAAAGCCAATAAGATAATTTGCTGTCATTGAAGATTTACACAACAGTTTGGCATGCATTCATGAGAACATCCATTACCAATACAAATATAGCAGTTAAAATGGTTTGAGTTCAGCTTTCTCATTTAAAGCAAAAACCATGAAATTAACACAAGCTATTTTAGTTAGTGCTTTATACACAGCAGCTAAAACTCAACTTGGACCCTCCAAGAATATAAACCATGTTTTTCTCCATACCTCCAGACATGTATCCCACACTGCCAGGACACAGCCATTAGGAGCCCATTCGATCCCGAACAGATCTTGGGTTTCAGTGTCAAAATGCTTCCCCCAAAAGAGAAAACACAAAACCATTTGAAATATTGTGCTAACAAACACTTGCATCTGACTAAAATCCTCAGTTTTATGCTATTAGGTGCTACCACAAATGCAAGAGAGCCCTTGCTATGCTAGCATGAAAACAGAAGTGTATGCTTTTGCAACAGTACGCTGAATTCCTGTTTGATTTCCCTTTACAGAAGGGGCAAAAACTTGTTATACCTTAAAATGAACATAATTTCATAAGAAAGGAAAAGTAGTTCCACTGAATCAGCCAAGAAATCCAGCTAGACAAATTCCTTGCCTCAAAGACCAGCACAGGATCATCATGGAAGTGCTTGGGAACACAACAAGCATTTAATGGTGTTTCCCAAATCCTGCCATCAGTTTCTAAGGAGCCTCAGGATTCCTGAACCAGAGGTGACATCAGGTACAGAGTAGCTCTTAATAGGTTTTAATATCAGATCCATCCAGTCCTCTATAACATGCTAGTGTGTATCCTTCAAAGCCTAAAATCAAGCTACCAAAGTGACTGAGTTCAAAGCAGCCAGCATGCAACACATGCTTGTAGTTTACACACAAGGGGAAGGCAAGGATGTTTCTTACTCTCAGTAGCTGCCAGTCACTGCACACAAAGATACTAATGAAGTCCTTGCAGTCACGTCTTTCTGCTACTGCCATGTAGCGGCCATCCTTAGTGAAAGCTATCCCTGCAACGAGACAAAGTTAATTAAGAAAATGAGAGCGAAAACATGACACAATAGCTGACAACTCCTCAAGGAAGAGCAATTACTCCCAATTCAAAGGATAAATGAAAGGAGAAGAAAAAAAAACATCTTCATAGATCACATTAAATCAAAATCAAGGCAGTGCATAGTGTCACTAACTTCCTTGTGTCACAGTTCTTTAGCTTTCCATGTGCTACTTCTAAGGACACAGCTTCAGAGCTACTGCAGAACTCCAGCATGCTTCAAAACCCCGTGTTTGATTACTGACAGACAGTTGTTATATAAAAGCCACAGATTTGAAATAAGCAGTTCATTAATCTAAGCTAAATGGATTAATTATGCAACCATTGGTACTCTACAAGCTTCCAGGCATCGGTCCCCATCCACTCTGATTTTATATGGGATACATAATTGGTTCTGTCATACACGGGATACAAGCCTCAGGCAGGATACTGCTAACCATAGCCATGTGGCTAAACAGGCCTGACACAGCTTCCCTTTCAAATCTTTTCACATGCAAGAGATGGCAAAAGCCACTTTGGATTAGTGTTTTCATCACCAATGCATCCAGCCTCATCTGATGTCTTAAAAGGACCCTTCAGAGGCAAATGTAGCAAAGATGTAGATCTGAAGAACAGGCACATGGATTGATGTGATCCTTCACTCACAGCGAGAGCATGACATCTCCAGAGCACATCTTCGTGCTGGCAGCCAGTGGAACACGGAAGGGGGCCACGGCCCACCCCAAGGCCTGCGTTTTGTCATTACCCACCCCATTTCCTTTTCCCTTTCTGCCATGTTAAACAACACCATTTTGGTGTTAGATTTGTGTCACTTACCCTGCTGACAAGCTTTGGGATACTTGATGTAAGATACAGACTTGGTACACAAGGACCACACTGTTATCCGCAGCTGTCAAAGAAACAAAGACAAGGAAGTATGTGTTTAGTTCAGTAGATAAAAGAAAGGTAAGTAAACAGAAACCAATAAACCTACTTCAGTCACACAAAGTAGATCAATGTACCCTCTGTGATTAAACTTTGCAGTTATTCTATGTAGCTTAAAGCCTGAGAAGTAAGGGTGATGAATTCTCCTTTGCCAAGTCCCTTCAGGTAGCAAGGTTACTTATTGCAAATCACCAGGACAGGCACACTGGACACACCAGAGGGGTATATGAGATGCAGAACACCAATATGGAGAAAAACTCTTTATCAACACCAAAGTTACTGAGAGTAGCACGAATCTAGCTACATGTATCATACATAGGCACTCTTCAGCTGGAAAAACAAACCCAGTTTCATCTCAGGATCTGGAAGAGATGAGAAGTTTCTTGAATTTAGGAATGGATGAAAAGTTATAGCAGCTTAAGAACATTGTACCTCTTGGCAAAGAGCTACCAAGTATGAAAATGTAGCTGTACTCTTCAACTCTTAGACACACTCTGCTTTGACAGCCGACTTCTTTTGCATTTTGCTCTTCCGTCCTCAGCAACACAACCAAGTCATCCTACATCCTTCCTGAAAGGAGGAGATAAGAACCAAAACATGCCGTGCAAAGCAAGGCATTAAGCACAATGTTTGGGATATTTCTGGAGGCTTGTGCATCCCTAAGCCACCCAAACAGCAGAGAAGGCAGTCAGCTGCAAAAGAAGCCTCTCCACAGCTCTTCAAGGTCACAGCCCACATTCTGGAAGCTCTGTGTTGCCATCTGCAGATTATTCAATTAAAAACAAATACTTACTCTCCCTTAGCAACGGCAGCCCCACCAGACATATGTGCATTAATCAGGATGGCATGTGAATCATTTATAGCTGGAGCAAGGAATGCTCCCAGGATAGTATTTTTCTTGTGGTTTCCTACATGTTATTGCACTAAGGTAAGAGATTCTAGAAGAGATGCAGGTAAACCTGTTTCTCCAAGAAAGCACCACAGTCATGAGCCATCTTTCCCAGAACTACTGAACAACAAAACTAGTTCCAATTCATTACACAGGTAAGACTTCAGCACTGCCTACCACTGCATCCCAATCCTGTATCAGATGAATCATCAGCTTCACCAGCACCCTAGGGAGGAAGTTTCTGCTATGCTTCTTTGCATGTTTGTCCTCAATGCATATTTTCCTTCCCTGAAGAAATCAACATTGCTCAGTGGTGATCAAGGGATTCACCAGAGCAGCATCCTCTGACAATGTTCTACCTGGTAATGCTACAGACCATGTGTTTCAACAGCCCTCAGGGGTTCTCTCTTGCTGACACTATCATTTTGCTAGACAGCACAACTCTCATAGTTGACATGGTGTTCAAGCTTCAGAATCCTCCTAAGCACTCTGAAGATGCATAAAGTCCCAAAGCAGAAAAGCAGTTCTCCCTACTGCTTTTTGTACACAGAAGACATTTCTGAGATTTTAAGAGAAGAGGAAATAGTTTAAATAGTTCTTTAATTTATTAAAGCAAAGAGCACAATCAGGTCAGATTCCTGTCCACTTCTATCCAGTTAGAGAAGATATTGCACCCTATTTCACCCACAGTTTATTATTCTCTTTATTTCATAGGTATGAAATTACAGCTAAACATCTACAGTGCCTTTAAGTTTAGCAGGTCCTAGAGGAACCCTTGAGCTGAAGAACATTAATCAAGTTCTATCACTGCAACTGCTCTCTTCCGGACCCACAGAAATACAACAGCACTGTTAGTCTGCTCTTCATGCAAGATTTACTTTAAAAATACCAACACAATGCCTACTCACATTCTTCTAGCACAACTGCTATAGTGATATGCTGCTTGCTCCTATTAATTGCAGCGTTAAATGTACTTGCTGCTGTTCCTCCCCCGACCAAAACATGCAGCCTACACAACACACATTCTGCAGCCACTTAATACAAGCTTAGCAGCTGCAAGCTTTGAATGCTGAGGTCTGCATTGTAATTTTTCCCAACAAAGGCATCCAAGTTTACACTTGTGCTGCTGCTTGGCCTCAGGATCAACTCACCTGGTCTGCTCTGTATCAAACACTTCTACCCCAGACCATGTTGGCTGACTCTAAGGCAAAACCTCACCACTCACGTCAAGCTTGAGTGTGTAGGAAGAGAATAATCTCTACAGGTGTGAAGCTGCACACTGTAACCTCTGCCTTGTCTGAGACTCAATCAGAGACTGGTTTGGGTTGGAAGGCTCATTCAGTTCCAACCCTTGCCACAGGCAGAGACACCTCACACTAGACCAGGTTGCTCCAAGCCCTGTCCAGCCTGGCCTTGAACACTGCCAGGTCCTCCATTTGCTACTCAGAACCTTCTCTAAAAGGATCAAGTTTTGTAACTCCCCAGAGAAGACACTAATAATGGTTTCCCTGTTCATTCTTGTCACCTTGTACTTAAAGGCTAAGCATGTGCTTCACCAACACGGACAATCCTTTGGTAACCGAAGGACTTCATCTTCAGACTTGATCTCCATCAGCCACAGGACACCTGTAACTACTAAGAAGGTGTTCTATTCCAATATAATGCCTAAAAGGGCTGCAAGCTGGTAAGGGAAGTGCACAACAGCAAGTTAGAGATAGGCTCTGCCCTAACATCCTTGCAACCTCTTGCCCAAGTCACAGAGCAGGAGCCTGAAGATTTTCCCCCATGTTAGAAACACATAAAAGGAAATGAGTTTGATTCCACAAATCAAATCCCCAAAGGATTCCTTTCAGCTGTTCTATTTGTGTGCACTTAAACATCTATAAACTGAGGAAATTACATTAGGTGCTTAACCTATGGACTTCACACCTATCTTACACAGATTAACAACATGTTTACAATTAAACTGGGACAAAAAGGGAGAACCTTCATATTCCCACCTGGAACTGAAACACCATTCCATAATCTGGCCCAACATAAACTACCCTAAGAGTGATTATTTCACGGCTATCAGATATGGGACAGAAACATATGGCAATAAGTTTGCATTGCTCTTACTTGCTTTTCTCAGGGACTTCGGAAAGAAGGGACAATTGCTTTCACAGCAGGAGACCAGATCATGGTCAGCCGAGCCTGCAGCCAGCTCTTCTGCACTGAGCACTGAGGGCTGCTTTCTCTTTAGCACAGATCCATTAAGTGGCACTGTCAAACTCAAATCCTAATGATAATGGTGTCCGAGAAGTTTTCAGCTGTTGTTTTGCAGTGGAAAAACAAACCAAAAGCAGCAGCATTTTTAAAATAGCCTAAAAACAGCTGAGAAATAAAAAGTATTTAGATGGTAACGTGATAAACAGTCTCCAGTGCTGGGTTCAGAACTACAGCCCAATGTTGACAGCTACAGGCAGGTGTAGGACTGGTGATTTTCAATGGATAAAAACACACGTTTAAACAACCTTCCATCTCAAATGACCATCAACTTTTGTCCCAGACTTGACTGGGTCACAACGCCTCCTTACATAGCAGTGTCTGTCAGCACTGGATTTCAGAAGATTATTCAGAGCACATTCCTCGACAGAAAGCATTTTTCAACCACTGCAGCCATTTACAGTTACTAAGGATTAGCTCCAATATACACAGAAACACTTATTCCCCCTGCTGCTGCAGTTTGAAAGAAGCTCCTCAGTGTTCAGTACCTAATGCAGAACTGAAGTATATGTAGTCTATATTATGGCTCTTGAAAGAAACACTCCACAATGCTGCTGATCTTCACATTTTTTAGCACAAAACATGAGTCACAAGGAAGAGAATCCATTTGCTTCCTCCACATCTTTTATCTGCAGCTCACATTTAAGCTCTACACATGCCTATAAATTCAGGCACTGTAACAAGAGAGACACCTAGTACAACACCTTCCACAGGACACACCAAAAATGTGGAAACTTCTGGAAATCAACTAACCAGATACTACACACACTTCTGCAAATAAGCACTGGAAATTCCTCTATCTGTAACCCAGTACTGTTAAAAACAATTCACTACCAGGTGATCAGAGTCTATGTACTCCCTCCAATAAGGCTGTACCACTTGGCTGCCCTGTATATCATGCTGTTTATTGCAGCAATTGTGTGAAGACTTGGACAGGTACCTCTGCCATACAATATTATGTGTGTTGTGTAACAATCCTAGCACCCCAAACCCTCCATATTATTATTACAGATCCATCTCCAATAAAATGATCACTTTTGCAGAGCTATATTAATATTAAATGCCCATAAAGCATTGCTGCCCATCTCAAAAGGCTGAACAGAGACAAAATGGATTTTGGAAATGTGCTGCACTTGAGTTCATGCACACATCAGAAAACCCACACATTCACTATAATGCTGACCACAAAAAAACACTTGACTGCAAGTCAGCTAAAGAATCATTTCCTGAGGCATTAGTAAGTGTGGATTGCTGAAAATAAATTAGCACAACCATATCCTTTAAAAATATTCTAGGAATAGGGAAGTTTTCTGTGAGTTACAGTGGAGCTCACATGTTGACCTGAAGAATTACAAGTATGAGTAATTAGTTGTGCTGCTTGAAAGCATCAGGCAACCAACGCCTGGTTGACAGGGAAGCCCTAAGCCCTCCGAGCAATCACTGTATTCAATAACATACATAATACACCAATATTAAGTGTCCTGACAGTTTCTGTCTAGAGCACTACTCCGTCTGTCCCACCAGACTATGGATTTAGCAGAGAGAGTAAACACAACTCAGACACCAGCATAACCCAGGCAGCTGTCTGACAAAAGCTAATTTAGCAACCTGTTTACAGCTGGAATGAAAACTTATCCCAAGACAGATGCCAACTTGGCAAAGGCTTAATGAAATCCTCTAAGGTCAAACCAAGTTCTGTTGGAGGCAATAAATACTTGCTAGTCCACCCCCACATGCACATGCCACAAGATACTCACACTTGTAGCACATAGCACCAGGCTGCAGTGGGGGTTACTGCCCACACCTCTCCCTGGCTAGCAGGGGATTTAACAACTTCAGGCTGAAGTTGTGAATGAGCTCTGAAACTCATTTTGGTTTAGCTGCCATCAGGATGATTCATTGCTAGGAAACCTAAGGCCTAAATTCATCACTCCTCATAACCCGCTGTCTAAAGGGGTGGTAGGGGAATGGAACAAGACTGAAAATCTTTACCCCAGCCAGCACTAAACATCCTTGCCAGAGAATTCTGCCACGTGTGCATGTAGTTCTTTGCTGCTCTTCAACCATTCATCATTGCATTGAACATCACCAATCACCAGCTCTTATCCAAAGACCACAAACAGTGGAGAGTCAGACTTCCCCTGGCCTCTCAACAAACCCAGCACCCAGAAGCCACACCTGACAGGGATTCTACCCTAGGGTGGGTTCCAGAACAGGGCTCTTCATCAATAAGCACTAATAAGCAATAGATTCTATGATTCTATGAGGTGTTTTAATCTCCCAAGTGAACAGCAGCCCAACTCCTATATGCCAAATCAAACAGTTATGAAAGTATTTCTCTAAACTTCATCTCACACATCAATAAACCTAAGATCATATTTTCAGATTCCACAGACTCTTAAATGTTGATGGTTTCGAGCTTTATGTGGTTTTGCCTGAGCCTTCCCTGAGCTATGAACGACATATTTGATTTCTAAAATTGTTTCGATGAACACCAGTTACCCCTGCACTTTCCTCAAACATACAATTCTACCTTCAAAGCCAAGTGCTCACATTCTATCTGACCATCAGAAGCAAGAGGATAAAGTGTTAACAGAATAGCTATCATCTACACTGGAATTAACCTAGATTACATACATGGATACAGGAAATCTATATCCATGCTCTTCACCACAATCACAGCTTTAAGAGCTTTAGGTTATTTTAAGAGGCAAAGTGCAGACAGTAACATCTGATACCAGGCAGAGTAATCATGACTTCACACTCACATGGAACTCGGTTGTGTTGAGAATGTGACGACCATCCGGACTCCAGCATGAGGCCACCAATCCTGCTGACCCCTCATCTATCTTACAGTGCCAGTCAGGCTGCTCCAGGGACCAGACCTAGATCAGAGAGGAAACCAGAGAGGCAACACAGGGAACCAGCAGCTCACCACCCCCTCTGCTTGTGAGCACACACTACAGCAGCAACGAGGTTCCACATCGCACATCAGAGACATCAGGAAACCACTGCGAGCTGCGGCCATGAAGGACTGGCGCTGGATCCCACTACAAAAGTAAGCCCCGCAGCTCTGTGTGCTTATACAGGTTGTAGAATAAGGTGGCTTTTTAGCTGTGACAAATTCTGAACTTAAACCAACTTTTAGTCCATTTAACAAGTGTGAATGTATTTATTTGCTACTGTGCTGAAAGCTGGTAAGCCAGACTTCAGCTTTGAGTTTATTTTCATTCTAAAATGAATTTGTATTCAAACTAAGGTGTTTGTTTTAAAAGTAAGGGCATGCTGGGTTATCCTCAAAGCCTGCATTACCAGCAACGAGGTCAGTTGCTCTAGCAATAACCCTGAAGTGGTTATTAAGAAACTCACCCAGAGCACACACAAACCCCAAGCAGAAAACCCCCTGCCCTGCTTGGGTCTTACCTGCACAATCCCTCGCTTGTACATGGCGCACAGTATGAACAGCGAGTCGGACGACCACTCTATGTACTGGATCTGGTCCAGGCACGTGTACAGATGGAGGATCTGGAGGCTGCCCGCATCCCGGACAGCCAGGCGGTACTGCATGCACGACGCCTGGGTGAGAGCAAAGCCAAAGCTGAGCTGGTCTCAAAAGCAGCAGCTCCCACTGCACCGTGCTGCGGCTGGCCTGGGGTTAACTTCGGAAGGGTTTGGTGCGGGAACTCCAGTAGGAGCAGTTAAAGCAGGGGGAAAGAGGGGTGTTTATACATGGAACCCTCACTTTAGCACTGCTCATTCCTCTAAAAACCCACTCCTTGGCTCATAGCTATGACTTTATTAAGTAACCGCAGCCTGGGCACCATTATAAAGACCCCCGACGACTAAAAGCCCCCGCAGCAACCCACGGGCCCCACGCACACGCTTGTCCTCGCAGGACCAGCGGCACTACCGCTCCCCGCCGCGCCCGGCCTGCCAGGACAGCGCTCACCGGGCCTGCCCGTGCCACACGCACCGCGCCGGCTCGGCGGCTGCGGGGGCAGAGCCCGGCTACCAAGGCCCCGCGCTGCCGCTTCACCCGGCGCTCCCCTCAGGCCGCGGCCGCTACTCACCAGGCAGCGGCCGTCCGGGGAGAACCGGCCGAGGGGCCCCGAGAGCCGGAACAGCTCCGAGAAGTTCATGGCGGAGCCGGGCCGGCCGCGGTTCAAACCCGCCCGCGCCGCCACCACAGCCCCGGCGCCGGCCCGCGGCGGAAGTGGGGGAACGGGCGGAACCGGGCCTATCAACACCCAATCACAGCGGGACAGCGCTGGCGCAACAGCCAATGGAAGCAGGGAGGGCGTTGCCCCACGGTACGCCGGGAGTTGTAGTCCTGGTGCTGCGCCTCCTGCGCGGGGTCGGCAATTAACATGTAAATGAGCCCCTAATGAGGCGCGTGACGGTGAGAGCCCCCCAGCCCCTGCATGGCCTGGGCGAGCCCCCGCGCTCAGCAGCCCCCCCTGGCCCGGCGCTGCCCGCGCCCGGCTGCCCTCGGTAATGACCGGTCCCGGCTAATTGCTGATGGCAATTAGGGGCGCAGCGAGGGCAGAGAGGCTGCTAATTGCAATAGGAGCTCACCTGTGAACGGGGCGGTAACTGGATTGGAATTAATAAAGAAGTAAAGGGGTTTTTGGGGGGAGACATTCTCCTTCAGGGGATACAGACACGGTCATTGAAAAATAAACTTTGGGTCAGAGCAAGTGTTTGAGTCTTGTTTTCGTTATGGATCATGTATCTGGGCCCCCAAAACTGGTTACAGCAGCTCCAATGTATTTAAGGGCTGGTAGATCATAGAATCCCAGACTTGTTTTGGTTGGAAAGGACCATAAAGCTCATCTGGTTCCAGCCCCTGCCCCGGGCAGGGACCCCTTCCACTGGAGCAGCTTGCTCCAAGCCCCTGTGTCCAACCTGGCCTTGAGCACTGCCAGGGATGGGGCAGCCACAGCTTCTCTGGGCACCCTGTGCCAGCGCCTCAGCACCCTCACAGGGAAGAGCTTCTGCCTAAGAGCTCAGCTCAGTCTCCTCTCTATCATCTGAGTCTGCCCAACACAGATAATTAGAGTCTCATTGCTGATGGTTCTTGGTCAGAAATACTCAGTCTTCACCCACTGCCACCCTGTTCATATCTCATCGGGCCAGTTTTCCCACAGTGTGGTGGGACCTTGCTGATCCCCTGACCCGGCTGCCCCGGTCCTCTGACAGCCCAGTGCTGATGAGCTGGTCACGCTGACCAACACAGGCACAGAACCAGCTCAGCCCATCAGTGTGGCAAGGGGAAGAGCCTCCTTTGGGGTCAGCCCCCATCGAGTCTCCTTCCCTGCTCCTTTGCTACTAAAGCCCAGCCTCGGGCGCAGTGCTGCTGGGGGCTGCCGGAGCCCCGACAGCCGGAGTCACTTTGGTGACCAGCTTAATTCCCCGGCACGCTTGGCTGAGCATTCCCCACCCCCTTGCAACTGCCTCCTACTCCAGGAAGGAGCGCGCAAGCTTTTGCCTCACTTTTCACATAGCTTTCAGCAGCTCCAATGTCATTGCCTAGGCGACCAGGACGCTACTTGATTGTAGGGCAGTAAATAACACAGATCCTCAATCCCAGGCCGCTCCTGCCCGAGGGAGACCTCCGAGGGAACTCGGAACGCTTGGGGAGCCAGAGCAGGTAGGAGGAAAAACGTGACAGAAGGGAATCCCTTGCTGCTTGTGTGCGGGAGTTACTCGGCACGACCCTCTCGAGTGTCGATAATGCAACTGGAAGATGATTTGTGGCTGCTTTGCTTTGTAGGCTAGTTACGCAGTATTAAAGCGTTGCGGAAAGTTTGTTCTCAAGTGCCTTAGATCTGGGGTTAAAGCACTTGTGGAGTTAAAATGGGCCATGGGAATGGGAAAGGGAAAGGCAGAGGTGGGGATGGGTACGACAGGATGCTGAGGTTGGGTCCTTCCACATGACTGATGCTCAGTGGCAGGCGGGGAGGATGGCTTGGCTGGTTTTGCCTCCTGTCCTTCAATTAGTCTGATTGAGTTGTTTTATATCAAAAATCCTGTTCTCTTCTTGGAAAGAAAATTGATAGGAAACTGCTGGATCCCAGAGAGGGCTCCTGAGATCCAAGCGTGCTGCACTGCAGGGAAACTTGCTCATTCTTGGTTGCTTTTACAAGCCTTGGTTTGCAGTGCGAATTCAACAGTCTGGGACAAATGAGCAATAGCACGGGGTAGTGTTGGCACCTCAGGAGTTTGCGAACATGAAGTCATTTGCTGTGGGCTGGAGGAGCTGGATGGTTGTGTGGAGGAGATGAGAAGGTCCAGGGACCAGTGCACAGCCATCACACAGTACACAGAAGCTCAGTGTGGCAGTTGGGAATGGCTGTCACAAGTCATCTTCTTCTCCTAGGATGGGCCAAGAGTCTTTAGGAATTAGGCATAGCCCAAATATACAGGGTCTATGCATTTATCTCCCTTTAAGGTAGCTGTAAAATGCTGTCATATTTTGTTGCTGGGTGTTAGAGTGGTGAATAGGTTATTGCCAGGTGAAACAGGAAGGGACAGTCCTAGGTGCCTAAAACTGAGGCTTAAAGTTAATGGTGAAAGCAAAGATGCTCTTTCTAGAGAGCACAGAAACTGAGCTCCAGGCATCACTCTCAGCAAGGCTGCAACCCCCTCATCACGCCTGTGGTACCTTCACCTTCTTATAGTGATGCAAAGAGGGAGTCAGCTTACACTAATTCTAAGAATATTTTCAGGCTCTGTGGTCAAACCCGTCGGTTGAATGAACCTGTGGTTGATATGTGTGAGCTCATCTGCTCTGCTCCTCCAGAGCGCTGTTCTCCCACCTCTGGAACCAGTGGGAATGCAAAGGAAAGGTGCTGGACACTCCTGCAGCCTCCATGGGGGCAGCCCCTGCCTGGGTGCTAAGCCCCGTGGAGCAGAGGTGGTGGATTGCCTCTTCCCAAGCTTTGTTTTACTAATCCCAGCCTGGTTTTCCTATGTGCAGCTTCCCTGCAATGCCCTGACCGGCAACAGAGGGAAGCAGCAACCCAGCGAACGCTGGAGCTGCCTGGGGAAGCAGGTGGAGAGCGGCTCTCCCAGTGAAACCAAGCGAGCCTGCAGTAAGGCCGGTGTGCATCCTGCTGCAGGCAGCAGTCCCCATGCAGCCACGCCAAGCACCCTTCCCTTAGAGAGAGCTTCACTTGAAGAAGCGGCTTTTGGTCTCTGGAGGTGTTGAATCCTCCTGGTGCGGGTTTGGCTTGAGCTCCCTGGTAGAAGTCGGGGTGATAACTCCAGTTCCTGGCGCTGGGAAGCTGGTGACATCAGGGAGCTGACACAGTTATGGCAGAGGGGAAGAGCCTCCAAATGGATCTGAGGGGCTGGAAGAGGCTGGGGCTGCTGTGAAGCTCTGCCACTGCTGCTATGGGGAGGTAATTACACCCAGGCCATCTAGCACTGCTTCTTGAGCAATGTGGAAATAGGCTTTTGCCAGTCACCTTTAATTCAGCTGTGCCACAGGGCCTCCCTCCTCTCCTTCTCTTCCTTCTGCTGGGCATCCCCATCAGAGTGATTTCCCAGTTTCCCTGGATGTGAATGCCTCCTTCCTTCCCTGCATAACAGGACTCTAACCAGCACCTCCTTTTAGAGTAAATTACAGTCACTGGCACCTTGGGGAACCCTGTTTGAAAGCCTTTTGTGACTCTGTCACCCCAGACGCCCATCTGCCAGGCATCCTTGCTGCAAGATGCTTTCCTGGGATGTGCAATGACCACAGCAGCAGGGATGTGCTTTAACATCGACAGCCCGAGCTTCTCTTTGTCCCATGGCTTTCAGAGCTGGGACGTGCTGCAACACTGGCCTGGCTTTGCAAGCACCGCTGGTGCTTTGAAAGCGAAAGGGAACCTCCAAAACGCCCTTAAAATAGTCAGATCTTTTTCCTTTCGACAAGGAGGGCGGCTGCGTGGTTAGAGCTGGTGTCACCCATCGTGACCACGCAGCCGGGGCGGCACAGAGCTGCTCTCTGTGCTGAAGGGAAAGGCCTGGCTCCTTCGTGAAGCTCCTGCTGCCTTGGGGCAGGGAAAGCAGCATGGAAGCAGGGTAAGGCCACCCGCAGGCAGCTCTACGCTCTTCTTTTTCCCATAGCGGATGTGCAGGTCCTTTCTCTGTCACACATGGGACGGGGAGGTGTGGGAGGACACCAGGCTTTCACTGTAGCTATTTCAGCCCTTGTGGCCACCCGGTCCCCATCTGATTCAGAAGGACCCGAGCACCACTCAGGCAGAAAGCGCTGCCCTTGCGCTCCGTGGCTCGAGCTCCAAAAGCAGGAAGTCCTCAGGCTTTCACTATTAGATGTCGGGACCGAGTTGAAACGAGATGCTCACGCTGGCCTGGGGAAGAGGAGCAGCCTCAGTGCACGCATCCACATCAGCCGGGGCAGGGAAGCGATCCTGCTGCTCCCAGGGAGTGGGTAAGGGAGGAGGAGGATGGTTGCATGGCGGGGCAGAGGAAGGCAGCGCAGGGTCAAGATGGCTCCGAGCCATGTGCGAGGTGGGAAGCTCCTGCCTGTGCTGACGTGAGGCTCAGCGCTAACCTCGCTGTGTCTCCTTGCTCCTAGAGTGGTTTATCCTCTGTCAGACTCCCCCTCCGGGAAGATGTCCCAGTCCTCGCCCGCTGATGAAGGCTCGACGTTTGAGCACCTCTGGAGCACGCTGTAAGTGATGGCCGATTGTTTGCCTTGAGGTGTATTCAGAGCAGAAGTGGCCTTGGCTCTGCGATACGTGTTAGTACCTATCATTACTGTAGCCCGAGGTGAGATGAGTTTCTTTATCATGCTCCACTTTCCCCATTCATCTTTCCACACTGAGAAGTTTCCTCCCGAACTCTGATCTCCATGCTCAGACCATTCCGTTTGCCAGGGCGCTGGTGGTGACAGGCAGCTCAAATTCCATGGAGCATGTATGTCCTGAAAGCAGCCGATGGAGGAGAAGTTGGGAAGGGGCCGAGGTTCGAGGGAATGGCAGGTTGCTGGTGGTGGTGTGGGCTGTGCTGGTGAGCCGAGGGCTGACTGTGCCGTCCCCTCTTCTGCAGGGAGCCAGACAGCACCTACTTTGACCTCCCTCCATCCAACCACGCCAGCGGCAATGAGGTCTCCAACCGCGCGGAGGTCACGATGGATGTCTTCCAGATGAGAAGCATGAATGACTCGGTCATGGTGAGTGTGCTCAGGCTGCATGAGAGGGAGAAGCATCAAGCAAGCTGGATTTCCCTGCAGTGGGCCGGGGGCTCTGGGGTAGGAAATGGGATGTTGCTGGTTCACAAACCACACACAAGCAGTACAGCTGCAGTGCTGCTGGTGGTGGTGCAGGGCTGATAGCCTGTGACTGCAGCCGGATGGTGCAGGGGGCAAACAGGGGCTACTTGTTGAGAGATCAGACAGCTGCCTGCAGCAGCAGGGGCTCTGTGCTACAATGGCAGTGAGCTTTGGTACCTTGGGAGCAAGGGTACCCTGTGAAGCTTGGGACAGGAGGGGAGTGTAGCGCACTCCAGTACAAACGCGCTGTGCAGTGAAAGCTGTTTGCAAGCAGAGCTGCTGCGGGGGCATGCTGTGCTCCCGACACCCAGCTCTGCTCCCACCGCAGCCCCCTTCCCCGGTGCCCTTTCCTCCGGGAATCTGGTGGGCCTCCCTCGGAGGCAAAGGGGCTGACGAGCGCAGCGGATGAGTGAGACTCCGAGGTCACCGCTCAGTGCCCGGGGCAGCGCTGCCTCCCTGGAGCATCCCTGAAGCAGCTCGGGCCGGTGGCTGCATCTCCCTCCAGAAAGGCGCCGTTTCCCTCCTCTCCAGCTTCGCATCCCCTCCCCCAGTCCCTTTTCCCTCGCTTTCCCCTCGTTTTCCCTCCCTTTCCCGGCCTTTGCCTGCAGGGGCAGGAGCCTGGCAGCGGGATCAGGTGGAGGTGGTGGTGCTAATTGGGAGCTGCCCCTTGCTGAGCTTGCTCCTGCTGTAACCACAGTAAGCCCAGGCCAGCGCTGGCCTCGCAGGGTGCTGAGCACAGGCAGCTCCTGGTCCTTGTTAGGGATAATGAGCCGGAGAAAGCATTCACACCGTCCCCATGGTGTTCCCGGTGGAGCCTCGGCCAGCTCTCGCTGGCTGACGTGTGTGCAAAGAAAAGCAGAGATAACGCGATGCCACCGGCCTGAAATCAAGGCAGGAGATGGGCGCGGTGGTGGGGGCTCCGTGCGGCGAGCCCGCTGCTCCCAGTGGCAATGAGCAGGTCACCCAAATGCTCCGAGAGCTGCTCTGTGTGATGTTCCCTGCATGGGTACTGCCTTGCTCCTGAAAGCCTGCTTCAGGGTCCTGCAGGAGGAGATGCTGTAATTAAAGATGGGAGCAGTTCCTCAGCCACCCTTTTGCTTAGAGATGCCAACTACAGAGCTGGCAGTTTGTGCGGAGCTTTATGTATGACACCGCCATGGACCTACTTGTATGTGGGTGATGCACACTGGTTCCATCTTCCCAAATATGCCACCCAACTCGGGTTTGGATGAAAGGAAAATAGTTCCCTGTCTGCCTCGAGTTGGAAGGAAATCTGTCTGGTCATTCCATCTATCTATCTATCTATCTATCTATCTATCTATCTATCTATCTATCATCTATCTATCTATCTATCTATCTATCTATCTATCTATCTATCTATCATCTATCTATCTATCTATCTATCTATCTATCTATCTATCATCTATCTATCTATCATCTATCTATCTATCTATCTATCTATCTATCTATCTATCTATCTATCATCTATCTATCTATCTATCTATCTATCTATCTATCTATCTATCTATCTATCTCTCTCTTTCCATCCATCCATCCATCCATCCATCCATCTATCTATCCATATCTGTCTAGATAACTATCTAAACATCTATCCCTATGTACCCATATCTATCCTCATCTACCCCTATCTAAGCATCTAAATAGGGATAACTCCATATCTCTGAGATATGGAGCTGTCTTAGAGTCGCTGCATCATCTGGTCAATGCAAGTGCAGCCACCTCTGTCTGCTGGTAGCAGGCTCTGGGCAAATGGGTTTCCAGCCCAGCTCGGCTGGAAGCAGCTTTCCAGCGAGGAGTCAGGTTGGATGGTGGAGCTGGACCCCCGCTCTCCCTGCAGTGGGAATGGTTGGTATCGCCCGGTCCATCACTGGGCAAGCTGGGGCCTGCCCTGTGCTTTGATGAATAGTCATGAGGGACAGAAGGGGTGGGCCCCGTTTTGTTGTTGGATGCAGCTAGTTGACAGAACTAAGGGAGATGAAAAAGGCAAAAGAGCCTACAGTTGGCGGCACTTGGGTGGCCGGCGCAGCATCCCTGGCACTGCCGCTCCGGCCCTGCTCCCGTGCTCCCTCCTTCCGCCTGCCTTCCTGCCCCGACCCCATGACTCCCGTGGCAGGACGCTTCCCAGCGCCCCGTGAGCCCCGAGACAACTAAAATGCTGTACGTTAGCGACCCGATGCAGCATTACACCACGGTAGGTGCTCCTTGTTGTTAACGGGGTTTCTCTTGCTTTATTGCAATCATCCTCTGCCGCCGAGTGCATGCTCCAGCTGGGATGCACCGAGGGCTTGTCCTGGTGCGAGCCTTTCCCCATCCCATGGCTGTCATGAACAATGAGCTGTATCCATGTGGGATGCTGCAGCCGTGGTAGCTTGGTCGGGTTCTTCTCTTGCTTTGCCCGGTACAGTGCTTGCAGAGCCCAAGGTGTGATTTCAAGCTCTGGTGTGAAGGGATGCAAGCTCCTTCACTGCGGACAGGAGCAGCATCAGCCCGAGCATCCACTCAAGGAGTGCCCTTGCACCACAAGCGCCAGTTTATCTTATCTTTCACTGGGGACCTCCTGGGCCAAGCCATCAGCATTATTGTGGCCCTAGGCAGGCTTTCCTGCCCTGCTTTGGAGCCTTTGGGAGGCAGAGAAAATGGTACCCGTGCTGCGGGTGATGCGATTTCAGCCCTGTCCTCCAGCGCTGAGGTTGCTTTCCTAGGCAGAAGGGTTTGTGTCTGCTCTCTGCATTATGGAAGTTAGGTACGGGCAGAGACACAGTGGGAGATAGAACAGAGCAGCGCTGTGCTTCCCAACCAGGAATTCCTTCCTTCCTCCCGTTTGTCCTATGTCTGTTGGTCCGAAGCATCGGGATCATTTCGTAGGGTAGTGCTGCTGCCTGGGAGATCGTTGCTGCAATCATGGGAACATCTATCTGTGTGTGTGGATGAACATACGGGTGTGGATGTGTAGTCACAGGCATAGACACACAAGCCCTGTGTTGGGTTTGCTGACACAGACACACAAACACTCTCACTTTCCCTTTCTCTTTCAAGGGAATGGTTCCAAAACGTGGTCCATTTTTCAAACAATCCGGTTGCTTTTCCATGCACCTGCCTGGGGGTGTCTGTGCCGGTGGATTTCCAAAACCCGGGATTGGGGATGTTGGTCCTTGCTTTATGCTGGTGAGGATCCCGGCTGGGGTGGCCAGCCCGGCTTGTCGAGGAGATGCTCTGGGTCTTGTATCTCCTTCATGCACAAAGCGGTCACTGTTTCTCCCAGGGGAAGGCTCCCATACAGAGGCTGGGATGCTCTTGGATGTGCGGGCATGGTGCTGCAGGTCCCCTTGTTTGCTCATCCTGTGCAGAGCATTTACCCTCTGTTCGGTTCATTCCTAACACAGGCACGTGGCAGGGCACAGGGTGTGTGTGTGCAGCCCGGTCCCCGCAGCCCTTCCCTGCTCCTAGGAGAACAAACCAGCTCCATTGGGATACTCTGGGATTATCTAGACTGTGGATCAGCCCCAATGAGCAGCAAGCCCTTTTTCCCATTGCTGTTCTCCCCCTGCTCCATGCCTGAGCTTCGCTTCCCGAGGGTGACTTGGCTGCAGTTTCCCAGCTGGACAACAAGGGATTTCCATGGGTGCATTGAACACCCATTTTGCCAGAGTTTCTCACCTGGGATTATGGATAGTCTGGATGGGGGTGGCTTGTTTTCAGCTGGGCTATTTATAGGGCAGCGAGAAGGAACAGAGGGGTTTACGCACATATTTTAGGGGAGAAGATGGCTGTATCTGTGTAAGAACAAGCCGGATCTTGCTCAGCATTCCTCCAGTTAGTCACAGGCTCCAACGACCTTGGGAGAGATGCAGACAACAGGAGAGCTTCCCTGCAGAAGGCTGAGTGCCTTTAAACCATCAGACATCGCAGACGTTTGGGTGAGGTTGGGATCCCAAGTTAAAACACGTCTCTTGATTCCTGAGCCGTGAGCCCTTCGCAGGGGAAGGCAGGTGGCAGAGTGGGATGGCCGGCCCCAAACCGCCTCCCTGGAGCGCTCGGATCCCGGAGCTGCCAGTGCTGGGTGCTGCGGGGAGTGGGAATGATGAGGATCAGTGCAGTGGCCACTGCACGTGGTCATTGCAGAGCCCAGGCTGCATGGGTCTGCTTGGAAACGCTGCAGATTTGGGGGAAAACCTATCCCTATTGCTCTGAGAAACAGTTCCATTGGTGACTGTTGTTTTTTATAGTAATTTATTGCCCTACTGTAGAAAAAAAGTGATTTTTTTGTCAGATTGAGGAGAGATTCAGGCTGCTTGAGCCACGAGGCTTTTGAGAGAGCACCTTAGCTTAGGCTGTGCCTGCGGGTAAAACTGCTGCCAGTTTACTGGAAGACTCGGACAGTGGCTGTTCAGAAGAGGAATAGGAAAACTAAACAGCAAAAAGGCAGGATGTGGCCCAGCAGGTCTGCAGTAAGAGCCAGAACCAGCGCAAAGAGGCGCGTTTGCTGGGTGACCTGCCTGCGTCGCAGCGACGCGCTTTGTAGGTTTGAGGTTTTCCCCAAATTAGACCTGCCTGGGTGGAAGCTGCCGACAGCAAACATCCCATGTGGGGAGCATCACCCAAACCACCATTCAGAGCCGGCTCTGCGGAGGGAAACGCTTCCAGAGGTGCCCTGTGTGTGCACACTCGCGACACGGGAGCGCACGCGGGAGGTGGATGGAGGCAGCTCCTGCCTCGGTTGGTCGCAGTGGGAATGATGCCTCATCCAGGGTGGGTGGTCATCCTCATCCGCATCCTCCCTGACCCTCGCTGCTGGGATGGCAGCACCCATCCCGTGTGCAGGACGCAGGACGGGGCCATCTCCCCCACCCCGCAGCAGCGGGGCATCTCCCGCAGCATCCCTGCCTGGTCCCCTATGGCAGAACCCATGCTAAAGCCCGGGAGTCTCAGCTCCTCGCTGCCTCCCATGAGGATGGAGTGGGTGGAAGGGGATGGTTTAAGCTTATCGAGGTCACCCCTCGCACAAGTGGTGACCTGTCCAAAGCCCCAAGCGACCCGTAGGGGTGTTCCACCGGGCTCCCGCACTGTCCCTTTAAGGAGGCTGTAACAGGACACCCGGAGCGCAGCACCGTGGTGAGGTTCCATGTCTCAAACTGGCTGGTGTTTTCTCTTTTCCCTCCTCCCCTTTTCCCTTCCTCCAGTCCCAGTTCAATTTGCTGAACAACAGCATGGATCAGAGCATCGGCAGCAGAGCAGCCTCCACCAGCCCCTACAGCTCCGAGCACACCTCCAATGTCCCAACGCATTCGCCCTACTCGCAGCCCAGCTCTACCTTCGACGCCATGTCCCCAGCTCCCGTCATCCCCTCCAACACTGACTACCCTGGTCCCCACCACTTTGAGGTGACCTTCCAGCAATCCAGCACCGCCAAGTCGGCCACCTGGACAGTAAGTTGTTGCATGTCTTCTTGCCTTCGCTAGGGAGATGCTTGCCATGCCCACAGCGTTTTTGGCTCGCACGCAACTGAATGACTTGGTGGTGATTTGCAGTGGGATGCAGAGGGTTTGGTTGCATGGGTTGGATGCAGGATGCAGCCACTGTCCAGTGGGGACCTCACTTGCACGGGCTCCCCTGGAAGGCAGAAGGTGCAGTTAGCATCAGTGCTCGCTTTCAGCGACGTTCTCCAAAAGGGCTGCGAACAGTGGTTTGAATGTAACTTTTCTCACAGCAGCTCCCCAAACTGAAGGTGAACATCCCTGAAAATCACAAAGTGGGGAAATACCTGCCTCGTTCACATGGTGCTTCCCTGCCGCTGTCAGAGGCGCGGCAGTGGGTGAGAGGGAGCTTTGCTCGCATCCACCGGCACCAATCTCAGCTTTGCCGTAAATTGTTGCTTGTCATTTACAATCCTTTTTCCTCTCGTATCAGAAGAGTAACTTAAGCCCTGCAAGTCGTGGCACAGTGACTGTAGGTGTTTAATCACGGAGGGATCGGTGCCCGGCATCGTGACCGGGGCGCAGCAGCGCGGTCCTCCGGAACAGGGCTGGTCCCTGTCCATGCAGTCCCCTGCACATCAGGGACACAGGATCCGGGCAGGATGAACGGGGACTGCTTTGCTTTTTGTGGTCCTAAATTCACATCCTGGCTCCTGACTCAGGGGTTCCCTCCAGGGCTGTGGTTTGACACTACAGAAACAAGCAGAGCAGACCGAAAGGTGAGCCCGGGGGGTGATAGCGACTTGGGCTTTGGAAGCTGATGTGTTTAATTGCCAAGATGGTCCTTCCTGCGGTAGACAGAAAGTGTCCTTGGATGAATCCATGCTGGCAGACCCCCGGCTGTGGCTGCTGGGTGCTGCTCTGCTCACTGCTGCTGCTGCAGCACAGGTGGCTGCCCGGTGTCACGGGAAGGGTGCAGGGGGGACAGGCTATGGCAGTGGGTCTGTGACAACCACAGGCAGGCAGAGTGGGCAAAGCAGCAGGGAGCTGGGGTTTGAATGCAGCCCAGTTCGTGGCTTTGACAGCGGAGCAGCTTCCCGGTGTCCAAGGCTGGAGCATCACGGCTTCACTGCTGAGTTGTGCTGACCCTGCGGCTGGGACCAGCTCTATGATTAAATATGACTTGTCCTCAGAGGAGTAGTTGTCCTCACTCTTTTCCTCTGTCTTTCCTTGAAGATGCTGCTAAAGGATGCATTTCTTTAGGTATTGAATAAATAGGTGCTCAGGGTCGGATGTGATTCCAGCCCAATCCCATCCCTACCAGCAGTAACTCACTTCAGGTCACAGTGAAGCTGCATGGGACCTGTCTAGGGAAAGGAGGCCTTTGTGTGCCACAAAACCAGCCAAATGGAAATGGAACCCACAAAGTCTTGTCTCAGGTCTCCCAGGGTGGAGGCAGGAGGACTGGAAAAGGTCTGATGTGTGATTGCCACTGTTTCCAGCTATTGGTACTGGGGAGACGGCCATGGGATGGAGCAGACACAGCTGTGGGCAGGACACCCTCAGACAGCGAGACAGGGGGTACCCACACATGTCAAAAGACATGGAGAACACCTACTGAAGGTATGCTCTGTGCTCACTGTAATTAGCAGTAGGGAAATACCCTTCTCTGCTGCCAGACGGTGCATGTTGCAGCTGCAGGGAGCAAACTGAACAAGCCACTAAGGTCCTTCTGGGCAGTTATCCCCCGAAGAGCAGAGGGGTGTACCCCAGAGGCAGGTTTAACGCTTGGCAAGGCAGTCAGAGATGTGTAGACCCTGCACTGCAATGCAGGGCTGATGGAGCATCCCCCAGGACCGGCACCATCCAGCCCGCATGTGACTGCAGTGGAGCTGAGCCTTGCGAACAGACGTGGGTCAGCAGCATCTTGCACCCTGAATGGGACAGGGGACGTTTCACTTGCAATAGGAGTTCCTGCAGGAGTGCTGATGGTGCAGAGCGCCCGGCTCACCATGTGAAGCGTGGTTCGGCTCGGTGACAGCCAGATTCACTGCATGTCCTCCTGGCTGAGGGCTGTCAGCCATGCAGCTGCATGTTCTGTGCTGGAAGACGGGCTGCTGCCTTCCTCCCAGTTACCTTGAGCTCTGCATTGCCACTGCCATGCTTGGAAGCCTGTCCTGGTTAGATGGGGAAAGGAATTCAGCAAAAATCCCTCTGTTCTGTGTTGCCAGTCCATGTACAAACGATGATGTACCTACACAGCGTGATGCCACAGAAGCGACATGTAGCAGCGTACAAGTAAGACTAGGAGAGCTGTTGGGAAATGCAGGCACTTGGGAAGGAGAGTTAAATGTGTGGTGAGTAGGGCTGGGGACAGCAACATCTGAGAGCTCAGTGATGCTCCAGTCACGGATATCAGAATTAACCATCTTGGTGTGCTGAAGAACATGCATGGTTTGATTCAGCACTTCGGAAGAATCCACGCTGCCTGCCTCATCCATAGCTCGGGAAGCCTCATGGCTCTTGAACAAGATGAATTGCACCCAACAATGTGCACCAGGACCGTTGTAAGTGTTGGGCAGGGATTCAATGGAGCTGCCTTGCCAAGCAGCAGCAGGAGCTCTTCACCCTGAGGAAGACCCTGCCAGGCCGGCAGCTCCGAAGGCCTCCTGCAATCTGGGGTTGGATCATGGAGAATCAGCCAAGGAGTGGACAGCTGGAGCAGAGGCAATGCCAAGCCAAACGGTTTGGTGCAGGTCGTCAAATGACTTGGCAGCAGCCAAGTGGATAGAAGCAAGCAGCCCAGTGTTGGTTTTGAAGGGTTCTGACCAAATCCCTCTGGGAGACACGGCATTATCCGTTCTCCCATGCTGAGGGAAGGAGGCTCATGGCCAGAGACCATCAGGAGATGGGCTGGCTGCGTGGTGGCCCGCTCTGCAGTGCCTGGGCAGGGCGAGCCGGGCATCACGGAGCTCCCTGCCCTGCTGTGCACATGCAGCCCTCGTGTCCACGCTCCAAACCCTGTGCTGACAAAACAGAAAAGGGTTGGGAGGGAGATCCGAGGAAGACGAAAGAATTGGAACCGATGAAGGGCGATACCAGAAACGTTCTGCATGAAAGGTCTCCACGACAAGAGTAAGGGTGGCTCGATCGCAGCCTGCACAGGAGATGGTTTCTGATAGCAGACGGCTCTTTAGTCTAATAGCAGAAAGCATAATGAGACCCAGTGCTTGGAAGCTGAAGCCAGGCAAATTCAGACTAGAAACAAG
This sequence comes from Lathamus discolor, assembly GCF_037157495.1. Lineage (NCBI taxonomy): Eukaryota > Metazoa > Chordata > Aves > Psittaciformes > Psittacidae > Lathamus > Lathamus discolor. Next base: position 7,001,178 of record NC_088899.1, on the reverse strand, counting down.
GTGGAATTTTTTTCGCAGGGAGGATAATTAACCATAGGAACAATTTACCAAGGAATGCAGCGAATTCTCCAGCTCCTGAAGTATTCAAATGAAGAGCCTGCATATCTCGCGAAAGATAAGCTGTACTTCAAGCAGACTCCGCAGGCTCCATGCAGAGCGAGTAGGCAGGGACCAGCAGCGTAGGGAATGGAACCAGAGGATCATCATCTGCTCTCTGTAGCCTTAAACCACTGAATTTCTACATTAGGAAATAGGAAAACGGAGAAGAGGTGAAGCTTTGCGACAGGGCTTTGGGGTCACATCACCAGAACCGGGTCTGCCCTTGCAGGGATGGGTGGCATCCCGACTGCGCGCACCGCGCGTTATCCCAAATCCTGACTCAAAGCAGCAGCACTGCAGGAAGCACCCCCCCGCCCCGGCCGCCTCCACCTCCCTGCTCCTTTTTAATGGCCTCCTCATCAGCAGAGAGCCACGGGCAGGGCACGCTGAAAATGAGGTTTTCCCCGTGGGTCGGAGGCCGTGCTCCGGCGGCTGCTGCGCCCGGGCCGGCGGGAGGGAGGGAGCACCGGGAGCTGCGGCACGGCAAGACCCGGCACGCCGGCGTCTGCCTGCGTGCTGGGAGCTCGCAGGACTCCCGGGTCCCCGGAGCTGCCCGTGCACGCCAGAGCGGCGAGCCCATCCCGGCTGCGTCCTCGCAGGCAGCCCCTGGCCACGCCGGCCAGCTGGTAACTGATGGGTAATTAGAACTGTTCTCAAGCGGGGTTCGCGGCGCATCCCGGCGCCCTCCCCTCTGAAAGGCTCTCGGTGTGCCGGAGCCGGCAGAAGCGTTAATGGGGTCTTTGGCCTCCCGTGGCCCGGCTGAAAAAGGATGTGGGGAATCGAGCCCCCCGCGTGTGGCAGCTGCCCGGGCTCGCACAGAGACCCTGGGGCTGGGGGGAGAGGGACAAACCTCTGAGCTGAGCAGACAGCGGGTCCCTGAAGCCAGGGATGAGCATAGGGGGGTCCCCATCCAGGGTTCTGCCTGCTGCTTGTGGGAGCAAACAGCCTGCAGAGGAAAGGATGGAGAGGTTCAAAGAGGAGGTGAGGTGCTCCTGCTGCGATGGAGCAGCCGTCACGCACAGCAAACAGTCTGCATCCCAGTGCTTGGCCAGTGAGAAACTGTCCTGCTGAGCTGGGTCCAGCAGCTCCACTGATCTTGCAGCCGGAGTGTGGATACTGGGGGAGCTGAAATGCATTGTCTGATGCTAACTGAATGAGGAGGGTGGGAATAACTGGTGTGGCAGGAGGTAGGTTCTCCCTTGGTCACTTGTTGGGGTAAAGGGGGTTGTAAACAGGAAAGCAAGACCTTCAGCAGCATCTACAGAAAACAAGCCCCTCTCTCTGGCACTTTGTGATGTTTTAGGGAGGTACCCATCCAACAGCAGCAGGCTGGGGATGAGCAAGGGGATGAGTAGTGCAGCACAGAGCCACAAACGTCTTTCTTTATGCCCGGGTGGCTGGGCAGAAGAGTGTGGCTATTTTGGTGCACCAGGAGTAGGAAAGCAGCTTCAGCATCAGCTCGCTCCAAGGCCCATTGAAGCCAGCCCACTGGAGGCTTTCCACCAGCTTTCACAGGGTGTGGATGAGGCTCCGGGAACTCCAGACACAATGGAATTAAGGGAAAAAAAAGGCAAAGGAATTTGGTGTGCGATGTTCCAACACGATCCCGCTATCAGCTCCACTATCTCGAACGTGTATGGTATGCACAGGTCAAGGGAACGACTTACTGGCAACTGCTGCTCCAGTGGGAAGGCAACGCTCTCCTGCAGGAGAAGTGGGAGAAGATGCACCAGGGAAATGGGGTTGCTCTGGATGGCTCCTCTCCACTTCGATACAAACCATGCAGGGGAGATAGGGACTGAGGGACCTGCTGAAGGGACTGAGACAGTAAATAGGCTGCAGGAGGAAGTACATGTCTGTGCTATCACAAGTAGCAGCCCCACCAAGGCCTCTGGGAGGAGATGTGGCTGCATCCCATGCCACACATTCCTGGGAAGTCTGACCAGTGCATAAAGGATGGGGAGCGATAGATGCTGCGTGTGCCCTTGGCAAACCACTTTCTCTGCCTGTGCCCACTGCAGGCAGGGCTGCAAAGAAGCAGCAGCAGCTCCCTGCTGCTTGCCAGGGATGCTGCGGGTGGTGCTGGTCTCCCCCAGGTCCAGGTCTTGCTGCTGTGACTTTTGTATTTAGTTTCCCAAGCCCAATTCAGCCCCTTCTTCCCTTGTATCCAATACAGCTTGCTCCCTGTATCCAATCTTGATAATGCAGCATGGAATAACTGCCTTGCTGGATTTTCAGCTGCTTTTTTGGATGAGAGGGACCTCCAGCACCAGCTTGGTCAGAGCGCCCGAGTATCCAGACACACAGAAGGAGTCAGACTTACTAGAAGAGATGAAACCAAGCCCCGAGTGTGCCAGCGCTGGCTGGTTGAACGGTGACTAAGAATGGCTGCGATCCTGGCTGGCAGTTATTGTAAGGATGTGCACACCGGGGAAGGAAGGGAGAGGACTCCTTTGGGGGTGAGCAAAGGGATTGTAATTAGCAGTAATAGCACGATAATAAAGGTAGAAGAATGTAGGCTGGAGCACAGAAGGCTTCTCTTGCTGTGTCTGCTTCAGTGGCAGCCCCAAGGCATCACTGGTGGTTCCACTGTGCTGCCTGCAGGTGACACCCAAGTGTGTCACCACCATGGTGCAGGCACTGCCAGCACTGGGCGGCCAGGGTTGGGGCATCCCTTAGAGCTGCCCTGGGGCCGCATCTCTGCTGCCCAGCCCCTTGCAGAGCTCAGGCACCAGCGGATGCTCTTGGGCATCAGTGATGCTCTGGCCCCGTTCTCGTAGTAAAGGAGGCACAGAGCAGCTTTGGGAAGTATTTCCAGCTCAGTGAGAAGTTCCAGAGGCCGGTGATTAAAACCTGGTTATTAAAGAGAAATTAGGGAGAAGAAAGGCCAAGCTGTGCAGCCGGCATGTCTTCAGGATCTGTCGTAACAGATTTGTCCGAGCCGGTTAACGGTATTTGCGGTTTGCAAGATGCTACATGTCTGAGTGAGATGACAGACACGTTATTATCACCTCTCAGCTCCGATCTGTCCGAACCTGTCCCAGGATGCAGCTCCGCAGCTGCTTGCTGGGGAGCGCAAGGAAATTAGCAGCCGGAGGCAGCACTTTTCTTCTCTCTCTCTTGCCAGGCTAGTGGCTTTATTGGGATCCATTGACTGCAGTCCTGGACACGTCTTGAGTAGAGCTAATGAGGAGACTGGAATGTAGGAGAGGAGGAGGAGGCTGGTAGGGAGGAGGGGGGAGGATTTGTGGAAAAAGTAATTGTTGAGCAAATCATTTCCTTCAAGAGGGAAAGGAGGACTTGGCTGCAGCCCTCCCGGAGCAGGCAAGTCTGGACGCCTCGGTGTCAACAGTTGAAGATAAATAAGATTTTATCAGCTCCGAATCTGTTGGGACACATCCTCGTAGCGGTTCTGCTGCCCAGGGAGGGCTGGGGGAGATGGACGTTGCCAGTCGGTCTTCCCACACGGAAGATTCAGGTTGTGAGGCTGTCAGCATCCATAGGGAAAACCCACAGCTACGGGCCCATAGTGCAGTGGCTTCTTTAGGAGTGGGTGCTAAGGGTGCATCGCAGCTCGCATCAGTCATCGTGAATCACTGTGGGGCATCAGCTCATTTGGATCTCGTGATGTGTAAAGCCTTTCCTTGGATGCAGTAGTGGCGGTGTGGGATTACCGTGGCAAGCCCCTGCAGTGGTCGGTTGCACCACGGGCTCTGTCTCCCAGCCGGGTTTATTTCCCATTACTGGTGCAGCTTGGACTCTGTCTCGCGCAAGAAGTAGCTGCATTTCAAACACAGAGGGGAAAGAAGCCCCATCTAAAGACACTTTGGGGTACCACATCCTAGAGAAACAGAGGTCGATGCTGATTTACTGCTAGTGTTTAAACAATCTGGCTTTTCCAGTTACTCCTAGCGCTCTGGACTTGCGCTGCAGGACAAATCACAGGAGCAGGGAAGGGACAGTGATGGAGATGGTGTTATTCTTTCATCCCAGCAGATGAGGGCTGGCACTGAAAGCTGCACAACTACAGAGGAACCCAGAGGAATAAATGTGCTGCAAGTTTATGTCAGCTTCAGGTAGATTGCTCAGTGCTGTTGCTGCTCTTTGACACAGAACCAGCACCCACGAGCCACATGAGCACATGAACCTGTTGTGCTCTGCAAGCGGGCATTAACAGACGCTCTCTGGCTTTTCCTATGAGCAGAGATGACCTTGGCAAGAACGTAACTGGGGCGCAGATGCTAACGGCCCAAAGGGTAGAGCAGGAACTGAAAACACAGGCAGGAGGTGCCCAGCGGCAGAACGTAGCCAAGCTCCTCCGTAGGTGTGAAACAAGTCCTGGGGCCGAGGTCTGGATGTGCTGATGCACCAGCGCTGGGGAGCGTTCATGTGCAGTCGGTTTTGAGAGGTCAGCTCATCCAAGCACCACAGAACAGGCAGGATACGAGTGAGCAGCCTGCAAAGCATCAGTAAAGCACGATGTGCAGCACAGCCCTGCTCGGAGATGCTCACACAGAGGGGTATTAGGAATACAGATAAGCACATAGGAGCAGAGGCTTTCTGCTCGGTGCCCGAGCAGGCCATGCATTTTGCTGTCCCCTGTGGAAAGCACACTTTGCCAATGGCTTTTCCTCAACTGGGGATGCTGAGCCTCCTCCTGGGATCCCGAGAGCATCCTGCTTGGTGGCCATGGACAGGCTGGGTCCATGGGACCAGGAGCACCGCACACTGAGGAGCCGGGAGCGCGGCCGCACAGGGCACAGCCCTGGCTTTGCTCGCCCAAGTTATCAGCACTGAGTTCCTTAAAAGAATAGTTTGTTATTGTGGAGGGACCTTTGAAGGCAATCCTGGAGCTGTTAAGACACGATAAGGTTATCAGTGGAGGCATGCCTGCGTTGAGCGGCAGCCTTTCCCCCTGCGGGGCAATCGCTCTGCTATTTAACAGAGATTTATCCATGTCATAACATGGTATAATGAGAGAATTTGTTACCAAAGAACTTGCCATAATGCACCTCTGCTCTTCCAGAGCAGTTAGATTTCCCAGGCATGTCGAGGGCTGCCCGGGAATGTCTACATGAAAGGATCCTTTGACAGGAGTTGTCAGTATTTTAACACCTGGCAAGGAAGAGCCCCCCTCCGAATAACCCTTGTTTTGCCATGCTGGCTCCTCAAACGAGGGTGTTCAGCCCCCGTCGCGCTGTGGGTGAGCAGCTTACATGGGCCATGGCCGAGAGCTTCCTCCTCCAGCCGGGCAGAGGGGAGTAACTGCCTCCCAAGCAGAACCTGTGCTTCCAGCTCCAGCACAAGCCTCCTGGAGATGCAGGATGGCACCGAGGAACCCAACCTGGCCATAGAGTCATCAGGTTCCAAGGCAAAACATGGGTATTTCAGTCAATGCGATGTTTCTAAGCATCCCTCCCCCCTGGGCAAGCCCACATACCTCCAATACTGAGGATGATTTCTTGCTGCCAGATTGTGCTTCTTGTATAGCTCCTGATTGCAGCTTCTAATGACCACAGCATCTTCCTGCCCTCTCTAGTGCTGAGCAGGCTCTGCCCACTGCCTTGTCCCTCTGGGAGACAATGCCAGCATCCAACCACTCTCACTGCTGCAGTTTGCCTTGGCAGAAGCTTCTCCCCTTATATCCTCCCTACAGAGACCAGTTGGAAATGCTCTATCTCATTTCCCCCTTCAGCTGCTCCCCGGGGAGCGGGAGCTCATCCAGCCCTGCAGGCTCCACAGGAGCCTACAGCAAGGGCAGCGAGGCCAGGAGGCACAGCTCCCTCCTGCAGGCCGGGCGCATGGCATTGGGAAGACAAGGGATGCACCATCGTGTCAGCCCCGCAACACCCTCGCGGTAAGGTGCTGAGCCCTGCACCCGCATCCCCTGACCCCAAAGAGCCAGGCAGCAGGAGCCTCGCTATCCCCTGCCCACCCGTATTCGGGTGGCTCGGGACAAGCTTTAACATCCCAACAGTACCCTGCACGGTGGTATTTGTTTGGCAGCGGGCATCTCGCTGTGGGGATGAGATAAAATCCTTTGAGCAGGAACATGCCCTGCCATGCAGGGACTGGCTTCTCCCTGGGCGGCAGGGGTGGGCTCCTGTATAGCAAACACATTCCTTGCGAGATGGAAAACAGCGTGGCACCGGCGAGGTGGAAGGGAATCGCACAGCCCCACACCTGGGCGCTGACACACGGCGTTCCTGGCAGCTGAGCTCTGCATTCCCCAGCTCTGGAAGCAGGGTGCAGCCCTCACCAGGAGCGTTGGAATGGTCAGGAACCGCAGCGTCCCCTTTGTGAGCCAGCCCGGCCGCTGCGGCAGCCGCACAGCATCACCCCACGGCCAGGACAGTCCCTGCCCGTGCCACCCGTGCTACATAGAACTGAGCTCCCAGGTCGAGCATCGCGAGCTGCGATCCCGTTAATGCCATTCAGCACGATGCCCTCAGGCTGTGGTGCGTTGGTGCCCTCGGTGATCGCAGCCCCTGGCTCAGCCAGGACTTGTGTGTTATAACAGACTCAGCGTACTGCTTCCAGTGATGCCTGAGGGGGGTTTGTGCTGATTTGCAGCAAGGTTTCCTCCAAGTCTGCAGCTCCCAGCCCTTGACGTGGAAAGCAGACACGCTGCAGCATGGGCAAATGTGGTCATATTTAAGAACTTCCAGGGGAAACCCAAATAGCGATCCTAGAGAACAGTTACCATGAAGACAGGCTGAACGTGCTTTGGTCACCATCCCCTATAACCGCGGCAGCAGTTTGCAGTGCTGCATCCATCATGGAGCCACTGGGGACGCACCCGGAGCAGCCTTGCCCTGGCACGGTCCCGTTGCTAGGAATGGGGTTTATAATCCTGATTTTCTTGTGCCATGGTTGTGTTCCACATGGAGCAGTGAGGAAGCAGGAGGTGGGTGGGTGAGAGCAGCCGAAGGGGTGGAAATGCCCCTTGGTGCAGTGGGACCATCATTCGGAGGCGGATGTGAGCCCCGTGCAGGGGGGAAAGAGAAGGGAGCAGCAGAGGAAGCCGAGGGCAGGCAGGGGAGCATCCACCACCCCATGGAGCCCGGTGGGCATCTCTTCTTCCGCAGTACTCCCCCCTCCTGAAGAAGCTCTACTGTCAGATCGCCAAGACATGTCCCATCCAGATCAAGGTGTCCTCGCCGCCTCCGCCGGGCACCATCATCCGGGCCATGCCCATCTACAAGAAGGCAGAGCACGTCACCGAGGTGGTGAAGCGCTGCCCCAACCACGAGCTCGGCCGCGACTTCAATGATGGTGAGTGCGGCTCTGCCGTGCACCGGCACCGGGGCTGCCACGTTCCCTAACGCGGAGCTTTGCCTTGCAGGCCAGGCAGCCCCGGCCAGCCACCTCATCCGGGTGGAAGGCAACAACCTCTCCCAGTACGTGGATGACCCCGTGACGGGAAGGCAGAGCGTGATGGTGCCCTATGAGCCTCCGCAGGTACCCAGCTACCCAGGGATGGGGGGGGCCAGGACCAGCCCCTGCCTCCAGCCGGGATGCTGCTGGTGCTGAGGGTGAACCCGCTGGTGATGGGGCTGCTGGGTGGGAGCATCCCACTTGTCCGTGCCTGTTTGAGGCCACCCCTGCTTGCCTCCCAAACCAGTCGTGGGGCATCTGCAGCTCCTGGCCATGGGAAGCATCCGAGAGCATCCCATCCCTAGGAAGTGGGGTGCAAAGAGACATTCCCCCCCAGTCCTGCCCTTGGGGGCCTCAGGAACCCTGCAGCCCTTGCACAGTCCCCTCTTCCCTCTGGCTTCCCCCAGTGAGGGGCCAGCCCCATGCAGGGGGTCCTTTCCCTGTGTCCCCATCACTCAGCACCTGCTTTCCCCTCCCGGGCAGGTGGGGACCGAGTTCACCACCATCCTGTACAACTTCATGTGCAACAGCAGCTGCGTGGGAGGGATGAACAGGAGGCCCATCCTCATCATCATCACCCTGGAGACACGAGAGTGAGTGGCTGTCGGAGGAGGGACGGGCATCCCTCACTGCTGTGGGAGGGCTGGAAACCCTCGGGATGAATCGTCCCCTCCAGGGAACAACCTCGGAGGAAGGGGATGTGGCAGCCCCAGCACACAGCGGGTAGGAAAAGGGCTGGTACAGAGGGACCGGGGACCAGGCACAAAGGGACCAGGAACCCAGGCCAGCATCAGCTTTTCCCCCTGCAGCTGGAGCCTTCCTCTGCCCAAGGAGCCTGCTGCTGCTGCAGGGCTCCCCGCACTCAGCACCCTGGGGCTCGATTGCTCCCTGAGCAATCCGTTCACGTGGAGGGATGGGCAGGCACTGGTTTTCGAGCTGGACCGTGATGCACTGGATGCACCGTGATGCACTTCCCAAGCAGAAACAGGGTCACTGATTTCCCTCTCCTCGCAGCGGCCAGGTCCTAGGGAGGAGATCCTTCGAGGGCCGGATCTGTGCCTGCCCGGGCAGGGACCGCAAGGCTGATGAGGACCATTACCGGGAGCAGCAAGCCCTGAATGAGAGCGCAGCCAAGAACGGCAGCACCAACAAGCGCAGTGAGTCCCTTGCTGGAGAGGGAGGGGGGCCCAGGTAGCTGCTGTGCTGCAGCCCAGGCTCCTGCCAGCACCCACCCCCCTTCGTTACTCACATGATGCTTCTGCTTCAGCCCCTTTCCCATCCCCACAATCACTGCGCTCCAGAAGCTTGGGCTCCAGACAACCCCCAGCCACAACGCTTTGACCTTCTCGGCTAAATCTAAAGTCTCATAACTTGGACCCCCTTCCTCCTGCCCCCAGTGCAAAGCTGTTTGTGCGGGGTTTTCATGTCCCAAAGTATTTGTTCATCATTATCACTAACCAAGGGACATCACCAGTACCAGAACCCAGGTGAAGAGCAGCATCCCGCATGGCTCTGCGTGCTGTCCAGATGTGCCAGCTGTGCCCTGCCTCCCAAGGACAGCAAGCCAATGCTCTTCCTCTCTCCTTTCCAGCGTTCAAGCAGAGCCCTCAGGGCATCCCAGCACTAGGGGCAGGCATTAAGAAGCGACGGCACGGGGAGGAGGAGATGTATTACGTGCCTGTAAGTGCTGATGAACTGCGCTGGTTGAGAGCTTGGCTTGGATGGGTGGTGAGAAACACCTTGGGGATGTGATGTGGGGCAGGATGGGGACCCTGAGGCACAGGTGATGAGAACAGGAGCAAAAGCATCCACGAATCCTTGTCCGAGGCAGTCCGGAATAGCCCCTGGGCACAGAGATGTGGTTGGGTGGACATAAGGGTCCATGGGGAAGGTGGCCGGGAGGGATGGGAACAAGGCGAATCCCTGGGCTTGTTCCCTCCTGCAGGTGCGAGGCCGGGAGAACTTCGAGATCCTGATGAAGATAAAGGAGAGCCTGGAGCTGGTGGAGCTGGTCCCGCAGCAGTTGGTTGACTCCTATCGGCAGCAGCAGCAGCAGCTCCTGCAGAGGCAGTGAGTACCAGACCCTGACTCGTGGCACTGAACCCACCCCATGGGTGCTGAGCGCTCCGATCGGTGCCTGCAGCCTCAGCAGGGGGTTCCGATCGCCTCTGGGATCATTAGGGCTGGAAAGGGCCCTTTGGAGATGACAAAGGATGGGGCAGGGCGGCTGCAGTGACCAATCCGCCGCTCGGTTTCCCCACGCAGGACCCAGCTGCAGACACCGTCCTCCTACGGCCCCGTCCTTTCACCCATGAACAAGGTCCACGGCGGAGGCATCAACAAGCTGCCCTCGGTGAACCAGCTGGTGGGGCAGCCCGCACAGCACGGCACCGGCTCCGCGCCCGGCCTCGCACCCATGGGTGAGAGCCTCATCCCGCTGCGGCACCACGGGAGCGGGTGCCCCTCACCGTGATGTCTAATGGGTGCTTGTTGTGCCCAGGACCCGGAATGCTGAACAGTCACCCCATGCAGCCCAATGGAGAGATGAATGGGGGCCACGCGTCCCAGTCCATGGTGTCCGGATCACACTGCACCCCCCCGCCGCCCTACAACCCCGACCCCAGCCTCGTCAGGTAGGGCAGGCGGCCGGTGTCCTGTCTGTCTTGTCCTCTGATGTTTCTGGCTGTTGTCCCTCACTCTAACCTTTGGATCTGTGTAGTAACTGGTCAACCGGCCACTGGTCCCAACTGAGAAATCACTGCTCAGGAAACCACATAGACCATTCCGAGCTCAGAAACCAACACCCAGCTACTGACCGGTCAGGAACCCCTATTGCCATCACATACCCCTATCTAGGAAAGCCATCCCTGCTTAATTACATCTGATTACATTTTAATTACAATTTAATACAAAAATTAAATGCACCTGAATGAGGCTCTTTTCCTGCACGCCAAACTGGCCCCCAGCTTTGGGAACTCCCCCCTTCCCCTTCCTTACCAGCAATGCCTGGACACAGCTCCACGTGGCTTCTTCCCGTCAGGAACACATCAGCAGGTCTGCAGCCACTTCTTAATGTGTCGGTCTTTAAACAGACCATGGGTGTTCCGATGGACGCCCTGCTGAAGCCAGGGATGCTGCACGGGCAGGGTAACCAGAGGTGCACGGTGCGATGTGGCACCGCCTCGCTGCCCAAAGCCAAGCCCCAGCCTCCCTCTCCCAGCAGCTCCAGCTCCCCCGGGTCATTCCAAGGAAGTTACTGAGCTGAAACCTGAGGATCAGGAGGAAAACGTGGGGCGCCTTAGGAAGGAACACAATCCCGTGCTTCACTCTGATGCTGGTGGCAGCTGAGGGGACCCCCGCGATGGCAGCAGGACCAGTTTGCCACCGCAGCACTGGCTGGGAGCACAGCTTCTGTTTCACTGCTCAGGAGTTAATGCCACTTTTGTCTTCCAACTGTTTTCTGCAGTTTTTTAACAGGATTGGGGTGTCCAAACTGCATCGACTATTTCACCTCCCAGGGCTTACAGAACATTTACCACCTGCAGAACCTATCCATAGAGGTAAATGCTTCGGGGAGATCTGTTCTTACCACTTGTTTCTATCGGCTGCTGGTCTGAAATCCCTTTGAAAGGAAAGGGAGAGCTGGGCACCAATGTGCTCACAGCGTTTATGCCCTGGATTTATCCCTTCCAGTTACACATCCCTTGGGTTTAGTGGTAGCTCAGTCCTTGGTCATCACCATCAGAAGCAAGAAAGGTCCCCAGAGCAGAGCCCAGGTAGATCTTCCCCTAACACAAAAGAAGGCTGAGGTGCTCAGCACAAAGCCCACTGAGCCGCTGGGAACACCCGTGTTTTAAATCTGATCCGATCCTGCATCTTCCCCTCTTCAAGTCAAGAGGGGCTGAAATAAAGGAGTCAAGCCCAGGGCATCCGTATGATGGGAGCCCTGGAATGAAATTGCCCAGGTCAGGCAAAAGCTGCTATGAAAATAGCAGATGGGATGCTAAAGGTGCCTGAGCTTGCACAGCCTCAGCCTCTTGGTGATGACAGCCCCATCAGGGCAACAAGAAGGGGAAAAACCCCCAAAAACCTGAAACCCCTTGAGCCACAGGAAGCCCCATAAGCCCAGCCTTGGTGTTTGGGCTGGAACAAATCTCCTGCCCCATCCCATTTGCCCCCAGCAGCCTGCAGCAGGCAGAGCAATGGGACATGAGGCCATACAAGACACAATGATTTTCCATTAGTAGCTGGGGCCAGTGGTGTGACCTTCGCCTGGTTTGGGACCATTCTCTGAACTAACCCCATGGAGTCTGTAAGCTGTGCAAGGAAACGCTGGGTATGGCCAAAGCCTGTGCCAGAGCGTGTCCGAGTCGGTGTTTGTAGCTACTAATCCCATACTCACTGTCTCCTGCAGTTAACGCTCCCCTGAGTCTCTGTGTTCGGCATTAACCTGGATCTCTGGCAGCTCTTTGCTCTGACAGTGCCCGCTCTGGTGCGGGGTACCATGGACCTCATTTGGCTTTGCGAGCTCAGCCCATGGCCTCGCAAGCACTGGCTTCTAACTCTGTGTCGGGGCATGACCTGGGCAGGGGCTGCTCCAGCCTCCTGGTCCAGGACCGGAGGAGAATGAAACCTGTGTGAGCAGGCATCAGGATGCTTCACATCCTGCTCTGCAGCCTGGTCCAAAGAGAGGTCCCATCCCTCCCATTTCACATCAGGTTGATGTGAAGCCACCTCCGATGCAAAGATTGGGTTGGAGTACCTGGGCCATGGCCACCGGTTACATGAGAAATTGCCTCTGGGGGGATGTGCCATGGGCTTGTCATGACCACGGGGGGTCCAGCCCCACCACCACGGTCACTGGGGGCATTGGGACCATGTACCCCAATAAGCACAAGCTGGGGTGTCCAGGCCTCACTCCCGTTGGTGCAGCCCCCTCTCTCGGAGCTGTGCCTCAGCGCTGTTGTCCTTGCAGGACCTCGGAGCACTGAAGATCCCGGAGCAGTACCGCATGGTCATCTGGAGAGGGCTGCAGGAGCTCAAGCAGAGCCACGACTACGGAGCGCAGCAGCTCCTGCGCTCCAGCAGCAACGCCTCCACTATCTCCATCGGCAGCTCGGGGGAGCTGCAGCGGCAGCGGGTGATGGAGGCCGTGCACTTCCGCGTGCGCCACACCATCACCATCCCCAACCGCGGCGCTGCCGACGACTGGGCAGACTTCGGCTTCGACCTCCCCGACTGCAAATCCCGCAAACAGTCCATAAAGGAGGAATTCACGGAGGGGGAGATCAACTGAGGGGCTCCCAGGAGCAAGAGACCCGGGGCGGGGGGATGAACCCCGCTGTGAAAGACATTTTCAGCCTTGGGCGGCTGGAACAGTGTGATGGTGGTGTCTGCAGGGGAACTGCATCCCTGTGCCACAGCACGGCCCCATGCGGTGCTGGCTTCGGTGGAGGTGATGAGGAGGGCGGCTGATGCTGTCACTGGAAGGAGCACGGAGAGGAGGCACCATGGGTCTTACCGGAGCAGCCCCACGGTGGTGGATGTGGCACTGCTGTCCTCTTTGGAAGACCAGCTTTAGCACTGCTTGCCCCTGTTCTGTGCTCGCCGTGGTGTCCAGAACTCAGAGGTTGTCACTGTTGTACAAGGACTCAGCCCTGCCCCGTCCCATGTTCTGCACACTTGCCAGCGGGATGCACCCGCTCTGCTTTCCCAACGGACTGCCAGGAAGTCCCCATTCCCTTCAGTTCTTTGTAGAGCCAAACCTGTTTGTTCCCCGATGTGTTCATGTACTTAACTATTGGTGTATATAAACAGAAGCAATTGTACATACGTATCCTCATCGTGCTGTAAGCAGAAAAGATTTATTTTCATGTAAGCTATAAAAATTGATACTTACTCCTGAGACACTCGAGTGTCAAGTAAATTAATTCCATGTTCTAGCATGTAAACATGCAGAAGATCGTGTCTCCGGCCTCATCTATTCCACAGTGTTCCCCCATTCCCTCCTTCCCTGCCTGCCCATTTTGAAATGCAATGTTCTGCAACAGGCACAGGAGCTGCTGCATCTGCCCCCCCAACCACGGGTCCCTCAACATTCCGGGTGCCCTGAGGGAATCCATGCAGGAACAACACTGCCCAGCACACCCCTGCTGCAGCATCCCCTCCCTGCGCTGCCTTGGTGATGGAGGCCACCAGCAGGCAGAGCTCCAGCTCCATCCCATCTCCCCCCGGCTGGGAAGGAGCTGGGAGACCCTTCACAAAGCCCTGGATCCTCCAATCTGCAAAGGGACAGAGCTCAAGTTCCACTTGCAGCATTCCGGGCTCACCTCAGATGCATCTTCCCCTCCCCATGGCGAAGCAGCCATCCACACACGAAGGGAGGATCATGAGGAAACCAGCAGGAACCTGTGTCCTGTGGTAACAGCCGATTAAAGCACTTTAATGCTTTAAGGGGTTTGAAACAATCCCTCGTGTTCCCCATGTTAACCGAGGCTTCTCCCAGCAGCATCCCACCACTCACTCCCACCATGGCAGGAATGGCATCTTTGGAAAATGAGTTATTTCTGGAGCTGTGGTTTCCCTCTTTGTCTGTTTGGTAACACAATAAAGCACACATGGGAATCACAACATCTGGCAACCAAAGTCTTGCTTCTCTGGTAAGGAAAGAGTCCTCCTAAACCAGGGTAAACCTCAAAGGGCCTCAACCTCCTTTGCTTCAGCAACCAACCACAAAGATGGGAGCTGCAGCAATCTTCATCCTTAAGACACAGCTTTGAGTTTGAAGAATTACACTGTTAAAAGCAATTTCCAGGAGCGAATTGGCTTTAGTTATAGATGTCACCCCTATTTCTAGTTCTAGGAATACATATTCCACCTGTAGGAGCTGGAAACTGATTGAACTGCAGGATCTCGAGAGCCAGAAGTGTCATTTACAAACTAACACTCGAGGCAAGAACCTTATTTTAATACAATACAAACAGCTTTTGAAAGCTGTTGGGAAGTGGTGTGTGAGGAGCAGCCACAACATCTACCTTTGGAGGTTATTAGAGACACAAGCAGGCAACTTCCAGCACGTAGCTGGAATGAGGCAGACGGTTCCACATCCTCCCAGGGGCATTCTGTTCCTTGCATATCAAGGCGTTACCACACATGAGAATACTGCACACTGCACCTCCTCTAACAGCAGCTGCAATTACCTTCATTAAAACTTTGCATTTCCATTTAAAATCCAGCAGCTTCCAGGTTTACAGTTGGTTTAAATTAGTCTGGAAACCTGGAGCGTGTCAGCTTGGCACAATGCTCAGTACATTCACATCTTTAACTGGGCTGAGATCAACAGGGAAGTGCCAGGGAGATACAGAACCATGGAATGGTCTGGGTTGGAAGGGACCTTAAAGCTCATCCAGTTCCAACCCCTGCCACGGGCAGGGACCCCTTCCACTGGAGCAGCTTGCTCCAAGCCCCACCCAACCTGGGCTTGAGCACTGCTGCTGCTCAGAAAGAACCTTCTATAAATGGGCCAAGCTCTGTAACTCCGCAGAGAAGCCATTAACAATGGTGGGGGATTGAGAGAGTTCAGAAACCAAGACCCCATCTACAACCTCTTGAGAAACCCGGCTGCTGTTTCACTAGGCAGCTCCTTCCACTGGCCCATGATGGACCAGTTGTCATGGCTACCGTGACTCTTACACACTCGCTCTTCCCAGCTGCAGTATAAAGCGCACAGGTCCACCATAACCGATCACAAGATTGATTCCTACCTGCACGCCAGTGAAAATGCTGTGTCTGGTGAACAGCAAACTGACAGCATCCATGCTGTGCATGGCAGCATTGTAAAGAATTCCACCTGGAAGAAGCAAAACTGGGTGTTAAGGGCTCCACAGTTAAACCCCCCCAGTGAACAGACACCTCTGAACTGCACTGAGACTGATAAAAAAGGTCCCCATAGACACTAAAAGCAAACAGGAAAATGCAGCAAACATGAAAACTGGTAAAGAAAATGCCATGGACTTGAGCTCTATGTACAAGTTCACATTCGGTTGAGCACTACCAAAACCTCAGCTGAGGTCCAGTCTCATGGAGGCCCATGGGTGCAGCCCCTCTTTGCCCAGCCTGCTTCGAGGCAGTGTCAACCCTCATGTAGTGGGTGGCAAGCACCAAATGGTGACCAGTGGGAGGCATTGAGTCTTCTTTGGGGGTGCCCATGTTCATGGGGGAGCTGTTGGCAAGGCGATGGTGGGGAACCAGCAGCTTGTGACAGAAAGGCAGAGAGGGAACGATGCTGCAGCTGGTGCTGGTGAGGATGAAGGACGGTTGGGCAAGCAGCATGGGCGCATTGAGCTGCAGGGTGGCAACATCAGGACCTGCGTAGTGGGGTGAGACAAGAGGGTTTGGGATGAGGCTCCGTGATCCCCACTGAGAGGTGCCACGGTCCCAGCGCTCACCAGAGCAGCGTGGTGCTGCCGGAGGCGGCAGCGGTTGCCATAGCAGCGGCTGGAGGAGAGATGCTCGAGGATGCGGCAGCGGTGCGGCCGCAGGGATGTGCAGGTCGGAGCCTCCATCCCCACAGCCCCGCTCCCTGGACCTGCTGCTCCAGTGCCAGCCCTGAGAACTGAGCCATGCGGCCGGGCAGAGCCCTCTCCTCCTGCCCACGGCGCAGCCCCGGAAGCGGAAGGCGCGGCCCCGCCGCCGTTACCAGGCAGCACCGGGGTGAGAGGCGGCTGCTGCGGCGGTGCCGGCACCACAGAGCACCCGGGCCCTGCACCCCAGCCCCCAGCCCCTCGCGATGGAGGCGGCCGCAGCCCCCGAGGGAGCGGTGAGGGGCAGCGGGGCCTGGTGCGAGCCGGCTGAGCCCACCACCGAGCAGGAGCTCCGTGAGGAGCTGCGGAGGGCAAGGGATGACTACAACATGGCCACAGGTACCGGGCAGGTGTCCAGAGCACACCCTCACCCTCCCTCCATCCTCACACCACTCTGCTCGGAGAGCAAGTCCCAGGTTAGGCTCTCCCGAGCACAAAGCTGACTTGAAGGCCACTTGCATTAAAACCACTGTCTCCCCTTCCTTACACAATAAAACCCAGCCAAGAGGGTCCCAAGCACCATCCTGGGGCATCCAGCAGCACTTCTGCATGCTGGCAGGCCGGTTACCAGCTCTAGTAGCTCCCAGAGCAGCACACAACAAGGTTAGTTTAATATATATCAAAGTACTGCAGAATGCATCACCGACCAGCATCACCGCGGCTGCAGCATTAACTTCACCCTTTCCACACGCAGATGGTCACAGCTGCAGCTCTGTGTGTGCTTACCTGAAGGCGTGAGCCGTGGAGCTGCAGGCAGGGATTCAGTTTGTTTAAGAGTCCTTCTCCAACCCTACAGGCACCATCTCCTCCTTGCAAAGACAACTGGAGATCAAAGAGTCCCAGCTCCAGAGAACCAGATCTGAAACTGAAATGCTCCAAAAGCAGCTCAGAAAGCAAGAAAGCCACTTACAAGACATGTCTGCCAAGGTACCACCCGAGGGCACAGTGTTCATCCTCGGGGATGCAGGCCTCAGGCTGCAGCTCCCCTCCTCATAGACAGGAGGTGCACCCGTGAGCTGTGAAACTGAAGGGTAAGATAACTTCTTCAGTTTTGCAGTCTGAGAGAACAGAAATGTGAAGAAATGATGGTGACAGTGGAGGAGGAGAACCGCAGCCTCCGACAGGTAAACTCGGTGCAAAGCTGCTATAGGGAATGCTTGTATTAGCTGCTCAGTTGTGCTTGTTTCAGGCTCGGGGGAGTTTGCCACTTAAAACCCCTACTCAATCCATAAGTAACAGCAGCCGCCAGTGCTGACAAGGCTGTCAGTCTGCAGACTCTGCCTAGGAGATAGGAGCAGCGTTTGGAGCAGACACAGGGAAGATGCAGTCAAGCCTGCTTGTTCCTTCCTCACAATCCGGGCTTGGTTTCTGGATCTCTTCAGGTCCTCACGGAACAAGAATCCAAGCTGGCCGCGCAGGACAAGCTCATCAGTGAGCTGCAGGAGACCATCAGCCAGCTGCAGACAGAGGCGCGCTCCCACCGGTACCACATCTGCAAGCAGCAGCGGCAGCAGGAGGCAGCCCGAAGGGAGGTTAAGGCACTGCAGCAGAAGGAGCTGCAAACTCGTGTGGCGCTGGAGCTCATCACCAGCAAGGTAAGCGCGGCCTCCGCCTCAGCATCCTCCCTCCCTCCCTCCTGGGGATGCTCCAACCATTACAAGCAAAGAACATGAGAGCATAGAGGCATTACTCCTGGGCAGAAGCACAGCAGGGGATGCACCAGAACACTGCAGTCCTGGCTGCCCTCCACAGCCACAGGGCCAGAGGAACAGGAAACTCATCCATTTTCTTCCCAGCTTCCTAGCATGCAGCTCCTACATCACTTACAAAGCAAACAGGCCTCAAATACCAGAAGCCCTTGAGAAACCCGAGTTCAGAACAGTTACATCACCAGGTTTCTAATAGCCTTCCAGATTCAAAGTAAAAGGGATCACCTTGAAGCCATTTCAGGGAGGCACAGGGTGGCAAGCACAGAGCCCAATACCAGGGTAAGGGACTCAGTCTGCCCCAAAACACATCATTATCACGGTACTTGCAGCAAAGCCCAATCAAACCACCTATAATTTCATGCAAACAGGCCTTTCATTTTACCCTTCACTAGCACTGCGCCCAAGTCTAACAGCGTAGTCTGTAAATCCCTGTGAATACCGGCATATACACACTAAGCACATCTATTCTCATCTTTTACCAACAGTTTGAAAAGTATCGAAACAAAATAATCCAGGCTACATTCAGCACAGCAGGCATCAAGCCTCCGCAGGCAGAGACCACAGACGAGGAGGTGCTGGAGGCAATGCAGGTACGTGCTTCATGTGAACTCTGCTTCCAGCAAGGGCCTGATGAGGTAAGAGACCATTGCAGTGCTGCTCTCCACCCAATGCTTTCCCACCTCTTTACACACCCTTCATTTGCAGAAGATCATTAATGAACGGATCGAGTTCCATCAGATGCTCAAACAGAAAGGTGTCAGGGTCCCACCGCTCTACAGCACCGACACCGCTGCATCACCTACTAGTAAGGGAAGGAGAAAGAGCAGCACAAGGCAGCAGCGTATCACCCCCGAAAAGTAGCCCTGATGGCTGAGCAGAACACATCACCGATGTCAGGCTCCTGTTCCCTGGGTTTGAGGTCAATGTACGAATGAATTAAACTCATCCTCCTGAAACCAAATCCTGCAGGAATCTCTCATTGTTTCAACCAGCTCACAGCACAAATCACTGTAAAACACTGGCGTGCAGAAACGCTCAACTTCACAGCGAAGCTCAAAGCACTACCAAGGTCTGCCTGGCTACCAAGTTCTCATTTTTGCAGTGTTCAATAGCTGCTTGGGCAAGGTTGTTCAGTTACATGACTGGAAAACTCACCAGTGCCAAAATCCATCAGTGCCCAAACACACGACAGTGACATGACTGTAAGAACCGTTTTATTTTCCCATTCATATGCGAGTCCCACCACACGGATGTATTTGACACAGTATCTCCCAGTTCAGTTAGAGCTCTGCAGCATCACTTTCAACAGCACAAAACTCCATCTCTAGGTCACCATTGCTTATGAAGAGGTTTGCACTCGTAAGGTGGTAGCCTGGATGTAGTTGTCACCCCTTCCAACCACTCCAACTATCTGTGCGCCAACACTCTTCACATGGAAGTGTGAGAGAAAGCACTCTGGGCTCAAGTGCTTGTACTCTGGGGAGACAAAGAGCTTTAGTAGTGTCACCACTAAGTAGCATCAGCCCTCTGAGTGGAAATGAACTTCACAAGCACGAATGAACTCGGTGCTCCATCAACAGTAACTCAATGGGTACGCAACAGGGTCACTACAACTGGTGCTTCCACAAGCATGGGCGATGGCTCTGCAGTGCACTGAGACACACAAACCCCTGCACTCAATTCAACTGACTTGGCTTAGAAATGGAAGCTGCGTTGATGTCTGAACACAGAAACCATCACGTTAAAACTCACTCCTTGAGTTCTGACAGCAATTACATTGTCACAATTACTCCGGATAGAAAATCACGCTGAATGAGATGTTAGCAAAGCCGTCTGGCATCCCATCCTCGGTACTGGCATGCAGCACGTGGCTGTTTCAATGCTGTCACCGAATGATTTCTCAGTTTAGCTGCCAAAATAATAATTCACCTGAAACACGCCAGGAAGAAGCAGAGATCCAGCAGAAAAACACAACTGCATTCACATTACAGATGCTAAGACACAATGTTTTTTTTCTCTACAACTGAACACATTCTGACTTCCAGCACCTTCTCTGCCTTTCAGTTCTCCCTACCTAGTCAGAACACCGATGGCTTTCTATTAAGGCTGAAGGAATACAAGCCTGCTTGCCACAGCCTATCAAACGTCACAGTAGCAGGCGGGATGCACTGCATCTTGTCCTTAAAAACCCAAACCACCTCACTGCATACAAGCTGCATTGTTGAATATGGTAAAAAAGAAAGGAAATGGAACCATTCTGTGAGCCCTGATCGCTGCTAACGTATTACAGTGAGGAGAGAGGACACTGTGCTTAGGTCAGTTTTCGAAGGATAAAGTACTTTTAAGTTTCCATCTGTGTCCACCACTCGAACCTGCTCCACAAGCATCGGCTGAGTGTTCTGGCTGGGGTTCAAAGCTGCTGGTCCACAAAGAGCATCAGATTCGTTATCCGAGCCCGAGTCTTCCTTGTTTTCCAAGGTAGATCTGTTCAGTTCTGCAATTTTCTGTTAAAAGCAAAATACAGAAAACAAGATTAATTTTGTGGCTGAGAGCAACTCCAGGCTGCTTCCAAGAGAATTTGTTGGCAGCAACTGAAGCCGTAAGAGCACTAAGAAGGGAAGGTGTTCAAAGACAAACCCTACACTTCTGATTGTGGTAACACAATGTTATTTACCTGGGTGAGTTCTGAGGTCTGCCAGGTAAGTCAGGATATGAGAATATGAAAACCCTTTGCGATGTGGAGGTGGAAGGGTGCGAGCATAGAAGCAAGGATGGGAGAGCAAGTGAAGGAGAGGGAAGACTACTACTACTGAAGTAAAAATCAGCTTCTGTGTTCTCCTCAATGCACGTGGGCACTACGCATTCTGCCCAGAACGGACGGGATTATTTTCCTGAGCTACTTACCAGAATTAGTGTGTCCATGACATCCTTGCATATCTGTAAGCTGGTATCACTTGTCACCTCCAGAAATAGATCCCGGGTGTCTTTCCTGATCTGGAAGGATTTCACAGGTAAAGCCAGTGAGGATGGGAGCGCAGTCACCCACAGTCACTTGGCAACACTTCATGCACAAACTGAATAGAAGATGTTCATTCAACGCAGCTGGAGGCAAAGTGCTGCCTTGCTTTACAAGTCAAACACCATACTCTTGCCCTTCAGTAAGGCCATCCCTGCTTGGAACAGAGCTCTGGCCTGAGGCTGCCACATCGGCAAAGGTGGAAATGCCACTCCCAGATCCAGCTCAATCTGACCACCTAGCAGGCAAGACCTAGGTTTGGAGATCTGTATTTGGAATGCAATCACAACTGTCACAGATTTGGGCATATCTCTGCATGTGGAGTTCAATCTCAGTGGAAAAAAGCCCTTGCTTTAATTCTGATTAACCCATTTCCACTAACAGAGTACCTTCGTCTTCTCGCTATTGGTTATGGGTGGGAAAGAAATCACGACGCCTTCAGCATCCACCAGGCAAGGGTAGTTGTCTTTGCCATCCAGTAACTGGAGATACCTGCCAGGAAAAGCAATGCAGCAAAGAGTGAGCAATTGAACCAGCAGCAGGATGCAGTGGCACAAGAGTGTGACAACACTGAATTAGGGTGTTCCTGGTCCACCATGGAGCAAAAACCAGGAGTCAGAACATGGAAATTCAGTAAAGCTGTATCACGGTGATCCAGCTGAGGAAAGCCACAGGATGTCACACACTGACCTATGCAATCCAGAGACATTCTGACGCTTCTTCTGCTTCCTCTGCTCCTCAGCTTCTAACTGCAGCTGGCGGAGAAGATCCTTTGCCTTGATCTCCTTTCGACCCAGAGGTGTTACCTACACCGTACAGAGCAAACACCTCAATTTAAGAGCCGAGCAGTCACAGGGGTTATTCAAACTCCTGTAAGCAAGACAGTAACTGAGTTTAAACCTTTGCGTGAGCTACAACACCCACGGGAAAACCATTTGGTAGCACTAATTCCATTCTGTACAGTTCCAGAAGACAAAAGGGAACCGAGTGGAAAGGCCTATGGATGCTATGGGCCCCACCTTCAGCGTGTCAGGAGGCTGAACATCATACATCAGCGGAGCTTTGATCAGCTGCAGGTCATGGGTGGCAATAGTGGCCACTGTCCGCTTTTCGCAGATGTCTTCATGCAGTTTAGTCTGAAACAGAAAGAAACCTATCAAAGCAGATCCAAAATATCCATGAGATTTATTGCTCAGAATTACTCTTTGCGGATTCTTCTGTATTTAACGTTTGTAGCTACTCAAGTAACTCTTTTACATTAAACAGAACCTTTCTGCATAGTAATTTTACCTGACTTGCAATTGAAATGCAAAGACAGTGAGCGTAACCCATGACATATCTCTCAATTAGGAAACAAATGGTTTTAAATCAGAAAACCATCACAAACACAGAGTCTTGCGATCTGAAAGCACCTAACCCCTGCCACCTAACGGCTGGGCAGGCTGTAAGTCAGGGGTGACAGGCTGTGGTTACCATACTTGTTGGTTTCAGCACAGATCAAGGAACCTGGAGCCAAACCATGGTACTTCTAATGTGGATGTAGGTTCATTAATAGCTCTCAACAGGTTCCACAGCACCAACAAGCTGCTGTGACAGAGCAAACGCACTCGCGTGTGCGCTCATCTCCCTCTCATGGGAACACCTGAGCTCCTATTGGGCTCCTCAGGAAAACCAGTTCTGCTCATTCCAGACGGACTGGGCAGCAGCTGCTGCTCCCTCACCAGCTCCGGGGTGAACAGCTCCCTCTGAGCTCACCAGACTGCAGCACTGACCTGTGCAGACAGGAACCTCTTCAGAGCATTTCCTGGCTTTAAGTTCACTCCCCTCAGCACGCAGCACACGATGAAGGGTCGAACATCCTTGATACCCGGGCTCACTTTGACCACCAAGGGTGCCGGGTTTTCAGAGACGTGCAGAACCTTCACCAGCAGCTTGCTCGCCTCTTCCACCTCATCCTGCTCCCCGTCCCCACCATCCTTCTTCTGCTGCTTCTCCCTCTTCTTCTTCCTGGCCTCCTCTCTGGTGCTCTCAGCCTTTCCCTTCCCGCGGCCCCCAGCCCGCAGGTAGTCCAGGATGGCTTTTGTCTGGCAACCATTGACCATCTTCTCCAGCCGCTTGTCCTTCAGCTGGTTCCCCCTGAAGTTGGCTTCCTTGAGACGGGGGCAGTCGGCCAGGGCAGAGGGCAGCTCCTGCAGGTGGTTGTTGGCCACGTCCAGACTCTGGAAGAGACGGAGATGGGGGGGTCAGTGATGGGGACCCTGGTGGGCTCTGAAAGGGACAGAGATGGGGGGGCAGTGATGGGGACCACCTGGGTGGGCTCTGTAAGGGACAGCGATAGGGGGGCAGTGATGTGGACCAGGGTGGGCTCTGTAAGGGACAGAGATGGAGGGGCAGTGATGGGGACCAGGGTGGGCTCTGTAAGGGACAGAGATGGGGGAGCAGTGATGGGACTCGGGGGGGCTCTGTAAGGGACAGTGATGGGGGGGCAGTGATGGGGACCCAGGGGGGCTCTGTAAGGGACAGAGATGGGGGGGCAGTGATGGGACCCGGGTGGGCTCTGTAAGGGACAGAGATGGGGGGGCAGTGATGGGGACACGGGGGGGCTCTGTAAGGGACAGAGATGGGGGGGCAGTGATGGGACCCGGGTGGGCTCTGTAAGGGACAGCGATGGGGGGGCAGTGATGGGGACCAGGGTGGGCTCTGTAGCAGACAGCGGGGGGGGCAGTGATGGGACCCGGGTCCCCTCGCACCTTCAGTGCCGGCAGCGCGGCGATGTCGGCGCCCAGCTCCTCCACCTCGTTGTCCGCAGCCTCCAGGCGGCTGAGCAGCGGGAAGGGCCCGCCCGGGGCGGCGGCGGCGGCGGGGGGGGGCAGGAGGCCGCCGGGCAGCGCCCGCAGCCGGTTCCCGGAGAGCAGCAGCGCCTGCAGCTGCGGCGCGGCGCGGGCCAGCCCCGGGCCCAGCTCCCGCAGCCGGTTCGCGCTCAGGTTGAGGCTGCGCAGCTGCGGGAAGGCCGCGGCCGCCCCCGGGGGCTCCGCGCCCGCCGCCCCGCCCAGCGCCGCGGGCAGCGCCTCCAGGCCGTTCCCGGAGAGGTCGAGGACGCGCAGGGCCGGCAGCGCCCCGCCCAGCCCCGCGCCCAGCCCCGCGGGGCCCAGCGCGTTGCCGCGCAGCACCAGCGTGTGCAGGGCGGGCAGGGCCGCGGCCAGCCCCGGGCCCAGCTCCCGCAGCGCCGCGCAGCCGCTCAGCTCCAGCGACTGCAGCAGCGGCAGCGCCAGCAGCGCCGCCGGCAGCCGCCCCCCGGCCGCCGCCACCCGCGCCGCCACCGCCGCGCCCGGCAGGGACAGCTCCCGCCGCCGCTCCCGCGCCGCCGCCTCCAGCTCCGGCCACGCCGCCGCCATGGTGCCGCGGGGAGGGGCCGCAGCGCCGCTCCGCCGGAAAGGGCCGGTCCGGGGCCGCCCCCCGGCGCTGCCGGAGCCGGCGGCGGAGGTGCGGGGCTCACCGGGGCAGCGCTGCGGGCGAGCAGCGCTGTGCTCACCGCGAGCCGTGCGAGCTGCGGCCGTTGCTGCCGTGCGATCGGCCGGATTCCTGCGCACGGGAAACGGCTGCTCCAGACGCGTCCCTGCACCTCGGTGGGTGGAAAGCACCCGGCTGACGCTGGGGTACGGCGAGGAGAAAGCGATCACACACGGAAAAGGCCTTGAGGTCGGGCCCGCGGTGTGGTCACTGCCGTTGTTGATTTAAGCTTTCCAGTCCAGGAGTTTGGAGAAGTTTCCTCCTGCTAGCCAGGCCTGCCCCTCTTCAACATCTCAGCTCCGGGATGCTCTGCAGCACAGGAATAAGCATCGCTCTGTGTTTCACACCGGCGTTTATTCTCCCACTGCAGAAGACACAAAGAGTGAGCAGGCACTGGGACGGACGGGGTGATCATAGAGTGGTTTGGGTTGAAAGGACCTTAAAGCTGATCCAGCTCCAGCCCCTGCCACGGGCAGGGACCCCTTCCACTGGAGCAGCTTGCTCCCAAGCCCCTGCGTCCAACCTGGCCTTGAACACTGCCACGGATGGGGCAGCCACAGCTTCATGACCCAATACACAGGCCTGGCCAACCCAAACCACACAACAGGCCTTTGCTAACAGGGCTTTTTCAGTGACCTACACAGGTGAAAGCCCACAATTTGATGTCCAAAACAGAGGGTGCTTAGGGCACAGCATCCCCAAGCATCCTCACAGATCCCCAAGCAAGATCAACACGTTTTGTCTGCATAAGGAATGAGGTTCTCAAATAGAAACTTGTGTCACTAAAGAAGAAATAAAACCATACATACGTTAATATGTATTTCTTATGTATATATGTATTTATTAATATATATAATTTGGAAGAGTTAAAGAAACTATAGAAAGGTTTCCGACGTACAAGCACACTGATTGACCTGTGACATCCCTTCTTTTGCAGAGAGGCTGCACACAAACTAGAAACTGTAATAACAAAATCAGTGCAGAACATACAAAATTCACTCCATGGTAGCAAAAACCCCAACCTGAAAAGGTCTGTCACCATCCTCACCCATCCTTGTACCTGTGGTGACATGGGCCACCACTGAATTCTGCCCTGGAAAGCTCTGGCCTAAGTGTTACAGGCCAAAACATTGGGAGGGTTGGTTTAGGGACGAAGCTCCACACATTGTGCCTGAGCAGAATTTGTTCTCTGCAAAGCTGTTAAATGGTCACATGCTGTATCCTACAGATGCTTATTTTAATCAAGACCTAACTGGAGAAACTCAGCATTTAGAATTCTCTGGATACAATGTTGGATTTAGAAGCGAGCGAGAAAGCAAACAGGAAAAAAGGTCTAAATGGTTAAGTCAGGCTTTCCAGGGCCCCACTAAGGTTTTCTTTTCTTTGAGGGGCCATTTCTTGGGGTATATTTCAGAATGAGCTGGGAGGTTATAAAGAATGACTTTGATTGCTACAGTAGCTCTGTGGAGACACTCTCATGAACCAAAGGGCACACTTAGGGATGAACTTAACCCTGTGGTCAAGAGGCCTAAGGCACTTGGTGTGCAGCAAGCGGCCACAGAGATCAGCCACTTCGTGTTCATGTGGTGGCAGGTCATATGGCAATATCCAACCAGCCCTTTGGCTTTTTCCTTTGGTGCTAATTTTTGACATTAACAATATGCTTGAACTCATCAAATTACAGACACTGGTGTTAGAAACAAGAGCGAAGTGTGTTACCACCACTCTCATCAGGGAGACAGTTTACTATGAAGAACGGAGACCAATGCCTGGCCTGCTTTGTTCCATCATGGAATGTGGCAGGCTGGATCCATCCCAAAATATCTGTGTGTTTCCAGTGTAAGCATTTCTAGGAGAAAGCCACTGTGCTGCACAGGCAGCTGACACAGTGCTGTGGTTATCAGACTAGGCAAGTGCTGCTCAACAGGCCCGTGGAATTAAATAAGATTATATTAATTTCCCACACCTTTTAAATACCTACTATAAGCCAAAGGAAAAAAATACTTGTCCTGTCATCGCTTTGTGTATGTTTTGCCACTGATTTTATTTGGGCTCCCTCTTGGGATTGGGATCTTGCTTCCTATAGAGGGTGATCGAGCCTTTGCTCCTGGAGGACCTGGTTTCCTTAAATACTGGCCACCCATTTTGCCTGTGAAGAGAAAATAGAGGTCGTTATTGCAAGGACATCTGGTCCCAGCCTTGAATTTTATTTACCAGTCTGATTCTCAAGAGCTATGAAGTCTGAATGACTGATACTGGCAACTAAAAGTTGGCGGGCATCCGGTCTGAGGTGCGTCTCAGAGGACTAAATGGTCAGGGTTCCTTTCCTATCTCTAGGAAATCACTCTGGAGCTTTAGCTGTATCCAGGCAAATAGAAGACAGATGGACAGACATGATTGTATATCCAGTCTGAGACTGGACACTGTTGAGTTTAGCCACATTCACTTAGCAGAGCTGAGAAGGTTCTCTCCAGGATGCTGGAGCAGCTGTAAAATGCAGGTATGAGGAAAGCAAATACCAGACACAGAAGTTCACTCTAGCAATGACCTGAACATGCAGTGGACTAAAGAGCTCTGAGAAAAGTCTGAAGGAGGAAAGGCTCTGGATGTTACTGACCAAGAGAGTTTTGGTGCTGCAGGCAGGGAAAATAGCTTGTTTAACTTCTGTGTCCAGGAAAGAAAAGGATTTTGCTTCATAAATAGAGACGAGTGTTAAAAAAAGCCACCTGACATCAGCATCAATTTCTCTCTGTTGGTGAAGAAGCTGCACAATCATGGATTCTGCCTAGCTCCTGGGTCTGAATGGCAAAGGAAAAGCAGTACACAGCACTAACTATTCAATTCATCTCGTAATTAGGATTAGATTAGCATCCTCTGATTGGACATTACAAGCTAAATTGGGCTCTCAGTTCTCTGTGTCAGCGTTCAGGAGCTTGCCAGAATGTTAACTGTTTCCTATCACACTGATTGTTCTATTCACAGTTGTACTGTCATGCAGAAAAAGCCCCAAGCTGATCAAATACACCAGCTCCCCAACCAACTGAGCTAATGCCTTGGTTTGAAACAGGATTGTTATGGAATGATTTTGAGAGTTTGCTCCCTGAGTATGCTGGAGTTAGGTTAGGTTATGTAAAAAACTGACTTTAACAAGTAGCAAGAGTCTGCTCTCGAGGATGAAACACTCCTCTTAAGTAGAAGGAACACAGTAAAAAGCATAACCATTATTATCATAAAACAGTATCTTACCAGGCTGCACCAGAAGAGTTTTATTTAAGATGGAGAGCCTCCTCTGATTCATTTTACAGCCCATCAAGTGAGATTTCCAGCCCTGAAGTCAAACAAAAAGAAGTGATACTACAACACCAGCAAAACCAGCCAAGCTCTTAGGTAGTCACTACGTATGCACATAGATGTTGAAACCATGAGGAAAAACAGGGTTGTGAACAGACGTTTTTGTGACAGCGTTTGAATCTGCTCACTCATAAAAGCGTCTTAGGCACCTTATGACTAAGTGAAATAGAAATTAAGATATCCAAATCTTGATATGGTACCAGTAGAGATTTTCAGTTGCTGAAAGCACACTTTGGATGTGCCAGAGATTTCCCAGCATTAAGCAGCAGCAGAGAACAGCATGGAGAAAGTTCTTCAAGGCAAGTTCTGAAGTCATTGGTATAAGGCAGTGTTAGAAGAGGACTAGAGTTCAGTCCCAGTGACATAACATCAGAGCAGTCTGGAAGGCATCTTACCTCCTCTCCTGGAGGAAAGTTGTCGTGGCACAAGGGGCAATGGTTTGCCACGTGTTCTGGCTTGGCAGCTGAAATGATGAGAAAAATAGTGCAAGAATTGCAAAGAGAGGCTAAGTTCAAATACAAGAGGAGAAGCTGCACAACAAAGAGTGTAAAACTACTCCATGGCTAAATCAGCTCCACCCCTTTTATCATTAACTGATCTCTAAGTCCCATGTTTAATCATCTGCATTTAAACAAGATCAAAAGGAAGGATGGGTTTTAATCCTTTGGGCTGACCTTTGAAGTTCAATCCTCCTGTTTTAAGCTACTCACAATTGCAAGTCTTGCTCTTAATATGTTTGGGCAACTCATCTTTTGGAAGGGCCTCACCACACCGTTGGCATTTCCCAAAGCTGTCCTTTTTATCACAGTCAGTCAACAAGTGCTCTGTCAGGCTAGCTATTTCCACCACCTGCAATGGAGTGAGAGGCACCCAGTAAGCCTTGTGCTGTGCTGAGTAAAAGAGGAGTATTTAAAACTCCGCTTATGTGATTTTTAGAAGTTAAATCTCACTTTCCAAAATGGCACAGGGAAAATGAAATTTTAGTCCATTAATACAATTTATAATGCTACTCTGTTCAAAAAGTGCTACCCAAGATCACACTTGTGTTCAGTATTTGTCTACCTGAGCACTGAATATATCTTATAACACTTTAAAACCAGAATAACAACAGTTAATGTCTTGTAGTAGCTCCAGAAAGTTTATGCCTAACCTGTTTGCAGTGCTCACATCTGGTTAACATACGGCAGTGTTTCCAGTAATGGAGATCCAAGCCTTCCTCTGTGAAGGATTCGTCCCTTTCACCACAAAAAATACATAAGCTAGGGAAAAAAATACAAGCATCAGTAATATCACAGAGTGAAATGGAGGAATACTGCTACTTCTGTTAGAAGCTATTCTGAATAACAGTTACTATCTTGGTACACCTCATTTTCTTTACACAGTGCTTATAATGCGTTAGGACATGTATAGATACTATCACATAATTTATGGTAACTACAACTGTGAAGCATTTGCTCACATAGAAAGACGTAATTCCCCAGAAGTACTGAGAACAGCTCACTGAGACTGGCTGTCATGGCTCCAGAGTTTTCTAATGCTTCCTCTGAGCCCTTATATCCTACACTACACATGACAGCTACAATACATCTTTGATCCACTGGAAAAACATTATTAGCTTGCAGGTTATACCAAGTGCTTAAGGTGATTGGAAGTTGCTCATCTAACTTACTTATCCAAGTAATTTGCAACAGAGGAACGATTGTCTGGAATCTCCACTGTTGCAGACTGTGGGCTTTCCTTTACCTGATAACCTGTAAAAAGAGAACTATTAAAACCAAAATCACATTTTAATTCACTTTCATGCATGCCTAGAAATGCTGTTTCTATGCATCTTCCCAGCAAAAACACTGAGCAGGAGCACACCATCACCATCGTGGTAACAAGCACCAAAAGCCAAGGTACCTGCAGGCAATTGGGAAACTACTGCTTCAGTCATTTACAACAGTAAAATATTTCAGTGGTGATTTTTACATGTAATAGATGATCTCGCTCAGGTTGGGGAGAAATCTAAAGTGGTTTCAAGCCATATTAATTGTTATTAGAAATTAACTGGCTAGCTGGTGGCAATTTTTCTTCCATGAACTTACTGGTTTCCTCTATGGCAGGTTGAGACTCGGCCAATCTAAAGCACTCTGGCATGTTTTTAAATAAGATAATTCAATAATCTATTAAGCACCTGCAGTGTTTCAAAGACATCTTGAAGTATCTCCACATTTCTTAACACTATTTGAAACATTTGCACGTTTCTTAATGGTATTTGAAACTACCTACCTTGAGCCTTTAGCTTCTGCAAGTCACAGTCTTTCTCCTATTGAACAAAGAAATCTAAATCAGAAATGTACTTAATGACTGTGATGCTTGCCAGGAAGAACACATTATGTTCTGATTTTTCTCTGTCATTAAAAGCTTAGAAGCAGAGCCAATGCATTACAACGTTTGTGCTTCTGGTCCTACAGCAAATCTCTCAGGTACTGAGGCAAAACCAAACCACCCTCACCTTTCCAGCTTGAATTTCTGCTTGCATCTCCTTCAGAGCTGCCAGCTGACCTTGCAGGACTTTCATTTCTTCCTTCTTCTGTTTCTCTGCTTCTTCTCTTGCTGCCTTTCTCTGTGCCTGTCAAGAAACAGTCTTTCAGTTACAAAAGATTTTGAACCATCTCTCATATAGAAGAGACTGAAAAACACATCAATGCGGAACAAATGGTCAATGCAACAAGAAATATCTAGCACGGTTAAATGTTGCTACAGCAACACCTCCTTCCCCTGAATTCCTCTGTCGTATCTGAAAGATAGCACTACTACTATAGTGTGTACTACAATGTGTTAACAGCACACCTTATGATGCTCTGCTACGTGTGTCATCCAGTGTCTAATAGAGCTGTGAAATCAGTATTTTGCTCAGTTGGATGAAATGTTTAAAATAGCTGTGTGGGTCTGCAATCAGATTACGTACCCCGATTTCAGCTTCAGAAAGTTTGCCATCTATTTTGGTGAATCCATCAAAGAGTGTTTTATAGAGAACAGTCTTACGAATGGTTGCATCATCTGGAGGCAGATATTCCAGTACAGCAGCCCTGTGCTTCCTGTACATGTCAAAGACAATCTGCAACGCCACATCGCGGACTTCATAAACTCTGTGTTCCAAAGCTCCTGTTGCAAACTGAACAGAATAATAATAATAATAATAAGGCTCTATTTCCCCTCATTTTTTAAGGACTTCTTTATTAGTCTATTATTTCACTGCAGTGGCAGAAATCTTCAAGCAAACAGGCTTTTACAAACACTTTCTGATGCAGTGATTCTTTTTCCCCATCTTGCCATCTTGCTTCCTCACAGGATTGTGTGTTGTCACCTCCAAGAGGCTCAAATTCTCTTCAGTAATCCACCAAACACTCCAAAACAGGGAGCCCCAATAAGACAGCAACAGAAAAAACTCCCTGTGCTGTAAGCTCAGGCTCCTACCTTCATGACATTGCTGATGGTAAACCCGGAGTTTTCAGTTCCCATGTCTTTCAAGAGGCATTGCACTAATTCCACTTGACTCATCGCCAGATGTGTTGCGGAGTTGGGTTTTAATGGTTGAACCAAATGAACTGGAACAATCTGAAGAGGTCTGACCTCACTGCACAGTGCCATTTCCTAGAAACATGCAGAGAGGCAGTGTGCATGTAGGAATCCTGAACAAGGGAAGTTAACTGTCTTTGCAAAATAGAGGTATATTTTAAGTTACTTGTAATAAGTTAAGTAAAATAAAATAAGTCTTCCATAAGAAGTAGCTGCTTATTTGTTACTTTAGCAGCAAGAAGCTGCTTGCAAAGGTTTTAAAGAGAAGATTATCCCAAGGTTTGGTTTCACTTTTGGCATCAGGGAGAAAGCTACTGAGAAATCAATAAAGTCTTAGACATGCTCAGATGAGTTATAGAACTGGACTGTGAGAATGTTTCAAGAGCTGATCTTACACTGAGCTGACATTGCTGGACATGAACAGCTGGAAAACACACTGCAAAGATGCCAAGTTGGTTCTACCACTTTGCCTTCCATATTTGACATCATCCTTTACAGCAGCAAACACTGGTCTCAAAGTCAAGCCTGGTTAGATGTTACCTACCTCCCTGTGAGCCCTGTGAAATTCTTAATGCAAATCAAACCATAATTTGAAGTAAAACACTTACCTGAATGAAGTTAGAAGCCACAAGGCGAAGACGGGATGAAGAGTCTCCTGTTCTAGAAAGCAAATTTGGCAGTGTTTTTTCCACACAATGAGAAGTTTCCAGCTTTCCCAGTTTATGTTTTGGTATATACTGGGTAATGATCATTTTTAGAAGTTTCAGGGATGCTTGAAAAACCTAAGTTAAAAAGAACAAGAAAACACTGACTAAAAATAGCACACAGATCCCTGTGTTCAGACAGTATTGTAGAATCTTCTCTGTACTAAAGAACAGCAGCAACAGGAGTCTAGAATTACAGTGACACCCCTAACAGAAGCTACTTCAGGTACCTCTCTCCCAGAAAACATGTTGCTAGGGCTTAGGTGAAAGGCTTCTTATGAAGAGAAACACAGCTCGAGTTTTTTCTCTTCTTCTTGTTTAAGGTTTATTTGAAGCCTAAGGCTCCTTAGGCTGACTGCAGTCTCCCAGGTTGGAAACTACAGGTTATTTCATTGCTCTATTTCAACTGGATAAAAACAAACAGGATCAACCACACTACACATTTATTGTAGCAGCAGTAGTTCCTCAAGCTCATTACCCAGCCCAGGGCAGTATTTTCTGTGCTGCTGAATGACAGACATTGCCCAGTCCTTGGGCCCAACTAAAAACTGACATTCCACTTGTTTTGGGGGTTTGGATGGGCTTGTTTGCTTGTTGGTTTTAGTTTAAATTTACTCAACAGTAGTTTTACAAACTATTTGTTCAAAGCATCTTAACCACATGGTTCTACAATTTTGGCTGCTAGATCTGCAATGGAGTATTTCTTACCCAATATATCACAACGTACCGAAGGCACTATGTCTTTGATGGCTCTCCTCACAAGGAAAATGGCAGCTCTCAGCATGTTCTTTAAGTCCTCCTTTGGAGTGGTCACTGACACTTCCATCAGCTTCTTATACACAGCAAGCAATGCATCTTCTCGATATGACCAGGTTTTGGAAAATGCTCCTGAAACCTGAGCACAGAACAAGTTTATCTCTTGAAATGTCAGTGCTGATATTTCAATATTTACTCAACATTAATATACAGAAACTGCCTCAAAAGACCTCATGAACTTCAGCATGAAATCCCCAGGTGTTTCCAACAGGAATCTGGCTTTTATTAAAAGCTCAGATATTTGAGAAACTATGAGGCAAATGGATTAACAGGTCAGGCTCAAGGATTCATTTCCTGCACAGCAATGGCTTCTCTCCCTACAAGAGAAGTGGCAAGTTATGGGTATTCTGATAGGGTCCATACCCAAAAGCAGTCTACCACATACTATCTGCTTAATAGCTCATCAAGTAATCAATCATAAAAGCTACAGCACCATACAAACACTGCAAACAGGCACCCATATGTCCAAGGTCAGCTTTCAACCTGAGATTTTTAAGTAACAGCTCTGAACAAGTGAACATCAGTAGGTGTTTGCTGACAGAGTGTGTATCAAATCAACTCCACACAGATCCCAGTAATCATAGAATCATAGAATAGTCAGGGTTGGAAAAGACCTTAAGATCATCCAGTTTCAACCCCCCTGCCATGGGCAGGGACACCTCACACTAAATCATCCCACCCAAGGCTTCATCCAACCTGGCCTTGAACACTGCCAGGGATGGAGCACTCACGACCTCCCTGGGCAACCCATTCCAGTGCCTCGTCACCCTCACAGTAAAGAACTTCCTGCTTATATCCGATCTAAACTTCCCCTGTTCAAGTTTTAATCTATGGGCTCATTCTGGTGTTCTTTACCAAAGCTTCTCCAAACACTTCAACAGTGGGGCTGGCCTCTCTCAGTGCCTTCTCACTTAATGGTTCTGGTTCCCCAGTAATGCCACTTCTTGGAGTATCATCAATATACTCTTCAGGCATCCCTGGCTCAAGGTACGTGACGGCTCCATCAGATTGTTTCCGGATGGCTGGAAGAGGTGTCTCATCATATGGTAAAAACTGAACCTAAGAGAGAAGATAAAAATTGCTGTTCTAGAAATTACTTAGATGTGAAGTTGTTTCATCACAAATTGACTTGATTTCAATGCATTTTTCCCCTCATTAAAGCAGTATTGCTTTACAATTACATCCAGGTGTTGTAGTTCCCATAAAACATCATGAAGAAATGGAATTGGTGCCTGTGTGTGAAACTTATTTCTCAGCTACAGAGTACAATAACACACAAAATGTCTTTTGTGGAAGTGCATGCACGTACAGAAGAAATCACCTGCTGATAGGAAGCCAGCAAGTCATAAAGCTTTATTTGTTAACTAAGTCAATATCCTGGTAAGAGCAAATACTGCTGCTACTAGAGACAACACAAGTCTTCCTTAGCTTTGCCAAAAGTAGGAGCAGCAAAACCTAAAGATTAAGCTAACCAGACACTGTGATTTTCTTCCTCTCCTTAGACACGACACCAAGACTCTTCTTCCACAACCACATTCCAACAAATTCCCCTGCTACTGTAGATTCATCTGACCTGATCTCTCAGAAGGAGATTTATTAAGCCACTAATGGAGCAAGCAAAATTCAACTTCCACTGTATTGGATACACAACCCCTGAATAGTCATTTAGTGTCTATTAGCTTCCAGTCATCTGTTTGTAAATCAGATATAATCAATCCCTTTTTGCCTCAATTAACATTTCCAAAAGCTTCCAAAGAAATTCAGTAACAAAGAAGACCAATGCCAATTATTAGCAGGGTTGATTTCCAGTAATGTATGAGCCATGAGAATAACCACGAAGCCCTTGTTTTGAAGGCTGAATGCACAACCACTTGCTCTGACAGATTTCTGCAGTAACAGAGGTACACTACTCACATTTTCTTTGGGAAACACTTCCCTAGAGGTTGTGGGATGAGTCTCAGGAGAAGGAGGGGACTGATGGGGAACAACAGGCTCAGCAGAAGCAGGATCTGCTGACCTGTCTTCCAGCAGAGACTCTGCTCTCCACGACTCTCCTTTAGGGGGCTCTGTGTGCTCACAAGGAGGTGAAGTTGCAGGTTTGGTGCGCTGAAGATTGTCAGGGTAAGTCATAGGCTCCAAAGGCAATTCGGATGGTTTTCGAATCTGAGAAAAGGAAGATTTTGCAAAGCAAGGCTGACAATGTCCTAAAATCAGACTTGGCACAGCCCCAGATCTGACAGTCACCAAGATTCGCCTGCTTTCAGGTAACTGTCAGACCCCACTCAAGAGATGTGTAATCATTTCCACTGGATGCAGCTTTCTGAATCAGGAAATAATTCTGTGTGGATGTGTGTCAGGAGATGATAAAGCTTCCTGTTCCAAGAACAATATAAAACTATATGTACCTTATCACAGTAATTCTGTCTGGTCAGCCTTGATGCCAGCCCAAGCCTGTTACACCCCTTCAAAATATAAGAGAGTTTCTTACTCATCTGCATCAGGTAGCCCTCAAATTCTGCAAAACATTCAGGATTCTTATGTCATTTGCTTGAGACCTCAACAGTCCAATGTAATGTAGTTTATGGAGAGTTAAACGTGTTCATAAAATGCAAGTCTTTGGTTAGGGAAATCCACACAGAAAACTTAAAATCCTCACCTAATTGTCATAAAATATCAGCGTACCAACTCTTATTCTTTGAATCTATTAGGCTGCTCTGCCACTTCTCTTTACACAAGCCTCCTGAATTAGGAATAGCAGTACCCACCATCAGCTCTGCATCCAGAAGGTCATGGAGCTCCAGCTGCTGATACACCTTCAGGCGATACGCTTCCATTTGCTGTTTCTTCTTTTTAGCAAGATCATAATCCTCTTTCTCCACGGCACAGCGCTTCTCCACCTCGTACCTCCCAAGTCTTTCCCCTACCTAGCAGACAGCATAGCAGGCTAGTTTGGAATCACATTACTGTACCTATATTAAGGTTATTCAACTAAACTATCTGTTCTTAGAATAACTCTTTGAAAATATACTGGAAACCATTATGATTCCACATGAACACAAGGGTCTCCAATAGGCTGCTGGAATACCGTTTGGCTTAAAGAGCTTTTCCACAATACCTTCTGCAGGTCTGCAATAGCTTGTTTGAGTTTCTTGGCATAATCATAGCGCTCGTGATGGACAGCTTCCCGCTTCTTCTCATCCAGTCTACGTATTATCTGAGCGACTTCCGGATCCTGGTACATGTCAAAAGCCAGATCATCCAGAGGTGAAATGGAGTCGCATTTCCTGAAGATATAAAAGGAATAAACTAAACTTTCAGTTCATCCAGAATAAGCCAGGCTGAGCGTGCCTTCTCTTTCCACTAGCAAGGAACTAACAAAACAGAGAGACTGAGAACTACTTTAGTCCAAGCAGATGTTTTGCCAGGGTATACACAAAAGAACATCCTTACCCGAGGTAAGTTCCATCTAAGGCAGGATCATCTGATTTAATTCCTAAGTACTGATCTATCAGCTTCTCCCTGGAAGGCTTTGTAAGGGGAAAGAAGAAATACCTTAGTGTGCATTCATCTACACCAAGTGCACGTTCAGGACAAAGATTCTGACGTGCCACAGTTGACATAAGCAATGTAAATTATAACCCTTGTTATATGTTTTGGGGTATCCTGAGACAGGAGAACTTGGAGAGGGTAGAAGTGCAAATGTTCCAAATGACTGCATTTTTTCCACCCACATATCGGGCTCCATTTTTGAGAACATCATTAAAACATTAAAGAAAATAAATAATTAACACATGGCAGCTCTGCTACAGCACAAAACCAGCAGAAGAAAGATGCACTCCATTACCCCAGGAACCCTGCAACTGAACACGTGTAGTAATAGTAAAAAGACAGGGCTGCTTTGCACTTACACTGTTAGTGCTGTCATTACTGTAGTCTGCTGGATCTCCAATAATGTTTATAGCTACTAGGGCGACCTGGGATAGATTTAAAGCAAATGTAAATGCATAAGGTCATTACTTTTTCCATATCTTATGAAAACTGAAACAAAAAAAGTGGAACAAAAAGACAAAAAAATAGAGCTGGTGGTCTCCAGAGTGAGATGGAAGCAAAGAACAGCACTAAGTGCCAAATGTACTTCATGCTCCATTAAAAATTTATCACCAAGTCTCCAGACCACATTGCACAGCCATCGTTGCTCCCTTTCCTGCTCTGGGATAAAAGGGAAGAGACTCGCTGTAGAACTGAGGTAGTTTGCTTTTTCTGTATCAGGGTGGCTGTATAATACCTTCACTTAACATCACCTCAGATCCTACAGACTAAGAGTGTCTTTGTAAGGACCACAAAGCTGTTCTCAGAGGAAAACCTTTGTCCTCAGAGCAGAGCTTCATGTGCTCTCTACAACTTAGGACAAAATGCAGTAATGGAATGGGCACTTGACTTGTTTGTTTTGGATCAGTTGCATGCACTTGGTCATGATTCCAAGTCACTTAGAACCTCTTATTTGTATTTTCTGGTTAAAACAAACCTAATATAAATCCAACCGACATTTTTAGCTCCTATAATTCAAAGGAGCAGATTTCATTGCCTGCTCTGTACTACTGAAGTATCATCTAGCTTACCACGTAAGGACTTGTAACTCAACTTACCTGACCATATAAGTTGTATTTATTGACATAATTCTTATGGAAAATCAGCTTCAGGTACTGGCCAACAGCATCCATGTACACAGACTTTAACTCTCGTGCTTTGAAATCAGTCTTTTCATTGTCCGAGAGAGGAACATAACTGAGAAGGAAAATGTAGCAAGTAAGCACAGGAACCGTACAAATACACAGCTGCATCTTTACTCCTCAGGTGGGGACTTTGATAAGGTTTAAAACTCATAAGTGAAGCATATGCTGTGACCTGACAATCCTATTCATGTCTCTTACACCTATATCTTCATATAAGCAAATACAGAATCTCTTTGCTGCTTCCAGCACGCTGTAGCCATATTATTGCACATTACTTCCTCCTGAAGACCTTTTGATTAAGGTAATAAAACTATTTAGAGCTGTTTTACTTACCCTAGTCTGTGAAATCTCTCTGACTGATAGGGAGCAAAGTATTCAGGCAAGCTTTCGCTGATGTAGAACTCAATTTTGCTTGAAATCATGTACTGGTGAGCAAGCAACTGCAGCTTTCGTATTCGACATCTCTCCACCAACTGCAGAACAATTTCCTGTGGATACTGACAGAGTCTGAAAACACACACGATTTCTGAATCATCCTTTTACAGACGATTTCACTTCCAACTTGAGTAACATTTAATTACAAAGCTTTCCAACGTTATTACCACTTACATCAGCATTGCAAATATCATGAAAATAAACCAAGGACGAGAAACACTTTTCACTTCACTGCACACATGTGTGTGTTAAGGTGGCCATACATGTCTAGAGGATATGCTGAGAAGACTGGATTTTTAATACTAAGCCAAAGCAGTTGCCAACTCCAAAACTGACAAGAATACAAACAATTCCCTTCCCTTCTTTCAAATAACTTTATTTAAATGCAATGTGATGCCTTTACATGATAACTAAGGTGCTTTTTTCCCTCCAAGATAAGGATTCCATGGGATTAAAGTAACTTTTGGTGGGTTTATCACCAGTTTGACCTGGGAGGCTGCGACTACCCTGACACAGTACATCATCCGCTTATTTTAAACCCAGTGTATGCATGTCCCAGCCCCTTGAGATACCTGGGTGACCGCCATCCATTCACTGTCGGTGCGTGAACCATCAGCTCCTTCGCGCTGAAGCCATCTTCGTGTCCTGATGAACTAACAACTATAAACCCGACCTTGTGGGGCATCCTGCAGACGTGGGCCAGTCAAAGCCACAGTGCTTCAAGCGCAAGGTAATTCCTGGAAGGGCAAGAGAAGCACACTGAAACGCTGCAGTCAAAGAATTAAGTCCCGTGGGCCGTCAAGTCAGCAGATGACGATGACAAATCTAAGTTTTCTTTATAATATCAGCCCCAGAAACCACACCATGTTCTTATGCTGAGCATTTTGCTTGC
Organism: Lathamus discolor; assembly: GCF_037157495.1. Lineage (NCBI taxonomy): Eukaryota > Metazoa > Chordata > Aves > Psittaciformes > Psittacidae > Lathamus > Lathamus discolor. The sequence continues at coordinate 6,962,390 of NC_088899.1, read as the reverse complement.
ACTTAACACGATGAGGGGTTAGCTAACTAGCAGCAGTTTGCCAACGTTATAAATTAAGCAATAATAAAGAACTGGGTCAATTTAGCACCTTTCCGCAGCTACGCACACACCCGGGCTGCTGACAGGGCCGGCACAGGGAACGAACAACGGGAAAGACAAGCAGCAGAGAGCACCGCTACCCCTACCCCCGGTACCGCAGGGCTACCACAGCATCGATTTCGGCCCCCTCCCTCCTCCTCCTCCTCCTCCTCTCCCCGCTACCCCCGGCCGCTGCAGCACCCCTCCGGCTCGGGGGACCGGACCGCGGACAAAGCCGCGGGGCCCTCGGGGTTGCCTCTGCCCGGCCGGAGGCAGCGGCAGGAGCACGAGGGAAGCGGCCAGGCCGGAGCAGGCCCCACTCGCCTCAGCGCGGCCCCACCGCCGGGTCCCATGGCAACGCCGCGCCCCGCGCCGCGCATGCGCGTCCGCCCGGGCCGGACCAGTCTTCTCCGCTCAGGGCGCCTGCGTGGCGGGGGCCGCACCGGGCCATGGCGGAGCTGCTCCGCGCTTTCCGGGTGCGCGGGCGCTGCGCCCCGCGGAAGGTCGGGGTGGCGGCCGGGAGCCTGCGCGGGCTGCTCCGGAAGAGCTGCCGGCTGCTGCAGGTGCGGGCCGGGGGCCGCGGCGAGGGGCGTTGGGCCCGCCCGGCCTCACCCGCCCGCGGGGCAGCTTCCCTTGCCAGGCAGCCGCCTCTGCCTCTATGAGGACGGGACGGAGCTGACCGAGAGCTACTTCCGCGCTCTGCCGCCGCAGACCGAGCTGGTGCTGCTGGGACCGGGGGAGACGTGGCACGGCTGTGAGTGCACCGGGGCCGGGCAGTGGGGGAGTGCCTGGGACCGGCCGCTCAGCCGGCGCCGCTTCGTCCTTACCGCAGGTGCCAGCGATATCGAGCAGTTCCTCGCCGCCTTCTGCACCCAGCGGGAGGCCGTGGTGGAGGCCGCTCGGAAGCTGCTCAGCGATGAGCGGGCTCCCAGGAGGCAGAGGCTGCTGGCGGATCTCATCCACAACCTGAGCGAGAACATCCTGGCCGAGGACAAGGAGGAGGATGAGAAGTGGTTTGAAGGTGCGTCCGGTGACTGCGGGGAGCTGCCGTGGGGCTCTGGCTGGAGACACTCGCTTCTGCCAGTCCTGCTGTTCTTGAAGTAGAATCATTCTATCATAGCTTAAGAATGTGGGAGCAAGTCTGGCTGGAGCGGTTTGGTACCCTGTCAAGGGAGCAGTGATCACATTTTCAAGGTTTCTGTACAATATATGCATATTTAGCATCAGAAAATGGTTAAAACTTCTCCAGTGTTCCCTGTTGCTCTATCCAATGGAATACGTTGTTTTCCCCATCAGTACAGGTGTGCATTTACAATCTGTTAACGATTTGCTACTAGCATCCTGCTAATTGCAGGTACCAGCTAACCTTCCTTTGTATTTTCTTTCAACTCCCTTCACAAGCTGCCCTTCCCAAGTCCTTGTTGTGGTTCTTCCTGAACAATGGCTTTCTTTTCATAATCTCTTTAGCAAGTAACAGCTATAACATCGGCTACAACTCCGAGAGCTGGTGCTCTGGGTGGGCTTTTAAATGCTAAGAGCAGGGTAGTCCTGACGCAGTAAAGCAAAAATAGGAACGAAAACATCTGCACGTAGGGAGTTTGGAAGGAAGGGGGAAGGCAGAAGCCCTGCACTAAGAGTAACTAAGTTACAACACACTTAACTCCCTTTAGGTCTGGAGTCTCGCTTTAAGAACAAGTCAAGCTACATGCGATACAGTTGTGAAAGCAGAATACGGAGCTACATGAAAGAGGTAAAAGGTTCTCTTGAAGTAGCTTATTTTCAAGATGCAAGTTAATTCTGTGATCACATATAAAAGACTTCTATAGTATGACATAGTGATTGTAGGAAAGAGCTTCAGGCTGCTACAGGCACCAAGGAATGATTGGTTTGGGGTTTTCCCCCTTCTCTAGGTTAGCAGCTTTATTTCAAATGTTCATCCTACAGCAAGAGATGAGTATAAAAGGATCATTGACATGATGGCAGATAAACTGAAATCTGTGAAATACAATGGATGCTACTTTGACAGAAGGGAGGAGGAGGAAGCAGCCCGCCTGTGCACCACAGAGGGGTGGTTCTCTTGTCAGGTGAGTTCAGTCCTTTCTAAAGCAGAGTCTTGGTTCCAGCAAGCATCACTCTGACTTACAGTAGAGGAAGGAAGGAGTTAGCTGGATGTGCCCACAATGTAATATTGGTCTTGGGAGGGCAATGGTGTGGGTGATCTACCTTGAGTCAGCTGTGATGAGCAGGGCACCCTCTTGTTTTATAGGGACCCTTCGACAGAGATGACTGCCCGTGTAAGCATTCCATCAACCCCTACAGTAACAGGGAGAGCAGAATCCTCTTCAGTACCTGGAATCTCGATCACATGTATGTACAAAGCATTAATCCAAATTGCCCTTCATCTTAGGCAGAAAAGGAACAGCCAGAGTCCTCACCCACTCCACTGTGCAGTTAGCTCTCCCATGAGGAAGGCACTGTGATAAAAGATGCTTGGGTGCTGCAGCTGCTTCTCATGACATAAAATCCTGAAGGCAGATGATAATGCTGTCACTCGTTAGCTGCTTTGCTTCTGTTCAGATTTTTCTTGTACAGAACATACCCCTCCTCACCACGTCCCCCTTTATGGGGACTCCTCTCTGGCAAACCCTCAGACCTGTTTTCAGGCATTGTGCAGTCCTGAAGCACATGGGATGTGCTGAATTTCCTCGGGTTGGGAAGCCTAGTTACAGTGAAGGAATTCACATGCTGCCTGCCTCTGAAAGGAAGATGGATGCTCAATTATTATGAAAAAAAGCCTTTAACAGCAATATTGTTTTCTCTTTTGTGCACTGAAGAATAGAGAAGAAACGTGCTGTTGTCCCAGAACTGGCAGAAGCTGTCAAAACACAAGATGGAAGGGAAGTGAACTGGGAATACTTCTATCAGCTGCTGTTTACTGTGGATAATTTAAAACTTGTACATATTGCTTGCCATAAGAAAACCAATCATAACCTGAGCTGTGACAAAACTAAAATTTACAGGAGAAGAAAGCACAACCACAGGATTTGATAGTGCATCTCTGGAAGTGACTTCTGCTTCCTTCAAAATCATGTTGGTTTTGAACAGCTCTAGTTTGCTAAAGGACTTATTTCATGAGTCCCTGCCAAAAGGAACTTGCCAAGTAATTCAGCTGCCATCTCAGAAAGCATACAGGTACCTCATGCTTAGTTCTGCTCTCCTGCTTCCTCACTTCAAGCCTGCCTTCCATCACACTGTTAAAGTACAGATGCAAGTCAATATAAAACTGAGGCCAGAGGCTGACAGGGATTAAGCTCTACTGCCTCCCTAGCCATGACAAACATAGGTCCAAAAAACTAATACTAGATGTGCATTTCTTTGAACTTTAAGCCAAACAGAGTACTTTAGGATAATTATTCTGCCATGCCTTTTCCAGGTGATAACCACTGTATTTCAGATGTGCTAAAGGGTGATTCAGTGACAGAGCTGCTGGCTCTTCTGTGCTGAAACACCTACGCTCATGCATGACCGCTCCTGAAGAGCAAGGCTATGGCACATCTTTGCTTCTGCCACCTTGGTTCTTTAGCATCTTCCCCACTGGTTTCTCTCTCCTTTCTGTTTCTGCCTCTGTAGCTTGAGTTTGTTTGAAGCAACACAAGGAAAGTAACTGCATAATCAGTTTTACCTGGTGCTCCAGAGAATACTGCCTTTGTAAAACACTTCCTACCTCAGGTAACAAAATACAAATGGATCAATTTTTACTTGGTTTTTTAAATACCAGCTGACAGCAACTGAACTTAGAGGGATTGTCAGTGTAAATGATGGGAATTTTTTCAAATTAAAAAATTGACACCATTTGCCTGTGTGGTTATGTGGAGGCAGAGGAGCAGGAGTGGTTAATGAGGTCTAACAGAGCGTGGCAATTCAGGACAGAAAGGCTGAGCACAGGGAGATTGCCAGTAGAGCGCTAGCTGCTGACTGTAAGTAACTTCACTCTCTTTCCCCCTATATTGTTGGTCCTCTTCACTACCTGAGTAAACCCAAGCTAGTCTACACAGAACAGTGGAGAGGTGTTACTGATGAGTGAGCCATGACCTACTATGTCTTGGAAATAAAGGTGCTTACTACAGAGAGTAGCAAGCTGCAAACAACCAACTTAGCCCCACTGAAACATTTCAATATAAAATTCAAGTAGGAGCATTTTAAATACAGGATTTTTAACACCAATGCACTGAATCGATCCTTCCATATCACCTTACTGACTATAGATCGCTGGTACCCAAAATACAAACACTCACTGTGCTGGTTTGACATTGGGGATGGCATCACAACTAAGACCCTGATGACAAAACAGTTGTCATCTGTATGGTGCACTTCCTACAAACTGAGAATCACTGTTTTGCACAGTGCTGAAACAACCCCAAATGTCTGTGTGCGAAGCCGCATTTGCTAGAAAGAGACAGCATTTAAGGAAGGCTGGGAGAGCTGCTTCAAGCTGAAGTTGCGCTGAAAACCATGAATATGCTATTAAAAAATTAGATTTTTCTGTGTTAAAGAATTAAGAGTGAAAAGGAGCCAAGAAATATCGTTGACAGAAACAATGCATCAGCTGGAGTGGAAATGTGAATAAATTAACATGTCATGCATATACAATTTGTTTGACTTACAACTTTTGAATGTTTAACAGGCTGTAGCTGTAGAAATTAATATTTATTTAAACCATCTGCTGATAACATTTTCTCTATATTTTATAGAAAAGGAGAAGAAACTGTAATAATAAAGATCTGGGAGCTTATCGCGTAATCACACTTTCAAACATGTATTATCATAAACACTGGGGGAGTTCACAGTTCTCAAACCATCTGAAATTACTCATTACTGGGTACAAATGCAGGCTAGCGCAAACGTGGTGGGCTGCCCCCCATCCTTAGCAGGCAATACTCACTCACCTACAGATCAAGCCTCACACTGAGCAGTTTTATTCCTCCTTTATCACCACTGATGCATTTGTGTACAAAAATCCCTATTCCTAACCCTGGGAAGTCAACTGAAAATACTGCCTATGTTGCCATAGGCAGTGCTCACAGCTGCTCTGGTGGAAGTGGGAGGCAGCCAGCTTCATATGGTGGTTATTAAGAGAACTGACATGCAATAAGAACTACTTGACTTCCAGAGATTACCATCCCTGCCCTCACACTGCATCTATGTATTTAGTTTTACCAGCAGAACAGCATTTCAGAGGTTTAACTGGTTCTGGTTTAGATACAGACAGTGCAACACACACAACAGAGGTTGGTGTCCCTCTTGGTTCTGGGGCGTCAGCTTGGCTGCATTACTAACAGGATGCCACAAAGGCAGACATCACAGAATTCATAGCAAAAGGAACTTGTTCTAACCTGGTTTAATTGGCTATTTCTGAAAAAGGAGCGAGACCAAGTGTTCACCCTAGGCAGGGCCTCAACATCATAAGCAAGCTCTGAGGGCTTCCGTTTTCCCCAGGTTTTTTCCTAAACATTAGTGGTAAAATGCTAACTTACAATTTCTTTCCAAATCACTGACAATTCAGTCAATCTTAGCCCCAGACAACTGTGGGAGAATCCTGTATCTGCCAACTCCAGGAAAACAAACCCCACCACTTCTCTCTCCGAGAAAAGGCAAACGCAGACACCTTATGTTAGCAACAGCCAAGCAGCGTCACGTGGCTGCGAAGAAAAAGGGGTTAGTTTATTTACACTTTGCTGTTAGACAACATCCTCTTCCTCCTCCTCTTCCTTTGCAATGAAATGGAGCTTTCGGAGTTCTCGCCTGCTCATCGTTGTGCTTGGGAGAGCAACTGCTGGGAGATCCTTTAAAGAAAGGATAAAAGCAGTGAGGAAAGTGTCGTGGCAAATGGCAGAGCTCCCGCCTCCCCAAAGGTTCACATCCTGCCACATCCGATACACAAGGCACCAACACACAGTGAGAAAACATTGTGATGATAACACCATGTCTCCATAGTACAGCTATGTATGTCTTTATGAGTAAAAATACCTGTCTTATAGAATTGGACTAAAGAATTTAATATGAAAGGTTTTACATCTGAAATTAATCTGGCTGGGCAGTTACTTCCAGCTCTGATCGAGGCAGTTCTACCTAGGGGACAGGGATATGATGCCAGATAACTACAATTATGAGTCCAGCCTTATTTAGTTTGCAGCTGCAAGACTTGAGTGGAACAGAGCTGAGCATCACCTCACCATGGAACAGAGTCGGTCATCATCTCACCTGCAAAAACTCCACATCTCCAAAGAACCGGTCCATGGGCATCGGCTGGTTGCTGTCTTCATCCAAGAAGGTGCTGCTGTCCACTCGCATCGGCTTTGTCGGGAGATCAGTGTCCTCCGAGCCAGACCCATCGGAAAGCGCACTCCCACAGCTGCTCTCTTCACTGCAGACACAAGCATGCACATCTTCCCCACTGTCCGTTTTTGATGGAGCATCACTTGATTTCACAGCATGTGGCTTGCGAGACGCATTATGCTCCTTTTCCTGTTCCTCTCTGTTAGCCTCTGGAATGCTTTCACCTTTTTGCTGTTGAATTATAGCGTGGCCTCCCGGATGCTCTGAACATTGATCCCCCGCAGTTGTTGGAGGTGTTTCCAACGCAGCAAGGGTTCCACTTCCACGTGGAAGTCCTAGCTCAGATTTTACTGGACTGGGGTGTTCAGTTTTTAGCCTCTTTGAGGGTCGTCTCTCAGCTGCTTTCTGTGAAGAGCACTGTTAGAAGAAGGGATAAGATCCTAAAGCTTAACTGAAAGAACCACCTGGAAGGCTGGACGTGGAACTGAAGGGCTTCAGCAGCACCTTGATCCACAGCTGCACCACTGTGAGAAGCAGTAGGAAAGAGGAGCAGATAGCTTGCACTAAGGCAGCCCATCGCCAGGAGCAAGTTACTTCTCGAAGCATAAACTACCCCCGTATGCGGCTAATCGCCGTCTCCATGTTTTCCGGGGGATGCTGTAGATGGCAGTTAACGTAGCGGGACAGACTACTGCCAGGCTAACACCCCATCACCGCTTTTAAGCAGTACCAAGCTCCGAAGCTGGCCCTGGAGCACATGAATGAGCTCCCGCACGGTGTTTGTGCCCGCAGGAGCGCGGCGAAGCGCTGGGAAGGAAGAAAGGCGACGAGCTCCCGGACTCTGCGGGCATCACGGCGCTGCCCCCTCAGCTCTTACCACAGCCCGGCCCCCGCTCCCCGCTGCCACCCGGCCCCGCGGCCCGCCCCGGCCGCCCCCCGCCCTACCTGGCCCGGCGGCTGGGGGCCGCCCCGCTGCTGGCGCCGCGCCGCAGGCGCCGCTTCCCCCGCGGGCGGAGCGGAGGCGGCCGCGGGGCTCCGGCCCTCCAGAGACCCCTCCGCACAGCGCCCCAGGAGCCGCCGCCGCCGCCCCGGGAGAGCCGAGCCGGGGCTCTCGGTGTGGCTCCCGCCCCGCGCCTGGCCGCCCGCCGCCATCTTGGGGAGGGCGCGGGAGCCCGCGCTCGCCATCTTGTGGAGCCGCGGGGCTCCGGAGGGGAAGCGGCGGGCGAGGGGAGGCCCGGTCCGCGCTGGCCGCGAGCGGGGCTGAGCACAGGCGCAGGGCGGGGAGGCTGCGCTGCCCCGCGGGTTAAATACGCAAATTGGAAGCAGGGGGTTGCCTCCACACGTGCCTAATGGGCTTCTGCCTGCTCGCTCTAGGCGCCGTGAGCGTTCCCGACCGTCCGTCTGGAGCCGTGCTGGCGCCTGCCCCGCACTGGGCGGCCAGGGAGTTGGTACTCGGGGGTGCCGCAATTCACCTCCGCAGCCTTCAGGGGACGAGTAACGGCGGTGACTCCGATCCCGCTGTAACTTCAAGGGCTGCCGATGGCAGAGGAGTTCCCGTGTGGCACAAACACCTGCATTGAGGATGAGATGAGCGCAGTGTCTGTCCCCTGTCCCTCGGGCGAGGCCGCACCTCGAGTCCTGTGCTCAGCTCTGGGCCCTCACTGCAAGAGAGACATTGAGGGGCTGGAGCGGGGCCAGAGAAGGGCAACGGGGCTGGTGCAGGGCCTGGAGCACAGCGGTGATGGGGAACAGCTGAGGGACCTGGGGGGTTCAGATGGAGAAGAGAAGGCGCAGGGGGGACCTGATGGCTCCCTACAAGTGCCTGACAGGAGGATGGAGCCAGGAGGGGCTGGGCTCTGCTCCCAAGGAACAAGGGATGGGACAAGAGGAACCGGCCTCAAGCTGCCCCAGGGCAGGTTTAGATGGAGCTGAGGAACAATTCCTGCCCCAGAGGGTGCTCAGGCATTGGAACAGGCTGCCCAGGGCAGGGCTGCAGGCGCCGGCCCTGCAAGGGTTCATGCACCAGGTAGACGAGGCCTCAGTGCCATGGGGCAGGGGTGGCCTTGGCAGTGCTGGGCTAAGGGTTGGACTGGATGAGCCTAAAGGGCTTTTCTAACCCATTTGATTCCATGGCTGTCAAGCAGCCCAACACCTGGATTTAAGTGTGCCATTACCTGCACTCATTTTACCAGGCGAAGCAGCGCTTGCCCGTTGTGAGAAACGTGCCCTGACGGAGGAGGGACGCAGCGGCCCCGGAGGCTCCATCCGTCCCATTAAACTACAGCTCTCCTCTGTTAATTCCATGCTTTGGGGACGCTGGGGGGACTTTTGTAATTCTATGTAGCTGAGGGTGCAGGAGGTTGTTTCTTTATAGCAGCCTTTAATGGTCCTGCTCATTCCGGAGCCACAAGCCTCAGCGGTTTGAGGGTATTACCTGTGCTCCTCAAGCCAGCTGAGCTGATCAAATGCTTGTCCGCTCATCCTGGCCTTAAAAAACCCATGAGCAGCCGTTTAAATGGCTGAGCTAAGTGGCAAGAACAGCCCTGTGGGAATACTCGAGTAAGAGGTTTTTGCTCAAAAGCAGAAAGTCTCCCGGTTAAACCGCGGCGCGCTGGAGAACGCCTGATGGGTTGCTCTGCAGTATCTCCTGGTGCTCAAGGGTCCTTCTGTGCACTGTTCCCTGCCCGAGATAATTCGTATTCTCCTCTGAAAGCTTCTCGACTTGCTCCGCTCCCTGCCAGTGCTGTTGCTTGCAGCCACGGAATACAGATGATTGCTTTTATTGGGCACTGAAAACTTATACTGTCTCATAAAGAGGAGAGGACCAGAAGGGGCTGAAGAACAGCGTTTGTGCAGCTGGAAAGCTTGGTGGTTTGTTTAATTTCCTCCACGAGCTCAAAATAGCAAGGAAAATTAAATGGTGAAGATCTTAATAAATACTTTCCACAACGCTGTACGTTTCCCATTCTTTATGCTCTGTAAAATCGATTCGGGTGGTGAGGGAGAGGTGGCTGAGCCCTACAGCAGCATCGTGTATGTGTGGACGCAGTGTGTGGCAGCACATAGCAGTGGAGATGAAGGACCACGAGCACTTGAGGCTGCAGGGTGGCCTTGGACACTTCCATGGGGGAAGGCAAGATGCCAGGGCTCCCTTGCACACCTCCTCTATTACCTTCACCACATTCTCCCCTACAACCACATTATTTAGGGGGAAAGTGGTGCCAGTTCCTTCACTGCAGATGCCGCTGCCTTTCCCCAAATCCAGCTGATCCCTCTTGGAGAAAACAACAGTCGCACAGTGCCGAGAGGGCTGCGAGGGCGCGGATCCCCCCCGAGACCAGCCCACATCCCAGCAGCAGGCTGAGCCTCCTGAGCGACTTGAAAGGCTGCATGGGGACTGCTACCAGCCACGCAGCCCTTAAAGGGAATCAGAGCAGCACAAAGTATTTACATTGAGCCCACATTTCCACATAAAAGAGGACTTATTTTCAACAATATTAAGAGGGGTTTTTATTAGAATCTCTTGTCTAAGCAGGCAGCAAAAAGGAAGATTTTGAGAGCTCCCTTATTTGTATGAAAGCTGCTGGCGGGTACAAAGCGGCAGCTGAGGAGCTTATTGAGCAGGAAGGGAGGTTCAGGCTGTGAAACTCGATGTGTAAATTAGCTTCTCGCAGCTCTTGTCTCTGCGCCTGTCACTTGCACCAGTGTCCCTGTCTGTTACAATCCTCCCGGTTCGTTTGGATAACTATCAGCGACATGCCAGGGACAGCAGCCAAAACCCGCGCTGCCTGTAAACAGAGTGGCTGTTAACTGAGGAACGCGAGGTCTACCAAAGTAAACAGGCATCCAGCGGGAGCGCCTGTTGGTCTTTTCCTGCTATAGGAGCCTTATTTTTAGTGAAGGGGCTGAATGCTTCATTAGCAGCACTTGGGAGAAAGCAGGAGGAGGATCCGCTTCCTACTGGCTGGCACAGGGAGCCTCGCTCCCTGCCTGGACCACGCTGCAGCATCCTCCCTCCTCGGCACAGCCAGTGCTGGCCGGATAATCTGAGGACACAAGTTTGTAGTGGTTGTTCTCTCCTGCCATGATGGTGCGGTGCCAGTTCAGGTAGTGGCAGCAAAGGGCCACTTTTGGGCTCCCAAAAGTCTCCTGGCTCAGTTTCTGATGAGTTGATAGCCGAGCTGGAACCCAAGCATTCAGGGGGGGCTGCCACCCTCTGATGTGGCTGTCCTGGCCAGCTTTGCACCAATGAGACCTTTATTTTCATTCCTGAGGAGCTAGAGAGCCCTGATATGGGAATAGCAAGGAACATATGACACATAATGAAACTTGCTTCTTGCCATGTGAGAAATCTCTCCTTGAGTGTTATTTTGGATCTCTTCCTAATATCTTATCAAGAACCAAACGTGGAAAGCCAGTATCTGAAGAAATTAATCAACACAACTGAGCAGAGTACATAGGCTTTGCAGGAAAGAGCAGCAAGAGGGAAAACTGTGAAAGTCATTAATGGAAATCCTTAAGGGACACCTTGGAAGCAGAGGGTACAGAGTTGGGATGCTTGCCTGCAGAGCCTATAGGAGGTCCAGATGGAAGTGCCAGGCCCTTCTGGTATGAGTCACCCCCTCTACTGCTGCACAATCCCAGTTTTCCTAATGATCCCTGGGATGCTTTACAAGCGCCTGTAGGGACAGGCCAAGGGGAATGGCCTTAACCTCCCCGAGGGGAGACTGAGATGAGCTCTTAGGCAGAAGCTCTTCCCTGTGAGGGTGCTGAGGCGCTGGCACAGGGTGCCCAGAGAAGCTGTGGCTGCCCCCTCCCTGGCAGGGCCCGTGGCAGGGGTTGGGACTGGATGAGCTTTAAGGTCCCTTCCAACCAAAACCAGGCTGGAATTCTGTATCAGGCAGCCGCTTTGCCCAAGGTTTCCTTCCCTTCCGAGGACCTGAGCTGCATTGAGCAGCATCAATTTTTCAAGCGTTTCACCAAAGGAAAGTCAATCTCTGCCAGCACAGAGCATCCCTCGGGACCGTTACCTCTGCTCCGGGAATCTGATTACACGGGCTGCGGCACCTCAGCCTCGCCGCTGCACAGCAGCAGCTTACAGAGAGCTTTTCCGGACCTCATTTAGCAGCCGCTTTAGCCGCGGTCACACAAACTCTTCCCCCTATCGCTCTGCTGCAGCGCGATGCTTCAGCTCCATTCAGCCCGGCTCGGCTCCTCCCGCTGCCGGGCGCTGGGGGTCAGTGTTCCCCCGGCGGTGCCGCCCTGCCCGCAGCCCCGGGACCGGCGAGCCGGGTCCGGCAGCTCGGACAGCCCGTCCTGCCCTGCCCGGAGGGACCTCGGCGGCAAACAGCCCTTCCCCGCCTCCACCAGCCCAGCTGTGAGCTCTCCGCTGGCCTCAGGCAGCGAAACCACCCATCCTGACCCTGCCATCGCGCACTGCATTCCATGAGGCTGAGCCCCATCCAAAATTAGACCCAAGGTGCTCTTGCCATTAGGTAGATTAAAACACAACCCGCCTCCCCCAGGAAACTCCCAACCAGTCCCAAAAGACCCCCTTCCTCTGTTGACCCCCAGCAAAGCCAGGCTTGCAGCCCTAGCTCGCTTTGCCACCGGTGACAGGTAACATTTTGTTAAGTGCTGTGCATTACTTAACAGTTTCTTCAGGGAGATTAAAAATTCTTTCAGTAAATGCAACTCTTCCACACGCACCTGACAATGATCGAAGGGGCTGTTTTACACAAGGCTCATTAAAAATAAAACTGCAGTGTTGATTTCAGCAGCTTAAATTACTTAAGCCACTGTAATAGGATAAATATTTGATGGTGAAGTTTAAACTTCCACCACCATTATGTTGCTGCTAAAAAGATAAAGGATTCTTTAAAGCCTGCTTGGTGGTCTCCTTTCAAAGGGAAATGGTTGGAAACTTGCCTCAAAACCTGCCTGCAGAGATTGCTTTTGGGATGGGAATGAATTAATTTCTTCCCTCTATTGTCTGCAGGTAATAGAAAATTCTTCCTGCTCCCATCGGAACTGGTCAGTCTCTGCTAACAGTGGGAACTGCACCCAGCTCTGGGGCAATAACACAAGAGGGCTGTGGAGCTGTTGGAGCCAGTACAGAGGAGGCCATGGAGATGCTGCAAGGGCTGGAACAGCTCTGCTCTGGAGCCAGGCTGAGAGAGCTGGGCTGGGGCAGCCTGGAGAAGAGAAGGCTCCTGGAGGGGAGACCTGAGAGCAGCTCCAGTGCCTAAAGGGGCTGCAGGGAATCCCAGAGAAGCAGCTGTGGCTGCCCCATCCGTGGCAGTGCTCAAGGCCAGGTTGGACACAGGGGCTTGGAGCAAGCTGCTCCAGTGGAAGGGGTCCCTGCCCGTGGCAGGGGTTGGAACTGGATGAGCTTTAAGGTCCCTTCCAACACAAACCAGTCTGGGATTCTGTGATATGGGGCACCCACTCTCTAGGAGCTGGTGGTGTGGTGCAGTGTCCTGCGGTAGGGGCATCTCTGCAAGCTGCCATCACTGCACAGATCATCACCAAACAGCCCAGACAGGGAATTCTGAAGGGCTGAAAATCTTTTTCAGTTCCGATTTCACAACACCTTCCCTGAGCTGACCGCATCAGCAGATGCTTTTGAGAACCCAGTGCGAGCCGAGTCTTACCTTCAGCAGAGCTGCAGCCCGCGTGACTGTCAGAGCCTGCTCCTCAAGTGCTGCTCCGGGCATCAGTAGCACATCTCGTGTCAGAGTGCAGCAGCAAGTTTCACAGTCCTGAGCCTATAAATATTTCTGTTGCCTTTGAAATGATTGCTCCGCAGTGGCACTTTCCCTCTCTATCGCAGAATTAACTCTCCTTTTCTATCACCTACCTTGGGGTAATGCGATACATAAAGCTTATAACACCTCAACAATTTAATTCTTGGCTCCCAAGAGTCACCAGTTGCTGGGCAAATGAATGATGCCTCCAAGGGCAGAGCTGACCCAAGCAGGGGGGCTGTCCCCAGCAGCGATCACCAGTCTGACATGGAGAAGGTGGCTGGGCCAGGCAGCACTTTCTTAGCAGCACAAAAAGCCATCAGCATTCTCCTCAGAGGTACCTTTCTCCCTGGTCTCTCCCAGGAGCCACTCCAGGAATGTTATCACAGTTCAGTAGCTCCCCAAATTAAAAAGGGATAATGACAGTTGAAGCATCCTAGAGCAGGACCATGGAACGTGCCACTGAGGGCAGTCTCTTGTCCAATGTCACAAATGCCTTCCAGGAAAAGAGGAAGCTTCACCCAAAAAGCAGTTAGATTTGGTTTTTTACCCTCCATTACCAATGCCAGAGGTTACGTGTAAAGAGCTGTAACTGTACCTCAGAGGAGACCTTCACCAGTGGGGATCCTCAGACAGCATCTATCTCAAAAGAGCAGGGAAAAACAATCAGAGGAGACATGTTCTGTTCATGCAACAGCAAGCAATATTGTTCCGTTGGCAGGATTCACGCTAAGACAACTGCTCCAGTGTCCTAGAATGCTGTGCCTTTATGCATTCGTTCCAACTGGGGACTTCAGTGCAAGAGAAATGCTTCAGTTATCAGCCCTACGAGACTCCAGCAATGAAGCCAGATCTTCATTACAATCTGGTTAAGTATTTCCAGCATGCAGCGTGCCTCCATCCAGAGCTCTCTGCTGGCCCTCTGGAAGCTGGTTTTCCAGGAGCCGCTCATTACACAGCACCAAAGTCATCTTCCACCTCTTCACAGGGTCAGCTTGGAGCTTCGCCATCCGCACCGCTCGCATGCTGTAAGGAAGATGCCACACGACTGTCCAGGCACTGTCCAGAGTGTAATAGCTGCACTTCACAGACAGATTAATCATGTAAGTGAGCAAAGACTTCAGCCAAGAGCTCCTCCGCAAGCAGCGAGTGTCTGGGGCTCTTTTCTGCATGCACTGATAGCGCTTAATACTTGAACAGACTTGGAATTCAATTAAACCCAGAAAGAAAGCAAAGAGCTTAGAAGCGTGCTATTAACTCATAGCTACGAACCCGACTGCCACACCTTGCCACCCCTCTCCTTGGCCCCCGCCGCTCCCAGGGCTGGTGTGTGGCAATGCAGGCTGCATTCTCCAGCCAGGTGGTGGTTGTCCCAGCAGTGTCCGTCTATGGCCAGGTATTCCCAGTGCTTGCAATGGCTCTGCTGTGGGGATGCCTGGCACAGGGCAGAGCTGCAGCACTCAGAGGGGTGGCTCTTGCAGTTCCAGCGCTCTCAGATTCTACTAAGTTTTCCATTAGTTTCTTCCCATCACATTTTCTTCACTAAGTAACCCTTGCTGGTTATCCTTTACAACTATCTGCTCCTGAGATGGCCCTGAGTGGCCAAAGGCTGCTGCTTGCAGACCAGGGATGTTATTTTGACACTTGATTTGATGTGAGGATAGATGAACAGAAAGCCACAGATGAATAGAAGAATCTCTCAGTATTCCTTGCTGTCACTCCAGCTAGAAAGCAAAGCTGGCATCTCTTGCTCTTAAGGGATCTGAGATTATTCAGACAAAGGCTTCCCCATGGGTAGCACACTGGCAGGAACAAAGCAGTAGGGTTCACAGTATGAACAAGTGTCCTACAGCCAGTGGGATCAAAAGCAAGCCCTGAAACAGTGTGTAAACCAGGTTGGGTAGGACGGATTCAGTAACAATCAGGCTGCACAGGAAATGTGTTTGGATAGCAGGTTCTGTCCTGTGAAGAAAATAGCAATGCTTGAGAAGCTGCTACAACCCATGGCTGTGATTTTGTCATCCTGCTTAATAGGAAAAGCCACCAAGTTTCCTGGCAGTGCTCAGAAATGTGCCTGACCAGCTCACAGTCCCTGCATGTGTCCATACCCTCACCAAGGCTTGGCATTGCTTCATGTCCTGCAGAAAACCAGCCACAGCATCCCCAAGGACCTCTGCTCCTGTGCTTGGCCTGGTTCAGTTGGATGTCAGAAGGGTTTCAGGACAGATTTTAGGGTTAGAGGAGCCGTTGGAGCTACACTATCCCCGGCTCTGGCTCGCATGGAGCATCCTGCACTGCACTATGTTCCAGGGCAGCGGCACTGGTCTGGGCACTGCCTGTACCATCTCTGACTGCAGCAGACTCTCCCCCAGTGGTGCCAAAGCCAGCAGAGCTGCTCTGACCCTGCTCCTTTGCCACCCAGCACCCATGTCAGGGTGACCCTCTGAGAAACTGAGTTCTTCCTGCAAGTGAAAGGCTCAGCACACAGCGAGACACTGGCTTCTCCTTTTCTCAGAGCTCTCCAGAGGCAAGCTTCTCCAGCCCAGGAGCTAAAAGGCTCATCAGTAACTATTCCAGCCCCACACCTCGCTGTTCCCTCGGGACCACATTGTTCTCACCTCTGCTTGACATCCCTGCATTGCCAAGGCCAAGCTCCCTTCGCTCCGCGTGCCAGCACTTGACCCATGGCACCGCTCTGCATGTGCAGCCGCACGTCTCGCCCCGCTCCGTGCTTTCAGTCACGCTCCCGTGGGAAACATGCGAATGCCTCAATTTTGTCTCTGTGCTCAGTAAGCAGGGAAGGAAAAAACCCTTCAGAAGTGCCGAGGCTGCATCTTCGGGGAGCAGAAACGTACAGGTGTGCACTGCCATAAATATTGCAGGAAGGGGCTGATTAGATTCTCCTAACACGGCAAATGCTGCATTACGGATGCCGAGCGCTTTGGAAGGAAGCCAACCACCAGTTTCCTAAGGAATATTCTCATTGCCGTGGCACTGTGCTGAGCAGGGATCCTTCTCCTCCGAGCGCTGGTAGCTGGTCAGGACGATGAGAGGGGCCACCACAGTCAAGTTGAAGCAATTCTTTCTCCTGTAGTTTAATCCTCTTCCCTCCTCTTGATACACAGTTTATTTAATTGCAGAGACAAGATGCATTTCTTTCTGGAGGGATTGTGGGAGCATATTTGTAATCCAAGGGCTGTAATTGAGCTCTGTAATAATAATTATACTTCTCTTCATTAATATGTCTTAAAGCTCATTACAAACTATTTTTGTGCCAGCATCTTTGCTAAATCCCTACAGGGTGAGAGATGATAACTTTTTATTCCACTACAGCAGCAACTTCAGGGTTCTCCTACTCTCACAGGGTAGCAGCAACAGCCAAAGGAAACCCTTAGATTGATGCTAAGGCCAGGGAAGCCTGGTCCCAAGTGGTATAAAGTGGCTTAGGAAGGGGAGCTCCACCACTTGCTACCACCCAGCCTTTAGCACCCTCACTGGTCCTCACCAGCCACCCACTGCACTCAGACTGGGGCTGTGCAGGGCAGGTGCCTCTTGAACATCCCCACAACACAGACTGAAAACACCATTCCAAGCTAAACAGTGAATGATAGCACATAATATCTTGCTTGAGTTTCCCTGTCTGTTAGGGGAGTCTTTATGGAGGCATTTCTGAGGTTTGCTGGCTGCAGGGCCTGCTGCAACACAACCACCACTGGAATACAGCTGTGTTTCATGAACACACAGACAGGCAGGGACTGGGACCTGCCTTTGTCATGGTATATCCTAAGGGATGGATCTAAAAGCGGATGCTTTTCAGTACAAGAATGTCTATTCCAGATCACAAGCCTGCAATTAAAATGAAGAATTCAAACTCATTTTACTTAGACAAGAGCTAGGAGGCACGCAGTGCATGAAGACAGCTTCCAGACTCCCAGATCCCATTAGTGCTAAAGTAAGGTCCCAGTTCAAATCCCGGTGTGCAGAGGGGAAAACATTCCCTAGATTTAAGATAACGTTAAACTACTCTCTGATGCGAGGATGCTGCTCTTTCAATATTTAAGCTCAGTCTGCGAAACATGCTGCTTATCTAACATTCATTATCCTGTTTGTGCCAGCATCTTTGCCAAGTCCCCAGGGCACTGGGGAGAACCATTTTCTTGCTACAGCAACAGCACCGAGGTGTGCTGCTGCAATTACAGGGGAATAGAAATTTATAGCTCCCCTGAAATCACAGCGCTCCTATTAAAGCAGCCACTGGCTCTGTGCTAAATTTGCCCAAGCAGCAGCGTGGCCGGACAATGAGGGCCTGTGGTGATACTCCAGGATGCTCCGGGTGCTGCTGCGCCTGCTTTGGGATGAAATGAACTCCTCTTTCTCAGCTCCCCCGCTCATAGCAGTTCCAAAATAACCCGAAAAAGGAGCAGAACAAGTGGCAGCCATCACAATAGGCTTTCTTTGAAGCAATTCTTCCAGGTATGCATGAGCTCGCTCCCTAGATCTGCAAGTAGTTGTCAGAGAAATTCAATTCGTTTCCCTCAAACAATCATTGCTGCTTTCCATTGGGAGCTCTCCTGTTGAGCTCGCCTGTGACATTTTCAGTTCCTATTCCCCAGAGCTGCTATAGCCACTGGCAGCAGGAGCCGCTGGGTCCCAGAGGGCTGTGGCTGCATGGCCAAGGCACAGGGACACCGCAGCCACCTTCAGCCTGCAGAGCCATCAGTCCTGGCCCTGGGAGCAAGGAAAGCTCCAAACTGGATCGTCAGCTACAGGTGGAGTTCACAGGGACACAAGAAAAAGCAGCTGAAAATTGTGCTTCAAAATGATGACTTTGAGGGGTGAGTGGCAGGCATCAATGCCTGGAAAATCCTTTCTACATCTTGTTTTGGAGCAGAGTGAAGCAGAAGACATGTCAGCAGGTATCCTGGCTACAAGGAGATCATACCCTTCTCTCCATCACTGAGACCTGTGGCTGCACAATCCCAAGCTTTTAAAGAGAGCCTCAGATCACACCGAGAACATCAGAAAGCCCCAGCAGCAGCATTTCACTGGGCTGAAGATGACAGCACACAAAGCAGCAGCTTGGAAATCATTTCTGCCCGTCTTAAAGCTGCCTCTGTGCTGTGAGCAGCAAAGGCAGCACAGATCTGTATGGGAACCAGACAGCTGGGTGCAGACACACACAGCATCACCGAGCTGGAGCCTGGCATTTCTTCGTGAAGGGATGTGGAGGAGCACAAACCTCCACTTCTGTGGGTGAAACAGGGGCAAGTGCTCACCTGAGGGCCGTTCCCCCCCATCATTCCCCATCCCAACCCTGCTGGCAAAGAGGATCAAGCCCATCTCGAAACAGCTGCACTCACCACACATCTGTTCTTGCCTCTCTCTTCCAAGCCATTTACTTCTCAGAAGATTTTTGCCTCTCGGTTTCACATCTCCTTCCAAAACATCACATAGCCCTTAAACCGACTTGAATGTAAACCATGCAAATGCAGGAAGAAGGTAATTAGTCACTGAAGGCTACAACTGGGATGTAGGCAATCAAATCACTTTAGTACAGTTCCACCTAACTGAGAAGGGAAGAAACCCCTAAGGAGCACAGTGCTTTGGGGAGGGGTTGTAGCCCAGCTGAAAGCTGCCACCCTCCTCTTGAAGATCTGCCTTGGATTTAAGCTGCCTTCAAGGCTTTGCAGCCCAAAGCAGGGCCGGAGGATGGGCTCAGGCTGTAGCTCAGCAGCTCCACCCATACAAACACCCAGCCCCTTGAAAAGACCCAAGTGCTCACCTCCGTGCTCAGGGCTTCACCCCCGGGGCTCCGTGTCCCCACAGCACCCAACTGTCACCTTGGAGCCCTGAAAGTCATTTCCCAGCCTGGCCCAGGAGCTGCAGCTGCAATCAACTGCCTGGGCTCATATGCTCCAAATCACCCTAATGGCACTTCAGAAAAGCAAATAAAAGTGAGATTATGATATTTTACGTAAATAAGCAATGTGGCAATCCCACACTGGCTTGGCCTGCCAGGGAAATTCACTGGAGAGATATTAACATTGAAATATGTGAGCGTGTTTGCATGGAACATTTATTGTATAACTCCGGGCTCCAATAAAGCCTTATATAAATTATTCATTCTGGAACCGAGATGAAGTGCCAAGAAACCCCACCCACCAAGGGACTGCTTTTATTACTACCAAACATCTAGCCTTAGTTAGCAACTAAGCTATTAAGACAGCATGCAAGGTAATTACAAGTGGGAAATGAAGAGTTACCTCCCTGGTGACACATGTCCTGTGCTCAGGGCAGATGCTGGCTGCCCCCTCCACTGGGCTGTTCTGGGTGATGCAGAATCAGGTACCTGCTTAACTCAGAGCATCAGCTCCTGCCCACAGTTGCTGCCTGGAAAGCAGGGAAGGGTTTGCTAAGGGAAACCACAGCTTAAGTGCCAGCTTGGCTTTGGGGACCCTCTGGATGCCCTGGAGCAGAGCAGGCACCATGGGCAAAGGAGCAGGACCGCTGCGCCCTGGCTGGGCACACACAGTGCCAGCACTTCCCTGTGCCAAAGCACAAGAAACCCGGGTAGCAGTTGCCATGGCAACTCCTCCTTTTAAACACTGCTGTTAAACATCACATCAAACCCACCACCGGCATCCCGGGGTCCTCCTCAAGCTGTGGCACCATCCTGGCTGCTGCATGGGCTCACGCTGTTCCCTGCCTGGCTGGCTGTGGCCCAGCACCGCATGGCAAGGCGCAACGACAGGTTGCTGTGTTTTCTGGAGCTGCAAAGTTACCAATTTGCTGTTAAAAACCAGGGCTCCCCCCCCCCCATCTCCAATACCTGCAGCACCCACAGTGCCCGGGGCAGCTGCAATTAGTCTTCCATGCACCCCCTTCCCTCCTCATACCTTCCCTTCCCCAGGGGTGAACTGCAGGGACTCCCTTCCTGAGCTCCATGTAACAGCCCATCCTGACCTCCTTCGCCTGAAGCATGCTCCATCAGCCTCCTCACCAGAGCCCTTCCTCCCAGCTGCAGCTTTTATAACCTTGCAGCCTTACACCTGATGTTCATCAGGCTGCTCTGGTACCTCCATTAACCCTCTCCTGCCTTCTTTGATGGCCCTGCCTTCTGCACACTGGGTGGGATGCAAAGGCTCTGCTCTGTGTTGGGATGTGGCTGCCTGGAGCAGTTGGGTCTCTCCCTTAGTGCTCCATGGGCCAGCCCTTCCTTTGCAATGGAGCCAACCTGTTCCATGCTTCTATGATCCCCAAGCCACGGGTGCCACCATGGTCTTGAGCTGCACATCCCGGCTGGCACATGGCACTCCAGGGATCGGGATCGGTGGCAGCAGCGGTGCTTTATCCCTGCATTAGCAGCTCAGTGCTTGCACAGTCACTGCCACCCTGCAGAACTGCATTAACTTCTCTTTACCAGCTGCAACTTTTCTCTATCAGCATCTGCCTGTGCCTCCAGCAGCGTTTTATGGATCATAAGAAAGGCTAAGTGGAAGAGGGGAAGTTTTCCTTGGTTTTGGAAGCAGATCAAACAGCCCTGCTCAGACAGCTCCGTGTGGTCTGGAGCGGGGAGGTGGGGTGGGACCTCTCCCGGGTTCCTGTGCTCCCTAGGAAAGGTCCCATGTCCCATAGCTCAACAGGAGGCCCTGCTTGTGGTGTCACAGCAAGCACAGGAGGCAAGAGCCGCAGAGGGGTGACTACAACACGGTGCTCTTGTGCTCCAGCCTGTGCTTGGCTTGTCTCAGCTGTAGGATGGGGAATAATTTCATTGCAGGGAATGCTAATAAGAGGTTTGTGTGTGAGAGAGAAACCCAGAGAGGTGAAGCTACCTATCACAACTGTGAATAATGAAATTAGGAGAGTAATAATTACCGGAGCATGAGATTCCAAGCAGAACAATTATCCCAAGTGCTGTATCAGTGACTGCCTTGGGTCTCTGCAGACACCTCCCAGCCCTCGGCTGGTTTTCAGCTCCGGGTGGCCCTGGTGCTCCACTGTGGCTGCTGCCATCCGTGGGGCTGGAATAGCATTTCCTTGCGCTGCTGCTTCTGCTTGGGAAAGAGGACAACTAACCTCTTTCCTTTGCAACCCCATGTTGAGAAGCTGAAGACAAACAAGCCCATGGCTGCAGTTAGATCTCAGGGGTGTTGGGATTCCTCTATGGGTTAGGAGATAACCCCTGCCATGCTGCCTGCTCCAGTGCTTTCACAAGCCATCTAAACGTGTTGAGAGCATTGGGACAGCCCATACAGGCTATGCTGGGCTCGGTTCCTGCCTGCTGCTGCTCCTGGTGCTCAACAAGCCACCAGCACAACCTCATGGGACCAGCCCCGCGGCTCCAGCTTGGGCATGAGCCGAAAGCGAACCACATTCTGAATGCATCTGACAAGTGCATCTGAAGCTTCAGGGGCCAAGTTGTGCTGTCTCGTTGTGTAATGAGGGATGATACAGTTCCACATTGTGGCATCTTTAGTGGGGATTTTATTTCTTAGCCTGCAGCACTGTGGCTCCGGGAGGGCTGGGTGTTTTGTTAAGGGGATGATCAAATGACTCTGAGGACCTGGGGACAGGCAGCGGTGTCAGCCTCTCCTCACCCAGTGTGGGTTTAAAGCCTGTGCATTGTGCTGGAACACTGATTTGACAGGTTTCTGAGGGCTGCCTCTCCCTAGCATCCACCAGCACTCACAGAAGGGGTCAGCTCTCAGCCCCTCACCTCCCCTGAGCACACACGGGAGCAGTATCAGTGGGAGATGACGAGCATCCCTCTGCATCCCTCTGGTCCCCCTGCACCACCATGCGCTGGTGCAGGGGGCTGAGCGTGCCCCACAGCTGAATGGGTCTGGGGGGGAGGTTTGTCACATCAGCGCTACTGCTGCACATTGATCATGGACGGCCACATGCTGAGGAGGGTCTCCTCCCACCCAGGCACCTTCCCACCCAGCGCTGAGGCGATTCAGCCCCGCAGGAACCCAAACAACGAGGGAAAGTTCAATAAACATACATTTTTTACAGTCCATTATCTTACCCCTGCCAGCTCTTAGGCTGTAATTGCACCAAGCCATTTAATGCCCTCCACAAGCAGAACATGCCATTTGTGTAACGCAGCGTAATGGAACCCACTAATGCCTCCCCATCTCCCTGCCACGGAAGCATCAATATCCACATCCACAAGAACAATCCCTTAGTTCCAGGTTATTTGCACTGAACACGACGATATTGCTAAAATCCCCCTTAAAATCAGCACAGATGATGTTAACAAAACCAATAAAGCGTATTAATTAATAAGCTCTGTGATGAATGCATGAATATAAACAGGTCGCTGCATCTATCTGTAAGCTCTGTCGGGAGCAGACTGTGATTTCTTGACTACGGTCATCAGAGGACATGAAGTATGTGCAGCCGAGTGGCTAGATCAAGTCGGAGCTGACTTGCCCTGAGAGCAGAGGACACGTTACTTGCTGTAAGACGGGCAATGTGGGCTGTGTTCACTGCTGTTTCCGCTTACTGACCTTCCAGAGCTAGTTTTCTTTTCACAATAATTAAATGACATTTCCAGTTCAATGCTGTTTTGCTCTGTTAGTGGTGGAATACAAGGTAGAGTGAAATAGCAGAGTGAAATGAGAGTGAGACAGTGCATGTGGATGGCCCCATGAAACCCTCCGCACAGCTCCCTTGTCCCTCAGCCCATGCCTCTGCTCTCAGCGCAGGACTGAGCTGGTTTTGCTCTTCCATTGCTCCTTGTGCCATGGCTGAGGTTGCTGCCAGGGTCTGCCAGCAGGAGGGAGCATGAGAAGCAGCGTGGGGGGGTTATTTCAACCCCCTTCTGAAAGCGCTGTTATGAGCAGGGTGACACAGGGACAGCCCTCATGGTGCTGCGGGCACAGAGCTGGGATGTGCTGGGTGCTGCTGGGCGAGCATCATCCAGAGCCAAAACCAGCCCGGGGACACCCTGCCTCGAGTGTGGCTGGTGCTGGAAGAAGCCGGAGTTGCTGCACAGAGCATGGAGCTGGAAGCAAAGCAGAACAACCCAGAGGCATCCCCACCGCTGCTCAGCACAAGGCCCAGCCGCCGGTGCCAAGCTGGGACACGCCAGCGCCAAGCTCCCATTTGTAAATGTTTGGATGCTGCAGAGATCTGTATCGACAGCAGCAATTAATCCCTGGATTTATTTGCTGACCTGCTGCATAGGAGGGGTCACATTCCATTGAGCTGCTGGAATCCGCTGTTGTTGTCGGAGGCAGCGGCTTCACTTCGTGCCTCGTGCCAGCTTTTAGGTTTTATTCTTCTGAATCTTGGCACTGCAAAGCAGAACCCCGGGCAGCACTTGAGGCTCGTGTGCGGTGGAGAGCAGCGGGAAGATCTCCAGGGGACTGTGTGTTCTGGATGGCCAGGGGTGATTACACCAAGAACCAAGGGCTTTACTCCTTCCTCCTGCTCTACTCTTACAGAAGTACCTTCAGGAAGGCGTCTGGGGGGGTCTTGGCTTTATCCTCATGGATTTGCCTGCTGGCACATGCAGTCCAGGGGGAAACATCAGAGAATCAAAGAATCATGGAATGGTTTGGGTTGGAAGGGACCTTAAAGCTCCTCCAGCTCCAACCCCTGCCACGGGCAGGGACCCCTTCCACTGGAGCAGCTTGCTCCAAGCCCCGTCCTATCTGACCTTGCCAAGTGCATCCCAGGGGCATCAATTTCCTACATGCAGCTGGTCCCGGCTCTTTTCCGGCTTTTTCTTCCAGCACTATCACTTAAATGTTTTCTATTAGGAATTGATTCCTAATCTCCTTTCAGAGGAAGATCAAACAAGCCCTCATGTCTCTGTTGGCTGCTTCCTTTGCTTGGTTTTAAGTCATTACCCTGGTTTTGAAGTACGATTAAAAGGGAAGCGAGGATCCGAGCGTGGAGTGCGCAGCTGGGTGAAGCTGCTGCGGGTTGGAAGCACAAGACCACAGAGACACCAGCTCCACACAGCTCCCCACAGCTCCAACACCCCCGGCCCCACACGCATCCTCCATCCAGCTCAGACCATCCCACTGCTGCAGGGAAATCAGCGCCCGCATCCTCGGCTCTTTGCGCTCATCTTTTATTTCTTCTGAGCAAGAGTCTGTCATTAGCCTTGCTCCGCTGAGGAATTAGGAATTCACAGCACCGTGGTCCAGTCTAACTCCCTTTCCAGTTGGTTGCAGTTCAGCTGCAGCACAGTTGCTGCAGGATCTTTGTGCATCACTTGGATGTGGTGTTAACACCTCAAACTTCTCCTTGCCAAGGCAAGACAGGGCCTGCACCCTCAGTGCTCCTCCAGTCCATGACCAGTGCATCCTAAAAAGAGAACCAGTCAGGAGCACTGCCATGCACACAAACCCATGTCCTTGCAAGCCCGCCATGCTTCGCAGCAGCGAGTGCTTTACGTTAGATAACACCCAGGTTTTAAACCTTTACCCCTTCCTGTATCATTAAAACCTGATGCTTAAACAGCGAAGCTGAAACACGCTGGAATGTGAAGGGTTTGTCTGCACACGCCGTCACCCTGCACCATTGACAAGAGCTTGAGGAGGACGATGCCGCTTTTCCCCCATGGCATCTTGAGGAAGAGCTCAGAAAATGAATTGTCTTGCCCAAGACAGTGCCCTTGATGCACAATAGAGCATCCACCCCTGAACAATCAGGGGCTGATTTGTATTTTGGCTTTAACTCCGCTTTCCCCACACAGGTGTCCAATTTGTTCCTGCCTGTATAAATCCCACCATTTAAATGACTCAGCTGTTGGCACAAATCAACCCAGGAGAGATTTCCCTACCTCGGGAAGGCAGAAGCGTCGCGCCCATAAAGCTGCCGGCTGTGATATGGTCGTGTCCTGGAGGAGATTTACTGGGATCAACCGCACGTGAGGTTACAGCAACAGCAGCTTGCCCCACGGTGCCTTTCCCTGTGGCCTCGGGAGCTCTGAAGGAGCTGCTGCCCAAACCCCTGCCAAGTGCATGGGCAGCGGCTGCTGATTTACTGCCTGCGCTGGCAGCGCGTTAAGGGCAATAATGCGAGGGAGCATTTCTGTAACCTTAGGACAAGGGTAATAAAGCTGGATGGGATGCGCCTTGTTCCCTGGAATCCATCAAGCCGAGCTCCTCTTTCTCTCTCAGGAAAGGTCACAAACACCTTATTCTACAGCGTACAAAAGAACAAGAGCAGCGACCCCGCTGGGTGGCTGAGCCTCTGTTTAGCAGACTTGAAGGTGGAAAGGTGTCATTCATGGAAAGTTCATGGTGAGATGATGGAGAGGAAAGCCAGGACCTCGCAGCAGGCAGCACTGCATCGCAGGGGTCCCTTCAGCCAGGCTGAGGCTCCCAGTCCCCTCAGACCCCCACATTCCACGCTGCTATTCCCTCATTCCCACCCTCCAAGAGCCACCAAAGCCCCATGTGCTTTCCTCAGCAGGAATGACTTTGGGTTGTTGTGGACATTCAGAGGATTTCCCATCATCTGGGGCCAAGGAGCAAGGTCCGTATTGTGTAGTTAAACACAGGCATCGGTCCTCCCTCTGATGTGGCTGGAACTGCTGGTTTATTGATGGCGTTTACTCTTTGGAGCATGAGCTGGACAAGTCTAACACCACCGGAAGGTTTCACTTCAAGGGTCTTAAAAGGAGAATACAAATATTTAATGAAGCTGCTTTTTCCAGTGATGGAATAAAGAAAAGCACAGCCAGTTTGCTCTTTAGCGGCCCAAAGCAAGGCTGCCATCCAGTCTCAGCACCTGCAACACTTCACCTGAGCCAGCTCCTCCAGGCAGCTCAGGAAGGAGTCTGCAATCCCACATTCCCTGTTAAATGATGCATGTTGGAGCAGGCTGTTGGGTGCTCGGTCAGGCTCGGTTGGAATCCTGCCCTGCCCTGGTTCTGCTGCAGGCAGCCCACAGCTCCCTCCCGGGCACACAGAGGCTGCTGGTGAGATGGGGCCGTGCTTCATAGGATCATGGAATCATGGGATCAGCTCAGTGGGAAAAGACCTTCGAGATCAACGGCTCCCCAGCACTGCCAAGGCCACCCCTGCCCCATGGCACTGAGGCCTCGTCTACCTGGTGTATGAACCCTTGCAGGGCCGTTGCCTGCAGCCCTGCCCTGGGCAGCCTGTTCCAATGCTGAGCACCCTCTGGGGCAGGAATTGTTCCTCAGCTCCATCTAAACCTGCCCTGGTGCAGCTTGAGGCCGGTTCCTCTTGTCCCATCCCTTGTTCCTTGGAGCAGAGCCCAGCCCCTCCTGGCTCCATCATCCTGGCAGCCACTTGTAGGGAGCCATCAGGTCCCCCCTGAGCCTTCTCTTCTCCGTCTGAACCCCCCAGGTCCCTCAGCCGTTCCCCATCACCGCTGTGCTCCAGGCCCTGCACCAGCCCTGTTGCCCTTCTCTGGCCCCGCTCCAGCCCCTCAATGTCTCTCTTGCAGTGAGGGGCCAACACTGAACTCAGGATTCGAGGTGCGGCCTCACCAGTGCCCAGTGCAGGGGGATTATGGAAGGATGCAGGCATGCAGATTTTGATGTTCTTGTTGTTTATATGGCATGAGTGAATCCCAGCCTCTTTGGTTTGCTCCTACATAATTCAGACCAATCAGTGCTCCTCCTAATGCAACATGCTCTTAACTTCACTGAGCCCTAAGGCATGGAATTCAAATTCTGTTCTGCTGCTGTGAAAATGAATGGTGTGACAGTGACAAGAGGAAGAAGGAGCTTTAAAGAGAGAGAAGAAGCCAAAGAGAAAGAAAGATAGTTGAAAGAAGGAAGAAGACAAGGAGAGGAGAAGATACAGAGCAGCAAAGTGGTTTATAATGGAAGGACTGTAATGTATTTTGACACTAACCATGTATTATTCATTCAGAACAAAAATAAACCTTATTAACCAGGAAAAACAGATCTCCCGTCTCCAGCCCACGTTGTGACAAGCGAGTGGCAGTGCTCAGGATCCTGACAGCCGCCGGCTCTGCTTTGTGCTGCATCCTGCACTGTGGTCCTCACCCTGCGGAGCAACATCCGTGCGTGCCGGGGCCGGAGCAGCGTGAGGAATCACTGGTGTTAGTCACTAAAGGGAAGATGGTTTGGCTGTTGGGGGGGGCAGATAATGCACTTATATTGTGTCCATGCCCCTTCTCTCTAAGTCTCTCCTCATTCTTTCCAGGCTATAAACAGCCGGGTCGCTCCGTCTGCTGCTGGCACCATGGTGATGGACCCTGCGGTAGCAGCATTCCAAAGCCCAGAGGAAAATCAGACAGACTCAGGGCTCATCAGGAGGGAACAGCAACAGCCGGTGTGAGAACTGAGCCAGGAATGCTCTCCTGGAGACACAATGGTCCTGCCACGAGGGGATTTGGGATCTGGGAAGCAGCAGGGTGCTGCCTTTGGACAGGGCGTGTGGCACTGCTGAGGGATGAAGACCCCCAGTACCAACCTGCCTGTACAACACATGGGATGGAGCTCAGCTCCCGGAGTCAAACCAGCCCTCCCTGCCTCCTGGCAAGATTTAGAGTGGATTTTAAAGCATTATTACTGACTTACAAAGCTTTAAAGAATATTGGGCTCTGCACATCTTCCAAATCTACTTCCTTTTAATATCCCCGCTCAGGCTTTAAGGTGTAAGCCTGGAGATTTACGGGGCTGTCCTCTCTGTACCTCAGTCACGTGTGGCTTGTGATTCCGGTGTTCATGTTCCCGGTTTTTGCAGCACGGTCTCCATCCCACTTTGGGGTTTTACTTCACCATGAAAAGCAAATTCATTTTCTTTTTTGCTGCCGTAAGAAGATTCCTGGAGGCAGGAATGAGAGCGTGGTGAACAAGTGGTGCTGATGGAGTCGTGCCCGGCGCAGGCAGGACACCGTGCTTAGGGAAGCAGGCAATTACAAACGGAGGTATTCAGTCTCTGGAAAGCTTACATTTAATTCCCCAGCCAGAGCTGCAGGGGAAGGAATTAGAACAATAATTATCAATTTGCTCTTTGTATCCAAGGGCAATTTTTAGCGCTTAGAGGACAGAGTTGTTGCTGGTTTCTTTATTCCCCCTGCTCTTTGTAATCCTGATTAGCAAAATGCACATTGCTGCTGGAAAGGAACTATTTCTCTCTGTTTCCTTGGAAGAGGTCTTGGGTGTCTTTTGCTTAAGTCAGAGCCGGGTTGGAAACAGTGGGTTTGCCCATATGGAAAGCTGCAGGAGATTCCTGGGACCCATCCCATTGTGCTCCCTCCACCTCTGTGCAAAAGGCAGCACTCCTGCTTTCTCCACCTGGGAGCAGGCAAGGATGCCAGCGAAGGATGCTCAGGGTCTGGCATCTGGAAAAGCAGCTCTGCCTGGAGCCTGCTGTTACCAAACACTTTCCAGCAGCACATAGTGCTGTCCATGGGGTGTTTAACAGAATCATAGAATCATAGAACAGTCAGGGTTGGAAAGGACCTCAAGATCATCCAGTTCCAACCCCCTGCCATGGGCAGGGACACCTCACACTAAACCATCCCACCCAAGGCTTTGTCCAACCTGGCCTTGAACACTGCCAGGGATGGAGCACTCAATGACGGGGTGTAAAGGAGAGGAGCCCTCAGCACCCCCCACCCCTGGCCCCGCGCTGCCATCCCCATGCAGGGCATTCCCTCCTCGCTGGCCTCCTATTCCACCTTCCTGCCATAGACTTCCCGCTGCACAGCGCATTCCCGGCGCGTTGTCTCATTATCGATTCCATTTCCTGTTAATAGCCCCTGCCATAAACCACAGCGACAATAATGAGGCCCTTTATGTTGATTGTTGATCTATGGGAATTTCCAGAACTGGCATTCTTTATTTATTCAGCAGCATAATGGTAATTCAATATTGTAGCTGTGTAAATGAGAGGTCGGGTTTTGTTCTTCTGGCTGGGAGCTGGGCACAATGTGACTTTCCAAAGCAGGATTGCTCCTGAGCAGAGGAATGAAGGCAGGGACCCCTTCCCCTGGAGCAGCTTGCTCCAAGCCCCTGTGTCCAACCTGGCCTTGGGCACTGCCAGGGATGGGGCAGCCACAGCTTCTCTGGGCACCCTGTGCCAGCGCCTCAGCACCCTCACAGGGAAGAGCTTCTGCCTAAGAGCTCAGCTCAGTCTCCCCTCGGGCAGGTTCAAGCCATTCCCCTTGCCCTGTCCCCACATTCCTTTGTAAAACATCCCTCTCCAGCTCTGTTTCAGGCTTTGGTCTCGTCCTTAGTGCCCTGCAGCCGTCGGCTCCCAACAGGCTTTAATTCATAGATAATGGACACTTTCTTACAGTTATTATTTGAATCCATCAGTTTCTGCTTGACCTCTCTGAGCAACTTCTTGATGGATATTCAACCTCTTTCATAAACAGAGCTTATCCTTCAGCTCGAGGGAAGGATGAAACATTAACAAGGAATATAAAATGGAATTCAGCCTCTTCCCGAGCAGACTCATCCCTTCCCAGGGCTGGATGTGCCGGTGTTCCCACAGGAGCACAGCATGGAACTGCTCTGCCCAGTGTGAGGATCCTGTGGCTGGCTTGGATGGGTGAAGGCAGCATCACCTGGCGCATCCCCTCTTGCCTGGGTCAGTGGCTACAGCAGGGCTGCTCCATTGCTGGTGCTGAGCTTTCCTTGCTTATCTCTTCCTTTTGGGTTGTTTTTCAAGCACGGAGAGGCTAAAGATGCCGAAGCTGGCATGGCCAGCCTCCTTGAATAAGCCACATTATTAAAAATGCTCAGTTTAATTCAGATTGATAACTGCATTAAAGTAGCAGGTTTTCCCTTCCGTAATTGAGTTACACCTACGGCACTGAAGTCAAAATGATTTTAATCACCGGCAGTGTTAGGTGATGTATGGAAATTCCCGGTGTCAATGCGAGTGCCGAGAAACATCAATTGGAGACGCTGCTTCCTGCTCCCTCCTCCTCCATCGCCATCGAAGGCTGTGAACCCGGGGGGGAGCTCGGGCTCACCAGCGCCTCCCAACCTGCTCGCTTTGCCCTCATGGAGCTCCTGCGGTGCTCCTGGCTGCCCTCAGCTGCTCCGTAAGGATTTGCCGGCAGCCTGGAAGCCTCACATGGGGTCAGCCTCACTGGCTGGAGCCTGCAGTTGGAAGGGAAACCCCTCAGCCCCCTCGGCTGGGAGCTGTGTGCGAGGCTGGAGCTGGATCACATTCCTAATGGGTTCTCCTGGAAAGCACAGCCTCAGTTTTGGTGCCTGGATATACAGCGTGGATAAGCACAAACACAGAGCACCTCCGGCCTGTGACAAAAGCCAGACTCTCTTTCACGCTGACATCAGATAACCTTGACAAATTCTCTTATTAAATTGAATATCTTGGATCAATCACAGTAAAAACTTGAGGAGATGAATTATTAAAATGAAGACGCGCTTTGTAGGGTTTATGGCCATTGTGCTCCCTAAATTAAACCTGTAGGTGCTGTTATTTAAAAGAAAAGAATATTCCTGCTGTCCCTAAAGGCACGTGCATCCCTTGGGCTCCAGCCCGAGATCTCTGATAGCAGAAATCACTGCTCTCCTCACGCGCAAGTCAAGCAGCGCCCTGTTCTCTTAGGCCATGAATTACACCATAGGGTGATGCAGCAGGTATCTGGGGTGTTCCTCACCCCGGGATGGCCCAGGAAGGTCCCCACAGCTCCGGATGCTCCCCATGTCGCAGATGATGTGCTGGCTCCCTGAGGAAATGGAGCTTGCAGGTGCTGAAGTGGTGACAGCACCCTGGGCTTAAAAGCTTAACAGCTGAGCATCCACACACAGAAAACTCGAGGGCAGAGGCAGTAATTCCTCCACCCAGGAGACCTCAAAATGGGGTTTAATCTTTTCCAGGCTTATTCCAATGTTTGACAATCCAGGACACAAAGTTTTGGCTTTTTTTTTTCTTTTTTCTCTTTGTAAAAAGGCATAAAACAACTTAAATTTTAGGGCCCGCAAGCAAAGAAATGCCCGGGATCTGATGGATGCTGCATGCAGCTGACTTTGGTGGGGGAAAACACCAGCCCTGGGGGACAGCAGGAGACAGGGAGATGGTGCACGGCTACTCTGAAAGAAACACCTCTGGAATTCGGGAGCTTGTGGAGATACAGCTCCATAGGCTCAGGTCCTGGAAGCTTTCTGTGGTTTTTTCCTCCTTAGATTGCAGGGAAAGACAATTAGAAGGGATCAAATCAAATGTGTTTTTAAAGAAGGCACTATTAGGTGCATGCAGCGCTACCTTGTCAAGATGAGCTGTGAGGGACCAGAGGGGTTCAGGGTGGATTATGTGTTTAGAGGGATAAAGAACAAATCCAAAGCTACAGTTCTGCACCAGGGAAAGCCTGCCAGGGTATCAGTATGTGAGCAGGATGCTGAGGGGCAGGCAGGGAATCATAATCACCTGCTGCTGCCTTCCCTGACACTTTGTCTGTGACAGCAGTGATGGGTTATTCTTGGAGAGGAGACACTGGATGCGATGTGCACACTTCAGCCTCGGCTGCCCTGCAGGGAGGCAGAGCTCAGGGTGCGGGATCTGTTCCCAGCATCTTTTCAGCTCAGGAGACGTGGGTGATCCCATGAGAAAGGAGCAGCCCAGCTGCCGGAGCCTCCAGCTTCCAGACGACTTCATCAAAGCCAACTCCTGCATTCCTCACCCATCGCCAAGCTCTCCGCATCCTCACACCCAGCGTTAAACTGCCAGGCTGCAGCTCTTTTCCTCCCACCTCTTCCTCTGTGTTGGTTCTTGCCATCGCAGGCTGTCAGCCCTCCCGCCCGCCGCTCCTGGGCAGTGATGGATGAGCATTCCTGCGGAGCACCTCCGGCTGGAGGCAGAGCTGCTGTGATGGATGAGGGGCTCGGCGCAGGTTTCCCTGTAGCACCGGGCTGGCGAGAGCTCTGTGGGAGGCTGGAGCTGTGTGAGGAGCTGCTGTCAAAGGCTTGTTTTGGTCAGTGCTCGCAGAGTGCCCAGTGCTGCAAGTGGTGCTCGCAGGGTGCCCAGTGCTGCAAGTGATGCTCGCAGGGTGCCCAGTGCTGCAAGTGATGCTCACGGGTAGCAGCGGCCACCAGCAGCAGCTCCGACTCGGAGGCGCTTTCCTGGAGCTCTTTTCCTCCTTGGGTGCAACCTCACAGTCCTAATGCTTGGGCTGAAACATGAAGAGAGCCATGGCCATGGGTAGCATCACCCCTTGATGCTCCCAGCTCGTGGGATGGCAGGAGGAGGATGCTTTGGATAGATACTGAGCCCATAGCTTGGCTGCCCTCCACCAGGCTGGGGAGGAAACAGCCATCCCCAGGAAAGGTTGTTGTTATATTGACTCCTCCGTTCCTTTGGCACCTGAAATGAATTCTGTGCTTGTTTGGCCACGCTGGGTTTTAGCCTGCGCTAACAACAAGTCTTTGCCAACCCCAGGCAGTTTAATAGCGAAAGCATTTGATTAAAAACTTTAATAGCTCCAGAATGATGGAGCAGCTTCTGTCCACACTCTATCAACTTCCCAGCGGGCAGATTTATATGCAGTGTAAACTTCCTCTGTATGAAAACATTTGTTTCCTTTTCCACATCCGCAGCAGCACAGAATCCTCTTCCTCATTCCCAGCCACTGGTTTAATCACACATCTTCCCGCAGCCGCCACACGTGCAGCAGCAGGTTCCAGCCGCAGGTACCTCCAGGAATAGAAGGGAATGCTGTGTCGGTGCCTGTGCACATGGGGTCTGTGGCACAGTTTTCCAAGGAACTTCAAAGAGCAGCTTTCCAGTGGAAAAGCTACCGGGGAGTCTTGTGCCATCATCAATTCCTCCTTGTGGCCAGTCCAGCTCCCACTTCCAGGCTTGGCTGAGGGATATCCCATTGAGTAACACGTCCATGCCCCTCTCAGGAGCACTTTGTAGCAGCCTAAATAAACTCTTGCCACTGGCAGACCCCATAAATCCTCATTACCATTTGCCTCAACCAATCTGCCCAAGGTCTCTCCTCTCCCAGAGTGGCCATAACTCTTCCGCAGGGTCAAGGAGTGAATTGTGTTTTATAGCTGACGGATACATTCACTCCTCAGCCTCCTGTTTTTAGGCAAATGTGGCTGCTTCATAGCAGAGGGACAGCCTGTGCCTGGCACCCGAAGCAAAGAGCTGGGGTTGTCTCATAGAAACCTGGCCAGGCTCAGTGAAGGGCTGAGGGATGGACCGAGGAGCAGGAAGGAAGGGGATGCCCAAGGAAGGACGTTTTGGCAGCCAGCATCTCTCAGCATCGAAGGGCACCAGCGGACACCTCCTCTACTCATGGTTTAATTTCACATTGCTCCTGATCCTCTTACTCCTGTGGACTTTGCAGGGGTGGATTTGGGGCTCTTTGGAGCTATAGCATCATACCAGGGAGGATCGTGGGCTTTAGGCTCTGCTGCGGGACTTAACAGAGGGGTTTGTCACCCCGGAGGATGTAGATGTCCCCCCGGATCACTGTGCAGTGGGCTGGGAGGATGCTGCCAGTGGCGGCTGGCTCGGGGGTGTGCGGGGGCCAGGCACAGAACCATAAATACCCAGTCCATGCACATGTCGTACAGTGAAAGGGAATTGCCAATTATCTTCAGCAGCACTTTATTAGGGAGGAACAGTTTGTTCTTGCGCTCTTCTGACTGTCTGCCTTTTTTTAGATGAGAAACCACATGAAATCTACTGTAAAATACCTAAGGTTCCCTTTTGGGATAATCATTCATAGTCTGTGTTCATAAATTCACATTTTGCTAAAAAAGAGAGTAAAGAGAAGCAGAGATTTGGGTAATTTATAACACTGGGCTGTTCCTCCCAGGCTGTCCTGGTGCTGGTGGATGCTGCATGGATTCATGGATTGCAGACCTTCCCTGCCGTTGTTCCGGCTGCATGAGGCTCTTCAAAGCTGAGGAACAACTAAGAAAACACATAAACCCACTTCCGAGAGCTGGAGGGAAGCACCGTATCCCGGGAATGGAACTGCATTTATACCTGTTTGGATATATTGGCCGATTAAAGATTGCCAACAGAACCAGCAGATTTGCATCAGGATGTCGTTTCTATCGTGAGAAACTGGAGTTTCCCCGCTATGCTCTGCCTGGAAGCCAGCCTCCGTTCATTTACAGTCAGACTTTGTCACTGTGTGTGTGTCCTGCGTTCAGCAGTAGCAGTCGGTTTTCCCCTTCTCAGTAGCTGGTGCAGCGCTGTGTTCTGCCTTCCAGCCTGGGAACAGAGCTGATAACACCGATGGTTTTAGTTGGTGCTGAGTAATGTTCACTCTGACCGAGGACTTTGTGAGGCTCATGCTCTGCCGGGGACAAGGGGAGGCCGGGAGGAAGCCGAGACAGGACCCCTGACCCAAGCTAGCCAAAGAGGTATCCATACCACAGCACGGCATGCCCAGGGAGGGAACTGGGAGTTACCCAGAAGGGCACGGGCTCTCTTCAGGGGGGTCGAACTCGTTCGGCGGTGGTATCGTATTCTCTTCCCTTGTTATTTGCTCTTATCAATATTATCATTGGCGGTAGCAGCAGTGATTTGTGTTATACCTTAGTTACTGGGTTGTTCTTATCTCAGCCCGTGGTAGTTATATTCTCTCAATTCTTCTCCCCATCCCTCCAGGAGCCGGGGGGTGAAGGGGAGGAAAGAAAGAAGGAGAAAAGGGGGGGGAGTGAGTGAACGAGCTGCGTGGCTCAGTTTAAACCACGACAGTGTGTGGCTTAAAGCCTTCATCGCCTGAGGACAGGAAACGTGTTTGTGTCTCCTAAGAAGACTTTGCTGCGTGCTGGTGCTCAGTCGCAGCCGGGACCCACAGAAAGGTTGTTTGCTCACGGGCTCTCAAGAGATATTTCACTTGGCACCACAACAAATGCAACGAGAACGGCTGTAGTTTGAGTCCTACACACGAAGAGAAGGGCCACTGCAAGGGGCTGCCGTCCTCCAGGATCTCTGTGTCCCCAGACCAGTCCCTGGCATCAGTGAGGGTTATGTGTCGCAGTGATTGAAGGTCTCTGTTCCTGGGTTAAGAAGATGCGCTCTCAGGGCAAAACCGGCCTCATCTCCCGGCTCTGCGAGGGCTCTGTCTTCCCAAGGCAAACAGCAGGACAGCTTGCTATGTTTGCTCTCTCGCCTGCTCACAAAATTGAATTATTATCCCTGCAACGATATTCTTAAGGTTAAGAACAAATATATGGAAGAACATGGTAGAAAATTGGTCCACTTTGGAGCCAACAGAAGAGCATAATATTTAAAGCTGTCTTAACGGTTTCTTTGGCTTAACAGAAGCATTTTTCATTTCATTAGCGCCAAGTGCACTCGTCAAGCTGTTATTTTAAGATAAGTTTCTGTGCGAAATCCAAGGATTCTCCACTTAAGGCCACACGATGAAGGCTGTGAATGCTCCAAAGGGCTGGAGGATGCTCTGCTCCCAGCGTACCCCAAGAGGCAAAGCAGGCAGCAGCAAAGCCGTGGATCCCCCCTCCTAATAACGCTGTAATAAACCTGAATTAGGATTTATTGAGCCAAGCAGACGTTTCTTCGATACCTCAAGTCAATGACCCCAGTGTTGGTTTTGAGCTGTTGTTCGATTTGTACTCATTGCAATTTGAAACCCTGCACCATGATCAATCACCGGGCCGGAACGTCGCAGGGCGGCCCAGGCGGGGAGATGGAGATTAATTAGTGAAGGTGTTCGGCTGCAGGGTTCAGCATCTCGAGGGACCAGAGCTGCTGCATCCTGAATCCTGCCTGTGTGACCCTGGCCTGCTGGAGGAGAGCTCTGTCTCTGGGTTGACTGGGGTGCAAACGGGGTAGCAGCACCTTCACATCCGATAGTGGCTTTAGGCAACGGCTGCACCCCGTGAGCTGACACCAGGGAGCCCCATCACTGTGGGCTCTTTATCTCCTTCTTCACTGAGTTACCTATGGGACCCGCTCTGACCCCGTTTTAGCTGTGGCTCACAGGTGCCCCATGCTCTGGCTGGTGTAACCAGGATGCGTTGTGTTAGTGCTAATTGCAGCTTGCCTTGTGTCAGAAATAAACCCCAAGAGACCCGAGGCATCACTCGTGTGACTTGGCACAGCGCTGGTCCTGGCAGAGCTTGCAGGGAGCTGTTTGTGCAGAGCAGGTAACTCAAACGATGTGCTGGGAGATGGGGGTTCTTTAAAGGCAGTTATTCCAATGTATTTGTCATTCAGGTTTGCACTTGAAGGTTTGGAGTTGCTCTGGATTCCTCCTGTCTGTGAACAAATTCCCCTGATGGTGCCTCAGCTCCGTGTTTCCCGCTGAGATTTCCCTTGCAGATGCTGTTCCCTGTTGAGTCAGTGCTTTGAAAAGCAGCTCAGGCAGGCACATACCTTCCTCCCTTCCAGCCCAGAGCCGGGCATTTTGGATGGCTGGAGTGAGAGGGGTGAAATGTAGGCTCCTCAGTGGGTATAAGGTGTAGGGTTTGGGGGTTCAAAGAAGCCTTTGTTGGTGCTGCTTCGCTATAGACAAGTATGAGTTGTCTTTTCAGTCCTTGATGAGTGTCTAGGTGGTATTAAATGAAGCTGGTGGTGGCCAGTGGTGCGGCAGCTGGGCTGTGGGGACCACGGTTCCGTGCTGTGGTGCCTGGCAAGGTGCTGTTCCCAAGATGCCTCTCACGAGGTGCGTGGTCACTGGAGTCACCACGGAGGTGCCGGGAGCCGGGATGTCAAGAGGTATCAATGAACATCAGCTCCCACTCCGCTGTTATTAAGCACACACATCGTGTGCCAGCACAGCCGAGTGGGATCAGCGAGGGCTGGAGTGCTGCGGAACAACCAGCTGCTTCCTGCCACCTTCTTCAGCCACTGTTCTTGTGGAAACAGGCCATGGATCTGCCCAGCAGAAGCCCCAGCTGATGGAAAGTGTTCATTTACAGGGGCTGGCAGGCACTGGGATGGAGCATGGTACCTCCTGGTGAGGTTTGCTCTGCAGGCAGCATTCCCTGATGGACACGGCTGCATCCCGTTTGCTTGATCCACTGCACCTCTGTTCTGGGATGCCAGAAACTGCACAAGAGCCTGATCTTTTTTCCTCTCAGCCCACTACAGATCTTGCGAGTCTGATAAAACATGAATTGCAGTCTAAGTTAATGCACAGGCAAGATCAGAGCCCAGAGGTGGTGTCAGTCTGAAGGACTTTATTGAAGGTTTAATACTCTCTTCACCTCTAGCTAATCTCTCAGTCACTGTGACGAGGAAGAGGAGAAAAGCGGGCTGAGGAGGCGATCAGCATCGTGCCTGGAGCAGCGCTAAGGCCAGGGCTCCCCGCATCTTCTGCCCCATTTCAGCATACAGGGGAGAGTTGCACAACCAGAGACTGGTTTAGGTTGAAGGGACCTTAAAGCTCCTCCAGCTCCAACCCCTGCCACGGGCAGGGACCCCTTCCACTGGAGCAGCTTGCTCCAAGCCCCATCCAACCTGACCTTGACCGTGTTGACCCACGGTTGGGTTGTGTTATCCATTTATCACTGCAGATATCATTAGGTAACTAGTCCAACCAGGATGCACTGATTTGCTGGCAGCATCCACACCTCCCGCAGCTCCTGCAAGGACATATACAATGGAAATGAAACTGTGCAAAACCTGATTTGCTTAAAATAAACTGTGGAGGTTGAATTGTTTTGTGTTGGAAGAACAAACAAACAAAGGAGAGAAACGGAGTTTGAGTAACGAGCGCGGGTTTCGCGTGACACTTTTTAATATGGAATTATGGATGGCATCATCGCCGGGGAACATCCTGTTTGTATTGTAAAACAAGTCTCCTTGTTTCAACAATTGCAGCGCATGCCGCACATCCGGCTCTCAATGTGGGATTATTAATGAGGGCTCAGGCGTGCCTTTATTCTGCAGAATTCCTAATAACTCTTTAATAAATATGGAAATCTGCGTCCATCCATCGCAGCGGCGTGTGCCGGTAGCGCCAAGTGCTCTTCCCAGCGGAGTCTTGCGGAGGTGCCAGGAGTTCCCTTTGCACAGGCACAGCCAGAGGGGCCGTTCTGGCTGGATCCAGGTTCTGCATCTTCTCCCCAGCTCTTCCCTCCTCACCTCCAGGTTTTCCTTGGCAAGGGAAGCGTGGTTTCCTTCCACTCCAGAAGCGGAGCTGCCCATCCGTGGCTCCGGCACCGCCAGGTCCGGTCAATAGGTGACACAATTATGGTTTCATTGAATTGCTTTTTCGTGGCCGCAGCTCCAGGCAGTAAGCGGCTGACAATAGAAATAATTTGTCAGAGGGCTGTTGATGAAACCCTGCTTATTGTGAGCTGTAAATTCAGCACAGGCGCTTCCACCTTTATTTCCCACCCAGGGAA
This sequence comes from Lathamus discolor, assembly GCF_037157495.1. NCBI lineage: Eukaryota > Metazoa > Chordata > Aves > Psittaciformes > Psittacidae > Lathamus > Lathamus discolor. The sequence goes on along the minus strand of NC_088899.1, from coordinate 6,923,945 downwards.
CAATATCCCTGTGAGCCAAACCAGGAGGGGAGGGAAGGATACACAGCCATTGTTCTGCTCCACCACGAGCCTGTAAAATATTAAGGAATGGGTTTTATTCAGTGAGATAAAAGCTCTGTGGTTGCCAAAAATGAAGCACCGAATTGCTCCAGCTTAAGGAGGTGATTGTAGGGTCAGGGATGGGGCGCAGTGATTTTGGATGCAGCAGTTCGGGTGCAGTGATTTGGAATGCAGCAGTTTGGTGCTGTGATTTGCCATGCAGTGATCTGGGATACAGCGGTTTGGGATGCGGTGATTTGGGATGCAGTGGTTTGGGTTCGGTGATTTGGGATGCAGTGGTTTGGGTTCGGTGATTTGGGATGCTATGGTTCTTGGGATGTTTCCTTTCTCTGCTGTGCAGCCATGGTGGCCACTGATGCCCATGGGATCTAGGAGCTGGCTCAGCGTCTCTAACGCCCTCCCTGCACCCATGGCTGGGCTGAGCCTTTGGCCCCAAGCTTTGCAGTTCTTCCAAATGACTGATCAATTGTTCTTTATTAGGTTTATTTCTTTCATTAGTGGTTTCTTCAATGCTTTCAATGTTTCATTAGTCTCCTCTCAAGTTACAGTGGATTTCGAGCACTGTGTGGAAGAGGATAATTCATTTTATTAGGTCATTTATTTTCTGGGTACATTTTTAAAGGTCAATTAATCCATCTAAATGGAGGAGGAAGTAGAGAAAACCATACAGTGCCTCCTTCCACCGCTGCCAGCAGGAGCCTGCTGTTAGCGCAGTCACCCAGGGAGGGCGGGAGGCACCAGCACGGTGAGTACCACGTATTGATGTAGTGTTTGAACTGGGAATTAGGTTTTCATAAGGCGCTTTCAAGGGAATAGTAACTGGTTCTTTTCTAGGGATGGAAGAGCTCCATTCATTTTCAACCCGCGAGCTGGCCGCTGTGCCCATCCTGGTGCCATTTGCATCCCTTGGGAGCAGTTCGGTTTGCACTGATGCAAATGCAATTGGGCCAGGGACGTCCATGGGTTTATTTTGGAAGGGGTTATATTCTGCTGAGACTTTATTGGCTTCACCCATCAGTAACACGGCCGCTGATGAGGCAAAATATTGTCATGCAGGGACTCAAAGCCATCATTTCATAAACTCTTTCACCAAGGCAAGCGAGTTTCTCTGTTCTAGGACCGTGGTCATCATGGAAACGAGCTGCTCGCCCGGCTCGTGTGCATCATCCCCTTGATTTCCAAATGAGTAGAGCACGGGCAGGGCAGGAGCGATGCCAAGGAGCATGGAGGGAACCAAACCATCCCCATCAGAGCAATGAGATGCTGCATCAGGCACTGTCACCCCTGCAGCTCCCCAGCACCAAGCAGGGGACCCCGTGGCTCAGCATGAGGGCTTTGGTAACGTGGCTCTGCAGACACTGCGTTGTTATTCCTTAGAGGGAAATGGAGACCTGTCAGCCCAGCCCAGGGAGCTAAAGCCGGAAAATCCATCTCTGCCGCTGCCTTTCCAGTTTGTGTTTACATTTTGATTGAAGCCTACAGTGTAAACCACCAATTATTTTAACTGGGAGATCCATCGAGCGGTCAGATAAAGCTTCCCTTATGAAAGGGATAGGAAAGCACGAACAGCTTGGTGCCTCTGCTGAAGCATAAACCGTGCCTTTTGCTCCAGCTGGGAGATACCTGGAGATCTTTGGAAAACCAAACCCTCCACATGCAGGAGCTGGTGAGGAGCCTGGGGCAGCGGCGATGCTGCAGATAGTGGGAAGATGCCACTTGGCCAAAGAAGCCCAGAAAAGAGAAGCTCACACAGGGACTTCTGTCTTTGCTGTTTCAAAGCTGGCCAGGCTGCGTAAGGCACGGAGGTTTCCCCGTGCAGATTTGTTTCTGCTTGTTCCATCCTTGCTCGATCTCACCAAATGCATTGAAAAGCTTTGCTGAGGGCTCTTTACGGAATCCAGAGCAACCCAACAGACCAGGGTTTGATGCCTGCGCAGCTGAGGGGGGTGTTTCTGTAGCTGCAAGAAAAATGCGTTCCTTTTCCTTCTTTGTGCAGGAGTGATTTAACAACTCCTGTGACTCAAGACCGGTCCCAAACCACTCCACTGAATAATGCAGAGCAAGAGCTAGAAATTGATGCTAAACTATTTCCTTTGGGCTCCTGAGAGGCCGCTCGCCTGGTCACAGCCTGGTGGTGTCACCGTCGATCAAGGGCCGCAAACACTGGGGCAGTGCCCACCACCGCTCATGGCTGATGACTTTTTCTTCGTCTCCTTTCCCATCCGCACTCGTGGGTTCACTGAGGGGGCAGGAGACGAGGGAGCAGGAGGGCCGGGTGGTGTTTACCAGTGGTAGCTGTTAAATCTGAAGGGTGGGGGGAATGAAACCGGAGATTATGGAGCTAATCAGTCACTGCAAGAACGAACTTCAGATTCCAGCAGTCAGCAAGAAAGTTTTCATCAGCAGCAATGCCAACTGTTCAGGTGGAGAGCGTAAAGTGCTGCAGAAGTGAATGATAAAAGAATTGCTTGAATACATTCAGAGCCCATTGTTCGCGAAAAGAAAGCAGTAAAGAAAAGAAAATAGGGCTCCTCAAAGCAATGAGTGGAGCAGATGAGGGAGAACAAAGGCGCAACAGCTCCTGTATCCAGATAATTTGCTCCTATCTCATTGAGGAGAATGAGAAGCAGGCGAGGCAGCACCGGGGTGTTTTGAGGCTGTGGGAAGGGAAGGGTGCTGTTATTAAAGCTTAGATAAATAACCCAGCAGGCAGGAGCTGGGGCTGATAGAGCAGATCCGGCTCCAGTGGTGGAGTTTGGTGTGTGGGCGCTTCCGGAGGGTTTCAGCATCTTCGGTGCCTGGATAACTGCAGCATTCCCAGCACCACCAGCAGCCCTGGCCAGGGATCACTCGCCCTCCGCATGGCTCGGGGATGCTACAGAGCTGGCCCATAGCCTCCCCTGGCACACTGGGTACTGTTCTGGGCTGTGCTGATTTCCGATTACGACTCAGTTTATCCCCATTAAGTGCCATTTATTCTTCACTGTAGCTCTCCAGTCCGATACTCTTAATTAGTTTGTAAAGTATTAGTAGTCAATTTTAATTATTTCCAGTAGGTTTCAGGGAAATCTCAATTAGGTGCCTTGTGGTTTAGCTCCAAGCTCCAGCTCTTCCTTCACCTCCCTGAGCATCAGTTCCTTCCCCACACCTCCCTTTGTCCAGTGGCAGAGCCCATCCTGTGCCATGGGGATCCAGCAGCTGGAGGCACAGGGATCTAGTGGGAAGCCTGGGAAGTGTAGAATCATAGAATAGTTCGGGTTGGAAAGGACCTCAAGATCATCCAGTTCCAACCCCCCTGCCATGGGCAGGGACACCTCACACTAAACCATCCCACACAAGGCTTCATCCAACCTGGCCTTGAACACTGCCAGGGATGGAGCACTCACAACCTCCCTGGGCAACCCATTCCAGTGCCTCAGCACCCTAACAGGAAAGAATTTCCTCCTTAGATCCAATCTAAACTTCCCGTTTCAGTTTGAACCCATTACCCCTTGTCCTGTCACTGCAGTCCCTGATGAAGAGTCCCTCCCCAGCATCCCTGTAGGCTCCCTTCAGGTACTGGAAGGCTGCTATGGCAGAGGGTTGGAGGGGCCACGCAAAGCAAACCTGACTGGACCAGGACAGCCGTACCCTGGGGCAGGGTCTGAGGGGAGCATCCTACAGCTCCCATCAGCTACCTGGGGAGCCTCCGACGCTGATGTTACCACAGCCACATGGTGCCTGTGTTTTGGTAATTGCTTCATTTTGCATGGAATTTAATTACAGGAATCCCCATGGGGAAATCACTGCACGGTTCAATTTCACGTGGCTTGGTCGCATCGCAGCAAAGGCATTGCTGGGGAACGAGCGTTCTCCTCCTTTGGGCAGCCCCAAGCAGCCACATCCTGCTGCTGAGAGGTGACAAGTGTTGGTCCAGGGCGCAGAGCAGGCAGCATGCTGCAGGGATTGCAACCAGATGCTCTTTGAGGGCCCTTCCAACCCAAACCATACATGACCCTGGCAGCCAGAGAGGGCCTCTCCTGGGTCCTAAACCCCTTCATATCCACTTCTTCTTATTCATTCCATGCAGTGCTGAGGCTGAACTGATGAGCCCCGGCTGCTTCTCGGCATGAGTGGCACCAGCTAAAATGAATTCCATGCTTTAATCCTGCTTTTAAACCCCAGCTTGCCGAAACAAGGAGCAGCACATTAGGAACCTCACCGCCTCGGATGCTGATGAGCAGCTGCTTGGCACTCGCGCCTCTTCCCGTACGGATAAATGCTCTTGGAGGGCTGGGAAAGCTGAGCAGCAGAATCCCCCCTTTAGGGTAACAAAATCGCAACACCAAAACAAAGATAAAGCAATTCTCCGCTCCGAGTGAAGATGAATCCTCCTTTCTGCTCATTATAAAGTACCTATTATCTCCCTTTATCTCCTAGCCAACAGTGTTATTTCAATTTAACAGTGTATGAGAAATGCAAGGAAATATAATAAAAGAGCCGTGGCTGCACTATTTAATGTCAGAATGACAGATGCTTCAATTAGGCAGACAGGGCTATTTCTCCCCAAAATAGATAAAGATGAAATTTTGATAAGATTGCTCTGTTTGTGTTTATGATACAGCACAGTTACAAGCTTTCATTACAATATAAATTAAAGCAAAAGCTCCCGTTTCAGCGGAAACCCAAACGGATTCACCAGGACCTTTGCAAAAGCCCTATACCAGGAATCTCTGATGGTCCCACCTTTATAGCACCGCTAAGTTCCAGGGTATATTTGTACAGTAGCTGGGTCCAGGAATAGTCATCAGCGAAGTTATATCTGTGTTTACCGTGGAACTGCATATGTATAGTTTGAATTATGCATGAATTAAGTCAACACAGCAGCACAAGAAATACATTGGCTTGAGGTATGGAGAGGGGGATTAGCCATGCCATGGGACCCAATGGACCGGTACCACCAGTGCCAGACCCGAACTGGGCACAGGGCTTCATTGCACCTCCACAGCGGTGCTTTGCTGTTGAGTTGATTTATGGCTTGAGCCTGGTGTTCACTGCTTCCATCTCATATGTTTTAGTCATTTAGCATGTGTCTGATTTGTCACATGGTGCTGGGGATGTTTTGGTAACTAAGTGCTATAGACATTATTTATTATTATATTTCAGCCAAAACAAGCATTACTCTCATTTACTTATTAATCACTTTTCAGATTCAAAGGAAACATCTGTGCAGATTTGCAATTAAGTGGGTTTATGGCTCGAGCGAGATCTCCCTAGAATTGCTATAAATAGATGCAGTGTTTATTCCTCATTGTCTTAATATTTCTGCACAATAATAACCACGATGACAGTCCTGCCGGCCTGCTGTAACCCCTTCACAGCCCCGTGCCCCGGCTGCATCCCGCTGGGAGCAGGGAAGCTGCTCACATGAGCTTGGATGGTGAAACCAGCCCCATCCCTGCGGCCGTGTCTGCTTATCCCAGTGATCCCGGGAGCAGCTTGGTGCTGTGAATGCCTTCAGGCTCTGGGACAGGTCTGGGCTGCTCCGCAAACCCTGGACTTCAGACTTCTGGCACCGCAGCAATGGTGCATCAGGCACGTCCATGGGAAACGGTTCATACTCCTACCTGCCTTCTGATTAAGCCCCAGCGTGTCTCTAATCCAGCAGAGCTTGATTCCCTGCTGAAGCACGAGGCTTCGCCAGCCACTCTTGCCCCTTTTCCTGAGCTCCCAGAACCCCTTGTAACCATCACTGTGAGCTTCCCAAAGAGCCACGTGCCATTCACCCCTGGGTATGAGCTGCGCATTTACAATCTGACAGCGTCCTCGGGCTCAAGCATTATAAATGAGGTGTTACAACTCAGCAGTTTCATCCAGTTCTCAAACGGAATAGACTTGTTAATGATAAATACGTTAATGCCATTAGCATTTCGGAGAAGGTGAGGATGATGGAGCGCGGGAGAGACCTTGGCACATCAAGATGGCTTAATTGCGAGGCAGTGACTTTTGATGGATGGCAACACGCTGCCAGCACTTTAACAGCGAGTCAACACCTTCACCCACAGGATGTCAAACACGGCCGAGGGTTTGGTACCTGCCCCTGATCCAGCATGTGGGGGGCATCTCATCCCTTCCCGTCTCACCTCAGCCTCCCAAGCAGGCGGCTGCTGCCATGCCACACCACCAGCAACGAGCAGCCCTGGCTGCATCTTCAGAGCTATCACGTCTGGAGCTAAACTGCTTCTAAGGACATTGGGAAACCGGCTCCGGAGTTCAATGATTTCTTCCATTTCACTTTCAGGGCTATCCATCATCATCTTTTAGTGGGAATTTCCATATTCCAGCCATGCTCTGCTCTGCCAGTCATCCCTCCGTGCCGGGCTCTAACCTGGTTTGCTACCCACAGATGCAAGTAACACGTTTAACCTTTTTTATGAGGCATATTTATTGCTTTCAGGTCTACCCTTTCCAAATCTCCTCCAAACAGGCATTTGTCTTTTAGAGGTTTCTCGCATTTCCAGTACAAAGCCTGGGAATCAATACAGCTCACATCGCTTCAGCTTTCCCTGCTGCCAGATTCAGATTGGATTTAAGCTGGGCTCTGGCCCCTGTTTATGCTTTAAGCATCCCAAGACAGCACAGGGCTTTATTGACTGCAGCGGGGGGGAAGTGTGATTTATCCTCACGGATCATCAGCGTAATTTGCCCAAAGGAACCACTCCAAGGGATGGCTCTAAGTGGGACAATAAACGTATTTTATACCCTTCTCCTGCAGTAGAAGAGGTGAAATATGGAGGCGATGGCTCTATTATATCAGCTCCTGGTTATTCTCTCCGATATTTATTTCTGAAGTCCTGTGCAAAGCCCACTTTGTGCGGAGAGGAGATAACCTGCTACTGAACTAATTGCAAATCACCTTTATCAGCGGAGAAGCCATGCGAGGGAGACATCCCTAAGACAAGGATGGGGTTGGGTTAGTGGCTGCAGCGTGCAACCGCAGCGTGCACCTTGTGTGCGACCGCGGCGTTCAGTGGCAGCATGAGCAAAGCATCCGTACCTGTCCAAAGCTGCAAAAGAAGCCACTCAGGTCCTGCTCCTGTTGGGACGCACGTTACTGCTGCTCCATGGAGGTGGCTGTCAGCCCTTCCAGTGGCCGCTGTGCCAAGCGCGGGGCCTGATCAGATGGGACTTGTCATTGTCTGCCCGCACAGAGCTCCTGCCCGAAGTTCTGTTTCCTCCCAGGAGAGGGCAATACCACACACACACCGGGGCCGTCCTCCTGGGAAGGGTCCTGGCTCCTGCATCCCGGAGATGCCCCTGGCAATGGAGCAGAACGGGATGGAGCCGAGGCCACAGCGTGCGCCGCAGTTGGAAATACAAACCTCTGCTTGTCTCTGCTGAAGATGTGAAGCTCCCAGCGTGGATTTGCTCTGTCAAATGAGGAGAAATTAAAGCAGCTCGTTCTGAGGATGTCACCCGTGTCCCAGGTAGCGGCAGCCGCCGGCATTCCCCAGCTCACAGCCGTGGCTGTGCCACTGGGACATGAGGCGAGTTACTTGTGCGGAGCCGGAGGATTCCACCGCGGATAAGCTGCCAGAGTGGCGATTTTAATGAGTGAAGTCCTCTGACATAATTAACCCTGAAGAGATGGGCCCTGCACAGCTGAAGCACCCTGGGCTCCTCAGTGCTGCTAAGAACAGGAGCTGGAGCCCTCCGGGCCCCTGATCCAGCTGGGAATAACGCACCGCACAATGCTGTCTGAAGGGCAGGGCAGGCTCTCCTGCACGCACAAATGGGACCAGGAATTGCATTATCCATACGAGAACACAGGCAGAGCCTGGGCAGGCTGCCCAAAGAAGCTGTGGCTGCGCCATCCCTGGCAGTGCTCAAGGCCAGGTTGGACACAGGGGCTTGGAGCAAGTGGCTCCAGTGGAAGGGGTCCCTGCCCGTGGCAGGGGTTGGAGCTGGAGGAGCTTTAAGGTCCCTTCAACCTAAACTTCTCTGGGATTCTACGGTAAAACCTTTTCCAGCACCTGGTGCCCTTCTCCTAATTTTGGGGCTGGGAAGGGAAAGTAGCTGCCCCCTCCTTTGCCATCTTTCTCTCTGATCTCTTCCAAAGCAGCCCAGGCAGCCCCAAACCCATTCCCTGGATGTGTCAGTGTCCCCGCTCCCCCCAAGAATGCTGGCACTCAGGAAGCCTCGAGCCAGCTGACTCTGCAACAGCCCTTCCAGAGCTGGTTTAATACAGAAGGATTTGGGATTGATGAGCAGGAGCCCTGCAACATGCAGTGATTTGGGATGAGGCGCCTCTGGACGCAGGCTGGGCAGTTCATTGGAGTTCATTGGAGCTGCCGGCTGTCAGCCCCACGCTATTCCCCAGCTAGCAGAGCTCCTTAAAGATCTATATTAAAGCCATCATCTTGTCTTCTCTCCCTTGCTCCGGTGACAGTTTCCCCCCGACACTGCCCATTATTGGAACCTATATTCGTGTCACGTCAGGAGGACGGATCGGCTCTCGGGAGAGTGCTCCTTTACTGGGAAGTGGCATCTCTGTCGTGTAGTCCGGAGAGAAATCAATGAGCAAACTAGGCAGGGATCAGCAGGCGAGGTGATAACTCTCCACTTACACCGGCGTGCCTCACCTTGCCTTGTTTAAGGGGAGCAATGGCAGCGTGCAGGAGACTGAAGGCAGGGAAGGAGGAACCAGCACCTTGGAAGGAGGAACCTTCCTTGCTGTAGCGGATCTGCTCTTTCCCATCCCACCTTCTCCCTGCCTGCACTTCGCAGCGATATATCAGTCAGGAGGTCAGGTGTGCTCGGGGTGAATTTTTTCATGCTCAGCAAGTCTGTCTTGCAGCGCGCAGCAAGAGGGGAAATAAGAAGAAAAATGATCAGATTTTCTCCTCCATTGGAAGAGTTGAATATTAGCTACTGATATATAAGATAAAGTGGGGATAAAGGGTCACGTTTCCATTAGATCTTCTTAATTGGGCTATTTCCTGCGAGCACAAAATCAGTATTTTCATCTACACCTACCCAATAAGGCATTCGGGTCTCCTTTAATAATGCAGATCTGGCCTTTGTGTGTGCAGAGCACTGGGGTACAGGCAGGGAGATGCCATGAGGAGATGCCATGGAGATGCTCAGGAAGGGATGCAGCTGAACAACACCATGAGCAAACCAGAGCACCGCGATGTGAGAGGAGCTGCGGTGCTGTGCTGCAGGGATAGGGATGTTCCACGGGGATGGGGCTGTGTGAGTGATCGGAGACTTTGGTGTCAGAGAGAAAAAGCCAATCGTGGGGTCACTCTCTGCCAGTTCCTGAGGAATTGCCACCTTGGAGCCACCGCAGTGACAAAATAGAGCCGATAGGAAAAATGAAGCTCAGCCCGAGCAGGAGAAAAGGCCGCTCAGCTCACTGGGAACATCATCTGCTCTAATTGGAAGCTTTGTTTAATTGGGCTTTGAAATTGAACTCCTTTTCCTTCCTGGAGAGCTGTTATTACCTTAATTCTCTGCTTTGAATAAGACCATTTATATGGTCAGATACAGCTGGTTTGCAGCACGGTGAACTCACTGAGGGCAGCAGCACTTGTGCCCTCCTGCGCCAGCTGCTGTGGGCAAGCCACGCTCACTGAGTCCCACACTGCCTCCTCTTATTGGCACATTTCCCCCTTCTCCTTTAGCCTTTGCTTAGTTATTGCATCCTTAATGAAAAGAAAGATGTGGTTTAACTTCCCTGCTCCTTCTGAGGCAGACACAGGCGCTACCCATGCTCCCCAAAGGGAGCAGTTCTAGGATGGGAATCCTGTGGCTGGTTCGGGATCTGCTTGGCAAAGCGGGTTTTCCCATTGCCCTCCCGGCTCCTTTCCCCGGTTTTAGGCGGCTCGCTGCGCGTAGCTTATTTGCAGAACAGCAATAGAGGGAAGACAACAGCGTAATGAAACCATTGCAGCCCAATTTCCAAGTGTGGCCAACAAGATCAATCCGGCACTTTGGAAAAATCAAGAACTTTATCTCCAATCAGCCAGCTTTTATCTGCTTCGGCATAAACACGCCTGAGGAAGCTGGTGGTGGCAACAGCTGCATCAGAAATAAGCCTGAAGCCAGGCCCTTCTGCTGGAAGTAAATAATTGATCTCGCAGAAATTCTGCTTAGGCAGAGCCATTTCTATTACCTGCCGCCAGAGGTTAATGGCTCTAAAATATTTAAGGAGAAGCCGTTTGCCTGGGCCCAGCGTAGTTCGTCTTTCAGTCACCCAGCGGAGGGAGAGTGGAAGGCAAGTGGCAGGGAGCAGTGATTTACTGGGGTGACTCGCTGCCAGGAGGGCAGCGACGGGCACGCGGTTGAGGGTGAAGGCTCTTCTGGCCACTGGTTGCAGCAGCCCCCAGTGCCATCGCTGGATCCTGGAGCACGGCACGAGGTTTTCCTGAGGGTTTATCTCTAAGGCAGCGGAGGGGGGTAACACATAAAGGGAGTTACTGTGAGACGCTGCTGTGCAGCACCGCAGGGGCACTGGAATCCTGGACATTAAGTTTAGTCCTGCAATATTTCTCTATTGATGGAGGAAGCAGCCTCCCGAAACCACCCAGCAGGGCTGAGCCCGGATGCTGTTAACATCACTGGACACCAGCATCCCTTTGGGAAGAGGGGGGAGTCATCCTCTTGATTTTGACAACAAGCAAGTTTATTGTGGGCAGTATCAAAGAAGGTGTCGGTGAAACAGCGCTCTCCGTGGGTACCACACACATAACTGGCTTCCCACTGCATTCCCCAGAGCTGAGGTGCATCCCGGACGATGCACAAGGGAGGGAGCACCCCAAGCCCAGCCACCCGTGGGCCGGGGAGCACCCAATGCGCACCCGTGGCTGCCCGCAGCGCGCTATCAAAGCCGCGGTGTTCATCCCCGCAGCAGGTTGCTCAGCCTTCGGCTTTGGTTTCGCAAGAGCTTTGATCAAGCTACCTCAGCTGTGGGAAGCGCGCGGTTCCCTTTGTTTCGGTTAACTTCCCTTTCTTCCCTTTCATCCTCATGAATTATTTATTCCTGTTTGTTCTATTCGCTTTCATATTTTTGTTTGCTTCCCCATTAAAATTCTGCTTCAGTGGCTTCGGGAGCAACTTTGAAGCTCTCCCTCCTTGTCCTTAACCTTTCCGGAGGAACAAATTCCTCCTCACTGGGGAGGGAAACACTTAAATCCATTGCTCCCAGCTGCCCTTTGCTGGGTGCTCACCCTGCATCAGCCCCACTTCCCCTGCTCCTTCAGGGGTTAAGAGCACCTTTGGGTGCACAAGCGCAGGACATGGCTCTGCCGAGGAGCTGACCATGAAGAGGAAACTGTGTCTGGCCTTACACCACGTTCCGCTTTGGAAATGCTGGGTCAGTCAAAGCCCGCTCTCAGGAGGGATTGCTCCTCTGATGTTAAAGAGATTCCAAAGTCTCAAAGCAGAGCATGGATTCCATGGACAAAACCACCCTCATGCGCTGCTCGGCCCTGTCATGACCACAGCACTCCGGCTGGTTTTTCCATCCCTTTTCCGTACAGCAGCTTCTTTGGCTGCTCTCTTTTTACAGAGCTCTATTTTTTTACCGTTTATCAATACTTTTCCCCCACTGAGAGATAGATTTTGGTCTATATGCCCTTAAATGAGCCCTCCCAAACCAAACGAGGTGCATCTGCCCTTCCCCATCGTGTCTCTCATACCCACATGGCTCTTCACAGGTTTAGTAACTCCACCTGCATTCATGTTAGCATCTGGGTGGGTTTTAGGGTTCCTCCTCCTCTCCCAAAGGGAGATCCTGCAGAGTCATGCAGCACCCAGAAACACTAGAAGCAAACACGGGCTGTTTCTACTTAACACAAACTTGAATCCACCACCAGCTCTGCCAGACTGAGCCCATTGGGGCTGATCTGCAGTGATTTCTCCATGTCTTTTTTGAGCTATAAACAGGTTTTTCCACTTTGGTAATCAGGCCTCAGGCTTTAAAACCCCCCTTTGGGCAGCTCTGCAGCATTTTGTCTGAGGCATGGGGCTGGCTAGGCTCTGTCACCATGCTCGGGGAGCGGAAGAGAAGATGCACTGCTTATTGCTTGGATAAACAAGCCTTCAACAGCCCTTTTACAAGGCTCAGAAAGGTAATTACTCGGAGGGGAAGTGAAATGCCTTTACATTAGCAGGTATCATTTGTTCTAGGGTAGCAAATTGCTCTGTGGTTGCTATTATTGCTTTGACAGCAGTGCCCAGGGCCCTTCTGAGGAGGGATGTGCCGCTCCCTGCCTTGATGAGCGTGGTGCCTCTTGTCTTCTCTACTTACCATCACTGTCTGTAAGTGTATCATGGAGAACTGGGTGCACTCTCCAGTTTGTGGTGGCTCAGTGCAATAAAGGGGCAATTAACTGTTATTATCAAGCATGTCAGTGATGTGACTTGCCTCAGAGGATCTGGGAGTGCTCTTTAAGCTACTGTCCCTAATCCTGCAGCCCATAGTTAAGGAAAGGGCTGTGCAAGCTGACTGGCAGTGAGTCTTGCCCCTTGCATGCCATGAAATCAAGCTTGCAGGGCTGCCCCTCTGGAGATCTTGCTCTGATCGCAGCTCCTGTCTGGGTTTTCTGGGTCAGGATTATTAATATGGATCATTAATTGGCCTGGCTTTAGGAGGGGCGGGGACATGGGGTTCAGTGCGCATCTCAGCAGCCTGCCATGGCTTTAGTTCTGCTTCTTTATGGGTCCCCTGGAAGATGCTGCTGCTGCATCTTGTCCTTTTCTCTGTCCCCCTTCCACTGCTGATAAATGCAAGGGGAGCCTCCTCCTCACCAGTATTGGTCCCAGAGCCTGCATGGCTGTGCTCAGCTCCCTGGCTATTGCTTTGGGTGTAAGTTCCAATGGTACCAACATCTGTGTGCAGGAGGTCTTGGTCTGAATAAAGCTGGAATGGTTTTACCTTTTCCCACAGGACAGAGAGGATGCAAACCCCCCCTTCTGAAAGGGCCTATTCATTTGCGGGGAAACTTCATATCTAGGACTCTCGTGACAAATCTATTTCAAGCGGAAGGGCTTATGGCAATAATAACCCTTGGATATGTATCTCTTTACTGCTGTGGGATTTGTAACAGTCAGAAAGCAGTGAAGCCCAGGATAGCACCTTAACGCATTGTGTCAGCTCACACCATGCTCCCCTCCCTGCATATTTTCCATAGTAATCGGATTTGACTATTCCTGCACATTGACAGTGCTCGCAGGTTGGCACAAAGGCACGCGCAGCTCCTGGAATTGAAGCCAGTTCTCAGTGTCGGGGCTCGCCTCGGTGATGAGCGCTGCCAGGCATCTTTGAGCTTAATCCCATGCAGACCGTGATGGTGCTGGGCGGACACGTGCTGGGCACACGCAGCGGCTGGTTCGTGTGTGAGCGGAGGTGGGTGCGCTGCTCAACCCGCTCGAGGCGTGCTCTGGGAGTCCTGGTGCCTCTGATATGCCCAAAGCTGCTGTTGACTGGGGATCAAGGCTGAGAGAGCTGGGCTGGGGCAGCCTGGAGAAGAGAAGGCTCCTGAAGGGGAGACCTGAGAGCAGCTCCAGTGCCTAAAGGGGCTGCAGGGAACCTGGAGAGGGGCTTGGGCCAAGGGCCTGTAGGGCCAGGCCAAGGGGAATGGCTTGAACTTGCCCGAGGGGAGACTGAGCTGAGCTCTTAGGCAGAAGCTCTTCCCTGTGAGGGTGCTGAGGCGCTGGCACAGGGTGCCCAGAGAAGCTGTGGCTGCCCCATCCCTGGGATTCTATGATTCCATTAAAATGAATGGGCTTGCTTCAGATGAGCCTCTGAATCCCTGGGGACCAGCAGGTGGGAGTGGGATGTGGTGGGGTCTTGACTGAGTCGAGCGAGGGCAGGGACAGCACCGAGCACAGCCCTGGCTGTAGGAGTGGTCCAGGCTCTGATGCGCCGGTTGCTGGTGAACAGGTTAACTGAGTGGGGCCGGAATTCTGCTTTAGCTACCTGGGAAGTGGGGAAGGGTCTCCCGAAACAACCCCCCCCAGCTGCCTGTGAGGAGGGGTTTTGTGGAAGAGCAGAGCATCCCCTGCATCCTGCGCTCCGGTGCCGTGAGGTTGTGACGGGTGAAGAAAAGGCACTTCAAGAGCCAGGCTCCCAACCGCAAGTTTCTCAGAAGCAATGGTTGGTGTGGAGAAAACTGGAATCTTTCAGCCGTGAGGAGGGAGGGAAGGCAACAGACCCCGTTCTGCTAAACAGTAATCACAGGTTGAGGGAAGGAGCTGAGAAACTTAAAGCTAATTAAAAGTATCTGAGGCTTTCCAAAACCACTTCTAAAGCAGACAAATGGAAATAACCCACTGGGTGATGATGAGCTTTGCATTTCGTTAGGAACTGCAGAGGAATAAATTTAGCAAATCGCCAGGAAAGGCTAATGCAGCGCTGGTAACACCCCGAATTCCTGACAATTATCCAGTTGGGAGATATTTCCGCTTATCTTACCCCACCTTAAAACCTTCCTATTGAACTCTGCCTGCGATTAATCCGCATTCATGCTCTCCTTTCTCTGTTCTCTGCCGTTGCTTTCCCCTGTTGCTCAGGGTGGTGACATCCATCCTCACCCACCGGGCCTTTCTTCCTGCTACTGCCCCATTTAGGAAGGATTAAGCCTTTTAATTGCAGGGAGGGTTTTTGCCTTGGTGCTGCTGTGGCATTGCAGAGCTGCCTGGAGCTCTCTGAGGCTCTGGGGCAGCTCAAAGGAAAGCTGCAGCCCAATGGTGTCCAGCATTCCCAACTGATGGGATGCTCCCAACAGCAGCTCCCTCCCAGGAGAACAGAGCTTGGTTTCAGTGCTGACCGGGCACTAGTGAGGGCAGTGCTCCTGGCCATGGGAGCTGGTGTGAATGCTGTTATCCCTTCCTGAAGGAATACAGAAGTGGGAATGTTCCAGAAGCTATCTTTTCTTGGAAAGAAGGACCAATACAAGATGGGTAAAATGCAGAGTGAAGGATGAGACAGCCCAGCATCCATGGCCACAGCAGGCAGGAGACGTGGGAGCTGGGGAACAGAGAGGGGAAAAAACGGGATGTCATAGCAAGGGAAAGGAGACAATAATGATAAAAAGGGAAATGGAATAAACACAAGAAAAAGCCAAGCTGCGTCTCGATAGGCTGTAGGGTTCAATGAGCAGCTGGGACAAAACACATGCAAACACTGTGGCTCCTGAATAATCCAGAGACGGGAGTGCAGGCGATAAGAATGAAACCAAAGGAAGGAGGAAAACAACAGAAAGGAGGAATTACTGAAGGGAGAAACCTGCAGGTGATGTGCTATTCTGCTATGCTAATAGAGAGATGAAAGCAAATGGAACAGGAGCAGGGACTGGCAAAAAGTCTTCGTTGTGTTGGAAAGAATAAGAGGATAAACGCTTTTAACATTTATGAAGTAGCAAAATAAAGCAAAGAGAGGCTCAGAACATCAAGCTTGTAGATGAGGAAATTAAAGTACATAAAATATTTATCCGTTCGTACTTAGCGGCTGTCAGCCATGCAGGCACTGGAGAAATGGGATGTTTCTAGGCACAGATTTATTCTTGCTCCTATTTTTTAACTCCTCTCCTGGAGATGAACAGGAACAATTTGGTAAATAGTAGCTGAACGCTCCGCTCGTTTTTTCCATTCCATTAATGTTTCAGTTCTTAATACCCTCGAAACTAAAATGGGAAGTTGGTATAAAACATCA
Source organism: Lathamus discolor (assembly GCF_037157495.1). Classification (NCBI taxonomy): domain Eukaryota; kingdom Metazoa; phylum Chordata; class Aves; order Psittaciformes; family Psittacidae; genus Lathamus; species Lathamus discolor. The sequence goes on along the minus strand of NC_088899.1, from coordinate 6,908,188 downwards.
TTCTCCTTTCAAATGATGGTAAAAAGGAACGTGGTTCCAGGCCAGGCATCAAGACTGTAAACGGGTGTCTGTGTTAAAACAGGAATGTGGTGCTGCTGATGTGTGCCAGGCTGGAAAAGGCCACTTAATGAGGCACGGAAAGAGATGTGACCCAGGTTGGTTTGGTGTCACCAGCTGCCTCCAGCCTGGCCCAAGAGAATCACTTCTGGAGGATGCTCTTGGCTCCTTGTCCTCTGCATATTTCACCCCCTGCCCTCCCTGACACGGGGAGCAGGTTCATCCGACCAGGCGACTTAGAGGTTACTGCACTGAAAACGCAAGCAGCTTCCTCATTACGGATGTGGGGCTCTGAGCCGGAATGGCCGTGGGGCACAGCGTGTCCATGAGCTCTTTGTTGAGTGCTCAGTGGCACTGCAGGAACCTGGGATGAGCAGCACCGCGATGCTCACCAGCTCTCTGCACCAGGAGACTGGCGCGGGGATGGTTAGCTCATGGTCTGCAGAGCAGCGCTGGCCCCAGGCAGTGCCATGTCAGCCTCTGGCCTGTTGCTAATCTTAATTTGTGTGATAGGGAACCCCGGCTGCTCCAGAGACTTGGCTGGCATCGCCTGCCGCCTGTCAGATGCGTTTATTTCCCAGCAGCAGCGCTGAGAATGCACCAGCGCTGAGCTAACCTGCTCCTCCTCATTCCACAAACCTCTCCTTCACGTCACCGCGCTGCTGGCGCTCCTCCGCCTCTCGGTTTAGTGTCTGCAAACCTGCTGAGCAGCGGTCCTGGAGCGGGCATCTGGAGCTCCCGGGCGTTGCAAGTGCTGGTGTGACAGCGTGTGCTGCGCTGGGAGTAATGCAGGAGCCGCTGGACAGCCCAAGGGAGTTTCTAAATCCAGCCCTTCCGTGAATGATATTGTGGGAGAGCTGGGATTGCGCCTTGGGCAGGGTGGGAAGCGCCGGAGAGCCTGGGCTGCTGCCTTGTGCATCCTTCCCAGGCTTACGTAAAGCAAAGAGGCGTCAATATTTGTGTCATGATAAAGCGCATAAAGAAGGCCCTTGATCTTGGTTTTATCAGGAAAAATAAATTCCTGGATCATTTCTTAGTCTGGCTGTGACAGTTTCCTGTGAGGTACTTGGGCGATGTAAGTTCATTAACTTCCGCTGGGGTTTGCCAACTTGTACCGGCTGAAAGATGGTCTTTTTTTGTCTTGTGGTGACAATTTCAACCCAAGTAAAGCTGACCCAGCCTGGAGGAGAAGTTGATAACCACAACAAGCGGCTTCCTGCATCCCCTCATGGTGCAGCTTTCATCTCCGATGTGGGATCAGAATTTGCTCGGAGAGTGAGGAAAAATAGAAGCAACAGTTTCTCAGCATCACCACTGAGAAATCGCTTTAACAGCTTATAATGACACTCCATGGAAGGCGCGCACGGACTCCCACATTCCCAGGATCGCAGGGTTCCGGAGCCGCGATGCACAGCCTTCACGTACCCCATGTGAGCTGTGCCCCACGGAAACCCTCAGCCGGGCCCTCCGCAGTGGGGAAATCAAAGAAAACCCATCCACAGGGAGGGAGCTTGGAAATGCAGGGGGGCAATGGGATAAAGCTGTGTATGGAGTTAACTGTAGGGAGAAAACGGGCTGTGTCAGAAGTGCAGGGTTTCCTCTGCATTCCCTCTGTCTCTGACAGCAGGAAGCTGTGTTGGTGGATATGATGGGCTGTAGTGGCGTGAAGGATGCTCTACCTCTTGGCTGCGTTGCACCCTGCTCTTCTCCACGGCGTGTGCTTTGTCTTTGCTGGGCTCCAAAGCTCTCTGCATTCTCTCTGTGGCCTTCATCGTTGGTGTTCTGCATATAGACTCCCTTGCAAGCCTTTGCACTTGATTGAGTCACTGCTTAATTTAATCCTCTAATCTAATCAATACTTCATGGACCGAGCCTTTATTTAAAAAACCAAACAAACAGAAAACCTTCCAGTCTCTTTTTTGATTGCCTGGAGCAGGTATTATTAGGTTAATGCAATCAGCGGTGATAAAGCTGCTCTCCATTTAATGAGGGAGCAGTCTCATTCTGCATGCTGGGGACGGGAGCCTGGGGAAGGAAACAACACGGTGCCAAAGCTGGGTGCTCGCTACGTTTGTGCTGGCATCAGCAGATTCAGAGGTGACCCTTTTATTGCAGGAGGCACCCGCAAGGACTCCCCCTCCTCTCCAGGTGCTCCACAAGATGAGAGCAAGGAGCAGGACCTGCTGCAGTCCCAAGAGGCGAGGAAGGGTGACAAAAGGTAGGAGGATGGAGAGCGGTGCGATGGGGAACGCAGGTGGAGGCTGTCTCAGTGGTTTGCTCGAGGCCGTATGGTTCTGGTTGCACGGTGTGAAGCTGCTTTTCCTCCTTGGAGCTCCAATCATGCCATGGCACCAGCACACAGCTCCCAGTCACAGGCTGTGTCTGCTGGTGGGGGCTGGCACTCAGCTCAATGACACGATGTGCCTGCTCTCGATACGCATGAGTCCTCCAGCAGTTGTTCCATCTTTAATCAAATATGTAGAGCCTCAGGCCGTTCATGAGGAAAAAACCCAGTTTTCCATCTGTAACAGGAGGAAAGTTTGGCTGTCAAGGGGCGCAAATCCTGATAACAGAGTTACCCTTCTTGTTGCGTTCTGTCATGAATTTCTTGCATCATTACTTTGCTAAGAGTGTTCTCATGTAGGAGGTTGTTCTCGGGCTCTGTGAGAGGGTTGGAAGTGGTAGCAGCAGCTTCCACTTCCAGGGCTTAGCGATGCCTTAGCATGGGTTTAGCTTTCCCCACCACGCAGTGTGAAGCCAGGGCTCAGCGGTGCACCGGATGCTGCAGGTGCTCATCCTGGTGCCTTGGGGCTGAGATCCAGAGCTCTGTGCAAAGCAAGGGGAACGAGCTGTGGTTCTGGCAGCTGCTTGCTGGGGGTTTTCACCCTGGATCGTACATTCGTGGATGGTTCTTGCCATCTTTGTCCTCATCTTTCTGGGGAGAATTGTCCTGTTTTGCCCACAAGTTGTAGCACTCTGGCTGTGTTGTGCCTTTACAGAAGAAAACCAACAATAACGTAGGGAGGCAGGAAATAAACCCCCAAAGAAGCTACTATAAGCACGAGGGAGGTGATAAAAAGCAACAGAAACATCTCTACCTCCTTGTTTTTTCAAGAAAGGTCAATGGACTCCCTGGCACCTTGGGGGCCGTAACAAAATCGATGATACTTCATCTTTAATTTGATTTTTCCACTCAACAAGGGCGGTAAGCATTAGTGTCACTGTAATTTTACAGAGTAGCATTAGATAACAGGCAAGTACCAAACATGAAGGTTATGTGTAGTATCAGTGGTAAAATAGTATACCCAGCAATGATTTAGAAGAACCTTAATGTCCCAGGCATGCTATAAGAGATGTCATGAATAGGGCAGTAAAGTGTCTTGTTCTTCAAATAATCACTCACGGTGATGTCTGCCTCTTTGGGAGGCAGACGGGCACCCATGGAACCCAATGTCCCATCCACAGCCAGTGACCTGCCGAGGGCAGGCACCCCATTCTGTTCCTGATGCTGTAGGGGAGTGAGGAGGATGATGGGTTGGAGGAGTGATGGATGTGCTCGCTCCTCGCAGGTCGATAGCAGTGGCCTGCACTGATCCTGCTATTTCTGTGTTTAATTCAGTGAATAAAATGAAACAGGTAAATCACTCGGAGGAGATGCGAGCTGATGTTAATAGGCGCATTTGCAGCGCTATCTAAAAATGAGTTCTGCAATTACTGACTCACGGCATCGCTTGTGCTCCGTGGTGCTGCTGCTGGAGCAGCTTTCCCACCAGCATTCCAAGAAGCCAGCATCCAGGGCTGGGGCTTGTGGGAGTGATGGCCGGACTGACTGATACCGGCCGACCGACGGCAGCAGCTGCAGCGGAGGACGCGAGCCTCCAGGACAAGTGTGAAACTGGCTCCATGTGGCCGTTTACCACCAAGTGACTGCTGTGAGAAGCTCTGGCGTGCCCGGCTCCCTGCAGAGGAGGCTGGGTTGGTGTGGAATCTGGCTCATGGAAACGGGGGGGTTTGCCTTGAACTGCCCTGGAGGAGCCTCGTTAGAGCATCCAGCGCTCTCGGGGATGAGAGATGAGAGGGATGATCAAATGGTTGTGGCTGTATTTCAGCGCTGTTGTCGTCACCTCTGGCCCTGAGTGAGACCACCCGCTGTGCCGCCGGTTCTGCAGTGGCAGAGCTGAAGAGGCTGCATGCGGAATGCCAAGTGATGGGGGAGACGTTCTGCATCCCTTCTGCTGAGTAAACCACCCCACAGCACCATGCAGTGGGGTGCCGGCTGGGGTGGACTGGAAATATCCCCAAGTACAAGGAGCCTAAACCTGCGTAAGGGTGCAGGAGAGGCATCCACAAACCTCCCAGCTACGCTCCTGCATGGTGGTGGTGCCTGTGCCAGTTCTGTTCAGCCACCAGATCAGAGGCAGGGCTTTTTCTGTGACTAATCTTCATCCTGCCGCACTGCTGGCTGCTGCCATGGTGGCGTTGCCAAGCTCTTCATAGAGGACACGGGGCCTTTCTCCGCAGGAAATGCAGAAGCTCAGCCATGGGCTGTGCTTTTGATCTCGGCTGGGATGTGGGACCTCCGGAGCATCCACAGCCCTGACCCTGCCAGGCCTTTGGGAGGAACGGCGGAGCTGGATGATGCTCTGCCAGCTCCCCAGAACAGCATCCGAGGCAAGGCCAGATTAGTCCCTGCAGAGCCTCGTTGCTGGAGCAGTGGGACTCTGTCCTGCAGCACGCGGTGTTCCCCCCTCTGCAGCAGAAGGAAAGGATCAGGGACGTGGATGATGCAGCCATCAACCCGTTTATCTCCGCGGAGCAGCCTTAATCGCTCGGATCAGCAGAGTCATTGTGGTTACCGAAAACAAAACCAAGCCAATTGTTATTCGGAGCTTGTCGGGGGCTGTGGCTAATCCCATTATGCGGAGCAGGAGGCACGGGGGGGGGGAACCGCATGGCACTGATAAGGCTGCACGAAGCAATTACAGGGAAACCTCTGGGCTGTGCACAGGGATGTGCTTGGGGCTCAGCCCCGAATTGGGGACAGGCGGGGACTTGCGGGAGGGATGTTCCCAGCTGAGCATCTCCTGGCTCTGCCTTTGCAGGAGCCCCTTTGTGCTCAGAGTAGTGGCTGGTGAAGCGGCTGCTCTTCCCCAGGTCCATCCCAGCGCCTTTCCCTTGTAAATGTCTGTTTGCTGATGCCTGGTCAATGCACAGCTCGGCAAAAACCAGACTGGGGCTGCAGGACTGGGGCAGTGTCCCGGTCCCATGCCAGGCACAGTGAACCAGGAGGCACTGGGAACACAACCCTCTTGGCACTGTGGAACGAAGATGTCTGATCCCACAAGGTGGTAGAAGATGCCGATGGGTAACGGCGCAGGTCATAACTGAATGGTGTTAGAGTGCTGCTATTTTTTTGGTTTTTATAAATCTTAAATCATTCCCCAGCTCTTGCTACTGCTTTAAATTGTAACTTCGCTGTTAAAAAGTTTATCGTGCACTAATTCATCCAGCCCGTTCATTTACATTCTGCTGACAGGGTACAAAATCGCTTCTTTTTTCATCCCAGAGAATTCCAAGTTCGGCAATTTATGGTGCCTTTTTGATTTAATCAGGATATTTCCTAAACTTCCATGGCAACAATACGACATTTCTCAAGAAGTACCTGAGAGATGGCTGGGTGTCATTATTTATATCCCTGGTGAACACTGTGTTCCTGAAGGATTCGCCACCAGTCAGTGCGGTGGGGGTGCATGGGCTGGAAGCTGTGGGTTGAGGCAGGGGTCCCTCCAGCATCCCTTGACTTAGGAAGGACCCCAAGAGCTCCTTCTTTTGCCATTATCACAAATGTCCATGTATCATTCTTCCCCATTCCCACCCCAAAGGAGCCTGGAGCTGCCAGAGAGAGATGGGCACGTTGCCCACCCATCCCTTGGTGCGATGGATGGAGCTGTTTGGTGCTGCTCTGCAGAGCCCATACCGTACCGTGCTGAAACGCTGTTATTTCACTCTTCCAAACACTGTCAGCACAAGTCACAGGAGGGCTTATTTTTGGCTCTGCTCAGCGTAGTTACCTAGCAATTTGCAGGAGGTTGGTATTACTGGGTAGTTTCTTGAGCCGCTTTGCAGCGAGCAATTCATTTGTTGCATTTGGTTCCTTCCACTGCTCGCAAACAGTCCAGACGCCAGCTTGGAGTCTTGCAAATTTGTTCTCAGTTGGAAAGATTTCAGCCCCGTTGCTTGTTTGTGAAATATTTCCTCTGATCCTTGCTTTTGAGTGCTCGACGCCTGTAATTCCCAAATCGTGCCTGAGCTCCGGCTGCCGGCGTGACGCAGTGCCTCTCCTCGGCCCTGTAAGAGGAAAACCACAACCTGTGCTGGTGTGAATATCCTGTAGGACAGCGCCTGGGAGCCTCTTCCAATGTTCTGCTGTCTCCTTGCTCAGGCTGGAAAGGAAAAACGGGCAAACGCCTTCCTCTTCCTGCTCCTGGCTGCGTGCGTTGCCCTGTGTGCACAGCATCACCGCTCTAATGAGCTGTAAATACTGTTTACATTGGGCTTATTATCTCCAAGGTAATTTATGCTTTTCTGCTCATCCAGGGCGTTCACAGGCCTTCTGCTCCCCGCAGAACTTGAAGCCCTGTAATGAACAATTGCTATTATTCAGCTAGGAAGCAATGTTGATGCTAAAAAGCAAACGCAGCCACTGCCTTCCATCCTCCCAGCATCAGTCTGGAGGGGGAAACCCCAGGTGGTGCAGAACAGGTCAAACAACACCCAGATGGCAAAGAGCTGTGGTGCTATGATGAATTTTCCAGAATCCTGCTTAGGAACAAATTAAAGATGCTTCAATTCCATGTATTGTCACCCACATGACTAAAGTGAAAGATGCATGTCTTGGCTTGCAGGTGCGAGAGGGAGGGTTCGTTGTCTGCTTGGTCCCTTCTTGCAGGAGGCTGGGTGCTGTTGGTGTGTCACAGGGAGTGAGAACCCCGTGGGCTGGTGGGAGCAGCCCCATCTGCAGCGTGCTCGGACTGATGGAGCAACGGCCATGGCTGAAGGACACTCATTTAACCTTCTTATCGTGGCTGTGTCTGCAGTGGGCAGCTTTGTGCCCGTAGGGCTGATGCTCCTCAGGGGGAACGTGTTTATGGAACCTTCCCCCCACCCCGCGGCACATAAATGTTCATCAGCTCTATTATCCCGACCATTTTGTTCTCCAAAGTGTTGCAGAGAAGACAAAATGAGAGCGATGGCTCTCTCGGAGCTCCAGCGGGTGCTGGATGTTTGCTTTAAATAGAATTAACCATGCAAATTGAATCATGTGAGCGTAAATTAGCGCTCATTCCGCCGGTGCTCTCGATATGGCTTAACCTACCATTTACCCCAAGACATCTGCTAAGTGCCATTCTTTCGAGTACTTAAACAGCACCTATTGCTACCAAAAACGTCCCAGCCCCACGGAACAACAAAGCTGCCGGAAAGCCTGTAATTATCGTTAAAGGGCTATTGTGCTTCTGGAGATGATGAAGCCTCGGGTGAGGCTTTCCAGGCTGGCTCTCCGGCTTGCCAAGGGGAGGTGGAGCGGAGCTGGGGCTGAAGCCTTGCAGCCTCCCTTCCTCTGGCTGCTCCGGCTGGGGCTTGGTACGAGGAATTGGAAGGATGCTGGAAGAGGGGGGCCGGATTCCCCAGGTTTCTACCTGTTGCGAGGAGGCCGTGTGTCTGCTGAGAGATTTTGGCTCTATCTCTTGCTGCCATCGCATCCTCTGCAGCTGATATGGAGGGAGAGGGCCCAGGGCTGCGGCGAGCACGGTGTCACTCCTCCAGCCTTTGCCGCAATGTATTATTTACACGGTTATTTGAGCCTTTGTTGTCATAGCCGGGAGAATTAATGCATTAACCTCGCAGGGAAGGTGGAGTGGCAGCAGCTGGAAGCTCAGTCCTTCACTGTGGGTTGGCTTCTGCATGTCAGATCGCAGCTGAAAGCGTGGCGGATGGGGAAGAAGGACAGAGGGGGTGGCATTGCCGGTGTCCCATGGATGCTCAGCCTGTTCCCCGGCCCCTCGTGGGAAACGTGGCTGTGATGATGCTCGTTGGCTTCGCGTGGAATTCCTGCCCCCTTCCTGCAGCGAGAAAACTCATTGTGGTGGGTATGAATAGAGTTGGGCACAATTCCTCCACAGCAGTTATGCAAATTCCCAGCCATAATGACACATTGTCTTGTGCGATCCTGCGAACAGATGGCCCGAAGACAGGCTCAAGATCGGAATTAGTCCTGGGCTCCTGCAACTTAGCTGGGACCATATGGTCCTCATAGATTCCTTGTTTAGCCTTGATAACTAAGTGAACGGCTTCAGATGAATACAAGAAAAAGAAGAGGACAGACAACAAGATTGATGATTCAGTGGTGCTCAGGCTCTTTGGAGAGGCTGAAAATGTCCCTTCTCAAACTCCTGTATCCTTCCAGCAGCAGAAGTTTTGCTGCCAATGATCCACAAAGATGGAAGCAGCTCTTTCCTCCATGGAAATATAGATCCCTAGGGAAGATGCCTGCTCCCAGGCACCTCCTGGGATGGCCTGTGTCATGCTGAGGTAGAGGAAAGCCTTCATCAGCAACAAGTGTTTAAGTTGGTCTCAAGCTCAGGTTACCCAAAAGGCTGGTTGTAGCAAGGCCAGAGGATGCTGGTCTCATTCTCACTGTAAAAAGCAAACTGTCACCTTCTCCGGTGTGGATTCCTCTGCAAGGTGGCGAAGCCGGGATGCATGCAGGAGCACAGCCCCACTTTTGGCCAGGGCAGTTTCTTTGGCTCCTTACAGCATCACTCCCATCTGACAGCAGCAGCCTTCAGGGACCGAGCTCAGAGCCCGCTTCAGACCTGTTATTTATGCTACAGCTTCCCAGCCGGCCCCGAGTGTACCAGCAGTGGTTTATAATTCCATTTGGCACTTTGTTTTATTGCAAGGCTTTAGGAATGGCTCTGATGGATAGCTCCGTTCTGCTGGCTGGCACATCCGCGCTGCACATGCTTGGTCAGGTGCTGGTTCCAGCTTGGAGCCATCAGGAGGGGCACCTAGTTTGCAAAATGGGGCATTGTATGTTCATTGCTTATAGCTTTGTAAATTCATGAAGTACGGGGATTCTTCTCCATTTATTTCAACCTAAAGATGTTTTTAAGGCTGTTCATCTGTGCTGCTTGGGATTTCTCCAGGGACAAAATAGAAAACAGATACATATGGTGAAAGTGCTGAGCAACGATGATTGATTCTGTCAGTTAAATGTCATACCAGCATTAAACAGCGTATGCTGCTGGAACTGCCTCCCCACTTGTGTCAGAGCTGAACCCTTCCCATCAGCAGGTGAGCTGCCATTGGCACTGCACAATGCAGCATCTGGGTGAAAAAGGGACTTTTTCTGTTAAAGCTAGGCTATTTCTTATCAGCTCTGTGTCTGGGTCCTAATATTTGCCTAGGGCAAGTTCTTTTGTTCTTTCAGAAGTCTGAGTAAGTGGTCCCTGAGGATTGTGGCTGAGAAAAGGGGTGTTGGTGCCAGTGTGCATCCATAGTACCGTAGATGAAGCCATGACAGGCCCAGGCTCTGCCCAGCTGCTCCTCTGCTTTTTGCAGTGTTGTGTGTGTGCCCCCCCCTCCCAGTAATAAGTAGCAGCAGAGGTTCAAACTGATGTACTTGTTCTTTTCCATGTTCTGCATTGTAAACCAGCTCGGTAGCTCTGCTGGGAATTCCCCGGGACAAGGGCAAACAGAGCCTGCTGCTGTCCCTGGATGAGTTGTTAGGATGCTATTGGAGGAAGCACAGCCCATTGCAGGGACCCGAGTGACCTTTCATTTCCTTTTAATTGCGAAGCAGATTTGAAATTAATTGATCCCGATGTTTTCTTGACGGAGGGATGAAAAGAGGGCAATGTGATTTCAAACTGGGCCAGATGAAATACCAGGGAAGATGATATTTGCTGGGGCTTCACCAGCCCTCAGGAGAGCTCTTTCCCTGTGTTGGGGGAGATTAGTGGTTGATGACTGGGAAATACCATGGGGTTTCTCTGTCCTGTTTGCATGTATCCTCCAAATGCTGGTAGAAAAGGTTTTCTGAGCCCCTCAGCTTCCAAGAGAGCGGGGGGGACCTCCTCCAGCCCCTTCTGAGGGATGTGGGTGATGCTGGTCCCCCCACGCTGATTGCCAGCTTGGCAGTGCCGCCAGCATCATCGGTTTCCATGGTGATGGCAGGATGCTGTGCCGTGGAGCTGGGTACCGGTGCATGCCACAGGCTTCTGCTGGTTCCTTCAGGAAGCTGGAGGAGTTCGAGGGAACCCGGGTGCAGGGCACAGAGCTTGGCCAGGGCTGGCTGTGAGGGGCTTTGTTTCATAGCAGAACTCGAGCAGAGCCCCTGTGCTGCATGGGAACACTCTCAGCCCTGCAGAGAGGCACAACTTGCGCATGTTTTCAGCAGGGCAGCAAGACAAATGAGCCCCGCTCTTTGAACCATCCATCTAACTCACATCCTCTGGACCCCACAACCTTCTCCAAGTAAATTAAGTCCTGTGCTTGGCACTATTTGCTCTACTGAGCTGGTTTGCCCTGAGGTGCAGTAGCCTCAGGTGGGTTTTTGGGAGCCCAGGGTGAGACCTGGCTCTATGCAGGGCACGATGCAAAGGGACTGGGCTGTGTGCTGTGCAAACAGGCATTTCAGCTGCATTTCCCTCTGCTGCCAGGTGCTACCATGGGCAGAAGATGGCTTGCAGGATCCCAGGCCTCCTTCATGCCCAGCAGGCTTATGCTAAACAAGGCGAAGAGGGGACGAAAGTCACTAACCCATGCAGCCAGAGGTGATGGCACAGGGCTGGCAGGGTGAGGAGCTATCCCAGTGTCACCACTGATGCTATCTGGGGGGGGGGGGGGCATAGCTGAGTGTGGGCCATTTTTCTCCTTCTTATCTAAGCTATTGCCTGTCACTTGTTTCTGCTTGCATTGGGCAGATAAGTGCTGCGATTGCCAGGATAACATCTTTGTCTGGCGCTGCCCTTGGAGTGAGAATTTAGGGGTTTGCTTTAACCACAGACACCTCACCTGGATGCTCGGGGTGGACCACGGCCCCATGGTGCTGCCCGTACTTCCCGAGCAGCACTGTGACTCCCACCTTTTGCCCACCCAGCATGCTGCAGGCAGAACAAGGGGACACAGACTGTTCTAATGCAATCCTGGTTTGCTCTGAGAGCAGCCTCCTGCTGTACTGGGCTCCCTGCTGCTTCCCGATCACTCTTTGCTGACAGGCTGTGGATTCAAACGTGCCCCCTGTGCCCATGGCAGGGGATGCCGCCTCCTCCCTTTCCTGGGAATTATTAATGCTTGGAGCCAGGGTCCTCCAGCCCTGGGAATGCGCAAGTGATGGATGCTCATCCGTTGTCTTAATTTTCCTGTTTGTTGCACCCGGGGCAAGCGCCCTGTGCTGCTGCAAGCTCCGGGTGCTCCTGCTCTGATATACACACCTTCCTCTTCCTGTAGATCGTATCTTTTATGTGTGTTGTAACTCACTCCGCTTCTCGCTGGCTGTGGCAAGGAATTCATCTCTCCTCTGCCTGAACCTGGTCACTGCAGGCAATGGGGAAGTTGGTTTTTAAGGTACGTGGGCTCCCTTGCTCCGTGTGCATGTGCCTTTGGAGTGAGAAGCAGGAGGTCAGCCTTCCTTCCCATGGGTTAAGGACCATGGAGCCCACTGGAGGGGTTTTAAATAGAGAGCTTTGGCCTCTGCTCATGTAAAAGTCATTCCCTGCTTCAGCAACACTGCCGAAAATGAGCTCTTTTCAAAGCCAGGATCCTCTTTCCATAGCCGCAATCATGGCTGTGGCAGGAGGTCTGCAGGGCAGTGGTGCCTCAGGGCTGGTTGGCCAGATACGTGGAATGCCAAGGTCCAAGACCATCTTGCTCAGGTGAGGTCTGTTTGACCGGCAAGCTGCTGCCATCGGAGAGCATTGGCTCTGCAGGTAGAGGCACAATATTTGTCTGCTTTAACAGGCTGGATTGTATCAGAACCACTCACAGCTCAGCGTTAAGCACTGAACAGCACTGGCTGCTAGATGCGGTTACTGTCAGGAGGCTGGGGAAGCTCCCCGGCTGGCCGTGGTGCCCTGGGCAGCACAAGCTGCCTCATGTCAGCCTCATGTTCATGCTCTCTTGGACTGTGGAAAGCACCGAGTCCCATCTGGATCCAGAGAGGAGGGATCCTGTGCCACGGCCGTCCGTACCAGCCCTCACTGGAGCCCAAGTGAGCTTTACATCCCCAGCACTGACTGCTGCTTGGATATGAGCAGCCCCCCCTGCCTGGGGCTGAGGAAGGGCTGCTGCAGCTGCCGGAGAAGCCGGTGACTTATTGCTCTAATAAAAACCGATGCTGCTTGTTTGAGCATTCTGCAACCCAGGTGGGAAGGTGGGATAAATCCGTGGGTGTCAGATCCCGTCAGCACTGCAGCCCTCGCTGATGGGGCATCACTTCCCTGCCCATGTCCTGTGCCAGGCAGGATTTCCATCTCCTCTCTCCTGCTGCTAGAGGTTGGATGCTCACAGCAGCTCAGCACAGCCAGGCTCCAGCACCTTGGCACTGAGCGATGCACCTTGCTCCCTTGTAGCAAACCCACAGCCTATAAAAGGGAACAAAATACACAATGCCATGCAAACAGCATCCCTGAAGACTGGTAAAGCACCGAACTGCTGCTCCCATGACATCAGAAGAGAGTTTTGTCTTTAAACAAATAACCTCATTTAACAGTGACTATTCGGATGCTGTAACAGCACATTGAAGGGAGAGAGGCAGCTCCTTGCAGCAGTGGGACGTATCCTGCACTCCGCAGCATCCACAGCCTCGGGCAGCCAGAGCACACGCTGATGGGGAGGAGCAGGATGCAGCCCCGCTGTCCTGCTGCTGGAAACAGCTTTAATGTCTCCTAGTGCCTCATATAAAGTAGCCAAGCACCCAGGCCTTGCACCCAGCAGGTCCAGGCACTGCTTTTACCCCTGCATGGCAGGAGAGGCCACGCAGCAGCGCTCTGCTGGCATTGCACAGTGCTTTATAAATGTTATATGAAGGTGCAGCTCCTGTGCTGCACCCCTGGGACCTTCCTAGCCTTGGTGGCGCAAGCCTTCAGGAAAGGAGTGCTCTGTGCACAAAGCCCAGGGACGGATGACTTGGGACCGTCCTGCCCTAGATGAAGTTGCCTGATGGAGCTGCCCGGTGCAGCGCAGGGAGAGCTCGGTCTCCCTGGCAATGGTTGCCATGCGATAGCTGCCGTGGCACTGCATCGCCTGACTTCAGTCGAGCGCACAGTCCTTCCCAAGGGAATGTGCTCGTGTCAGAGTCCCCAGGGAGGCACAGGCACCGAGGAGCCCGGCGATGGGAGGACTCGGTGTGGGATGGATGGGTCCTGCTGATGGAGAGTGGAGCAGAGGGAGAGCCCTGGGACTGAACGGGTGATGGGGCTGCCCCAGCTCTGCAGCAAAGGCACAATGTGGCTGTGGCAGCCAGAGGCAACAGTATGTTCCCAAACCATGCCTGTGTCCTCTCCTTCCGAGGTCCATAATCCTGTGCCACCGTGGAACACAACCATCAGTCACAGCCCTGCAGGGGATGCAGTTTGCCAAATGTAACGTGCCCTGCAAGACATTTGTAACCCATCTTTTGTAGCATTCAACCCCAAGCTGTGGCCTGTCTGCACAGCCTTTTCTGTGCTCCTGAAGCTGATGGGCTAACAACTTCACAGTGGTGCTTTCTGTCTCCCAGCGAGCACTTGGCCTTACACCGTAAGATAACTCCTGTTTTGAAAAACACATTCTCTGTAGGAACGTCAGGTTTTTATTTTACATCCAAATGTAAAAGCAATAATTGCATTCATGCAGAAAACCAGTGGGAAGAAGCAACACCCCCAGATGAACAAGCGCTTTGTCTTTTGGCTCCCCGTGACTAGTTAAGCTCAGAGCTGTGCACCCATCCAATGCTGTGAGCATGTGAATTGTGTATGGAGGGGGTCTGGCTTGGAAAAGCAGTGGATCAGCGTTTAAAATGCATTGAGAAATACACACCAGTGGTTCAGAGATCGTGCCTGTAACTGCTGCACCCATTGCTGTGTAGAGCTGAGTCCTGAAGGACCACTTGCACCAGGGTCCATGCCCTCATCTGTGGTGATGGGAGCGTTGTCCCGGCAGCAATCCCCTCGCGTCTCGTCCATTACCTGCATCTGATTTCTGTATCCGCTTTTCCATGTGAACAATGGCGTTGAACCGAACGCCAGTCATCAGACAGGCGTAATTGGATTTGGGAAGTGTTATACTGTGAATTAAATTGACTGATGGGGAAGTGCCAGTTTTATTAAAAGTCTTCCTTCAGATGATAATTTTATATCTGTGAGGATGAATTACAACAGTACTGGAAGGCATCAGCTGAAAACGATGAAGTCATTTTAATAAAGGCTGACTTTCTCTTTCGTATACTTCTTTTTAAGTACTTTATCTCTTTGTGGGAAACTCTGTCTAATTCCAAACCAAAACCAGGGTCCAAAATGCCACAGAATCAAGCAATTACTTTGCACCCGGAGCCCGGGCACACACAGCCAGGACTAAGTTGTCTCTGGGCAGCCCTGGTTTGCATTCTGCTGGGGTGACCTGTCTGCTGGAGGCAATCACACATTGGCTTATCAGGGTTTTCCTCTTCACACACCTTCACCCCTTGGGAATCTCTGCCTGGTGCAGCCCCCACAGGAAGCTCTGGCTGTGAAGCCACAAGTGCTGTCCCTCAGCGTGGCCCTGGGGCCATGGATTCAGACTTCATCCCTTGACGCAGCAGGGTCTGGAAATGTTCTGCTTCATTTTTCCCTTCTGAGCTGCTTTTGTGGTTTGGTTTTTGCATTATTCCTATGGCTGTGCGGAGAAGCAAATGGGCTGGATCCTCCGGGTGGGCAAGAAGAGCTGGACAATGTGTTCTGCTTCCAAATAGCCTTGAAGGGGAATTCACTGTGATAGTTTCTGAATAAATCCAAGGATTATAGCAGCATGAAAAGGCTGGAGTTTTGCAGTAAAAACCTGTTTCTGATGTGTATTATGTTAAATAGCATCATTGTACGCAGATAAGAGCAAGCAGTGCCCCCAGACATGGATATGGGATGTAGTTATCATCTGAACTAATCGGCCCTGAGCCAGGATAGGGTGGAAGGCACTGGCATCACTTTGCATCCTGCTCCTGTGCATGTAGTGGAGCCTCACTCCTTGCCACGTGCCTTTGGGGGTTTGTACCATTGCCCCATCAGTGAGATGCTGGAGGGAGCAACTTTGGGTACCAAGGGCTTCGCCACCGCCTTGGCAGCTGCCTCCCCATCAGCTGGGTCCCTGCTGCCTCCTCCCATTATCCTGGCTCTGGCTCTGGCTGGATGGTGAGCTGTGATTTCTCCATCATGTCGGTGTTTGTTGATCTCTCAGTTTTTGAGGCTCCAGTGGAAATCTGAACACTGAAATACTCTCCTTCCTTTTGTTGTATTTTCCAGAAGAAAGAAGTGGGAAATGGAGCAAGGAAAGGAGTAAGAGGGACAAAACCAAACACTTGGAAACTTCCCCAACTCTCTCCCGCTGGGGCCTATAGGGATGCTGGGGAGGGACTTTTCATCAGGGACTGTAGTGACAGGACAAGGGGTAACGGGTTCAAACTGAAACAGGGGAAGTTTAGATTGGATCTAAGGAGGAAATTCTTTCCTGTGAGGGTGCTGAGGCACTGGAATGGGTTGCCCAGGGAGGTTGTGAGTGCTCCATCCCTGGCAGTGTTCAAGGCCAGGTTGGAGGAAGCCTTGGGTGGGATGGTTTAGTGTGAGGTGTCCCTGCCCATGGCAGGGGGGTTGGAACTGGATGATCTTGAGGTCCTTTCCAACCCAAACTATTCTATGATTCTATGATTCTATAAGAAGTTTATTATTGGACTTGATGATTCTTGTGGGTCCCTTCCAACTTGAGGTATTCCATGATCCTACGGTTGGCTTCATTCCATAATTTCACAGCAAGGAGACGGTTTTTCTCCTCATTGTTGCCAGTCGTGGCACTGCTGCAATCAGAAGGGTTTGGGGTTTAGATGTCAGTGCTGGTGAGGCTTCTCACAGCCCTCTCCCAAAGATCCAGGTCACTGCTTCATTTCCCTTTCCTACTTAAGCTCATTCTAATTAAAAGTGCCTTAATAAATCTTTGATGTGCAGTTGAAATGGGGCTGGAGCCGTGGCTGTACAAGCACTGGCTGGTGTAGCCTGCAATCCCCGAGTCACCTCTGACCACTCATTCATCACCCAACAGCGACCACTTCATTATGTCTCCATTGATCAGTTAAATACTTTGTGCTTTATTTATCCCACCGACAGGAAGGAGAAGTGCAGGAACAAAGAACAATTGGGTTGGACTGATACCTAAGGAAGACAAATGAGCAGCTAAAAGCTGCGCTACACCCGGCTTCCTTTTTGGATGGGGCTCTGTTGGGTTTGGGATGGGTTTTTTTCCCTATTTAAAAGGCAAAATCGGTGAAAACCTCTTTGGTCAAAGTTTTAGCACTCTGGCCTATGGTAGAAGGGTCGGGTGCTGTTACCACTATCTGGATGACTGGGATATGAGCCCTTGTGTGTGCAGAGACCTGTCCTGCCCTGCTGTTAGAGGTAGAAAGGCACTGTACGAAAGGGTAGGCTCAGATCTACCCACTCCTCACAGGAGGAATCCCAGATTTCAAAGTGCAATTAGGATTCTGGTTGTTCTTTGGTTGATCAGAAGCTCTGTCTTCTGCCGGAATGGTTCTGTGCTGGAACGGTTTGAAGTCAGATCCTTTAGCGGCGCAGAGAGAGCGAGGCCGGATCTGCATGTGAAATGAATCATGCCAGAAATGATTAAAAACACCAGAAAAGTTGAATTTAAGACTTTTTTTGTTACTTACTATCAAAGTTTTCCAGTAATTTTCCACCCCCTCAGATGAGCATCGTTCCGATGAACTGAAGAGAAACTTTCTCTGCGATTCATTACTGAGGGGTCTGAGGGGAATTCTTTGTGTTTCAGTGAAAAAGCAAAGCTAAAAATAAAGGGGTTTCCATCAGATAAGTTTTTTTGAGGAAGATGAGACTCTGGGAAGCATGAGGACAACGTTTTATCTTGTGAATGGTTGGTGGCAAGTCATTAGGAAGGGAGAAGGAGCAGGCAGGGTGCGTGTGTGACAGGAGCAGGGAGTGCAGTGCCACTGCTGATCCCAGTGCTGGACAGGCACCGCGAGCAAGGTGCAGGAGGTTGGGTGGGTTTGTGGTGCTCCATGTCGGTGTTCTGACATTTGAAATTCCCGTTTGGAAAAGCAGCCGTTGGGCCCAGCCCCGGGATGAAGCTGACATGAGCTTTCCCAGCTGTCGCTGGCACCATCAGCACGAGGCTGCTGCCAGTCCTGGAGCCGAATGCAAGCACATGACGCTTGCATGGTGCTTGTCCAGCCCTGCACAACTGTTTGGTACAGATGTGCCTTGAGGTCTGGGAACAGCTGCTGCCTGCAGCCCCATCCCACCGCACCCCTATGGAACCCAAACCCCCATCCCACCGCATCCCCATCCCACCGCATCCCTATCCAACCCACACCCCCATCCCACTGCATCCCTATCCCACCCACACCCCCCTCCTCAAACACAGCAGTTAGACCCTGAGGAAAGATGATTTGCATGATTAAAACAACAAGTGGAGCATCATCACAGGCAGCAAACCTTAACTGTGCTCTTACGAAACAGAGACAGGTCAGCAAATGTCTCAATACGTCTCTACTAATGATGGCAGGATCTGTCAGCGGCTGGGAGAAAAAGATCCCTCTCCACCTCTGTAGATGTGGGGCTGAAATCGTATTTGTATGTAGATGTGGTTTCTCTAAATGCACACTAACTTCCCAGTTGCTACAGGAGATGTTGCATATTCATGGCAGGAGAGCCTTTTACCAGAGCAGGAGTTTTCAAGAGTGCTTTGCATGATTTTTGCCTCTTTCTCCGCGTGTCAGAGTTCGGCTCACACTGAAATTAAAACCCAGCCGAGACGGATCATGTGCAGCTCAGCAGGGGCATTATTCTCCAGTGAGTGGCAAGGGAATGGTGGAGCAGTAATGCACAGCTTTTGTAGCCCTGTCGCTTTGATGAATTCCTCAGCGCTGGCAGCATGGGGAGCTTTGTGTCCCATCAGGAGGTGCCCGCGGGAGCAGCAGCGCAGGTTGGACTCTGGGATACTGGTGCTGCAGGAGAGCGATGTGTTTTCTGTTAATCAGCAATCCACTTGTTCCTTGTAAGCACAAACTGGACATGGGGAATGTGGTTAGGAGGAGTGCGGGCTCACCCTGTGCTCTTCCCCACAAGTGGTCTCTTTGGCCATAGGACCCCCCTGGTAAAAGCTCCTCCAAAGCCAGCCCATCCCACTCCGCAAGTCAAGCGATGGCACCGGCTTTTTGCACAGAGAATCCAAGTGTAGGGCATTGAGCAGGGCGATCAATGTGATCAATGTAATCATCCCATTAACCACAGATTCTGTGCCCCTAATCTGTGATTTCAAGTCAAATGCAACCAATTGGTCTGCTCAGGATGCTCACAGCCCAGTTCAGGAATCATTGAATATAGAGTGGGTTGGACTGGAAGGGACCTTAAAGCTCATCCAGTCCCAACCCCTGCCACGGGCAGGGACCCCTTCCACTGGAGCAGCTTGCTCCAAGCTCCTGCGTCCAACCTGGCCTTGAGCACTGCCAGGGATGGGGCAGCCACAGCTTCTCCGGGCACCCTGTGCCAGAGCCAAATCCTGATCTCCTGAAGGTGCTGAGCGAACAAACACAGGGATCTGGGTGGTCCAGCCAGGCTGGTGCATTCCTGGGATCCCACGGGATCCCGGCTCTGCTATGGTGGGTTGGCCGAGGATGGCTACCCAGGAAGAATAACAACAAATCACGGCTCGGAATCATATCTGCCTGCAAACATTTCCATGGCGCATCTGCTGCTTTCAATTGGGACCTGAATATTCATCTCCAAAATGTATAATTTATACTTACAGCAGACAATTCATAATTTAAGTGTTATTGCTCTAAATTAAGTATAACATTTAAGCTGGCTGCAGACCAGACAACTAAAACCAAGCCACCATGAAGAGGGGAACGTGCTCTCCCATCAGTTCATGCTGCAGGGTACCACTGGGATGTGGACATCGGAACGGAGTCCGGCCTGGCTGCCTATGACACCCCTGCCTGTGTCCTCTCCCTTCTCCAACCCTCCAACAGCAGCCACTGGAGAGAGAAAGCAGAAAAAGTCAGGAACGAAAAAGGAAAATTAAACATGAAAATTTAATTAACTCACCCTTTGATCACTCTCTGTGGAATGGACTCCGCTCGGAAGATTATTTGTTGGAGAGCAATAATAGCTTCTAATTAGGATGGGATACAATGGGAAAGGAGGGGTTTATTATTTATTTCTTTTAATCAACCCGTTTTCCCCCTACACAAACCACCACATCTCCACACACGTTACCAGCCAAATAGCGTCCAAGTGAAGTGTTATAGCCTGGTTATTTGCTATTGTTTATCCACTGGAAACCTGTGGTTTAACGTCACTAAAGCAGCCAATGGAGCAGCGCTTTCTGCCTTCCCTGTGACAAGCAGGGCGCTGGGATTTCCTTTCCAAGTCCCTGGGAAGGAAGGGTGCAGAGGAGAGCTTTGCCCCACCACGTCCTCTCCATGGGTGCTGCAGGGTGCGTGGCACCATGGCCACGGGCTGGGGTGAAGGGCTGGGAAGCAGGAGGAGCCCGGGATGTCGGAGCAGGACTTTGGGTGGGAGTCACATTCCTCTTCCCGGCTTTGGCTCCCACACAGTAAATCCCCTGAAAGAGCAGCCGTGGCTGCCTTGGCTTTGTGAATGAGGCCCTTGAAGATTTGCATATATCATAATACATGTGAGTCACAACCAGCCAGCGTTTCAAATGCTCACTGAGAGAAAGAACCAAATATCCCCATTAGAGCTTTTATCCCCTGCTATTTCATATCACAATAAAATGTCAAAAGGAAAAGAGAAGCAGATTTCTGATATTATTACTTTGAACTTTTCTTGGCTATACTCCCCTGAAGCATGACATTTACTGAGGAGAGGGAAAAAGGAAGAGGCTGGAATATCTCCTTAATCATCTTTATTTCAGTGCTGTGGCATCGAGTGGCCGGACATCATCTGCTGCCCGTATGGGAGCAGTGGTTAGGGTGGCACCGTGTCCCCAGAACCCTGCCTTCCCCCTGGCACCCAATGGGATCCAGCACCTCTGGACCCCTCTACCTACACACAGCTGAGGAGACACGACAGGCACCATTTATATCATCATCATCATCACCACCATTATCAATATCAACATAACAAATGGTGTAGTACAGCATAGCATGGCATAGTATCATAATATAGAATCATAGAGTGGTTTGTGTTGGAAGGGACCTTAAAGCTCATCCAGTTCCAACCTCCTGCCACGGGCAGGGACACCTTCCACTAGACCAGGTTGGCCAAGCCCATCCTACAGCAACATCTAGCATTTTCCAAGGCCAATCCCATTGTACTCCTGGGAGAAGCAGCACAAAGAGCCAGTCCCCGGGCACGCTGGCATTGCCATCCCAATGGCTTTGTCCTTCCCATGCTCCTGAGGCCTGGCTTTGCCGTGGGATTTACACCACGTCATAAAGGTGGCTCCAGGGGACTACGTATGAATTCTAAGTCATCAAAAGTTCACAGTGCAAGGAAAAGTGCGGATGGATGTCATAAAAAAGTGAGAAGAATAAAGTGTTTCTTCCATCAAAAGCTTTTATGAGTCCATTTAAGAAATCCATTTTAACTGTATTTTAATTTCATTTATGGACCTAATAAAGTCAGGTAGTGTCAGGGAGATTCACAAAGGTGAGCACTGACACCACATGCGACTCCCATTTATGAAATAGCCTAAGTTTAGCCATGGATGGAGCTGCCTGGAGCTTTGCTGTGGGGGACCAGGGTGGCCAGGGGTATCCCACCCCCTTGGGATGCAGGAGACGGGGACTATGGAAGTAAATCTAATTTGGCAGCTCCATCTCTTGTGTGAATGTGGCAGGGTTATATCCTGGCACTGGTGCAAGGGTCTGGGGCGGGATGTGGAATTTCTAACAGGCATTACAAGAGGTACCTGGAGAAGGAAGTTTTCAGAGCAATGCTTTTCCTATGGGCTCTGGGCAGCTTTCAGGGTAATTAGGAAAACCAATCCAAGCTGCAGGCACTGCAGAATCTTGTGCAATCGGGATTTGGTTATAAGGGAGGTCCTGGGAGATGGATGCATTGACCTGCTCCAGCGGGCAGGAGCGCTGCTGAGATGCTGCATATGGGGCTCCAGCTTTGTGGGAATGATGCCTGAGGCGGCTTGAATCCTCTGAGCTTCAGACCCAGACCCAGAGCTGAACCATCAAAGGGCCATGTCAAACACTGGGGCTCCTGCCATCGCCGGGGTCCTGCTCCTGCCAGGGCCACTGAGGTTTGCTGCTTGCAGCAGGGGCAAAGGCAGGGAGAGGAGCATCGGGCGCGGGAGGAGGTGTTGTTATGGCAACAAATGACTTGTATTCTCCAAAGGATGCACGATTCTGGTTTAATAGGGAGAAAGCGCCGGGAAGAAGGAAAGGATAATATTTCAAAAACATTTAATGAGACGCGAATTGTCCCTGCTCGTTCTCTGGAGGGTGCAATGGCTCAAGAGGGAGGACGAGTGGCGTTCACAGCCAGCCTTGTGCGCTGAGCGGGGCTGCGGTGCCACTGCTGCACCTCCGAGGCACCCCGGCCCTGGGACACTTTGCTGGGTCTAAAGCCTCAGCCTCTACCAAAACTGGGTGCCAGAGAGGGGCTCTTCATCAAGGCCTGTAGAGACAGGGCAAGGGGTGATGGGGTCAAACTGAAACAGGGGAAGTTCAGGTTGGAGACAAGGCAGAAGCTGTTCCCTGTGAGGGTGCTGAGGCGCTGGCACAGGGTGCCCAGAGAAGCTGTGGCTGCCCCATCCCTGGCAGTGCTCAAGGCCAGGTTGGACACAGGGGCTTGGAGCAAGCTGCTCCAGTGGAAGGGGTCCCTGCCCATGGCAGGGGTTGGAGCTGGATGAGCTTCAAGGGCCCTTCCAACCCAAACCACTCTGGGATTCTATAGGATGTGCCATGGGGAATCCAGAGCTGAGGTGCCCTGTGTCCGAGAGCTCCTGCCTTCGGCTCCTCCACACGGCAGCGCTGCTTTGCCGAGGAAAGGCGGCGCTTTGATACGGAACACAATCGTTAAGAATGTGCCAGAAGCCAGGTATTAATAGAAGCACTATTAGAGAATTTATGGATGATTTAAGATGCAGCCCATTCTGCTAGTGAATGCCTCGTCTGTTTAAGAGCAGTAATTGCCTATTATCTAGCAGCTTCTAATGTGCTTGGCTCGTGCTGGCGTGACACACGAAGATGCAGCACATATTGAAAGAACTAATGCCAATTCAAAGGACCTGCTTGTAATTTTAAGCACAAGAACCCAATAAAATTCAAATGGCATGGAGGGAGGGGGTGAAAAAGCAAACGGCACAGATTGGTTTGAGTTGAAAGGACCTTAAAGCTCACCCAGCTCCAACCCCTGCCACTGGCAGGGACACCTTCCATAGAGCAGCTTGCTCTGAGCCCCTGTGTCCAACCTGGCCTTGAGCACTGCCAGGGATGGGGCAGCCACAGCTTCTCTGGGCACCCTGTGCCAGCGCCTCAGCACCCTCACAGGGAAGAGCTTCTTAGTGTGTTAATAATCTAAACCTACCCTCTTTCAGCCCAAACCTATTCCCCCTTGGATAGAAAGGAATCTTGCTGAAAGGAGCCTTTCGGTGGCAAAAAGCCCTCTTGGCAGCAGAGGGGAAGTTCCTGCTGTTCAGCTTGCAGGGCTCTAGCTCGCTCAGCAAAGAATAAATACCTTTGGAAGAGCAGCCGCAGCAGCTGGGAAGCGCCTTCGACTGTCTTCTTGGCAGCCGTTAATATATAGCGCCTGCACTTTGACGTGTTGATATTCCCGATTGCACAAGGAATTGAATTTGATTCAGATTTATTTGTTCTAATTTGTGCCTCCTGTTACTTATCGCTGCGGCGTCGCAGCCTGCCGATGGGTTTTGTTCAGCCGTCCCAATTAAAGCCTGCGAAGTGCAAACACACACAGGAGCAGCTGGAAACACAACGGGCAAAGAGCAAACAGGCAACCAAGCCAAATCCCCCAAGGACTGCAGAGCCCGGGCCGTTCTGGTGTGAGGTTCACCAAAGAGGAGTTTGGGTGGTGGAATCGGCTCCGTTACTTTTCCAGGGGCTTCTTGTCCTGCCTGTCTGTACCAGGCTGCACCTCGACCTGCCTATGCCCCGATGGCAAGAGGGTGATGCTGATGGGAATGCTCACATTGCTGGTGACCGTGAAGCATTGTGAGGTGTTTCTCCTGAGCAGCAGAGTCCGTTCTGCTGCCATGGACATCCTCTTGCTCAGGTTATCATGCCCTGCTTGCCTCTTGTCCACTGCAGCCTTGGTTATTTAAAGCCTCATATTCGGAGAGCTCAGCACTGGCAGTTCCAGTGGGCTTCAATCTGCTGCTCTGCACAAAAAGGGGACAACAAGCACGACCTCCTTTAGAGAGTGCTTGGAGAGTTGCTGATCAACAGCTGGTCCAGGAGGTCAGGATCAGCAACAGTGATTCACAGTAAAGACAGGAGAGCTTTGCCCTCTTCTGTGGCCATCCCTTCGTGGCTGGTGTGCGATCCCTCTGAGCAGCACACGCAGCCTCTGGGTCCCGGGCTGGTGTCAGCCCTGCTCCTCTGGCCGAGCCTTCCCTCCTGTTCCAGTGCCTGCCCACTGCACCTATGCTGTACTACCAAGAGGCCATCATTTCTCTCGGCATCAGTAATTCCCCATGGTGCTATGGGAAAAGAAAGCCTTCAGAGTGAATTGGAGTGTGCCTGGCTTAAACTGCCGTGCTTTGATCCTCACAATGCTCCGCTGTACCTGGAAGGCCCCAGTGCTGGACTTGCCTGTGCAAAGGAGCCAGGTCATCCCTGAGGCTTCTTCTAATAAGCTCAATAGTCTGAGCTCTTTAATTTCCTTTAGGGGAGAGGATTTTCCCAGCCCCCCACCTTGTCTCCATGAAGAAATCCTGCCTTCTTCCCATGGAGTGTTTGCTCTGCTCCTGCTGCCAACGGGCAGGATTTTCTTTTCTCTTTTTTCAGCCCTCCTATGCTCTCCTCGCAGGTGGCACAATAGGAATCCATAAATACCTGACAATACATACAACGGCTCTGGCAGGTCACACCACTGTACCTGGCTTTCCAGAGTTCAGGAGCACTTGAGGTCTGCTCCCCTTGAGGCGCTGCGCAGAGCATCCCTTACTGCCGGGGATGTAATCCAGCTCCTCCGGCCTCCCGTGGTGCCCACAAGTGACAATGACATGGCAATCAATGGCAATGATCTCCCAAGTAGCCTGGCTGACAAACACGCTCTCGCTCTGAATAAATCGGGTTGGATGTGTACAGCACCAGGTGAATGTACTCTGAATTCATCCCTCCAGCCCCTCTTGCTGCTGAGGTGGATGGGAGCACTGATGAGCTCTCTACCGAGCTGCCTGTGCCTGCAGTGGGGACAAGAGGACCTGGATGCACATCACTATGCCTGTACCACTGCTCCCAGTGGCTTGGGAAGAAGAACCAGTTCCCCAGAAGCTCAGCACAGGTTTGCAGGAGGACATCTCTCCCCTTGATGGGAGGGAGCACAGAAGCAGGTGGCAGTGGTTATCCCAGCTATTTAAAACCCATCACTGCAGGTTTCCTTGATTTGCTGAGCTGTTCTGCTGGTTGTCCACATGGAAGCCTCAAGCTGGGAGACCCATGGACTGGGTCTGCATGCGGTGAGTGATGGAGCCCGAGTTTTTTCCCAGCAGGTGATGGGAAGGGTTGGGCATCCTGCCTAGGCAATGGAGCCACTGGCATCATTTGGCTGAATGCTTTCTTTGTGTTTGCTTTGTTCTTGGAGCAGGTTTGAAAACTTAACAGGAAAGTGCTAATTGTGCTTGGTCCTCACTAGGAGTTTGCCACTAGTGAATTGTGAGTGGAGGGGAAGGTTTCAAGCTAAAAGGGGGTAGATTCAGATCAGATATAAGGAAGAAATGTTTACAATGAGAGTGGAGAAGCACTTGCAAGAGGCTGCCCAGGTTGGTGGTAGATGCCCCATCCCTGGAAACATTCAAGGCCAGGTTGGATGGGGCTCTGAGCAACCTGATGGAGTAGATGTCCCTGCTTACTGCAGGGGGTTGGACTGGATGAGCTTTAGAGGTTTCTTCCAACTCAAAGTGTTCTGTGGTTTTATTGAGGTTTTCACTTCAGCTGGGGGGGGTGGGAGGACTTCAACTAAAGCTTGGGTCTGAAAACCTGCTGCTTTACATAAAGCTTGGGGAGATACATGCACACACACTGGCCCTGTGGCTCCTCTGCTGAGCTCTATGACTCCTGCACCAGCACAACAGGAAAGCCTCAAACGTGAGGGCAGGCTCTGATTTACAGTTCTGCTCCGCAGAAAATATACATTAGCCTTTTGATCCCCAAAGTGGGCTGGGGAGAAGGATTGCAGTGAAGGATACAGGATGAGAATGCTGAGCTGTGGAATTGTGCTCCCAGTAACATAACGAATGGCCGCAGCCAGCAGCTCTTGCCAGGCTTCTGCGTACCTCAGCCGCCGTTTAACACAATCATTTTCTTTTCCTGGCTATAAATACGTCGGAATTCTCTGACCTCGTGAGCCAGCATTATTCTTGGAGGCAGAATCACTTCTTGCTCTGTGGCTAGCTTTGGCCTTGAAGCTCCCTGACCCCCAACAAGTGTGTGAAGCCCAATTTGCAAAGCAAACCAGACATGGGCAGCCGACCATAGGGGGAGGCAGGATGAGGAGCGGGGTCCTTTTGATGTAGCCTGTGCCAGCACCTTGGGTTTGGGGTGATGATGAGCAAACGGACATCACTGCAGCGGCTGCCGTGGGCAGTCATGGTCCCCAGAGCCAGGCGGAGCCCATCCTCCTACCTGCAGACCTGGAAGGGGTCCCTGCCCATGGCAGGGGGTTGGAACTGGATGAGCTTTAAGGTCCCTTCCAACCCAAATCACTGTGATTCTATGATAAATCAGGACGGTAGCCTCCTACATACTTGCCGCCAATCCCATTTTCTTGTCAAAAACCTATTTTTTATTAATCACCTCTGGTTTTACAGAGCTGTGCAGTCATTTCTCAGCAAACCTGCTCTGATGTTTTACTGATCGTGACCTTGTCCCTATAAACCCCTCGCTATTGCTCTTCCCTATGAAATCACTGCGCCGTAACAGTGCTAGAGTGGAAAGAATTTATGGCTTAAATAATTTATCCAGATTTGGTACAGAGAGTCTTTTGAGGAGATTCATCAGCTAATAAAGAGAATTGATTCTGGAAGCCAAAGTCAATACGGGGTTAGAGAAATGCCACCACTCACCATGGGCTCCCTTCCAGAAGGTTCTGCTGCTACATCTGGCTGCTCTGCCCACCTTTCTCTGGTGTTTAGGGAATGGTTTTTCTCTGTGCAATCCGAAAGACAAATGCAGTAGCATTTAAGAGATGGATGCATCCAGAAAATGGCTCAAACTGGCTCTCAGGGAGGTGGAAGTGATGCTATGACTGGGGATGAGGGAGGCAGCCCATGCAAGATGAAAAATAGCCAAAGGAAAGAGGGGTAACAGGGAATTTGGCAGAGGTTATTTGGCTGATTTGTCCTTCAGGTGTGTTTCTCCAAGTCTTGCATGTACAGGTGTTTGTCTACCCCTGTGCACTTTGTATGCCAGTGATTGCCGAGACCCACCAAGACCACTGTGTAAAAGCTGAGGAGCTTTAGGCTTGTGGTCCACCCCGTGCTGTTCCTCAAAGCCATTTGTCCAAACCACCTTGATCACCATAAGAAATTAAAGCCATCTTTGCCCTGATGTGGGGTTTGCCCTCACTAAGCCTTCACTTTTCTGCCTGTGAAGTGTGAAGCCACCTCTCAGTGCCGCCCTGTCCCTACCTCCACCACTGAACGCAGAGCCAGGGCTGCTGCCCTTGGACTCTGGGGGGATCAGACGTGGAGGGGAGGTTGGGTCTGACACTGGGCAAGTACAGGTGGAAGGATCCCAAGTTCATGGCAGTCGTTCCAGCTGAACATCTCCATGTGCCAAGCCTGCTCTTGGAGAGTAACTGAAGCTGAAACTTCAGAGCCATTTCCTGGTACAAATCATCCGAGCGGGATGAAACAGTCAATGGGAGATATAATCTGCGCCTCGTCTCTGCAGCCAAAAACATCTCATCTGTGAACACAAACTCATTAGGAGTGTGATCAATGGGGTCTGAAGGCAGGAGTTGCGGGTGGTGAAGCTGTCTGTAGGCTCTCTGCTTAACCGGCACTAATGGTGCCGTGCCGAGAAGCAACAGCCCCACTGTGCCAAAGCCACGGCATCCGAACGTGCTCATGGAGCCAGGGGAGGGTACAAGGAGCTCTGCATCACATGAGCTACCTCAACAGCAATGTGAGGCTTTAGTTTCCCAACAGCTTTTTCTTCCCTTGCTGGAGGGAAGATCTCTGGCCCTCATTGGAGTCAATGGGACCTGCAGGAAGAGTGCCCCTGGCACGTTTAAGGTACAACCACCCACCCACCAAACCGGTGTCGGAAGAGCAGGACCAACTGTGGAAAGACAGAGGAGGAGAAGTGTGACCGCAGTTACTGCTGCAGAAGTTTCCTGTGCCCTGAGGTCCCCGGAGCGCAGCTCGCCTTCAGCGTTGGCAAAATCTGTATTCAGGAGGGACCTGATTCAGTTTCTCTTCTAAATTGCCTGCTTGATTGGATGTATCAAAAGTGCACTTTGAGAAACAAAGCTCCTCTCGCTGCTGTGACCTGATCTTGGTGTAAGGCATGACCCAAAGCCTCTCTGCTTCCTTGCCCTTGCTCAGCAGCAACCTGGGCTCACTGGTTACCCTTCCCTTGACAGCATCACTCTCTGTCAAGCCCCTCATTGCCCAGCACGTGCTCCTTTTCCCATTGCACCAACCATGGGATATCCCTGGTACAAACCCTTCTGGGATGCAGGAGGGAAAGCACAGCCCTGCTGCCGACCCAGCATTGGCTCCATCCTTAATGGATCCTCCTCAGGGTTTGCAGCAACAGCATGATGGTGAGCAAGGTCAAGCAGGCTTAGAGATGCAGAAAGGGGGGGGGATTTGGCTCAAATAATGAGGGAATTAATGCTGGAGATGCTGCGATGGCCCATAAAGTTAATGAAATATTGCTGAAGAAAGGGTAAACAATTAGGACTATTAGCTGTAAAGATAAACCAAGGCCTATTGCCCTCAGAAACACTGAAAGTAATTAAATTGAGAATTACAACATGGGAGTACAAAACCAGAAACAAATAAATAGAGAGAAAGAATTAACTGGCTTAATATCATGATGATAATATTATTAGCAATAGGAAGTGGGGATTGTATGATTAAAGCTGTTTATTCTCATTCCCTTTCACTGAAAGGGGGTGGTGAAGAGCTCAGGGTGACAGGAGGAGACCTGCAGCTCCAGGGTGTCTGCCTGGGGTCCTGGCCCATCGCTGTGGTGTATATATACATATGTCTTAGTGCCATTCCCACTGCCAGTAAGGGCCTATCCCCCTGGGCCAGTGGAGATCAGGCTCATCTGCCTGCAGACCTCCCAGTGCCCTAGGAGAGACCTCTGTAAGAGTCATTACCACTCCAATTATTGGTTCCATTGAAAGGGATTAGATCCAAATTAACTTGTGGTTTGCCACCCAGAAATAATCCTCCTCCAAGGGGACAGATCCTTCTGTAGCATCCAAGGACACTGAACGGGCGACGCGATGCCTGAGTGAATCATGGAGGCAGCGATTCCTGCTTCCTGGTGGGAATTACCTCGCAGCACAAGTTGTGTGTTTTACAGCTGAATCTGTCATGCAACATTTGCAAGCATCAAATACGAGCACCCAAGCTGTGAAGCTGCTTTCTGCCAGTCTTTATACTGATATTCCCGGGAAGTGCTTACAAAAGGCTTTCGGATACGTCAGATGATGCTTTCCGTGTTGTCTCAAATTTGCTTTCTGTTTCTAAGGAAAACTCAGGCTTTCAACTCCTCCTATCAACTGAAGCATCCAAACAGATTCCTAAAGCTCCAAATGGTTCACTGCTTCGCTAAATGGGGGAGTCTCAGGTAGTTCCCCCTCCGCTGTCTCCTTGGCAGCACAGAGCAGCCCACAGAGGCCACATCCCCATCCCATAGTGGGACATCTGCCAGGCGGGAGTCAGGACATGGCATACACTGGGATCATGCTGCCTCATCACCGACTGCATCCAGCTTGTTGTGATGTTCATTGACAAGGGCTCCCCTGCAGACAAGTGATGCTGCTGTGGCGTTGGTCCAAGCCTGGCTCCTCACCTCGCTGCTTTGCTCTAGGCAGGAAACCCATTAATATGACAGAAGTGACCTGCAATGACTGCTGCTGGATTATTTAATCTGGCCAGGCTCCTTAGCTGCCATAAGAGAAGACAAACTGCCTGCCTGGTGTTTAAAGGTTTGGGGATGCACGATAGCGTTGATTCGGTGTGTGTGAGAAGGTGCTGCTCCTTGGGCTTGCTGCAAGCAGGAGGTGACGACAAAGCACCCGCTGGTGCTGGTCCTCCCCATCCATCCTCTGCAACCCATTTCCACTCCGGAGTAAGTGGCTGGTGGGTGTCATGGATAACACAGGTAGCAGGGAAGAGGTGATGGGGAGGAGAGCATCTCTGATCCTTGCCCAGCCCTGCCCTGGGCTCCATAGGCCCCTCTATGACCACTGTCGCTCTGGGCAGCGACAAGCCATGCAGACAGAGTGCTTTGCCTCTCACTGGGAAGCATTAGTGCCAGTCCTTGGCTCCGGGAGGCGAAGAAGCCTCCCAGCTTCAGGCATTTAGCCAGCCTGGAGGGCAGCCCGGTCCCTGCGGTGCTGGGCTCACACCACAAGCACCTCCTGCTCTTCCAGCACCATCTCGCTTCTTGCCTTGACCCACTGCCCCTAAAACATCTCCATCACCCCTGCAGTGAGCTCCTGGGGCTGCCAGCCTGTTGCTGAGGCAAAACTGGCCACCAGGACCACTTGCTCCCTCTGAAAGCCACAGAGCAGAGGGATGCAGGGCTCTGCTCCTTGCAGCATGCTGGCGACCCAAGGTGTCTGCCTATAAACCAGGGCAATTACACCCCTGATCTAGTTTACGTGCAAAATAAAACCAATTCCTCGCTAGTGTTCCCATCCACAGATTCCCAGGAATAGCCCCCAAAGGGAAGCTCTGAAGGAAAGCATGATTAATTCTCGGTGGCACCTTTAAACACCGCTTTTATTACAATTCAGCCTTTTCACGCACTTTGCCCTTTTCCAATTCATTTTTGCTCTTTTGAGGTGGAACGGGGCTGATGTTCTGCAGCTCCCATTTCTCAAGAGGGGTTTTTAACTCTTGATCTGCCGTGGTAATGAACCTTCCCTGCTGTGCCGGCAGAATCAGGGATGCTCTGGGGATGCTCCGAGGAGCAGCAGCATCCTCTGCTCCTCCAGCACAGGGCTGGATGCAGTAAGGTATAAAGGGGTGGAATCAGGCTAGGGCCACCACCAGCCCCCCCCCCCCCCCCCCCAGCTGTGCCATGCAGTGGTGTTTTACAACCTAGAGCAACAAAACCTCAAATGTACTGGAAATAATTCTACTATCAAATGCATTCAGCTCTGTTTGTTTGCTTTGAAATTAACATCGGGGATGAAATGATTCAGTGCACTACAAAGAGATCCCTTGACTTGACAACAGTCGCAGGCAGGTTTTCTTCCCCTTTCAGTTATCACAGGAGAAAACATTTCAACGTCTTGTCTGCTCAGTGCAAGAGAAACAGTTCTGTGCTCCGTGCCTGGGAAACAGGGAGCTTATCAAGGAAATCTCTGGCATCAGAGGGACGAGGTGGCAGAGGCAGCCAGGAGGCACCTTCCCTATGGGTAATGTGGGGAAGGAGGGTCTCTAGGGCTCCTCCTGTTAATGTTGGTGTCCATCATTAAGACAATGGGTCCCAAGAGAGCTGGAGCCAAAGGAGCATCCACATTAACAGGGTGCAGAGCCCAGAGCCAAGAAATGGGGCAGAGGGAAAGTTTCTCAGTGGTTTTCCTGCGGAGAGAGGATGGAGATGGCCGGAGATGCCAGGGGAGGAGCGGGTGAAGCACGCACGGGTGGATAAGCCGGACAAGTCACAGAGTCTTAGGCCTAGAGGCATAATTAGACATGGGACGGGAGCTGTGACCTCGAAAGTATCAGGGAAGAGGGCTTCTAATTAGGAGGCAAAAGGGCCTGGTGCAGCTTGGCCTGGTGCAGCTTAGCCTGTTTCTAGAAGTCATTAAACTGCCCTGGATGACTTTAGTGCCAAGCTGATTTGGAGGACAAGTGGAGAAGCTTTAGCAAAGCTGACCGAGCGAGAGGGGAGACCAGGCTGGAAGCAGGGACACGCTCCTCTATGGTGGAAGAGCAGCGTTTGAGAGTCCCCACCGAGAAGCTGAGGGGTGTGGAAGTCTGAGCTTGTTGGGGTTCATTTCTCTTTGAGCTGGTTTGAAAGCACCTGCCTTTCCCAGAGCCAGCAAGGTTACTGAAGGATCGCACTCCCTGGTTCCACCAGGTCTCTTCCACCCACCTAATGAAAACAAATGTCACCCAGGACAGGGACCATCCTTCTCATCTGTCTGCTGGGCCCCATGAACGGGCTGGCTTTAGACTGCTTTTTATAGATGCTATTTTAACAAAGGAACCAAATTACACCCTGGCTGCTCCAAGACACATTCAATTCCCAAACTGTAATGGAGCTGTTGTGGGTCTCTGGTCATTAATCCTATTAGTGTCAGGCTCTGAATCTGGGCCTGGGTGTGTGAGGTTCAACCGGCCCTAAGAGGGCCTTTTGGAAGCAGAAAACTAAAGGCTTCTCTCAGCCTATGGCAGCCCTCAAGCAGGAGGAAAGCAGAGAGAAGCTGGGCAGCAGGAGGGGGTATTTGTGCAGGCAAGCAGACAGGAGCTGATGAGAATCAATCGGTTTGCAGCAGGACCTTGACTGCAGCAGCTCCTGTTTCCAGCCTCCTTTGCTCCTAAGGACCTCCAAACCGTAAGACCATCTTTTCCCCCTCAGTATTCAAGCCTCTGCTTGCCAGCCCTGCAAGTACTGTGTGTGTGTGTGTGTGAATGAGTGCAGTGTGAAACAAATTGCAAGTAACGGCTTCTTTTTGTCGTGAGATAAAAAAGAAGACAAGGGGAGAGCGGAGAAGTGCTTAAATAGAGCTCTGCAGCTCCGGTCGGGAGCAAGAGAAAGCAGCAGACGTGGAAGCAGGTGACTGGTGATGCGCATCTTGGCTGCCTGTCTGTGGCCGCAGGCACTCGGTCCGTGCACAAGCCCTTGTGCAAGGCATGCACTTGTGCTGCATGGTGTGACTGCACCCCTGGAGAGCCCCAAGTGCTGCCCTGTCCTTCCCAGCTGCCCCTCGCTTGCCTTATTGCTGCTTTCTGGGAAAACCACTGCAGGTGCAGGGGGGAAAAAGGATTTAGTGATTGTTTGGGTCAGAAACCAAATATTTGGGGTTTTTGTCTCAAACTTCTTTCATTCTGACAGTGTTTGCTTCTTCCCTGTGCTGAAACTGTCTCTGCTGTGGAGCCAGGCTGAGAGAGCTGGGCTGGGGCAGCCTGGAGAAGGCTCCTGAAGGGGAGACCTGAGAGCAGCTCCAGTGCCTAAAGGGGCTGCAGGAAACCTGGAGAGGGGCTTGGGACAAGGGCCTGTAGGGACAGGCCAAGGGGAATGGCTTGAACCTGCCCGAGGGGAGACTGAGCTGAGCTCTTAGGCAGAAGCTCTTCCCTGTGAGGGTGCTGAGGCGCTGGCGCAGGGTGCCCAGAGAAGCTGTGGCTGCCCCATCCGTGGCAGTGCTCAAGGCCAGGTTGGACACAGGGGCTTGGAGCAAGCTGCTCCAGTGGAAGGGGTCCCTGCCCGTGGCAGGGATTGGAGCTGGAGGAGCTTTAGGGGCCCTTCCAACCCAAACCAGTCTGGGATTCCGTGATGCTATGAAAACCACCATCTGTACCAAGCAGCCGGCACAGAGGGAGGACATGGGTATACGGAGCAGGAGAACATGAAGATGTGTTTTCTGGCTGCCTATCCTGGCAAGAGGGATTTACCCTTGAGCACTTGTGTTGCTGCTGTTCTCTGGAGCAAGACACCTGCTTTCCCCACAAACAAAGCCATAAATCGTCCTGCAGGCAGGTTTCAAGGGGAACAAAAAGCAGAGCTGGGATGACAGCGACGGGGAGCAGAGCGAGGACGTGAATTACTTGAAATATTACTGAAAACTTCCATGCTATAAATACACTTCTGATCACGGCTAATCAATCACTGTAATTATCCCATAAATAAGGGACAGGCTGGCTCAGTGGTACCTGGCTGCTTTCTGCAGGCCTCTGGAGCAAATTTGTTAGCATCTTAAAATAAACTATTTGCTCCACATCGTTTGTTTGTACTCTCCAGGCTGCATTGTCTCCTCATTCATTTTTCATCGCCTTTGGTTTGGTGGCTGAGAATGGGTTTGTGCTTTTTTTCCCCTGTCTGACAAAGAGGCGCTGGGGGGGAGCGTGTTTAAAATCCAACTGGAAAGCGCTTGCTTTTCTTCTGTGCCGTCAGGGGTCCTGACAGCAGAGATCAAAGTTTCCTTCCACATCGCTCTGGGCTGGCTAACATCCGTGTTCACCTCTCGGCTGGGGAGGGGATAAGCTGGAGAAGGGAATGTGCTGCATGAGGGTTATCCCGCGGTGCATCCCAAACCCAACCTGCCCATCCTTGCTGTTCCTGGTGGAAGAAGCCTCTCTGGGAATGCCCATGGTGCTGATGCCAAGCCAGGAGCGGGTCCTGAGCCACGCATCAAACACACAGGAAAATGGGGATGGAACGAGGCTCCCATCCTCTGTGTGCTCTGTGTATTTCTGGGGGAGAGCGGAGCTCCCGGTAGGCACACGCTGTGCTGGGGAACAGCAGGGGCGCATCGCTGCCTCAGACTGCAAATCCTGTTTGTGTCATTGCGTGTCTCTTCAATGGGAAAATTATCAATCAACTCCACTTACCTTTAAAGCGGCGGTTACAGGGAAAGCCTGCGCGTGTGCATAAACCATCCCCGGTGCTCCCCCGGTGCAGGGAAGGAGCCACAGGATTTATGAGTTCAATCCAAGGCCGGGAATCCCGCAGCCTCACGTCACCCATGACCTGCTCAGGAGCCTGTTTCTGCAAGAGAGTTTTATAAGAGATAAAGGCAGGATCAGTCTATGATGAGGTTTTATCCCGGGCAGAGGTGAGGATGCTGAATGCCCCTGCAGGCAAGGTGAGCCCTGCTACCAATAGAGATGATGAAGGTATTCCATTCTTGGAGCACTCAGTGATACGGAGTCCTCTGCTTAATGTCTTTTCCACAGGGCTATAAACTCACAACACACAATATTTTTCCTTTTATAGATCAGCATTACTAATTTATTGGCAGTTTACTGTTTGGAAATGTCCTCATATAAATTAATGGGAAGGTAATATTAAACCTCAGTCCCTGGGGGAGGAGAAAGCCAAACAAAACCCACATCCCCAGTGCTCAAGGAAAGGCAGGCCATTAAATCATCCCCTTTGCTCTGCAGGGGCCATCGCTCCAAGGGCAGAAGTGATGCAGAGATGCTCCAGAGCTTGAGCTCCTGCTCTTCCCATGGGTCCCACAAAGCCAGCGCTCAGGTTGGTGTTTATTGCTCCTCTGCATCTCCTGGGTCCTCACAATCTCCCTCTGTAGCTTCAGTGGGGAAATGCACTTTCCGTAGTGCCTTAGAGGCTTGCAGACACCTCAAGACACTTCAACAAGCATTTAATTACCGTTGTATGAGTCTATGAATTAAAACGGCACAAAGGGTTTGTGCATCCCTTCCCTGAAGCCAGACAGGAGAGGGGGTGAGGAGCTGTTAGGCGCATGCAGAGGAGGAGGAGAACTGGGTTTTTTAGAGGCATGAGCTGTTATTAAAGACTTCTCCTTCATCTCATGTGCCTTGGGAGCAAACTGGAAGTCATCTGCCCTCAATGAGCACTTCCAAGGCCAGGTTGGACACAGGGGCTTGGAGCAAGCTGCTCCGGTGGAAGGGGTCCCTGCCCGTGGCAGGGATTGGAGCTGGATCAGCTTTATGGTCCCTTCCAACCCAAACCAGTCTGGGATTCCCAGTGTCTCTGGCTTGGTGAAAGCTTTCCCAGCCCTGTGGCGCAGCCCTGGAGCAGAAGAGGAATGCTCTACCCGCTCCTCCTTTTGTTTTATAAAACTATTGCCATTTAGAAAGAAAGCAGATTGAGTTCAATCACTTCTCCTGCAGTAATAGAGAACGGCTGCAGCTCCGGAATACTGACATGCGTGAGTCGGGATCGCTTTTCTCGCTGAGCAGATGAGGAACAGGAGTGATTATTTCGTATCACTTATGGAAGAGACCTTACAGTAATGTACCTGCTGTGCATTGATAAATAGCACCCACAGATAATAAGGGCCTTAGGCAAAGAGCAAGGAAGAAAAAAAAGCTTTCCAATGTGTGAACACAAACGCTTTAAATGTGAACTAAATTGGCCTGATCATTCCTCAGATTCGCAAAATTAAACCGTGCCAAAGTGTCAGCGTCTCTGAGATTTATGAGACAGCCAAAGCAAAGGGAATCTATAACAGCCCTGCTAGAGACGACCGGGGGGATGAAGAGGCACGGACTGCTGATGAATCCAAGTGCTATCATTCTGTACCAGCAACGGAGAGCTGGAAAAGCCTGGGGAAATGGCAGCCAGTAGCTGTGCTTCCCAGCTTTGCCATGCCTGGGTTTGCTAACACCGGCTGCCTCGGTGTTAAATCAGGATGTAGTTGCCATGAGGTTACTGGGAACTCGAAGTTAGCAAAATTGAAACCATCTTTGCTATTGCCCTGACTGCGCCTCGTGTCCCCTGGGCCCTCAAACGGCTGCCATAGCTTGAACCTCCGCTCCTGCAGAGGTTCAAGAAGAAAATACACCTCTAAGTGGTGTCTCTCATCGTGTTTGTTTCCCATACCCTTATTGGCAAGCCAGGGCTGGGTTCTCTTTTCCTTCCCCATGGGGAGCATCGCGAAGCACTGCAGCCTGTAGCAGCACAGGCAGAGGAGACCTCTGCTTTAGTTCCACGTCTCCACGCTGTTGATACCTCCCAGCCCCTGGGGATGGAGCCACCTTGGTTCACCCTGCAGCAGAGAGATGTGAACCTGGGGAAACCATGGCAGTGCTGAAGTGGCGGCACCTTTCGAAGGATGCCAAGGATTCCACAGCACCGTTACCTAAGGCTGGTGCCTCTGGGGCTCTGAAGTGCCATTTCCAGCCTCCTGCAAGCTCTGTTGCTCAGGCGCTTGCTTTTGACAGCAGCCTCTGCAGTGGAGCAGAGGGACAAGGGTCTGCAGGAGCCATGTGTCCATCAGAGCTAAATGTACCTCAAAGCTGAGGGATGCAAGAGGTGACAATGAGCACTCGAGTCCAAGCAAACTCTGTGTCAGCTGGGGACTGAGGCTCCTGAGGCTTTGGATGCCCTGAGGCTGTATCAAGGGCATAGCCAAGTCAGGCACTTCTTCCCTCTCTCATTAAGCTCTGAGGCTCCAGCTTAGTTATGCTCCTGGGCTGCTAAGTCAGGGCTTCATGCTTTCTAATTTTTCCTTTTGTCTTGCAAACACATATGAGACAGATTTTGCTTCCACAAGGGATATTTATAGGACATATGTTGGAGCTTGAAGAAGCTGATTAGCAATGTTTAGCTTAAAAAAAGAAGAAACTGCATGAGAGCAGCCTAGCCAGACAAATACTATACAAGATGTTGGCTTCAGGGTGACAGCTCTCCCACTGCCTTTGCTGGTTGTTGGTACCGGGTAAATACAGCTTTGTCACCTCTCCTCAGCCCCCATCCAGCTCCCCCACTGACCAGCTCTGCCTCGCTATACAATCCCATTTGAGACCATTAGCAGGGTTTGAGACAGTGTGTGTGGGGGGGGCTTTCTTCAGTGAATCCGAGTCTCAGAGTCCTCTAAGAGCTGCCCAGAGGACAAAAGCTGCTCAGTGCTTTCCCGAATCCTGTTCCCTGTCAGCAGTGGTCTGAAAACCCAAAGTATGTTCTTCCAAGGGGGTGGAAATTGCATTATACTCCTCTCTTCTTCGCAAGCTCTAAGTAACACTGCTGCTCCTATCTTATGAAAGGAAAATGGGTAATGACAACCTACTTCTATTGAAGGGACACTTTCACTCCTCCTCGGCAAGTGTAGCCGAGGCAGCGCCTTTCTGTCCGCTCAGAAGCAAATTAAACAGATTTTGCCTCAAAATCATGATGGGTGAAGTGCAGCCGACGCTGTGCACCCACCACAGCCAGCAGCACCCTTGGGGTGCCCGCACCTATTCATGCTCATGGCGGGTGGGTTATAATGGCATGGGAAAACCAGGAAGTGCAATTGGGATCACAAGGGAAAACCCCTCCCCTCTTCCCGCTCTGAGGCTGTGTGAGCATCTGTGACCTGCATCCCAGCAGCCAGATCCATGCAGCGCTTCCAGCTTGGCACCAGCGCCAGGAACTTGACTCTCGTGGAGAGATGACTCTGAGGAGAACAAGTTCGACAAATGAATTCGCTAATGACTTCCTTCCCTCCCACTTCAAGGGTGGGATAATTCTCAGTTCCTGCTCGGCAGCGGGCTGCTCCATCGCCGGCGCTGCTGATGGAACATGAGGCAGGGAAAGGGACCATGACGGCCCCTTGGCTTCGCTCTGCCTGCAAAAGGCCACTAAAAATGGGGTGCTGGCTATTTTATGAAGGTGCAGAAGCCAGTGCAGGCAGTGAGCAGGCAGCAGGGCTCTCCAGAGGGCAGCAGGAACATGGCTCAGATACTCTGAGTATCATCTCCCTCCCCATGAGGTCTTTGCTCCAAGCACCTCAGACCAGCCCCAAACCCAAAGAACAGCCTATGTACAAAAGCTTTGCATGCACGCTTGCTTTGATACTGTTGAAAGCCTCAAACTCCCCTTCGAGCTCTCTTATTTTCCTGGTTCAGGAATAGTCTGTGAGCTTCTGGATGCTGATGATTCAAGCTCCAGAAGAGCCCCAGGGCCAGGGGGACGTTGATGGCCGTGGCATGGTGCCTTTCAACACCAGTGTTTGCTTGTCTTACTGATATCTGTAGAGGTCTAGCAGATGCTTACAGCTACATGAGCACAAGTAAAGTGTCCTGTTGGCTTCCAGCCCCACTTTCTCAAGTTCAGCCTGTGCTGCTGGACATCAGAACTCCCTGGACCACAGGACACATCCCCCAGTGCCTGTCCCCAGGCTGGCTCTCTGCATTCAGCATGAACAGGGAAACAATACTGTTTTAAGTGGGGCTGAGTTAAGAGGATTTGTTTCAGATACAAGATAGCTCTCATTAACGTTTGCTCGTTTGGGTTTATTTAAGCCTTAATTGATTGTCTTCTACTTAACTGCATCCCAGTATCTCTCAGGCTCCAGAACAGCCTCTTGTGAGACTGACAATTGCACGCTCTTCCCTTCCCTCTGAAGATCTTTCATGTTCGTTAGCCGGGTTTAATGGATGATAAAGTCAGTGGGCTTGTAGCAAAGCCGAGCTTTCCCTTTCAAGTCACTTTTACTTTCAAGTCACATCCAGCCCCCGGAACGACTGCATCCAGGTGAGTGTCGTGCTTTGATATGCATTTTGCTGAAGTTGTTGTAATCTGCAGCTGTGAACATGTGTACAGCTGAACACACGTGCAGTGTAACACGTGTGCAGCAGAACACGCGTGAAGCCATGGGTTTGCATGTGATGGACACCCCTTGGGCTGGTGGCTCCCTCTGGTCAGAGCTGAGCTCTGTCACTGGCTTCATTCTGAGGAGGACCATCACCAGCCCTGCAGACTGGGATTCACAGGTGGCTCCGATGGAACCATCCCCAGCCTGCCCCAGCAGGTTAAAAGCACACTTAGTGAAAACCCAGCCTCAGCCTGGCCATTATTTAGGATACCGCTGTAGCTCTGGTTCTGCTTGGGCCTGGGCAGAGGAGGTTTGTCTGCCCAGTGGTTGACATCTCATATAGTGTGAGCTGTCCTTCAGACCAACCCCTGAGCTTCCATCCTTCCCAAAATAGCTTCCTTCTGACCAGGAATCCAGCTCCAGGAAACGCGGGGCTTTGGAAGCTGAACTACAGCACTTCTAGTGGCAGCTGGAGCCCATCCACCGGGAGCACACACAGGGAGCAGGGACCTGTGAGGCTCAGAGGGACAATGGTGACCTCTCATTGCTGCCTTGTGCGAAGGAGGCTCCTTCTGCTTCTAGAATAAGTTCGTACGGAGGCAGGAAAGAGCCAGTGACTCAGAAAGGCAGCGGAGGGGGACTCGTTTCTACTCGAGTCCTGCTTTTTGGCGTGCCTGCTTTAAAGGCAGCGAGCCGCGGTGGTGGAAATGCTGCCGGCTGTCCCTGTGCAGGGCTGGCTCTGCCGACTGCGTCCCGTTCCCTGCTCCAGGAGCAGCTACAAAGAATCCGTCCCCAAATTCACCCGAAAACCTTATTTTGTTGCAGCATCCGCACAGAAACCATCCAGAGGGGCTTGTCTTTTCGAGAGAGACGCTTGCCTTTCCATACATCAGCTGCAGGAACAATTTAGCTTCTTAACTAAGGCAGCACCCCCGGAAAGAGGGGAAACCGCATCGGGCTCTGATGAAACCCCTCTTAAAATAGCCGAAGCCTTCCCCAGACGCTCGCTCGTCCTCTTTGCTCTCCCATGGCTCTAAGCGAGCTCGGAGCGCAAAGGCACGAACTTTGCGCCGGGCGCAGCGCCCCGCGGGGCGGCTGCCGGAGGACGAGGCTCGGCGTGCGGGAGCGGGACGGCGGCGGCACGGAGCTGCGCCTGCTCGCTCGGCCGGCGGGTGGAGCTCGCCGCAGCCCGGGCGCCGGGTGCCGAGGTGCGGGGCAGCCCCGGCTCCGCCCGCAGCGAACACGCGGACCCTTCCCCGAGCCGTCGCCGGCAGCGCGGCGCTGGAGGCACCGGACCCGCGGGGACACGGCCCGGGCCCGGCCAACGCGCGCAACTCCGCGGCGGCTCGGCTGGAGCCGCGGGCGAGGCGCAGCGGGCGACCGGAGGGAGACGAGGAGGAGGAGGAGGAGGAAGAGGAGGAGAGGAAGGAGCGCTCCGCCGCGCGGCGCAAGGGGGACTTCGCGGCCGACGCCGGGTCCTGCGGAGGGAACGGCCGCTCCCCGCGGGGTCAGCGCCGGGGGCCGCGCTGCGCGCTCGCTGCCTCCGCGGGGTCCCGGTCCCGTCCCGCCCCGCCGCGGCGCGGAGGGGCCGCGCTCCGCCCCCGCCTCCTCCCCGCGCAACTTCCCCGAGCCGCGGCCCCCGCCCCGCGGGTGCGCGCACAGGCGCGGGCGCGCCGAGCCCATCGAGCCGAGCCCATCGAGCCGCGCCGCGCATGGGGCGCGCAGCCTCCGCGGGCGCGCAGCTGCCCCGCCGGTGCTGAGCGGAGGGAAGGAGGGGAGGGTCCGGGGCTGCAGAGCGCCGACCTCCCCCTCCCGCGCCTTGCGGCCCCCGGGCGATGCCCGCCGCGGCCCCGCCGCCTGCCCCGCCGCTGAGCGCTGCCGCGGGCGCGGGGCGGCGCGCCCGGATGGAGAGCTGAGGCGGTGAGCCCCGCCGGGCCGGCCGGGAGACGTGACGATGTGGATGCGACGGCTCTCGGGAAGCAGGTAGGGGCCGGGGCGCGGAGCGGGGTTGGGCCGGGGGGGGGGGGGGGCTCCCGCTGCCCGGCCGCGCTCGGGGAGCGGTCGCGGAGTTCCAGCCCCAAGTTGCCGGAGCGGGGCGGCTCGGCACGGCCGGTCCCGCTCCGGGCAGGGTGTCGGGGCCGCCCCGTTCGGCAGCGGGGCGTGTGCGGCGGGCGGAGGGGACGGCTGCGTTGTTGGGGAGATTAATGGAGAATTGCGGAGCAGGGGAGAGGGAGTCAAAGTGTTACGTAACACGTTTTCATTACCGCTGCGAAGTCATCTTGAGCCCAAATCTTGTTATTTCCCTGGAACCGGTGGCTGCAGAGCGCCGGTCGCACGGCCCCGCAGCCCAGGAGCACCGGGCATGGAGCCGGTCCCGGTGGGACACGCATAGGTACAGCGCGGCGGGTTAGGCAAGTGAGACCGTAAGGAAAAGTCCGCTGCTGCGAGGTTCACGATTCATTTCTCCCCCTCATCCATTACCATGTATTAAAGAAACCCTGATTCATGTAAGCGGGGGGCACAGCCTGCCCCCGCCTCCCCCCTTCGAGCGGGGCAGCGGGTTGGGGTCTCACTGCTCGACGGGTCCCACGCAGCAGCCCCGCTCCCACCGGGATCTGCGGCTGCTCCACAGGGAGCAGCACTTGGCTCCCCGGATGGCTGCTGGGTGAGCGGGGGGATGCGACCCCCCCACCAGCCCTACCCCACGCAGCAACTAGAGGAGCCCAACATGGCTGCGGCTTTGGGGTGTGGGGGGGAGGCAGGCAGGGCCCCCCCCATTGCCGCGGATGCTGCTTAGAGGCCTTTGTCCATCGCCCTTGGGAGCTGCCGGAGGCTTTGTCCCTCTGCCTGGGCTTTGGCTGGCGTCCGGGAGGGTGAAACTTGAACTGAGGTTTTGTCTGTGCCGAGGAGCCCTCGGCTTTTGTTTCACACTCGCGTGTGCCGTGCACAGTATTCCAGAGGCTCGTGGTAACCCAGTTCCCTGTATCCACATCCGATGGCAGCCCGGGCAGGCGAGCACCTTCCCAGAGTCATCCGTCCGTCCGTCTGCCGGGGATGCGCTGCTGCGTGTGGGAAGGACAGAGTCTCCTGGGAGTCTGCGGTGATGTAGTGACCTTAGGGATTGCTCCTAGGGAAGGCACCCGAGGTGGTTTGATTTTGGATGTCTGGAAAGCCGGTGGAGCTGGAGGGCTGGTTCCTGAGGCTCCGATCTTGGAGACAGAGGAGGATGGATGCCCTCTGCTTTCTTATTTTGCAAAGAGTTTAGCAATGAGGGCAGGAGCCTCTCGGTCGCTTCTCTCCTTGGTTTTGCCTTGTGAATTTCTTTGCTGTGTACCCTGGATTCCCAGTGCCAGGCCGTCCTCTGCCACCTCCTCGGCTTCCAGCCCCTCCGTGTTTTATTTTTAATAAGAGGTAACTTCACTGCTAACCTTGCCTGCTGCTCTCGCTTCACTCTTAATTGCTTCTGGCTTTATTTCTGACATTTCCCATGTCGTTTCCCCTCATTTTCTTCAAGCCTGCTAGAAAGATCGCTCCCAGAGAAGCAGCAGATCCTTCCAGCGCCCATTCCACTCTGCACAGGCTGTGCCCAGAGCTGCTGATGGTACCGTACCGCTCCGGTCAAGCCTGGTTCTTTCTCTCTGGGGCAGCAAGGAGCTGCCTGACCTTGGGGCCAGCCTTGCTGTGGAGGGTGAGACCTGCAGACCCAGAGCCACCCGGCCCTAGGTCCTGCATGGAGCAGCTCAGTGCTGCCCGGTCCTGAGCATGGGCACTGTGGGGCTTGGGTTTGTCATTTGGGGGGGACAGCAGCGACCGTGGCTCCCCGTGTGTGCACCAACATGTATGTGCGTGCATGCGTCTGCGTCAGTGCCTGGGCCTGCCTGGCAGGGCATGGCAGCTTTCTGCAGCGTGCTGTCTGCCTGGCTTCCAGTGCTGGCTGAGGACTTCCCTTCCGTCGCTCCGAATGTAATACTTTAAACAATATGCCACGATTTTTAACAGCGTTTAGCTCCGGAGTGATTTGCAGTAGGAGTGAAAACACCATGTGCAATTTCTTCCCGCTTGTATAAAACCACTCGTTAAAAGCATACATCCCTGCGCGTTGGCACTGAGGAAACTTTATGGGCCTTGTAGATCCTGCCAAAGCAAACATTTTCCATGAATTTCACTCATCAAGTTCACGCTGTCAAATGTAGATTCAGCCGCTCGTCAAAGATGCAAGCCTTGCAGTCTGGAAAGTAATGAGAGCAGTAAGCAGTGGGAGTTAATGGCCTCCACTGAGGAGTCCTTACTCATCCTGCATCCACGCAGGGGCTGAGCTGGCTGCTCTCAGGTGAATTGATTGCCACCGAAATGCGGCTGGTGTCACCGGCTATGATACTTAACAGCCACGATAATGCTCCAATAAACTGCGCTTTTATGCAGCGGTTCATCCTTCCCGACCAGCAGCGATTCCACAGATGAGGCAGCGGGATCGCGTGGGGCTCCAGCAGCCTCTTCCCCGGAGGATGAACAATCGTTGTGATAACACCAGGGCCATCGCGTTGCATTGACGGTGTCTCAGTGGGGTGACGGGTGGAATGCCCTGTGGTCACGGATGAGCTGCTCAACTGGGGTGCTCCCGGGGCTGCTCTGTGTCGTGGGATGGGGCAGCTGCCGCCCGTCTGCCCCATGCACCGCAGCACCACAGCCTGGGTTTGCTTTCTGAAAGGGAGATGCTGATGTGCTCTCAAAGCCCAGCCCACAGAGGAGAGGCACAGGGGGGGAGAAAGGAGCTCCCCAGGTGGCCCGATAACCTCGTTCCTGCCTCTCCTCGCCCAGGTTGAGCCGGGAGGTTTCCCAGCACGGCTCATTGACAGTGGTGTCTGTGTGGATGTGAGCGGCTCCGCACAACAGCTCCGCGGGGTGTGAATAATCCGCGGGACTCCCGACAGGTCTGAGGTTCATTATGGAAATGTATGCATGCCTGAGCCTTGAAACGCGGCGAACGGGAGCAGGGCTGCGAGGAAAGATTACGGGAATCAATATGCTGAGCCGGAGGAGTGGGAGCTGCTCCGCTCCGGGTCGCAGTACTCGTTATTCCCGTTAAGGGCTGGTGATGCTGAGGTGGGTTACAGCAGTTTGGGTTTGAG
This sequence comes from Lathamus discolor, assembly GCF_037157495.1. Taxonomy (NCBI): domain Eukaryota; kingdom Metazoa; phylum Chordata; class Aves; order Psittaciformes; family Psittacidae; genus Lathamus; species Lathamus discolor. Next base: position 6,864,099 of record NC_088899.1, on the reverse strand, counting down.
ACCAGAACTATTCCAGCAGGATAACTCCTGAGTGTGTTGGGTGGGATCAGCAGGGAGGATGGAGCGGCCTCATCAGCACTTTTGCCCCCGCATTTAAAACACAGGGGTTTTCTCTCCTCCTTCCTTGGATGGTACTGCAAGGAGAGGGTGACCTGATGAGTCTTCTTGGGGATGCTCCCGAAGCTGCTGGTTTGGCCTTTCTTCACCTCGGGGACGTGGTTTTCATCGGAGTGATTTTTTTTCGCTGGAATAATATAAAACTCTGGACCTGAACTGCCTCCTTAAAAATGGAATCTGAGTTGTTATGAATATTTCCTGTGGCGCTTACCAGGACCTGCACCTACAGACTTTGATAGCTTACATAATTTCCCGTGATGGAGATGTACTTCATCTAATTTCACTTTGAAATGCATTGATTAAATCAGAACTGCTGGGAGATTTAAACTGAGTCTCTGTGGCCTGAACTTAACTGTGGGAGGTTTACCTGCCTTCATCCTTCAACATTAATTTGGTTTTATGAGGATTCCTCGTGAAATGAGGTTTTGTCTGCCACTGAGTCGCTGCTGCTTTCCGGGTTTATCAGTTTCTTCCCATGGCCTCAGTGGCTCTGCAAGAAGAAGCTGTGCTAAAGCCTCCTGCCAGCATCGTGCTGGATGCCTTCACCTGGAGCCACGCAGTGAGGACCATGGGTGTTTCTGGTGAGGCTTCAGCTCTTTCCAGTGCTTCTTGCCCAAGCTGGAGGTGAATCGCCCATGCCACCCGTGGCAGGACCAGTGATGCTGCAGCGAAGCTCTCGCCTGGGGTTGTGGGGTGCTGTGCTCATGGAGCACAATGGAGAGCTGCAGCGGTACCCCCAAGTGGAGGAGGATGTGTCCTCTCCTCGCCACCAAGCGACTTGGCCTCTCCTCTACCAGTCAACAGCAGGGGAAGGAGGAGAAATCCAGCCTGGATGGACGTGGATGAGCCATTGCGTGGAAATAAGCAGGGACGGGGCCACTCATGTCCTTCCCAGCAGAGCAGTGGGTCGTGCATCCCCAGCCTTCGAGCCTGACTCTGCTTTTCCATCCAAGACCACCACCGACTCCCTTTGGGCCAGCGCCCCACCAGAATTCACTGTTAAAGGCTTCCCCAGCCTCCACCTTTGCTGGCTGTGCTGGAATAATTCCATAGACTTCAGAAAAAGCCCCAGGTACATGAAAAAAATAAAGCTTGTCATTCATAAAGTGTTCATTTTCAACTCTGATCTGCAGAGTGTCTCATTGTGACTTGGGAATGATGTGTAGGCAGGAGATGTACTTTGACAAGCAATGGGTTTTGTTGGTCTCTCTCGGCAGCTCTGTGTTCCTGGCAGCACTGTGGCATTCCCAGTGGCACCGTGTCCATCCTGCCCTGACTGCTGGTGTGTCCCCATGAGTGATGCTGCCGGCACTGCCCGATCCTGCTCGGTGCTGTGGGCAGCATCATCCCCTGGAGCTGTTGTCTCACAGGAGTGGGCAGTGAAAGCTGCTCGCCAGTTCTACTGAAGAAGCTGGCTGGCAGCAAGGAAAGGCAGAATCCCTGCTCCATGCCCTGGGTGAAGCATCCATGGGATGAGGCTTGGCTGTGGCCAAGTGGCGAGGTGGGAGTGGTGAAGCTTTTCCTCTGCTGGCTTCCCAGTAAAGGTTGAGTAGAAGCTGCTTTGGGAACAGCATGCAGCTGGGAGCAGTGACATGCTTCCAGCAGGAGAAATCCAAGTCTAGACCCTGGAGGCGGCAAACATGGAGTCTGTTGGGATGTGTGTCCCCTAATACACAGGAAGTGCAGGGATGGGGATGTGCTGGCACAGGGACCCATGGCAAGGAGTGCCCGTGTGCCTGGGGACACTGGCAGAGCTGCGCTGCACTGCAGGAGTGTGGTTTTGTGGGGTTCATCTACAGCCTCATTGGGATCGGTCCCTCCCATCCATGCATGGCTTTGACGACGCCTCCCATTGTGCAGCCTCCCGGGATGTTCAGGAGAACTTCCACGGCTCCAGCCATGCCTTAGGGCCCTATAAATAGGAATCGTGGCGGCGTGATGCTGGCTTAGCAACAACGCGAGGCTCTTGTGGCTGGGTGTAGGAGGGCTGAGGGCTGGCTGCTCGCAGACGGCATTTGAGGCTCCCTTAAGAGCCAGCGGCACTAATTGATGTCACCACTTGACTGCGTGTCACTCGGCTTGAAGACACGGCAAGGTCGGGGGAAGCACGGGGGATCCCCTGGGATTCGCCTGCCTGGCGAGCTGAGCCGGTCGCTTCCTTAGGGACACGTTCCTCTAATTGCCGGAGCCCTGTGTGTGACCCCGGCCCTGCTCCCAGTGCTTGCGATGGCATCTCTGCCTCCGACTGCCGGACTCGAGTGATGGGGCGCCAGTTAATTGGCATGGATTAGGACATGCACTTCGGTTGCTGGGATCATGGTCGTTCTCTTCCTCTCCCCAGCAGCCCCAAAGCTCAGCTGGGTGTTACACAGGGAAGCGTTGCCGTGTCAGGTGCTGGCACGTGTTATTTTAGAAGGAGCTCCCGAGCAGAATAAACCCATTTTCTACAAGCCGTTGCCTTTCATAGGTTTCCTTATGAAGCTTTCTCCTCGAAGGATGAGGATGAGTTACTCATCTTCTTGTTTCTTGGCTTCATAAAAGGTTCTCCACTGCTTTAGCGTCCTCCAACGCTACTTCAGTACTCTGGGTTCCCATTGAAGTGACATTCTCTGGCAAAATCAATTTTGCTAATTTTGATGGGTGAGGATGGAATTGTTTCTTATGGGCAGCTCCTTGGGGATGTTCTGTTCAGGCATCCGGCAATTCCATGTTCTTCTCTTTCACCCTGCTAGCACGTGGACCCAGCCCAGGGGTGTGTGCAGGAAGGGGAGATGCAATAACCCACAGAGGTTTGCGGGAGGCAGCGAGGGATGCGGGAGCTCTGCCTGGCGGAGAATTCCATCTCTCCTCTGGAGAGAACACTCAGGAAAGTTTAATCTCTCCCACAACGGGGATGTTTTTGTAATGACTGCAAAGCACAGCGATACCTGACTCACTGGCAATGAGGCTCCAGAGGATGTCTGCCCACAAACAGCACTGTGGTCTCTGATTGACTCACCTGCACCTCGATCCGATGGCATTTCACTCCCGCTTGCTGCCCGGATGCTTTTTGCATGGTGAGGTGGCTGTGGAAGGGAGAACTGCTCTCCTCTGTAGAAAAGAAGATTGTTCTGTGCTAAAAGGGGATTTAAACCTCTGTATGGAAGGATCAAGAGTCTTTGCCCCGGATTTTGTTCTCGCTGCCTTTGCTTTCTATTTTGCTTTGGCTTTTTCTCCATCTTTTTGGGCCGTTCTCTTTTCCATGTGGAGCGTGTCAAGCTGTGAGATTTGGCCAGCAGTGGGATGTCCTGCTGTGGGGCTGGGCAGAGCTTCCCAGTGCATCCGGAGCCTTGGGAGCATCCCTGCTGCACCGGAGCCTCGGCTGGGCACTGTGCTCCCCTCCCTCATGCCCCAGCTCTCTGCCTTGGCTTCCTCCAAGTTTTCCTATTGACGTTTCACACTTTCAGTTGAGTGCTCTGCTGCTTCTATCTTCTTATTGTATTTCTTGCTCCATCAAAGCCATCTGTCCCTCTGTCTGCTTTTAGAAGCTTTGTTTCTCTCTTCTCCTCCACTTCTGTAGGAGTTTCTGGAGCTTTTGAAACCCTTTGTGCTCTCCCTGTCTCCATTCCCTGGGATGGCTGCTGAGGTTTCAGGGCAGCCTCTGCATCCCGGGCTGCTGGGGCCACTGGGGACTTCCCAGGAGAAAGCCAGGTTTGGATCTTGGTGAGAATGGAAAGCAGCTTTATTTAGGAGAGTGCATTGGTCGGATTTCCCAGGGTTTCCAGTGGGGTCAGTGCTTGTCTTCGCACCTGGGGAAGTGGATCCTTCAGGAGATCACCGTTAAAAACCCCATTGGAAGATGTTCCCATGGTCTGTGGTACCTCTCACTGACATTGGTGGGCATTGGTGCACCCCGGCGCGTGGCTCCCGCAATGCTCCGCGCTGTGTTCCAGCAACACAATGGACCTCGTTTAATTACTTGGATTTAAAGCTCGTTAAGCTGCTGCTTTAGCTGTACCGCGCTCACCGGTCTTAGGTTCTTAGATCAAAGCATTTCCTGTGTGTGCTGTAATGACACGCTTGAGCACATCAATTTAGGAAATAAGATAAGTGCTGGGTGTATTTACCAGTGAAGCGGCGGTGGGAAAGGGTGTTGTGTTGGAAGCGGTACCTTGCAGGGTGGTTTTCCTCTCGGTAGGTCCCTCCAGAGCCAGAGCGCGGGGCTGCAATCCTCACTGCCTCTTGGAATCACTGCGCCTTCATGATATGGGCTTCAGAGGAGAAAAACCCTTTGTAAGGCTCCTGCTCCAGCCTGGGGTCAGGATTATCACGGTCCTGGCCTTCATCCCTCAAGCAGGGACAGCCCCTTTCCTGCTGTCCCATTCCGCAGTGCTTCTGCTTTGCATCCGTGTGGAACGCTTTGGCTAAGGGGGAGGCCTGAGCATCCCACAGAAGCCTGCTTTGCCCGTGAGTTATACAGGGGTCATGTGTGGTAAAGGAAGAAAATTGCCAAGCAGATCGGGGGAATGAGCAGTTCCTTTGTGCCAAGCGGAACCGCACCGTCCTCCCTTGAGCCTGTATCCGTGTCGGGGAGCCACTAAAGCAAACCTTAGTTACTCTGTGTGGCATTAGGGCTGATCTCTAAGCTCCTGGGCTTAGTGCTGTTGTGCATCTGTCCCTGTTCCTTCCCTTCAGCAGACTGGTTTTTAGTGTGCCTGGTGAAAGCAGAAGTGTTCCCCGCTCTTGTGGTGAAGGGAGAGTGTCCCATGTGCTTCCAGGATGGTGTTAGTGAGTGAAGACTGGCAAGGATGCGCATGAGGTGGTGCAATACAGGAGGAGGTATGGATAGAAGCTAAAATAAGGGTAAAACCCCTTAATTTCTTTAGGTTTATGGGATTATCGCCGAGGATGGAGCTTGATGCTGTGATTATTCAACAAGATTTTAGGTGGGTTCAGAAATCCCCGCAAGTTGTGTCTGAACCAGAGCTCTTGCTGCTGCCTGATGCCCAATGTGGAATTCGGGGGGGGGGGGGGATGAGGGGGAGAAGCCGGCGGCAGGTGCAGGTTTGGGCTGGAAATGCAGCGCTCACAAACGCCCTTTATCCAGGCGGGACAAAAGGCGAGTGTTTCTTCCGACGGGTGGATGAAGCGCCCAGTGTCCGGCCCTGCCGTGCTAAATGCGCGCAGTGTTTGCCGTGCTCCGGCGGGACACGGAGCTGCCGCCTTCCATGGAAGCGCTCGGGGTGGTTCCTTGCCCAGCGCTGCGCAGGCAGCGGGCGCAGGCAGCTCGGGGCAGTTTGCCCAAGCCCTGCCTGGCAGCGTCTGGCAGATGAAGGTCTCTCCCCAGGGGAGCCAGACCGCGCAGGGAGCTCCTGCTGGAGCCACAGCCGGGGAATCACCGAGCGCCAGCTTTGCCCTGGGATGTGCCGCAGACGTGGCTGGGGCTGAGGGCGCTCGCTGGCTGCCGGGCTCCCCAGCGCTCCTCGAGCTCCATCGGAAGCAATCCTGCGGGAAGGGGGGAAACACGCGGCAGCAGAGGCACTGCCCTTTTAGAGCAGGTCAAGGGATCCGGGATGGTGGTGCCCGTGCTCATCCTGGGACTGCTGTGGTGCTCAGTCCTGTTGGCATCCTTTAAATCTTTGATGATGGAGCTGAACTTGAAACCCAGGGTGAAAGGTTGGCTCGGCTTCGGCAGCGACCAGGCACATCAAGCAAACCTCTTACCTTCGCAGCGCTGTGTACTCCCCATCTCTTCTGTCCTCCTTCTTCTTCCCCACGTTGCCCTGCAAGGCCGTGGCATGGGATGTACCTTAGGGGTCCTGTGCCGAAGGGCTCCAGCATCATCCCTGGGCTGCTGCATGTGGGGCTTTGCCCTTTGCCTCTGGCGAAGGACAGAGGCCCGGCAGGCGAGAGCAGCTCTGCTGCGCCAGGGCTGTTGGCTGACAGCTTTGGCAGGAGCTGCACCTCCCGCATCAGCATATTGGCGGTACCGCTGGGTATTAATTATGCCTCCACACTCACGGCTATTCACATGTTAAAATTGTTTATTTGCAGCTGGCTGAGCTCAAGACAGAGGCAGAAAAGCAAGCGGCTCCCTTTGGCTGCCCTCCGGGCCCCTGTTCCTCCAGGGGATGCGGCTCCCCAGGCACAGGCAGGGATGGATCCAGCTGCTCTGTCCCAGCATCTCCGTCCTGGGGAGGATGCTCAGCTCCCCAGCCCCGGTGACCTCTTTCTGCCCTGTTTTCCTGGGAAGATGCGCTGTTTGTGGCAGCATGGTTGGGAGGATTCAGCCTGTTTCACCCTCTGCTGATTTGCCTCCGTGATAAATCCCATCCCCTCCGTTGTGGGAAGTGGTGTCAGTTTAATTACTTGTGGGGAGAAGGGGGAGAGCAAAGGGACTTAGGACTTGTTTTAAGTATCACTTTTATTAGCAGGTAATCCTGAAGCTCAGTTCTGTAATATAGATAGGTAGTGATGTGGCACATTTAATTTACCTAGGTGCTACTGCGTGTCAGCTTTTGTGCCTTAATTCCCAATCCCGGCTTTAGACAGCTTGGCTGCCATAGTTTCACAAATTTACAGTGATCTTGGAAGAAGTCGTGGCTGTGGATGGTGCAGTGAACAGTAAATCCCCCGTTCCCATTGGATCTGGGTTCAGAGTGGTGTGTCCCAGAGCAAAGCATCACTTAGGAGAGAGGTGCTTCGGTCTGTGGTGCCTGTGGTCCTGTGCCTCTGCTGCCGGCACCCAGGGGAGCAGAGTGGGATGCAGTGGGTGCTGTGCACCCCACTGGGGTGGTCCATAGGGTCTCGTGCAACTTGCCACGTGCCTTTTGGCACTCATCCATGCTGCCCTTGCAGCCTTCTTTCCTCCTGGCCCCGTGAGGGTCCCATTCCAGCCCATCATGAACCAGTGATGCTCCAATGCTCTATTGCCATGGTGATGGCTGGTGGTGTCATGTAAAAGGACAGTGGCTGCACTGCAGGGATCCTCATGCACCAAAGCACAGCTGGAGAGTGGCTGCGGTGGGCGCCAGGTCGGTCATCCCCATCTTGGTGAGGACACACAATCACAGGCCATGTATCTGCAGCCGCCACTGAAGCTTTTCCCTCTTCCCATCGCTCCAGCGTGAAAGTCACCCGCTGGGATGCAGCGGCCTCATTCTTTTGCCATACAAAGCCAGTGAGTTCCTGCACGTACTCAAACCATGCCGTGTTCCGAACGCCTTTGTAGGACACTGCCTGTCCTACTGACAAGGATGCTTTTCCTAGAGCGTGTCTCCTGCTTCCCTGCTGTGTCTTGCCTGGGTCAAACACGCATCGTCCCATCCCTCCAGCCACGGCTCCTGCTTGTGCTCTGGGCATTCACAGGAATATTTTTGCCTGTCTCGCTCGGCATTTGGAGCTGGGAAAGGCTCCGAGTTCGTAAATCATCCCAACAAGGACGTAACCTTGATTCCCTGTGCAATACCGATAGATCACCGAACAGGAGGCGTGAAATGGAAGAATGGCTCCATTTGTATAATTCTGCATTAAAAATCAGCCTATTCTGCATTTAACGCTGCCTGTGAAGTGTCTCCACAGTCACGGGGAGAAAGGGGCCGGTGCTGGAGAGCAAGCAAGTACCTTATGAGAGGAACACAAATAGGCACCTTGTGCTGGTGCTGCCTCAGGTTGCACGCTCCAGGGAGTCTGCAGAGGGTTGTGTTCTGCATTGGTCAGGGATGCTCAGAGATCATGATCCCAGTTAATTGCTTGGATGGATTACTGAACCCAGGCATTCAGTGGGTTTGGGTTCAGGGCTTGGATGCAGGTCCAGGGCTGCCTTTCCCAGGCCACTGCTTCCTGTGTTTTTAAGGTAGTCACAGGACGGAGATCATCTTGTGCTTTAGCAATCTGAGCTCACTAATTACCAAAGCATTTCTCATGGGTGTTGTGCTCCTCAAGCTGCTTGGGGGCTTCTGGCTGTGTATGGAGCTTCGTTGGGGCGGGAAGGATTCAGTCATCCTGGCTTTCCTGGTGGAAAGTAGCTGACTGCACGTGGAGCCGGTGCAAAGAGCCGCAGCATCACTGTGCCAGTGCGGGATGTGGAAGTGTCCCGGCAGCCTCCTCTGACCAGCTGTTGTGGTTTAAACAACGCCACACAGCTCATTCAGTCACTCCCCCCCTTCTTTCCTTCCCTCTGCTCCCAGAGGGATGGAGAGGAGAATCGAAAAGAATGCAACTCCCACGGGTTGAGATAAGAACAGTTTAGTAACTAAGGTATAACACAAATCACTGCTGCTACCACCAATGATAGTAATGATAAAGGGAAACAACAAGGGGAAAGAGTACACCACCTCACCACCAGCCGACCAATAACTCCTCCAAACCTACCCAACAGAGCACCGACCGATACCTCGTCCAACCCTGCAATCCTTCAGCCCTCCCGTGTAACTCTCCGTTACATCCTGGGCATGATGTGCTGTGGTATGGAATACCTCTTTGGCTAGCTTGGGTCAGGTGTCCTGTCTCTGCTTCCTCCTGGCTTTCCCTCCTCCCTGGCACAGCATGAGGCTCACAAAGTCCTTGGTCAGACCAAGCATTTGTGTTATCAGCCCTGCTCCCAGGCCAAAAGTCAGAACACAGCGCTGCACCAGCTACCAAGAAGGAGAAAAACGACTGCTACTGCTGAACCCAGGACACCAGCAAAGAGCGCGGGAAGCTCGTGTCCTCCAGCCTCATTGCGATTAATCTCTCAAGTGCCAGCTTTCCTCCTTCTCAAAGCATGTGAAAGGATTCGAGAAGGGGGTTTCATATGGGCAGATGTCTGGAATGGTGGGAAGGCTGCGGCAGCTCCATCTGAAACACCTTTGTGCCGGTAACGTCGCCTTTAAAGCGGAGATTGGCTCAGTTGGGCTCTGGAACCCTGGAGTGCTTAATGAGCATGATCCTGTAATTAGCCAAGTCGTTTCCCTGGAATCTGCTCTTGCACTTCTCGGGAAGCACAGGTAAATATTTGTAGGTGTTTCCCTTATGGCATGAGAACACGGCCGCCTCCATCCATCACGCTGCGGGAGCGGAGCTGTGGTCCTTGGGAGCGAAGGCTTTGGGTGCGGAGGGCAAAGACGGGATTTCACCTCCTCGAGTGCCTCCACTGCTCATTTCTTTTTTAACCCAGTTTCAGAGTTTTGTTGAATTTCTCTGTGACTTTGAGAAGTGTTTTGGGATAACATTCCCATTCACCTCCAAGGTGGAAAAAGGAATAACGTGAAGGTTGCCCATGCTCCCCATCTCTCTTTGTAATGGAGAAACGGTTGTGTTTGTGTTCATGAAGAGCCAAAATCCTGATTTCCATAGGGTTTAGTGAGCAGTGTAATCACGGCCCTGCCTGGTGCATCCTCCAACCCCACTCTCTGGGCTGCCTTTGGGGACGTGTCTCTTGCCACCTGGCTTGATGTGGACCAGGGCAGCAGGAGGGGTGTTGGGGTGAGGTCCGGGTGGTCCTGCCGCTGGCACTGCCGCATCCCGCCGCCGCGCCGAGCACATCGCGCTGCGTTGCCTAGACAACAGCAACTCCTACACGCTGCTATTTATTCTGAAGGACACTTGCTCTTATCTGTTGTTGCAAAGCCCTCAGAAGATCGCATGGCACGCAGAATTCCTCTGAGGTAATTGGACTCGCTGCTCCCGTCCCCAAAGCCGCTCTCTGGAACTGTGCCGGCTGATGGGGTGGCCAGGAGGATGCTCCTTGGGTGACAGCCGCTTGGCCAGCATCCCTTGAGGGTAACCCTCACCATCTTTGGGGCGGGATGGGGTGCTGCCCGCCCTCAGCTGTGGGTGTCCAGCATCAGCAGAGGCTCTGGCCTGGGGGTGATGCCGGGAGTGTGGGACACCCATGTGTGAGGCTGGGCATTGTACGTTGTGTTTTCCCACTTGTCCTTCTGAAGCTGCAGGGAGCAGCACAGGGATGCTCGGGGAGGTCCCGCACAGGACCAAACCCCCGTCGGCTCAGGGCTGCTGTTGCTGGAGCTTGAGACTGTCACAAGCAGGCAGGAGGGAATGGGAAGAGGGGGGAAAAGGAAGTTTTCCCTGTGAGCTGCCTCTTCTGGGTACCAGCGATTTGGCTTTTGGAAGCTTCCATGTGGTAGCTGGGATTTAGCGAGCACCAGGTTTGGGTTGGGTGCATCTTCCTGTGCCTTGTTCAACTGCTGTTCATAAAACCGTGCCATCACCATCATCTTTTGGGTGGTTTGGCTTTTTTGAAGCTTCGAAACCCTTCCTCCCCCAGCCCGAACTATTTTGGTTTCTGTTATCTGTTTCTGGCTCTTCCCTTTCTCCTTCTGCGCTCTTCCCCTGCGTCACCTTACTCCTCCCCAAAATAAATGCTGTTACGCTTTGAAAAAACACCCAATTAGGGGCAAAAAAGCCAAGAGCTCCTCTGAGCAGGAAAAGGCTGGGCCTGGGAGTATCCAGGTCAGCTCCTTTAGCTTCATTTGCTCATGCACGGAAGGGAGTGCATGAATGCCTGTGTCAAGCAGATGCACGTTTTGTTGTGCTACCAAGGGCTGTGCGGGGCGCAGCGCTGCGGAGGATTAGTCTATTTAGCCATGTAAAGCTCTCATTAACTCCTGCTGAGTTCGACAAAAGTCCTTCTTGTGTTAAAACTGAATAAAATGCAGTAAAGATTTCTGGGCTTTGGCCTAATGATGTTTTCTGCTGGGTGAAAAAGAAAGGAAGAGAGAACAAGAGGAATATGCGTACGTGGCGTTTTCTTGCCATGAAACACCGTGCTTTATGTGGGGGAGCATCTTAGGAGGAGGCGTGAGTGGAGCGCAGCCTTGGAAGGTGCAGAGCCCCTGAGGAGGGGAGGATGGGGCTGCTCGTCCTTCCCTGCTAGGTCAGGGGCTGTGCTGAGGAAACTGGGTCACATTCGGTGCAGGGGGATGCTCCTGCTGCTGCGTGGGTGACCGCCACGGTGGGAGATGGGTTCCATGTGCAAACACAGGAGCCCAGGTATCTTCCGCTTCAGCTCATGGAGGGGTTGGTACCACTGCTCACTGTGTTGTACCTTGGCTTGGAGAGCTGGGGAGCAGAGACCCCCAAGACTCCTGCAATGTAGAGACCCTGGAGTGCTGCTCATGCTGCTGGCGCTGTTTGTGCCGTCTGCTTCAGGGAATTCATCTAAAAGAGCTGAGTTTGGGCAATTCAGGCACTGGCTGCGTTTCATGGTGCAACCCCTCCTCACGTCCCAGAGTGACCGAAGAGCAGCAAAGTCGCTGTCTCGGTGGGGGGTCCTTGCTCGTGGTGTGGTGGGTTTTGCGGTGGCAGGATGCCCGATGATGCTGGTTCAGGAGGGAGGAGGATGGCACCGCTCTGGGGGCTGTGTCGGGTGGCCCATGCCGGGATGGATCACTGGGTTGCTCCTCTGCCTTCCTAACACGGCCGCTGTCTCTCCACAGGTCAGGTTGCCCGCTCGGAAGCCATGCTTGGATTTTAATAGCCATGTTCCACCTAGCCATGGACCTCGCCAGCTGCCAGCCCCCAGCCGGCGGTGCCGGCGGGAGGCTCTCCGCGCGGCCGGCGCTCCGGCACAGACTGTCCCGTGGCTCACCGTGGGACACGGGGAGCACAGAGGAGCTGCGGCACCCGGGACCCCCCTGGACCTGCGCCCCCCCCACCCCCCAGCAGAGACCCCGCTCCCGCAGGCCCACCCCCGCCACCCCGCTGCCCCCCGGCCACCCCCCGCGCTGGCCACGCTCCCGGAGGGGCCGGCGGCACCTGCGCGGCCGCGGCTTCTCCCCACGGGACGGGCGCCCCACGGCGCTGCCCGAGGTCATCGTGTGGGGCCCCACGGGCGAGGAGGACTCCCTGGAGAGCAGCACCCTGCCCGGCTCCTTTGCCACTGCCGCCGCCACCACCACCACCACCACCGCCGCCACCACCACTGCCACCACCACCACCACCGCCGCTGCCACCGCCGCCACGCCGCCCCACGTGCCCCCCAGCACCCCGGCTCCTGCGCCCGGCGGGGACGTGCCCCGCAGCAGCCCCGGCCGCACCAGCACCGCCGAGCCGGCCGCCGGCCACAGCAGCGGTGGCAAGGATGCTCGCCCGCCCCGCGGGCTGGGAGACAGCACAGGTAGGGTCTGCCAGGGCGGTGGGGAGCCCGGGGTGGTTTGGGGATCACCGCGGTGTGAGGCTCGTGAAGAAGAGGTGCGTGAGGTTCAATAAGAGCGCTCAGGGGGCAAGCGGCTGCTCTGCTCCGCGGCTGTTATCCGAGGCGCTTTCCAGCAGCTCCCTGCGCTTCCCATTAGCGGCATCCAGCCCCATCGCCCGTAATCGCGTTCAGCGTGGCGCTCGGCACAGCGGTGCGTCCCCCGAGCGCTGTCTGCTGCGTGGACATGGATGGGGAGGCTGCTTCCCATTTATTTCAAATTATATTTGTTATTGCTGGTATTAAACGGTGGGATATCGCTGCGGAGTTCTCAGAACGCGCTCGCTGTGCAGCGACTGCTTTCAGCCCACAGTGATTTTCTGGTTGAATCAAAGAAGAGTTTTATGGCCTAATCTTAATCCCAATTAGTTTATCTAGCCCGGCCTGCTTGGCAGAAAGCGAGGAGGCATCCGTGATGTTGTTGCTGACTTAAGGGAGATATTTATAGCACCGAAAATCTCCCAACCTACACACCTTTTGGATAAAAGAGTGGAATTGGCTGGACAGATTAGCGAGGGAGTAGCGGTGACGAGCGCTGGCATGAGGGCTCGCTGCCTGACGAGATCTTCAGCCTCATCTGCCCACCGAGGGGCACTGAGGATGATGCTATGGAGGCACCAAACCTGCCGTGGTCGGTGCCTCGGTGGCGTTGCCCGGTTGGGTGCATGGGGCCCAGGGGCCTGGTTGTGGCAGCAGCACGTGGAAGGTCGGCTCCTGGCACGTGCTGCTGCGCGGTGACTGGAGCTGGCTGCTGGGTTTAGGTGAGGATGAGCCGGTGCTGCTGGTGTTGGTGTCGGAGCCGCAGCCCCGGCAGCCTCCCCGGGGACCGGCTGCTTTAATCTGCCAGCTCTTAGCTCTCATTAGGGCCTCTTTCCAGGGCTGTGGTTTCTGCTAATTAACTTCTTTGCGCCGAGCGGTGAATGCGATAAACTCCTTCCCAGGGCTAAAGGACCTCTTTGATCTGAGCCTGGCCACCCTCAACTGAAAGGAGCCAGAGCTCCCGATCTGCTTCTGCATCCGTGGCTGAGGCTGAGCACCCAGGACTGCTCCCATGGGGAGCACTGAGCTGTTGCTGTGCTTTGGGGTGAGCATTCCGGTGCCCGGAAGCATCGGTCGCGCCGATGCCGGTGTTGCTGGCCATGCGCCCATGCATTTTTCAGGCCCGGCTCCTCTCTGTTGTGTAAGCTTTAGCAGCTGGAAGTGTTTGTTCTCTGCTGGGAAAAACATATGGCTACAAATTAGGATTAGGTAACTTGCCTGTACTTCTGATTTGCCTCAGCGAGCACTGCCAGCCCTCATCCTGTAAAGCGCCGCACATCGCGATGGGAGCCGGCAGTGGGTGCAGAGGGAGGTAAGGAGGGGAGGATGCTGCGCTCACTGCTTGTGGTCCTTTGGCTTCCCCTCGGGTTGGGCTGGTCCCACTTGTTTGTGGCACCCAAGGGAGCTGAGGACCCCACCATCCGCAGCCCCCAGCAGCCCCCATTCCCATTGGGTTGGGTGCTGCCATCATGCTGACGAAGGCAGTGTTTCACCACCATCCCCTCACTTCCCTGCACGCGTTGCCAGGAAGGGATTTGCTACTGGTGGTGCTGGCTGGGGGGGAGACCTGGTGATGGATGGGAGACCGTGGGGGTCTGCAGGGTGGGAGTGCATCACGAAGGCAGCAGCGCTCACTTAGACAAGCAGCGAAAGCGATCCTGCTCACTTAGATCTTCCTCTCACCCCACTCCTCCTCGCTGAAGAAGGCAGCAAAAAAGCCAAAAACAATGTGTCTGTGAGTCATGAGCAGCGAAAAACAAGCTTAGAAAAAATCCCCCGGAGTAGAAAACACTGCAGGTAGGGAGGAGAGGAGGAGGCGAGCGCATCCATGCGCCTTTGGTATTGCTGCTCCGTGCAGTGGGTGCTGCCGGGGATGCTCTGGGTCGCCCAGTGCTCAGGTGCCTTTGTCCCGGTGCCACCTCCGCCTGCCCGGCGCCTGGCAGCGTGCGGTGGCAGTCAGATGGGGACGCAATATGTTCACCCAGGCGTGGTTTGTGCTTATGCTTTCAGAAACGTGCTTCCTTTCTCGGGGGCTGTCAGAGTCGGTTTAGGCTGGAGCGTAGAAGGAGAGGAATAATTAACATGCCAGCATGCAATGAGAGGCAAGGGCCGTGGGGAGCTTTACCGGGGTGGATGCTCCCCGTGCGGGCTCAGCTCCTCCACCAGGGCTGAGCATCCTCCAGTACCGTGGGCTGAAAACAAGGAGAGAAGAGAATGAATCAGAGAAGAAGGCAGGAATTGTGCTGGCTGGGCTGTCCGAGGCTTTCCTCTCAGTATTATTAGAATAAAGCCGTCTTTAATTAAACCTTTAAAGTGCTTTATAAGGCAGAAGACTTTATGTGCCGTCTGCTGCTCTTAATGGTGATTTGATTGCTAGTACGCAATGAGTTTGGCACCGTGCTCTGCTCGGGAAGGGGCAGAGGTTGAGGGTTTAATAGGTGAAGGTGCTCCGGATGGGGGCAAGAGGCTGTGTGGGTGCTGGTGTGGGCCCCAGAACATCTTCTGGCTCCTTCCCCACCGCTATCTGGGAGCGCATCGGGAATAAATAATCCTAAAGAGACATTAGCTTCCCCGCTGGGAGACGACCCTGCCTTTAGAAGGAGGGTGCGGGAGAGGGGGTGCTGGATGCGAGCAGATACTGGATGCAAAAGGCTTCAAAGGAATTAATTAAAGATAAAATGTGTTTAAAAGAAGACCCTGGGCGGTCGGGACGGAGCCGCCTCTTTGATCCGCCGTGCAGAGGCGTGGGGAGCCGGGGGCCGGACGGGAGGTGAGGGGCTGGTTGGTACCCCCTGCACCAGCACCCACCGGTTGCCCTCGCCGGGAGTTCCCAAAGGATCCGTTGTAAGGCTGAAGGATGAGGATGATGGCTGATGCAGGAAAGGAAAGCATCCATGAGCTGAGCTCTTTCTGGCAAGGGAGAAGGCACTGTCTCCTCTGGGATTAGCAGATGCTGTCGTGCGTGTGTGCCCTCTCCCACGTGTGCCTGAATGAGCCAGGAGCTTTCCTCTGCTGCTCTCGCAAGTATTTATTGCTCGGTGATATTTGCTGTAGCACCTGAGCAGATAAGTCCCAGTGTCTTTAGCTTAAGCCTCCAGGATCTTCATTCTTGGCAAGAATAGTTCTCCGCAGCAGCAGGAGGAGGATATTCTCCTTTCCTCAGTCCCAACCCCAAATACCAGGAGGTTTCCAGGAACCACGGTGGGTTTTTTTTTGCTAAAGAGCTGTATTTCACTTCAGCTCGCTGGGCTGGGTCTCAGAGCTGAGCATCCTCTTTTACCGGGGGGAAAACCAAGGGGCTTTGCCAGCTCCAATTGCTGCTCCAAAGGCAAGAGGAGGGGGTTCAAGGAGGTTCTGTTGGTCCGGCAGCTCCAGGCTTTGTACCAGAGCAGGGTATTCCAGGACTCCTGCCATGTCTCCTCCCCTCTGTTTAACCCTGGTGTTTTCATAGGTTTTTGTCATTATTTTCCTTCCAAGCTGTTAAACAGCAGTAGGGTTGGACTGATCCCCCCTGGGAAAGGCCGTTTGTGGCTGTGTTTGCAGCAGGACTGCCGCGTAACGCTCTTGATTGAATTTTTCTGTCCGAAGGCAGCTTTATCAGCTGGATGAAGCTTTCGGGGATCAGATGCAGTTTCTGATGGCTGGGAAGCTGTAAAGCCTCTCGAGCCCAGTTGGTTTTTCCCAGCCTCTCTGCGATGCTGGGGAAGAGATGTCCTGGTGCCATGGCAGGGATGAGGGTGGGATGCTGAGCCCCATGAGAAGACCACATTTTGGGGAGAGCCCCTTTGGCAGCCACTGGCACTGATGTCCCTGTGTCCGAAGGCAGCTGGGGAGGATGCCCAGAGCAGGCTGGTGGCCATTTGCCAGGCTCAGGTGCCTCATTGACCAACGGTCACCCACTGCACTGGCATTGGCCACTCCTGCCTGGAGATGCGGTACCCAATGCTCAGCTATTGCAGACTGGGGAGGCTCCATGCAGCTCAGCAGCCTGGCTATTCCCTATTCTGGGATAGCTTGGCTCTTCCAGGCATATTTTGCCTGCTGGGATTCCAGCAGGGAGCCAGCTCCAGCGCCATGGACTGTTGCTGGATCCCCCAAGAGGAATCCCTGGCAGTGTTCAAGGCCAGGTTGGACGAAGCCTTGGGTGGGATGGTTTAGTGTGAGGTGTCCCTGCCCATGGCAGGGGGGTTGGAACTGGATGATCTTGAGGTCCTTTCCAACCCTGACTATTCTATGATTCTATGGATGAGCTTTAAGGTCCCTTCCAACACAAACCAGTCTGTGACTGTATGAGTCCTTTGCTGGCTCTTGCAGGCAGCAGGTACTGATCAGCCCATCGTGCTGGGAGATGTGATGGGACTGGGCTGAGGTGGTGGCTCCGGCATCGGTTGTTGGCTTCTGTGTGGGCGGTGATGTTCACCATGGAAGTGACTTAGGAGGTTATTTTGGCCAGGAACAATTGCCATGGCACCAATTCTGTCTGTATTTTCATTGTTTCCCTCTCTATAAGATCTAGAGCCACTCCTGAGAGCCAGTCCCTTTCTGATTCTCGTTACTGGGAGCCCATTTGGAATGGCCTCTCCCCAGCTGGGTGTGATGCTTTGCTGAGGGAGAGGTGTAAACCCTGCTGCCATCACCACTTCCCTCTCCATCAGTCCTGCAATGCCATACAAGCCCCCCACCCCGTTCCCCATTGTGTGCTGGCAGACCCAGCCCTGGCTTCTGTTTGGGAGATTTCCCTTCTTTTGGCATTTTGATTCAGACTGGGAGTTGTGGGAAGGATGAGGCAGAGGAAGGAGCAAGGAAGGCACCCACATGACGCGTGCGCAGGATGGTGCAGCAGGTATTTGGAGTGTCTGTTGTTTTCTGCCACTGAAGGTAACTGAGATGACGCTCTCCAGAATAAAGCAGAGCTGTTTTCCCCTCTCTTAATGTTATGCAGCTCCGAGGCCTTGATGAGGGTCTTCAAAGAGTTGCGTCTCGTAGCTGTTTTTATTGGGAAAATGAAAAATACGGGCTCCCTAAGCAGGGCTGTTGAAATAAAGGCCTTGGGGGATAGAGGTTCTCTTTGTTTTTAATTAAGAGCTTATATCTCCTGTTTGCTGCCGTTGCGCACTTCTGCAGCAGCAAGACATTAGCCTCGAATGGATTTTCTCATGGAATTAATTCCGTTGATGCAGAGCTGTCCGGGAGCTGTTTCAAAAGGTGGCCGGAAAGGCCAAAACTCAGCGCTTTCATCTCGCTGGCAAATAGCTGGTCTTTAAAGTAACACAAAACCAAGCCCCGGCGCTTGCTTGCTTTGAGGAGATGGGGTTTTTCCTGGGATGCTGGGGCTGCGCGCTGCAGGTTACCACAGAGCTGCTGCCCACGGGGAGCTGAGCTTGGGTTTCTCACTGCAGGATGGGACCTGAAGTCCCCATTGAGAGCAGAGCTCGCTCGGACAGTGCAGCAATGGAAAAACCCAGCGTTCTTTGAGTGTTTGCAAGGGTTCAAAGAGCGCCTTTGAAGAGCTTTCCCTGCTGGCAGGCGACACGTGGATTTCTGCTGCACCAGCAGAAGCGCAGGGGTTTGGACACACTTTCAATTCCATTAAATACTTCTCCTGTAATTACCCTCCAGTTAAATGGTCACTGCGTCAAATTGCCTGGTAAAAGCCTGGTGAGAGGGAGCCGCTCGTGGTCCCTGTGCAGGGATGAGGCGTTGGCAGCCGGTGCTGGACGGGGCGGGCACTCACCGATGCCATTCCCGGTGCCAGCCCCGGTCCTGCTGGCAGCTCCTTTCTTCACCGGTTATTAAGGTGTAATTAAGGGAGCGCCGTGTCTGTAGCTCATTGGGATCCAGGCTTTGCCATGTGCGATGTTTGCTACAGAGATGAGCAAACAAAACCAAGCCACCGGAATTCCTGCTTCCATGTTCTTCCCTGCAGCTCACCCCGTGTGCCGGGGGCACAGGCTGTCACTGTGAGCTACACGTGTGCCAGAAGGCTTCCCACACTGGTGGAGCTATTTTCCTTTATGAGCTATTGATTTTATCCTCCAGGTTCCTTTCCTCCAGACAGATTGGGCTCCTCGGGCTGTGTTTAAAATAATGCCGTGGTCTTTGGAACCATCTCTCTCTTTCCTCTCGCCTTTTCCCTGCGGGTGGTGTCCCAGATGGGATGTTCCCTTCTCCCATGAATGTCCCGTCCATGAACACCTTCCCTTGCAGATGGGGTGTTTCTGTTTGGTTTTGCTCTGTGCAGTTCTATACATCCCTGCAAAGGCCTAGAGGAAAGGATTTGAGATATCGAGGAAAGGATTTGATATATTTGGAAAGTAAGAATAGAGACCTGTTAGCCTTTATTGCAGTGGGCATTGCTATAGGGATTCCTAGGAAACCATGCATCAGGTCCCTTTCCCTCTTTCCACCATTGCCGTGGTTAATGCTGTTGGGAAAGTGATCTCCTGCCCCCTTGAAATCCCTGGGCTCTAGTGCAGCATTAATATGCTATGTGAAGGAACTTTCTTCCGTGCTGGTACATATGGCAACTTATGTATGTGATGGAGTCTAAAATTATCCAGCCCTTCTTTAAACCCATGTGTCCTGCTCCAAAGAGCTGCCATCCTTCCCGGCGCTCAGCCACCTGCAATCTGTTCTGCCTGCGCCTTCCCCATGATGTAAGTGCAGGGATTAATTGCATCCTTCGGTTCTCCCGTGTCCTTGCCGTCTCTGCCTCTGCTCCTGTCTTTGCAGGTCTCATCCCGCTGCCGCTCCTGTTCTCAAAGGAATCGGGCACTGGGCTGGGTTTGGTTTATTTTTAGAGCCTTTCCCTCCCTCTTTGTCGGCGGTGTCCCACTGGGACCTGCTCCAAGATTGCCACGAAGGATGCGCCGGCGCCGGGGTGGGCGTCTCTCCTGACCCAGCACACGTGGCGCGGGCTGGGAGCTGCTGGCTGCGCTCCTCGGCTCCATCGGGACACGGTTCCTCTCGCATCCATCCTCCGGGTTCCCAAAGTACGGGGTCGGAAGTCTTCTCCATGCCTCGCCTTCAGGAGAAGGCGTTATCCCTGTGAATTCCCTTGGGAAGTGGAAGCCGGAGGCAGAGCAGCAAACTCAGCTCTGGCTCTCCAGACAGTTGTTGGGAAGCTGAGGCAGCCCAGTGGATGCTTCCCAGTGTCGGGACCTGACGGAGCTGGTGCAGGGGTGCTGGGTCCTCCGTGTCCTCTGCCACCAGGTCCCCAGCCCTTGCGGTCACATCCTGACCCGCTCTGCGTCCTGACAGCCTTGGTAGTTGAGCCAACTGAAGTGTCATTGGGAGGAAATGGAGGAAATGGGTCATTTGCAAAATAGGTGCTTGAGGTGAGGGAGCAAAATTACCTTGGCACGTTCCTGTCACTCCGTGCGCGGCTGTGCCAGGGTGCGGGTGAGCAGCCGTCCGTCTGTCCATCTCCTGGCTCCGCAGGGAGGGATTGTGTGGCTGGAAGCCCTGGGGAGCAGAGTGAGAACCCCCAAATACATGGGGCTGCAGCATCCTGCATCTCCTGTGTTTTGGGCTCTTGCCTTCTGCTGTCTTGGCACTGGGACCGTGCCAGGACCCAAAAGCCAGCATTTCGGAAACGTTTGCCTTCAGGAAGTTGATACTCCTCGGTCCTGCCTCTAGAAAACCCCTTTGCTGGTGATGTCCACCACATCCCGCTCCAGCCAACATCCTGTCCTTAAATCCGGCCGCATCCCTGCTCTCTTCTCCAGCTCTTATCCCAGATCTCCATCGTGTATCCACTGGGAAAGTGGAATAAGCACTACAGGCTGCTGGGTGCATGCTACATTTCAGAGCCCCTTCTGCTTTCGTTTTGGAGGTGAGTACTCTTGGTCTGCCAGACACCAGAGCACTGTGGTCACCAGGCGGGTGCCAGGCCATCGCTCCTGTACCTGGTAACGTGGCATTCCCTGCCGGCGAGTGCTGCCTGAGTGCTGGCCATGTTCTTTGGACAGACTCCACAGAGGTGACCTTGGTTTTGTTGTATTAAACTGTCAAGGCTCGCATTCCGGAGCAGTTGATTTACAAGCAGCCTTTCTCCCTTGATGAGTGCTGTTGGCAGCGTGGGAGCAGGCAGGGACCCGAACTCCTCCAGGGCACAGGATGAGCAGAGCTGGGTGAGATGCTGTAATGAATTCCCAGGGAGTGAAAACCTGTGTCCTGCGAGAGCAGCAGTGGGGCAGCAGGCGTGATCCCGGGTTTAAAATCGCACTGATGAACCTGGCCTAACTGGGGCTTGGGCTGCTGCTCCGTCTCCTGCAAGCCTGCCTTGAGTGGGGTGCACGGTGCTGGAAGCCAGGGAGCCGCAGCATGGCCCCAAATCCACTGCTTGGGAGAGCGCTGGGCTGCATTCCCATGGGAGCATAGGGATGCTCTGTGCTAAGTCCCTGCGGAGAGTGGCGCTGAGGGCTATGGAGGGGGCACATGCTGTCCCCAGTGTGTCTCTCCGGGAGGGTTTTCCACCCACTGTTGCTGCTGCCGGGAAGGGATGGGTGTACATCGAGCAGCCGGGTGGGCAGCGTCTGCCCACCTCATGGAATCATGGACTGGGTTGAAGGGAACTGGATCCAGCTCCAACCCCTTGCCATGGGCAGGGACACCTTCCACTAGAGCAGCTTGCTCCAAGCCCCACCCTCATCCTCACCCATGGGCAGCGGTTGGAAGCCTGTGCGTGCTTCCATAGGGAGAAGCAGCCACGTACACCCGAAATAGCTGGGAGTGCTGCGCATGTATTGCACAGGTCCGTGTGTACGTATATATGGATGAAACTACAGATATAAAAAGCTGCTTCTTTTCCTGCCATGCCAACACGTACTTACTTATTAAAAATACCATCCATCAGGAGCTGCAACATCTGTTTGTGAAAAATAGCACATCCTTGGGCCGCAGCCAGGGAAATCATTTCATTACGAAATTGCAACTGTAAAGCAGCACAAAATCACAAACACACTGTACATCGAGATGCTTTTGTTTCCAAACTGCTCATTAGGACTGATACACGAGCCAAAATTATACCCTGTTTAAGGTGAATTAGGAGAAAATGAGCCCGTCCGACCTTCTAAGTGAGCAGCAGTTAGTGCAGTAATTATTATCTCTGGTTAATCCTGCACCCACTGCAAGGCTGCGCTCAAGTTTCCCTTTCTGTCCCAGAGGGGGTACGGCTTCACGTGTCTTCCGTTCTTCGCGCCTAATTCGGGCTGACAAGGAACATACTTGAGAGGATAGGAAATGAGGAGCTGGGCTTAAAGATTCTTCTCTGTAAGCAGGGAGACGATCGCGTCTGCTGGGGCTGGGAGGCAGCGGGGGCTTTGCTCATCCTTCCCGGGATCCCCTTGGCTCCCATTGCCATTCCCTCTCGTTTCTTCTCTCCGTAGGTCTGGCAGTTCATCAGATCATCACTATAACCGTGTCCCTCATCATGGTCATAGCCGCTCTGATAACAACTCTTGTCTTAAAAAACTGGTAAGGTTCCTCCTGGGTCTGTTGGGCTGGGGAGGATGGCGCGGGGATGGGACAGGTTGGGGATGGGGGAGTCCTTTTCATTAACAGCTGCGGGTTCTAACATGTGCAGCATCCACCGGGATGGCTTTGGAAAGGCATTGCAGGAGAAAATGGGGTTTTATAGTGGGTGCTCCACGGGGGGCTGAAGCCCTTGGGTTTGCTGTGCTTTGGTGACCAGCACATGGCTGGGGTCAGTGGGTCCCACTTGGGGCACATGCACAGCGCTGCTGCAGGCTTGAGTCGCTGCCACGTGATGCCACTCGGGGAGGTCAAAGCCATGTGTTTGGCCACAGCAAGAGCTCCCTCAGGGTGCCAGGACCTGCCCCGTGCCCAGTGGCATCTCCTCAGCAGCCTTGCTTAAGCAGCTTTGCTGCTGCTCCTTAAATCCCCAGCCTGGCGCAGCCAAGCAATTGAGCTTTCTGACCTTCCCTGCGACTCCAGGGATGCAAGGGCACCTTCCGAGCCCCTCGGATGCTGCCGGATTGAAGAGTGCCCCATCCCGTGGAGTGCTCCCGTGCTTCTCCAGCTTCGTGTGCTCCCGTTTATTCTCTCCGCGTGGCTGGGCGTATGGCAAAATAGGTTAGCGCTTCGCTTCAGGCGCTCGTGGCTTTACCTATTTTCCCAGCGAAACTGGCCTACTTTGAGGTCAGTGCTGCCGGTGGAGGGATTCGGATGCAGCCCTGGGCCGGTGGGAGAGCTGCTGTGGTGGGTTCTCTCCTCCATCATCTCCTCCCGCCCACCCGAGCTCTCCATGGGCACTGCAGCAAATCAATTCCTGCAGCCAGGAGGGAATTAGAGGAGCGGGTGGAGGAAGAAGCCTGCTCATTCCCCGGGATTAGAGGAAAACCTATTTGCAGGGCTATGGAGGCATCTTAATCTGGGCAGAGCTGTAGTGCAGCGTTGCAGCTGGCCACAGCGCGGGGTTACTCGCCCTGCGGCCGAGTTTGCTTTGCTGGGAGCAAGCCCATGGGGACACATCAGGAGTGCAGCCGGGGATGCTCCTTTCTGTGTCTCGGATGGAGTTTACTTGACAAAACTTCCTTGCTAGGAGTAATATTCCAGTGAAGGAACAGGGGAAATACTTGGTCAGAGGGTTTTCTCTAACAGCAGTCGAAAGCCGCATGTATCATTGATCCGGCTGACCACAGCTTAGCAGAACAGCTCCAGTAACCTCATGCTGAAGCCAAAAAGGGCAAACAAATAAATACAGCAGTCAGTGAGGAACAGAAATTGTTCACCATGGGTGGGATGGGGAAATGAGCAGGGAACCCCCGCAGACAAGCAGGGTCCGCGTGTCCCTGGCGGAAAGCAGCACCCCATGAGTTTGCTCAGCACTAGCATTTGCCGAACAGTTTTGGTGTTTTAGGGCACATATTGGGCTGCCCCCAGTGCTGCTGGTACAAGGCAAGGGCCGGCCGGTACTGGTTCCCTTGGGTGGGAGGTGAGTGATGGCTGTGTCACACCAGTGTCCTCCTTGTTACTGCTGCAACGCACTGGGGGAGCTGGGGGTTATTTCAGGGGCTGTCTCTTTGGGTTGCATCAGCCAGTGTAGGGCAAGGCTTGTCCCAGTGCTGCTGCCCGGCTGCCGCTGCCCCCGGAGCTGCGACCTTCCCAAGCTCCAGCATTGCGATAGGCGCTGTCAGTCCCGCTCAGGGAACAAAGTGACATCTTAATTAAGTCAGCATCCAGCCCCTTAAACAGGACCAGCCTGATCGAGGGCGGGTTCCTGCTGCCCGGTGGTCTCCTTGTTCCCTGTGTACTGAACCAGGGGAGTTAGCGGGAGGCAGTCATCCCTGTGCTGACGGGAGCACGTCTGCTGTGCCAGGCTGGGCTCCGAGCTTATTTATCCCCGTAAGTTAAAACCTTCGTGTGCCTCCCAAATGGCATTTCACTTTGTTGTTGTCCCCTGCATCTTTTCACTTAAAAGAAGGCTTTCGTTTCCTGCAGGTATAAAGGAACGAGTGCTTAAGTCATTCCTGTGATGCTAAAAAGCCTGCATCTAAAATTTAAATGTGATCCTTAAAACCAAGTCAAGCCAAGTGACTGCCTGATTGTGGCTGATCTTCCCAGAGCACCCGAATCCTTACCTGGCACTGAGCGAGGTGTAGCTGAGGGATCCTTACCTAGCTCTGAGCAAGGTGTAGCTAAGGGATCCTTACCTAGCACTGAGCGATGTGTAGATAAGGGATCCTTACCTAGCACTAAGCAAGGTGTAGATAAGGGATCCTTACCTAGCACTGAGCGATGTGTAGATAAGGGATCCTTACCTAGCTCTGAGCAAGGTGTAGATAAGGGATCCTTACCTAGCTCTGAGCAAGGTGTAGATAAGGGATCCTTACCTAGCTCTGAGCAAGGTGTAGCTGAGGGATCCTTACCTAGCTCTGAGCAAGGTGTAGATAAGGGATCCTTACCTAGCACTGAGCGATGTGTAGATAAGGGATCCTTACCTAGCTCTGAGCAAGGTGTAGATAAGGGATCCTTACCTAGCACTGAGCGATGTGTAGATAAGGGATCCTTACCTAGCACTAAGCAAGGTGTAGATAAGGGATCCTTACCTAGCACTGAGCGATGTGTAGATAAGGGATCCTTACCTAGCTCTGAGCAAGGTGTAGCTGAGGGATCCTTACCTAGCTCTGAGCAAGGTGTAGATAAGGGATCCTTACCTAGCACTGAGCGATGTGTAGATAAGGGATCCTTACCTAGCACTAAGCAAGGTGTAGATAAGGGATCCTTACCTAGCACTGAGCGATGTGTAGATAAGGGATCCTTACCTAGCACTAAGCAAGGTGTAGATAAGGGATCCTTACCTAGCACTGAGTGAGGTGTAGATAAGGGATCCTTACCTAGCACTGAGCGATGTGTAGATAAGGGATCCTTACCTAGCACTAAGCAAGGTGTAGATAAGGGATCCTTACCTAGCACTAAGCAAGGTGTAGATAAGGGATCCTTACCTAGCACTGAGTGAGGTGTAGATAAGGGATCCTTACCTAGCACTGAGCGATGTGTAGATAAGGGATCCTTACCTAGCACTAAGCAAGGTGTAGATAAGGGATCCTTACCTAGCACTAAGCAAGGTGTAGATAAGGGATCCTTACCTAGCACTAAGCAAGGTGTAGATAAGGGATCCTTACCTAGCACTGAGTGAGGTGTAGATAAGGGCCCATAAGGTGAGTTTATGCCCCCCTTCCTGTCCCGCAGCTGCGCGCAGAGCGGGCGCCCGCGGCGCAACAGCCACCAGCGCAAGCTGGACCAGCAGGAGGAGAGCTGCCAGAACCTGACCGACTTCGCGCCCGCGCGCGTGCCCAGCGCCCTCGACATCTTCACCGCCTACAACGAGACGCTGCAGTGCTCCCACGAGTGCGTCCGCACCCCCGTGCCCGTCTACGCGGAGGAGGCGCTGCGCTCGCCCGGGGACTATAAAACAACCTTCAATGGAAACAGGTAAGGCGGGATGGGGAGAGCCGTGCCCGTGCTGGCTCCCAAGGGGAGATGCCCGTTGGCTTCTCCCAGCTTCCTCTGGCTCTCTGGACCGTGGTGCTCATTGATGGACGTTGCTCATCCATCCTCATCGGCAGGATGAGGGCTCCACTGGCCACATAGGCAGCTCTGTCCTCAGCATCACCTTAGAATATCACAGCATAATAAAATAGAGTCATAGAATCACTGGGATGGAAAAGACCTTTAAGATGATCAAGTCCAACCAGCAAGCTCTGGCAGTGTTGAGCACCGCACATTTTCCAGTTCCCGACAGCACGCAAAATGCTGCTGGATCCATCGTCCAGCATCCGTGCTGTCTGCTGAGCTGCATTGCAAGAGCCGCTGGCTTGGGAATGAGCAGGGTGATTAATGGAGGAGCCAAATGAGCTGTTAGTCTGGTGTGAAATAATGATGCTTTAACGAGGGGCTTGGGAGCAGCTGGTGGCACAGGGTGAAAGCACGAGCGCTTCTCTGCGTGCCCTATGTCTGTCAGGAGGGGTGCTCAGCAGGCCTGGCTCCCCGAGCCCGTTCACTGGGTGCTGCTGGGGTTTTACCGTGCTGTAGATGCGTGCCTCCCATCAAAGGCAGAGGGGAAAACAGGAGGAGGGTTCTGAGGGAGGAAATGAGCATGCAGTGCTCTGCGCAGCCTGGCTGGACGTGGCGGACGTGCCACCCGCAGCTGGTGTCTACCTGCATGAAGGAGAGAAGCCTGGAAGCCAACAGCTTTTTAACCAGCATCTGCGTGCGCATGGGGTTGTGCTTTGCACCTCGCTGGTTTCCGAGGCCGATAAGCCCATTCCAAGCGTTACTTTAGAGAGGTGGTTATGTTTGCCCTCTAAAACAGCTGATCTGTGCTGCAGGCCACCGCAGCTTGCTCCTGGTGTGTTACATACCAGCACCCGCAAGCCCCTTTTTGTGCTCACTGCAGACCCTCTTCTTCTGACCGGCATCTTATTCCCGTGGCCTTTGTGTCTGAGAAATGGTTTGAGATCTCCTGCTGACTGGCCGAAACCTGTTTGACTTCTGGGGCAGGGCAGACGCCATCGGGCTGTTTCCTGGTAGGTATCGCGCTCCCCCCATGCCTGTCCCCTGCCTGCTCCATGCCTCTCATCCCCTGCCCACGTGCGGTTGCTCTCCTCCTGCCTGGTGCCATCCTCCTGCTCCTGCTTCTTTCGGGATGTGAGGAACCACCTCTCGGGATGGCCACAGGATGCTGTGGATGGGGTGCTGGGTACCAAAGCGGCTTTTCCACAGAAGTGAATTGCAGTCGGGCCAGAGCTAAAAGGCAGGGACTGAGATGGATGTGGATTTAAGAGTAATGGGTCCCTGGGGCAGCCTTTGAACTTCAGCCTGATCCTGTGGTTCCAGCCTACCTCGACAGGCAATAGTAATGTGAAGTGGCCTGGTCTGTAATTAACCTCTTGTTGCATGATGGACAGCCCATCTCCTTCATGAGCCATGCAGCTGATATGCACGCTCTCTTGGTACTCAAAAGCTCATGTGATGATGTTTGCTGTCATAAACACTGCCATGTGAGGGTGCTGGGGTCCTCCTCTTCCTTCTCCTCATCCTCTTCCTCCTGTGCCTTTCCTTGCCCTGTGGGAAGCACATCCTGCAAGCCCACGTGTGCAGTCCCTAGCAGCCAGGTTCGCACCTCGGGTGCTGCTGTGTTGTGTGATGTTGTACTGCTCTCAGCAGTACATTGCTGGGGATTCTTTCCTGGTTTTGAGCTGCCTTGAGCCGTTTTTCCCTCCTTGCACTGCTGTTGAAGGTGGCAGCAGGAGCAGTTAGGGTTGGTTGCGTGGGGCTCACTGAGGGGCACCGGTGCCCATCTGAGCCATGCACTCAGGTGCATTCATGGGTCTGTCCCACGTCCCTGTTGTAATGAATCATATATTCAGTGTAAATGAAATTTGCCGCCTTCCCTGACTGCGGCTTGCTCAGAATAGCCTGCTTAACATTACACTCAGCTATTGAACACAGAAATATAATTGGATTAGAATGGAAGGGAATAAAAAGTTAATGGTCTCGGCTGTGCTGGGGGCTGGCGGTGTCTGGGCAGCCCAGGCGAGGTGTGCGCAGGCAGCACAAGGCACAGAGCAAGGGTTCACCCATCGGCCTGCTGGTGGCTTTGCCCATAGCTGCCATCAGCAGCTCTTGTGCCTGAAATAGAGGGAAGGAGGATGAGCAGCTCTGAGCTGTTGCCTGCTATGGGAAGCCTGTGCAATTCCTGCCCCAGGTCCTGTGAAACTCGGTGCCCAAGACTGCTCCCTGCCCATCTCCACAGATCTTAAAGAGCCCAAAGCCATCGCATCCTGCCTTATTAAATCCTTGAAATTCTCATTGACCCGTTTTCATGGAATCCATAAAGCGCATATTGACGCGCTCTGGAAAAATCTATCCGAGTCGTACCTGGAGCATTAGCTCCATAATAGGGTTTCAATTATTTATCCAGCTCTGAACGCTAATGTTTGGTTTCATTAATGTTGGCAAAATGAGATTAATCCAAAAGCTATTCTCTGCGTGTGTACATGGGCGTGTGTGTGTTTGCACTGGGGTGTTCAGGGAGCACACAAGCATAAGTGGTGCATCACGGTGAGAGCCAGGCGACTGCCAGAGATCCCTCCCGTGTGTGGGGAGTAATGGAGAGAGCATCAGCACGGCACAGATACTGCAGAGACTGCCCGCGTCCCAGAGCGGGGTCAGCCCAAGTCCTTTAGAAGCCAGAAAAAGGTCATTTTTTCCATGCTGTTCTGTTTCCTACGCACATTTGCCTACATCTTCTATCATGATGTGCTTGGTAGGTTGAGGACCTGCCAGGGTCTCGGTGTTGGTGTCTCCTGAGGGGGCTTTGCTCTGCCAGCAGCATCCGGTTGAAGGATGCGTTTTGCATGAATCCGTGTGTGCCAGCTGGGACATCCTGCAGGCAAAATGGATATTCCAAGTTGCACATGTCACTGTGCAAGGTAAAACCTTCCCGGAGGAGATGGCATTGGGCTAAGCTCCCTGGTTGACTGTCTCCCTGTTGTTAAGGTGGCCTTGTGCTGTCACCAGATGAATGCTGCAGGAGGATGGTGGGATGAGGATACCTTTCCAGCTCTCGTTTCTAGAGGAGAGGCTGGTGGCAAAGTTGATGCTTTGGGCTGCACCTCTTCTGGAGGGATCGATGTCCTCCTGGCTGGCTTTTCCAACAGCAGCAGCACATCCTGAAGGCAGTAGTTAGTGTTGACCCCCTGTCCTTCAGCAGAGGAGGAAGGATGCTCTCCATCTTGGTTAGAAGGGTTGTGTGCAGCGTTCTGTTCCCAGCCCCTCTCTCTTGGTGTGTGCAGGGGATGATGAGCAGCATGAGGGGGGACACCCCAAAGCCATGGGGCAATGCTCACTCTGCAGGCACGCAGCCATGCACCAGGAGGGGTCGGACACTGCGCTGGACACCGTGCCAGCAACCTCACTCCGTGGAAAGGCTCAAAGCCTTTTACAAGGTTTAATTGATGGCCCTCCACAGCTCCTAGCTGTCTAACAAGCAAATTAGTCCTCTGAACATGCAGAGTCAGAGCTGGAGGCGCAAGACGGACACAGGGCAGAGAGGGTGTGTGGACATTTGGACTAGATGAGCACCGGGAGGCCGGTTGGAGTTTAATGTGCACTTTGCAGCTGGCAGCCCGTCAGCACTGTGCTGTACCTAAATGGCAGGCTGGCATTTGAGGGTGCTGCTGGCAGCGCAAGGCTGCGCGGGTGCAGGCAGCAGATGTAAGGGACAGCACCATGGAACCGTCTCCAGCCTGGAGAGCTGCAGGCAGCGCTGAGCTCGTGTCAGGAAACCTGGTGAAGCTCATCTGGTTACACGGCAAGCAGATGTTGAAGTTATTTCCTGGGGTCAGATTCATCTGATGCCAAGAGGAGTGATGGAGAGCGTTCCTGTGCTGCTGGCACGGTCCCTGCTGAGGCACTGGCAGCTCTGTGTGCAGATGCAGCCACAGCATGGCCCGGGGCTGGTCTAGGTGAAGAGTAAAGCAGTCACTTATAGCATTTGTGCCAGGCAGCTCAGGGATTATCTGCATGGGGGCTTAAGAAGCAAAACTACCTGCGCCCTGATCACAGTAGATGACAGAGATGTGGCAGAGGGCAGGAGCAGCCGTTCTGCACCCCAAAGGGTGAAGTTTGCTGGAGGCTCAAGTGGCTTTGGCTGGGCACTGCAGCAAACGGAGGCAGTGTTGGTTTGATTTCACACTGTCTTTGGGGCTCTCTGAAAATGAAGTCTGAGATTTCGTGTTGTTCTTGTCCTTAATCCCACTCTCTTTGACTAAAAAACCCCATGGAATGAGATTATACAAAAATCTGTAAGGTTGATCAAGCGCTGACCTACTTTGCACAAAGCGAGGCTGTTTGGAATACAATACAAGTTGTACGTCCCGCAATGCATGCATTAGATAGGATTCACCCAGGACTACGTAAACATTCGGCATTGCTGTTAGGGAAGCGGCGATCCGGGACCTGGAAAATCATCCTGGCTACGGTAACATTGATCTGACCCCAGTTTTTGCACCAGGTGGATAAAATGCACAGCGCTGTGCGGTAATTCCACACTTTGAACACAGCGAGCAGCTGCTGTGCTGGCCTCGTTCTGCCTAACAACAGCAAATGGTTTGTATTAACATTAACAGATAATGAGTCATCATAAAAAATCCTGGCTTGTCTTGGAGGAATAACAGCAGTCCCGGCACAGCCCCGGCGCGGGAGATTAAGGACTCAGTCAAATCTGTCTCGCTAATTAAGACTCGAGCCTTGTTCTTGGAGATGGTGAATATTGGGCATCTTGCCTTAAAATAATGCTGAGGAAAGAGCCCTGGAACAAAAAGCATTCCCAGGGCTGGTAGCCAAGCTTGTGTGGCTCAGGGCAGAGCTATGGACCGAGGGCACTGGATGGGGATGAAGCCCACACATGGGCAGTGGTCTCAAGACGCTTGGATGCATTACAGTGTGTAACACTACACACCAAGGCATATTGCATGTGAAGCAAGCGGCTACGCAGGGACGATGGGGAGTAATTGCCTTCACATGGAGGTTTCAGGATTATGTAGGGAGAGAGCTTTCGGAAGGCAGCAAATAAATAGCTTAAGAAGAACTTCTGTAGGATCTCTGGGTTTGATGCTTAACCAGTTCTATATTGATCTCTTTAGGACATCTAACTTTAGGGAATTTTGTTAGTGCTCATCACTGTCTTCTCACCTGCCAGAGCATTCGCTGCTCTCAGCCCAAGTATGAACAACCCCAGCATGCAAGGGGGGTCAGAAGGAAATAATGCTTTGGAAGAGGTCCTGAGGAAACAGTGTGCGTTTAGACCCACCTCTTCCACTGCTCATCAAAAGCATCCCCGTCCCATCACGTGTGCCCTGATCCGAGGGGTGCCTCAAGGAACGTGGCTGAGAATGGGCTGGGAAGGGCTGAGGCTTCAGTGGGGAGGCTGAAGGAGGGATCCCAGTCCCAGTCCCACTGCAGACTGGTGTCTGGTCACCAACACCCTGCTTCCTCCATGCCCATCCCCAAGGGTGCCATCGATGCTTGTGCTCCTGAGCCCTGCGGGGGAGGCAGGGGAAGGCTCCAGGGGGTCACCAGAGCAGCAGTGCCAGTCGTGATGCCATTCCCTTGTCGTGATTTAATCTTTCTTTTTCTTCTCGTCCTTCACAGGATTCCATTGGTGAACCTGTAAAAAATATACAAAAATAATGGGTTACCTGTACCTACCATTTCTGTTTACCAGTAGGAGACTCAAAGAGCAGCGTTCTATGGGCCAAATCTATTTTTATACAAATGAACACGCCTGTAGGGAACTGCGATGGACAAAGAGCGCATTTGGTGGGGAAGAGGAAGGGAAATGTGTGAGCAAAGGATCCCGTGAGGAAGAGGAGCCGGCGGGGGACTGAGGGAAGGGCCGAGCGCCTGGAGCCTGGACGTGGACGTGACTCTGAACCTGTGCCAATAATACCATTATGTGCCATGTACCGATGCAAAGGCTTGGCGAGAAGCCGAAGCCGAGTCGCTAACGCCTGGAAAACATTGTGGAGGACGAGTGGGGCGTCTCTTCTGGTGGGGTCATCCATTCCGGTCCATCCGCGTACATACATACGATACGTGTAGAGAGAAAATATATATATATATACACACACAACCACTTTTTGTACTGTAGCAATTTTTGAAGATCTTAAATACTCATTTTTAAAGAAGATGTCATGGGCTAAAAGTCTCATTTCTTTAACACGCATAATACAAACCAGGTGAGCCGATGTTTTCTACTTTGGCAGCTTGCCTTTTGAACCTATATGTGTATATATAGGTAGACATATATACATATATATACGTGTGTGTGTGTATGTATAGACATATATATGTATGTATACATATATATATATATATATAGTTTTGGTTCCTTTTGGAAATGCTTTTCCAGCAGTTGGGACATGACCATGGCGGGGTCAGCCAGGGCTGCAGTGCCTGGTGGCTGCTCCAGCCGCAGGAGGGATGGCGGGATGCGCCGGAGCCTGGTCTGGAGCGACAGGAGGATGGAGATGGGCTAGGATTCTAGCTAGAAGGCTGCGTCTGGGCCGAATTCACAAAGTGCATTCCTGCTGTGGGAGGCCGGAGGAAGCGGAACGCTGCGGCGAGGGGAGCGGGCAGCAGAGGAGCTCTCCTTTCCCCCATGCGGGATGCCGCAGGCGCGGGCCGGATCCTGCTCCCACTCCCTATGGACCCTGTCTTCGAGGGGATGTTCCCACACCAGTGTGTTCCCAGGAGCAGGGTGAGCGGGAAGAGAGCAGGGGGCAGCTTGAGGTGGTGGTGAAGGGTGTTTCCAGACTTGTGTAGCCCAATACATCATTGGGGTAGGTAGGAAAAGCCCCAAAGCCTGTGTCTGCCATTGTTTTACTGAGCTAAGTGTGATGCCTTGGGGATGGCTGGAAATAGGTTTTAGGTGGGGACTTCTGAAGGACAGGCCTCTCTTGGCGCAAGAGACAAATTTCAGGAGCGGGATGAGGGACTTATGTTGGAAAATAGCTTCTGAATTGGCCGTGACACCAAAGCTTGCTCAGCCCTTTGTGAGACGCACGAGAGGAACGAGCCCATTGCCTCCTGACCCATTCCAGGGCCAGAGAGCTCCGGGGATCCTCTTCCTTGAGAGGGGAATTTTGCCCACAGTTCCAGTGGCTCCGGTTTGGTGTGTTGCTCATCCCGGTGCTCGCAGTGGTACCAGTGGGCTGTGGCACTAAGACAGCTCCCAGCTGGGGCTGGGCTGCTTCAGCATTACCTGGGTAGGAACGACAGCAGAATTCAGACCAAAGCCCTCCAGTTCTTTTTGTAATCTGCCCTTCGTCAGTACTAGCGCTTTTTAGAGTTGTCCGGATACACATTCCTACTCATCCCTAGCTGTTCAGCCCCATTCCCGTATTATAATGGACAAAAAGGCAGAAATTCCTGGTGTTGCACATAGCCACGTGTGCAGTCTCTTGTTCCCGTACTCTTTTCTGTCCTTTCCTGATGGAATTGCACAGTCTGGATTATCTTTCCTGAGTTCTTGGGAGCTGCCCCAGGAAGAAGTCTTCCTTGCCAGACCTGATGATTACCTGTGGACTTGAACCAAGCGTTTCCAAAGGCATCGGCAACATTCCCTGCAATTCCAATGAGACTCCAGCATCGCCTTTGGTGCGCTCCACACTGGGGTCACTGCCAGCCGGCAGCCAGGGAGGAGGAGAGGGGTTCCCGTTGCTCCTGGCCAGGGTTTCATCCATGGTCCTTCTGCAGAGGTGGTTTCTACTGGGTGGGCATAGGCAACGTGTGCATCCCTGGGGCTGGGTGGTGTTGTTGGGGGTATTTAACAGGGCTGGGTCCTGCGTCACAGCAGAGATCTGCTCTTTTTGTGTTTCACAAAGCAAACCTTCCCATGATGGGGCCAGCCGCTGGGCAAAGGGGTGCTGCTGCGTGGCTCATGTCGGGCTCTCTGGGGCATTGGGTGGATGTCGCCACCGGTTTGCCTTGGGGCAGGAGATGGTGTTTTGCTGGGGGAGTGCTCCCCAAAGCTTTAACCTTCCTTGATATATGCCAGGAGCATTTTCCTTTAGGGTGTCCCTGGGGTCTGCCCCAAAGTGGGGGGTCCTGGTGCTGCTGCTGGCAGTCTCACATAGACAGTGGGGACCTGTGGGCTGCAGTTCACAGCACAGAGTGGTACCTTGCTTGGATTACCAATGCCCTCGCTCCACAGCAGCCCAGGGGAGCTCGTTGCAGTGGGGTCAGCCCGAACTCATGTGAGAAGTGACCACTCCAGGGTGATCCATCATCTCAGTATGCCAGAGCCTTTGTGTTTTACTGATGTGCCAGAGCAGCCCCTGCAAATCTCCCTCGCTGGCACAGGGTTTGAGTTCTCCTGCGTTTGACTCCGCTGGCATCAATCCACTCCAGCTCGGGAGCCGTTGTGCTGCACCCATTGATCTTCCGATTTAGCTGTGTGTGTGCTGCCTGCACCCAGGAGTTCTTGCGGGTGTTCCAGTGTAATCTCAATGGCAATTTGACATCATAAAACACACCTGGGCTCCCTCGTTCCTGAGCGTTTGAAGGATCGTTCTGCTTTTCTGTGTGTATGGAACCGCTGCCCGAAGGGGAGGTGTTGGGCAGAGCACAGGCAGCGGTGCTGGTGCTGGTGCTGGAGATGAGCCCTGCCGCAAGCCAGGCACCCAGCTCCTGGGCAAGGAAGGGGAATTGTGTGTGTGTGTGTGTCTGTGTGTTTGTCAGGGAAGGAGAATGCAGGCGGATAACTGACCCCAGACACCAGGAGCAGGGTTTCGAGGGCAGGACTTGCACGAGCTTTCCACATTGTCTGCAGAAGAACACATCCTGGTCACCAAGAGATGAGCGGTGAACCGGGGAACAAAAGTAGATGCACAATCTTCCCTTATTTATAAGGACCAACAGCACTTGCACTTTATCAGAGAAACCCTCCCATCCTATGCATGCAAGCACACCAACAAGGAACGACTGCCAGGAGGAAGAGAAGGAGGGAAGAAGAAGGGAAGGGCCAGAGCTGTAAATGCTGTGATTTACGAGGCAGGATCCTTGCAGCCCAAGGTCTATCATAAGAAAGAGAAATGAACAGCAGTTATTTCATTCCCTGCTATTGATGAAAGCCAAAAAAAAAAGAGAAAGAAATGAAACCAGAAAGTCACTTTTTCATGGCGTAGACCACGGGCAGCTGGGTCTTGCTCCTGTGCGGGGACAACAGACTTGTGCGTGTTTGGAGAATTAAGAATTAGGGATTTTAGGGATTTTTCTGCTCTTGTTCAGAAGCGGAGCCTCTTTTCCAGCCCGATAGCATCTCACGGGCAGCAGGGAATGTTCCACTATGGGACATGGCTCTGGGAGCTGGACCCTTTGCACTGCCATGGGTTGAGCGAGGGCTCGCGAGGGGTGAGGTGATGGCAGAGCCCTTGTGAAGGTCCCTGCTGCGCACAGGGGTCAGCTCGCTGTGCTGGGGAGCTGTGGGTTCGTGTGGTGGGACTCAATGGGTGGGCAGTAAATCCCGAGGAGCAGCCTGGATGTGGCATCAGGCAAGCCCCATGCTCCAGCGTGCCCTTTCCTTGGAGAAACAGAGCCTTTTGTGTTTTGTTTCATTGTGGTTCTGGCAGGTTGAAGGAAAACCAAGTTTTGCTCCTTGCTTTGCCGTAAACTCCCAGCTTGCTGCTTCTTGGTTCTTTTTGGTTCGTTTTATGGATTTCTTAGCCCGAGTAGCTCCTAAGAAACACATCGAGGCTGCCGAAAGGCTGCCGCATCCCCCAGCCATGTAGTGCTGTGTCCGCGTGTTGCTTGTGGCTCTGTCTTAAGATGGTTCAGGACGAGCCCTTCTCACCACCAGCCTGTGCCAGGAGCCATCTCTCCAAAGCTGATCGCTTCCCATCGCTGTCTTCCCAGCTAGAGACAAGGGCAGCGGGGGGCCGGGTGGGAGGTGCGAGGTGGGTTTTGGGTTACCTCTTCTCCATGGGCAGCTGGTTGCGAAGGAAGGTCGTTCAGCTAAAATGGTAGTTAAATAGTAGATATTCTACACATATTCTATATTTTGTACAAAAAAAAAAAAAAAAAGAAAGAAACTAGAACAAAAATATATATCTCTATCCTATCTCAGCCCACCCATTTCAGGATGAATGTGGTTGGAATTTTCCTTCAACCAGGTCTAAAATCTATAAGTGATTTTTATCAAAACCAGCAAGAAATCCCTCCCCATTTCCAAGCCCCTGGGTCCGGTCTCCAGATCCCATGTAACGCTTCTCACACATTTGTAAGACTTCTTCTCCGCGTTTGTAGGTGCATTTTTAGCAGTGTCACGAGTGGAGATAATATTTACTTTGAGAAAAAGTAGGCGTTGCACAAAAGATGCACACTAAGGGCACAGATTTCTGACCCAGATTCTTCTATTTTGGGTTCCGAGGGGGTTATTTTTTCCGTTTCATAGGACATGTGCAGGTGGAGTTTACACTTTGGTTTTTTTTTTTGCCAAAAAACCCTGTTTTCTAACATGAGACCGCGTTTCCTTTGTCACCGGTTCTACATCACTGAGTGCTTCTTTCTTTTCCCTGGGACATCCGGCACGCTGCTGCAGGGGATGCTGCGGGGCCAGGACTCCTCTTCCCGAGTGGTTTTTAATTTGTCTCTGTACTTGGAAGCTGTGTACTTGGAAGCACTGTAAATGCCACCCTATACCGATCTCCCTGTGTATATTTAGTACTCTGATGTTGCTATTAAAACTGATATGAGAACAGCGCAGCTGGGTGCTGACTGGGTTCCTCTGTGGTCCATGTGGGGTCAATGGGGGAGTCTGGGGGGGCTTGGAAGGGAGAAATCCTTGGTTGTGCACCCTTCTGGGGCAAGCAGCTGAAAACCAGCCCTGCCTTCATCCCGGGAAGAGGGCCTTGTGTATCTTGGGAAGAAGGTATTAAGCATCCTTGGAAGAGGGTCTCAGCATCCCCACCATGGAGGCACCCACATCCAAGCCCTGTGGCAGAAGTGGGAGCACAGGGTCAAGCAGTGGGGACCCAAGTGTGTGTGTTGGGATGGTGCTTGGAAGAATGAAGCCTTTCGACAGGGCATTTCAGGAGTTAATTGGACATCACTAATGAGGTTTTAAATGGACAGCTCTGCAGCAAGGTGAGCAGGCATTGCGGAATCGCTTACCCTGGGTGTGTGTTGTACAGAAAGAGAAATTTGGGCCGTGAGCAGTTGTGTATTAAAATGATGCTTTTTGTCTGCAAATTGGGTTTGCAGTGGGCGGTGAGGGGTCACACTCGGGCTGTCGTGTTCCAGCCAGGGCTGGCCCTGCTGTTGCTCAGTGGACAGACGGAGCTGCAGAGCTTTGGAATGCCACCTGACCTAGAAAGGGGAGAAAAAAGCTGTTTTCAGTGTCCGTATCAGCTTTGAGGAGGGATGACCTGGGCAGGCAGAGCTCGGCACAGCCGCCCGCTGCTTGTGTCTCCTGCAGTGCCTGCTAGCACACCAAAGGAAGGACCAGAGATGCAGCCCAGCCAAATCCTCCCCAAAAGCTCTCTTCTGTGGGAAAACATGTAGGAAAATGAGGAGGGACAAAGTGAGATGCTCTTCATTGTAGGGCCAAATTGCCAGCTTAAATCACTGTGACACTGTGTACAAGCTAACAGGATGCGAATGGCCTCAGAGCTGCATATATCAGCCGGAGAACTCTGTTCATTTCCTGGTACAAGTGGGATTTCAGGGCATGAAATAGAGTGTTGGGATCTCATTCCTTTCCCTGCTATTTATCACAGCCAGAAACGTACTCACCAACGATGTTGTGAGCAGAGGAGTGCAGAGGAGGAATACTGTGCTGAGCCATGTGGTGTGGGAGAGGGGACATGGGGAGCCGGACAGCTTGGATGGATGCTGCACGGGTTGTGGTGCTGCAGGAGCGGGCAGCAGCTCTGGTGCTGCTGCTTGGGTCACTTCTCATGCGAGTGAAATGATGCTGCAGAAGCTCCTGCCGAGCCCGTTGAGCTCAGCCTTCTGCATTGCAGCCAAAGGGGAGAGCCAGCCCCGCGTTGCTCGATGTCCCCATGCCCTCCAGCACCCAGCACGGACCTGGGAGCATCCCCTTCTGCTGCTGCTCACCCTGCCACATGGGGAGGGCCAGGGCACAGCCGCCACACTGGGTTAAGGTGCCTCATGTGGTCCCCTTCTCAGCACTGGAGCTGCCACTCTGCGTGCTCTGAGGGCTGCCTCAGCCCAGCAGCGGGGCGAGACTGGAAAATGAGGCTGGGAACAAAACGCGAGCGCACTGATGCCACAGCACACAGCTCTGTTAAAAAGTGGGACTAAGCATTATCCAAGTTTAATTATTGTAATTA
Source organism: Lathamus discolor (assembly GCF_037157495.1). Taxonomy (NCBI): domain Eukaryota; kingdom Metazoa; phylum Chordata; class Aves; order Psittaciformes; family Psittacidae; genus Lathamus; species Lathamus discolor. The sequence continues at coordinate 6,826,389 of NC_088899.1, read as the reverse complement.
TACCGGGGCGAAGTAATTGCCAGAGATATTTTAAGCATCAATCAACATGCTATTCTGAAAAACGAAGCCCTCATTTATCCAGGGCTAGGTAGTAACCATCAACATGCAACAGGGAGGAGCCCACCGAGGAAGGACTTTAAAACTGGTTGCGTCTTCTTATTTGGGGTGGAGACAGGAAGGGGGAAGGTAGAGAAGGATCCTTGGCTATGGGGAATGGGTCATGCTGGCATCCCTGTGTCCCACACTAGGAGCCAGGCTCCCAGCATCAGGCTGCGCTGCAGGAGCAGCATCAGCTCTGGGATGAGGAGCCGTGTGTGATGTGGTGACAGCACCTCGGCAGTGGCTTTGAGGAAGATTGGCTGGGGCTGGATGATGTAGCGATGCTGAAATCATTTAAGCTTGTTATTGTGGTTTCTATGGCTCTCTGGCTGGATGTAACAAATTGTCTGCATCATTTTCCAGATGGATCGTTCTTAAATCATCCAGGACAGGCTTCAGGGCTCAGCACTGAAGCTGTGGAAGGCACTTCAGCTCAATAAATGCTGGAAATGTGCTATATTGAGTGCTATTTCTTATTAAAAGTGGAAGTACATCATCCCAGCTGATGGGTCGGTCTCACAGCCAAGATCTCCGCGCTTCGCACCCCTTCTAAGTGCCAAGCTCCCTGCGGGGATGGGCCATGGAGGGAGCCATGTGAGGGTGCCTGTGGCTCTGCAGTGGGTAATGGGCTCAGCCAGCAGCTCATCCCCACCCCCGGCCTCTTTCTCCGTGGATGGAACCAGCCCGCGCCATCCCACTCCAGGCTCATGGCGCAGCGTTTGGCCGTGGACTTGCGTGCCCAGTAAATGATGAGCACTGAGAGAGCATTTTATTGCTGCCAGGCAGTTTGTGCTAATAAGCAGTTCGAAGCAGCGAAGCCTCTCAGCAGAGGGATGAATTATTATGGCAGGAGGGCGTTGGAAAGGAAGAGCCCCGAGGATGCTGCAGCGGAGGAGATCTGCAGCCAGCACAGCCTGCAGTGGGGCTGGTCCATGGTGGGTTTGGTCCACGGTGGGATCAACCCATGGCTGGGTCTCTGCTGCCCGGCGGGGATGGAGAGCACAGTGGCTGCCCACAGCTTGTGCTGGAGACTCAGTGGGATTCGTGTTGTCTCCTGAGGACTCAGGAAACACACGTGTGTGCGAGTCACAGGTTTCAAGTGCCAGGCTGCTGTTAGATGTAGTCGCAGGTTTTACTGACACTGATACAACCCAGGACCCTGGGACCTGCTCAGCTCTGCCGGGAGTGACATGTCTGTATGTTTTTAATAAACTTCCCAGAATGAAATCCTCACTGTCCCCATTCATCCTCCGAGCATGATATTAACTGAAAACTCACATCTATCTTAGCTCCTTGTCAGGCCAAAGCGGGGACAGAGTTTCTTCAGGGTTGTTATCTTCCCCTTGCAAATTCACAAGTGTGTGTAAGTGATGTGATGGGAGCAGAGGACGGAGGCAGGAGCTGGTATCTATCACGAGAGCCTGGTCCTTGCCTGTGCCACACTAAAGGACAACAGGAGGTGCAAATGAAAGCCCGGAGCTGTGGCCCCATGTGAAGCCCCACTGGAAGCCAAGGTCAGCAGCACCGGAGCACGCAGTGTGGGATCCATTCTCAGCGCCCACCGAGCAGGGTACCGCTCCAGCAGCGATGCCGGGGCAGCACATCCGCCTCCTTGGATGAGCTGCGTCCTCTCAGGTGCGGTATTTATTGACCTGTCAAAGGGCTCAGACGTGGCTGACTGCGCTTTCCCCCTGCAATAATTGATTTCAGTTGGCTTGGATCAGGGAACAGTTGATTTCTTTGCCCGATACTCGCTCTGGCGTTCGATAGCGCGAGTGTTTAGAATACATCACCTGGTTTCACAGGCTAGAGAGCATCGCCCGGTGTTCGCAGTGGGCAACGTTGACGTGCATGGCCAATTGTGGCCTTGGGGCTCTAGTTTCCACAGGAGAAGTCATAGTTAAGCAATGCTAGTTCAGCCTCTGGTTCACACCGAGTATTCCTGAATTCTCTGCTTATCCAGAGGACTCCTCTGTTCGTGACGGTGATATGGGGCCAGCCCTCATCCCATTTTTGCTTGAGGAAAGGAATCCACTCCATGACAGCTCCATGCTCCCTCGGAGTCTCCTCTCTCCAACCTCCCTGTCTCCATGCCCACAGCATATCGGGACTGGCCATGCCTAGGCTGTGCCATGCGGGACAAAGCTCCTTTGGTCTCATCTGAGCTGGGCCAAGCCTGATGCAGGGAGTCAGTGCGCAGCATCCTGGTCCAGTGTTTCCAATTACCAGCACATCTTTCTCTTCTTAAGAGGCTGGCCAGCACTTTGCCCTCCATCTATAAAAAGCACAGCTTGACATTTGTTTTTCCCGATCTCTTTCTCATTCGTGTTTTCCTTCTCCTTGCTTCAGACCCCGCGCTGACATCCAGACCAACAGCTATACACAGCGCAGTGGATCGCAGCCAGGGCCATTTATAAAACAGTTTTGTGAAGCCATGAGAAGAGCAATATCCATGTAACAGCCCATAAACCTGTACATCAGAGCAATTAGCCATGATCACAGGCCCTGGAAGAGAAAAGCCACACATTCACCCAATTGCTGCCCATCAGCCCAGAGAGCCTTTCATCTGGGAGCCATCCCGCAGCCAGCGGTATCGATCAGTGCTGTTAATGCTTTGGGCTGGGATATTTGCACTGTTGCTCTCCCAGGGATTTAGAAAGCAGGAGCCCACGTAATCTGCCCCTCCTGGGCAGGGAAGGAGGGAACCTGGAGCTTTTCTGTGGCTCCGTGTCCCACATCACCCAGGGGGAGCTGGCTTGTGCATGCCCGTATCCCACCAAGGTCTTTGTAGGTCAGGCAGAGTGGCTGAAAAACGGGAGCCAGGGCTAATATTTAAAAGGCAAATAAAGCGTTTTCCCTCCGGGCTGGCAGGTTTTAGCACTCTCTGGCCTCAGTCAATTGACTCCCGAAGCCACTGGGGCTGCCTCTCCTTGGGAAGAGGCAAGGACGGAACAGCCTGTGCTTATTTACACCTCCCAGGCCTCCCCTGCCCCAGGATGTGGGGGATGAAGCAGCCAAGAGACCAAAAACCCTCTTCCAAGCCCACATCCCTGCTCAGAGCCAAGAGATGGGGATCACTTGTGCCAGGGACACTGGGAGCCCGTTGGAGCGGACCCCGTCTGGGATATGGCACGCTGGCAGGGACAAAGCCCAGTGACAATTGAGTGACACGGAGCAGCAGGCACCGGAGCCTGGGAGCATCCTTTCTGCAGGGGGCTGGGAAGAGGCCGGACAGTGCGGCCAAAACAGCGCATTGGCTGAGCAAAGTGGTGGGACAAGAGGCCCCAAAGCTGCAGTGCTCACCAAGGGCTGTCTGAGCATGGCTTTAACGGGCTGAACTGCTTTGGGATGGTTTCCTGGCCAAGTACAGCCCTCAAGTCCCGCTGGGGCTGTACAAGGAGAGTGTCAGCTGGAGCAGGGCTTGAGGACTGCAAAGAAGAGAAAAGTGAAGGTTGACAAGCTCCATGGAATTCCTTCCCGGAGTCCAGCTGAGTGAGCAGGACAGCGCAGCATGCCGGCAGCAGCAGGGCTGGCGCCGTGATTCCCGAGGTAGGAAGGAAACAGAGGCTGTTGTTTTCAAGGAGAAAAAGATGAGAAAAGGGAAAAGAGCAGGAGAAAGAAAGGAGAAAGAAAGGAGGAGTCAGTGTCAGTGGGGTGCAGCAGGAATGGTACCAAATGGGCACTTCTCTACTTAAGCCAAGTTTGGAAGAGCTATTAAAGCAGGAGATCAGTGAAGGGGGAAATTGAAATGTTTGGGGCTGGAACGGAAAATTAGGCACAGATAATGGCACAAGGGTTTAAAGCACCCTCCAATAATCTGTTGTGAAGAGCTGTAAAGCACTCCTATGTGAGATCATCTCTGTATCCCCGTGGTTGCGTGATCTCCGTGTCGGTATTCCCTGTCCTGTTATAAAGTGGATGTGGAGTAAATCATTCCTGCAGCCTAACGGGGGCTCACACCCTCTCTCACATCAAACACAAGCGCTCATGGGGAGGGGAAGTTAACACAGAAAGCTGGTGCAGACCCTTTCACCTGTTCACATGGGTTATGGGAAGCAAAGGGAAATCACGGACATGATTCTATGATATAATTTGATGATAATGTGCCAGTCGTGGGAGCTGGATGGAGCAACCGGGGAGGGGGGGATGCAAGCCACAGTGCAGACAGATGGAGAGCCTAACTTGCTGGCCGGAAAGACCTGAAACACTGTTCAGTCCATGGAGCAAGGAAATCTCTGCAACGAAAACCGGCTGTAGCATCAAACACAAATCGAGCTGGATGCACCTCTCTAAAGCAGTGACTCCTGCTGACCCTGGCCCAGATGCTGCCTCTCAGGGGCTGGGGACCAGCAGCACCCAGAATGCATTCAGTTCAGAAAGTCCCCTGGCATGGGGGAGCTGGGTGCTGGTTCAGCCCCTTCCCCAGGTGGGCAGGCACCAGGCAGATGAGCAGGCAGCTGCCCATAGGGTGGGGGCTTGATTGGGCTGGGGGAGATGTTATTTAAGGTGCAGGTAAGGAGCCAGCATTGCCTATGGCTCAGATCCTGCTTGTGCCTCCTGGTAGCTCATCCCTGATGGGTCTGTGGTGGCCTGTAGGAAATTGCCTGTTTCCGAGTGCTTTTCCACCAGCTTTTCCTTCTACCCTCCAGCTCGCAGTCATAAACCTGGCTTAGGGAGATATGCTAATCTGGCAGTTGCTATGAGACCCACTTGACGTTTTTGATGCAGCGTGGAGGCAGGTGAGTCATTAAGGGGAATATTGTGGTTTCTGGCACTGTTTGAGGAGCTGCAGAAGTTTTCTGGTGGTTGGTGGGATGCAAGCACCCAGAGCCCCGGCAGCAAGGACGTGCATGGCTGAGAATGCCAGGAGCAACAGCTTCTCCCCATCGTGGTGTCTTTTCTTTGTGGCTTTCCAGACTGTCACTCTTCAGCTGTGTTAGTACTTAGAGGAGAGCATTTACTAGGTTAATTCTAAGGCAGGAAGAACTTAATATGTGCCTTGCTCTGATTGTGGCTTGCGAGGTGGTTTGGCTGGTGGATGCTGACCCGCTCCCTCCCTGCGCCGGCTCGGAGCTCCTCGGGCATCCCGTCGCAGGAGTGTTAAATGAAGCTTAATCCAGTAGTAATTTGCAGTCCCATTAAATGTGATTGATGAGCCCCGGAGGTGGGGATGGGGCATTCGCTTTGGCAGCTGTGATTTAAGAGTGGGCCAAGGCCAGAAGATGGTCCATTTGGAGGGCTCATTGTGCAAGCCCCCCCCCAGCTCTTATCTATGACCCTAAAGTGTTAATTCAGGTTTTGGTTATGAGGTTTTTTTCCTTCTTCCCTGCCATCCCTTTACTGAAGTCTGGCAGACCAGAGGTTCAGGGAGGATATTAATACTCACCTTGGCATTATCTGGGAATGGGAGGAATGGGGCTTTGCTCCCTCACTGTCCAGGAAGCACATCCTGGAGATGCCGAGCTGAGGGGCTCCTATGGCAGTAGCACATCAGCCTGTGGTGTTTTGGTCCTTGAGGAAAGAGGGATTTGAGGAGGGAAGCATTAAAACAATACCTGTTGTAAAGGAGGAATCAAACTGATGGGTGCCTGTGCTGCCCTCATTTCTGCAGCTCGTGAGGGAGGGTGCTCCTGTGATTCAGTGAGCATCCTGGGGTCCCTGGCTGAGGTTTTGGCTTCACTTGAGCACCAGTTTCTGGAGCCCAGCCAGGCACTGTCAGTGCAGTTCCCCCTCCAGCTCCTCACCCATCATCCCCTTCCCTGCATGGGAAGCTGTTCTTCTCTCTGAGCAATCCTGCAGGAGATCTCTCCCCACACAAACTCTTGTCCATACCATTTAGAGCTGTTATTTTAAAGCCTGCATGGTTATCAGCTTTGGTGCCGTTAACATCCAGGAAAGGTTAGAATGGCTGGTGGTTCATTCGGATGCTGAAGTCTCCCCAGTCTTGTGGCTCTGCAAATGGAATAAGAGTGTTTCTTCCTAAAGTATTCAGACTCATTTTATTTATGTAATCTGACAAGTTGTTATGCACAGCCCTTATGTGACTTTGTGATTTATGGGAAAGATCTTCAAGACTATATTTAAAATTACTATGGAACAGAATTTCTTGCCTCTTCAGCTGCCATAGAAGCACCATTAGCAGCTGTTGCCCTAGAGCTCAAGTGCTTCATTAGGTTGGGAAAATTAATTTCTTTCCATTAAACTTTCCTAGGCTCTGATGCTATATTTGCTTGTAAACTTTCAAGAATAATAATTAAAGTGTTCTGTTAGTTGGGATCTTTGGTTTCCTCCTCGCTTCAAGGTCTTTAAGGGGATGTGCAACCTGTGGCTGCATTGTTTGCCTCTGGTTGAGCACCAGGAACCTTGCTAAGTGGTAGGAGCAGGGATGAGGGCCCACAGGGGCTGGCCTGGGAGCCGGCCCTGGATACGGCATTCCTGTGGCTCGGCAATGCCCACACAGTGGGAGATGCTCTGGGAGCACTGGAAGTTCCCAGCGCTCCTGTGCTCCATCCATCTGCTGCTCAAAGCCTGCAGTGAGGTGGCTTTTCAAATGAAGATTAATCTGAATCAATTTAACTTCATAGCCCAGAGAAAATGCCAGAGACTTCTCACTCGTACAGCTACTTCTGGCAGGTTCAAGGTGTTGTTAGCAGACACGTTACTGTTTTCATGCTCCTCCAGCTTCCTAACAAAAGAGCTGATAGCAATCGTGCATATATACATGTGCATTATTCCCAGCCTGGAGCATTAATTTATGTTGAATTCTATCACATTTCCTTACAACTTTGTAGTTTAACTTTTTTCTTCCCTTACTTGGCTGTTACTCCTACATTTTGATTCAAAAATGGATAGAGATGGGTGCAGGTCTCCTTCAGAGGCCTCTCCTGAGGCTGCCTCCACTGTTCCATTTATAACCCCATTAGGGCTGCAGAGGTGAGGTCCTCCAAAACCCAGCTGAACAGAGGGGCAGTGGTTGTGTTTGAGACCCAACCTGTGCAGCCAGGTGTATGGAGATAGTCTATGTTCTATTCTGTGCTTTATGGACAACCCAGTAAATTTTCCTTTAATAGAGCCTTAAATATTCACTTGCAGTATTTGCATAAGCACTGTAACAGCTGCACAGGAGTCATTAAGGACTTCTCATGGAGATAAGCCCGGGTTTAAAATTCCTTTAATGTGCATTTCCAGAGAGATTACAGCCACATCTCTCTGGTCAATAAAAAGCTTGTGCCCCTCCACAGGGTTCGAGGCCAGATCGGGAAGGCAATTGAAAGTAACTGGGCAAAACGTGCCTGGATTAAGCTGTGTTTGTTTCTGGCTTCTGCTGGCTTAGTCTGCAGCCGAAAGCCATTTCAAAGGAGCGCTGTGTGTCCCAGTTAGCTACTGAGCCCAGGCAGTCCCACACGCACTGATAGCATCAACCCCTGCGCCAATAGAAGGTTCTCTTCATCCAGCTCACTCTGCTGGAGTTATCTGGGCTTTGAGGAAATGAAATGGGGTTTCCAGTCTCCCTTCAATCACACAGTGAGAGGCTTTCAGGCTGTTTCACTTAGAACAGAATCATAGAATACTCAGGGTTGGAAAGGACCTCAAGATCATCCAGTTCCAGCCCCCCAGCCATGGGCAGGGACACCTCACACTAAACCATCCCACACAAGGCTTCCTCCAACCTGGCCTTGAGCACTGCCAGGGATGGAGCACTCACAACCTCCCTGGGCAACCCATTCCAGTGCCTCAGCACCCTAACAGGAACGAATTTCCTCCTTATACCCAATCTAAACTTCCCCTGTTTAAGTTTTAACCCGTTACCCCTTGTCCTGTCACTACAGTCCCTGACAAAGAGTCCCTCCCCAGCATCCCTATAGGCCCCCTTCAGGTACTGGAAGGCTGCTATGAGGTCTCCACGCAGACCTCACCTCTCTCTTCTCTTCACTTGTGCTATGTGAGCTGGGGACTGCTGCTGGGGCGAGTTAGCGGCCACCGAGGTGTTTGCAGACCGTTTGTTATTGTAGCTTGGTTTCTTCATTAGATTTCTGATTTTTGTGGCTATCCTGAACATCTCCTGGCAAGGGTTTGCCAGTGTTGACTTCTTACCGCAGCACCGAGTGCTGCCAAAACGCCGTGCTCAGTGCCCCTGGTTGGGCTGCAGTGCTGCCGTTTCTTGTCTGTATTATGTGTGGAGTTTAATCTTCCCTTCAGAGCCTTGCTCAAGTCCCATGTGCGAGCAAGCTTTCTCCATGAGGAGCCCGGCTCCCATCTGGGAAAGATAAAGGAGGCAGAATTGCCAAACGCTTTCTCACCAGCTCGGTGTTTACCACAAGCTGAACTCTGAAGACTTGGAGCTCCCGACTCCTTCCCCTCTTCCAACATTTCAGCTGGCTGTCTGTGGCAAGACACTAATTCGAGCTGGCAGCAATTCATGTTCACTTTTCAGGACAACAAGGCATCGGAGAATAGGCAGGAGCCGAAGAGCCGCCGAGAGGCACGGGGGAGGATGCGCGGGGAGCGGCTCACAATGGGCTCAGATGAGAAGAGGGGAAATGAGGCTGCTGCTCGCTGCCTGGCAGCGCGGCTGGGCTCAGCGATGCTTCCACAGGCGGCTCCGGGAGGCTTCGCTTCTTGTTTTCCTGCAGGGCAGCGGAGCCGTAGGGAAGAGCTGGAGCAGGAAGTGAGAAGGGGCAGGGTTGGAGGTAGATGAAGGCAAGGGCAGTTTCATCCGCAGCCTCTTCCTTGTGCGGGCTGCTCACAGACCCCACGTGCGATCCGCTGGCAGCAGCACCGTGAACCTTTCCTCCTTCCCTTACCCAATGGGAGGATTTCACTTGAAATCGTGGAGAGATAATAAACATGGTGTTGCTGTACGAGTTTCCTGCATGGAGCAGTGCTTTAAATTAAGCACTGTAAAGCTCTCCTGAATGGAGCAGGAGAACAATTCAGGGCTGAGCTGAATGTGTAATCGCCTATCCTTTTCCTTTCAGTCCTTTCCTTCCTGCCCCAGTCCCGTTAAAGCCTTGGACCCTTCCTGCAGAGGTTCACAGCCTGCCCAGCTCTGGCTATGTCCCAGCAGGTACTGCTCCTTCTTGGATCAGTCTGCAAGCTGGGCACGGGTGCTGTGCACTGGTACTGAACCGTGCAATTCCCAGCTGCAGGGAAGGAGCCTTTGCTTTCCGTCAAAGCCCTCTTCCTGCAGGATGTGTACTTTTCCCCTTTACAAGTACTTGATTTGGGCTGGGATTTTGGGGGGTATGAACTGCAGGGGCAGAGCCAGTCATCGCACTCATTCCATGCGATGCTCCCCACAGGGCTGGCTGGAGGCAGTCATGGGTAGAGCTCGGCCGCAGCCACTTGCCTGCAGTGATTACTTGGAGTTTTACACAGCAGCTTCGATCCAAATCTGCCCATTGAGAGTGATTTTGGGGTCTCTGCCCTGCCTCTGAATCCACTGAAGTTCACAGAAATAAACCCGTTTGGTGCTGGGGCCGCTTGGAAAGGCTTCACTGAACGGCCCTGCTGCTCTGTGCTCTGTGCCAGGGGTGTTTTGTTTGAAACCTCTCCAGCCCAATGAACTTCTCCTGGCTCCAAGGCTGGGGTCTGGGTCTGGCAAAGTGCCCTGCAGCAAGGGACTCGCTCTGGAACCAGCCCAGATCCAGGAAAAATCCATTGTTTCCTACCCAAGCAAGCCTTGTTTGCTTTCTGCTTCCCTAGAAGCTCCGGTCCCAGGCGGTGATGCTGCGATGCTGCTCAGCAGCAGCTCCCTGGCCTTTGGAGAGAGGATTTTCATGGGGAGGTTGCTCCCTTGAGCTGGTCCTGATGATGGGGACAAAATCAGCCTGGGGTTTCTCTGGGCAGTGCAGTGCTCAGCAGGGGATGCTGTGCATAGTCAGACCGCAGGTGGGCATTGGGATTCGGCTCTGTTCATGGGGTCCAGGAGCAGTTCGGTTGCCGTAGCCTCTGCTCCAAGAGCTTCACCGCAGGCAGCGTGAGGGCAGCAGGGACATCTTTCCCTGTGGCCTATTGCAGGCACTGGCTTTCCAGCTTTTAGGAGCCTGGCTTTCAGGTGCCTGAGCCTGCTTCCCTCCCAGCCGAATCTTCATCCCTGGCGTGAGCAAACAGTGCTCCATAGAAACGGTGTTTTTTCCTGGGCTGTCAAATATTGTTTCGCCTGTAATCCCGGAGGAGATGGATGAATAACTCAAAGCAAACACTTGCGAATAGGTGTAGGGGAGAGGAACCGGGACCCTCAGGGTATTCTCCCGCTCCACCAAGCCTGTACACACTCCTTTTAATTTCAAGAGGTATTTATAGCTCCTTCCTTCCTCTCCAATTACCGCCATGAGAAGGCGATGGAAGGGAAGAGAAGGGAGGGAATCAGCTCTGAAGTCTGCGAATGGGAGCTGGGTCTGTTGGGTGCTTCCTCCCTGCCTTGCCCATTGCAGTGCATGATGCATCCCTATTCCACATGCTCCGGAGATCCCAATAGCTGCTGGCTCGGTGCTTCCTTCTCCCCTGCAAGTGGGAGCTGGGGAGAGGGGGGGGGGGGAAACAAGCACCAGAAAACAAGCTGCAATTTCAACTTGTAATTTTATTTGGTATGTAATAGCTGAAGCAATAATTGTATTTGTGGAGCCGAAAAGTGAAAGGAGACAAATGGTTTAATTTGAATCAATATTAATTTTATGCAATTTAACTTTTTATCACAGCAAATACAATTATCGTGCTTGGGATTCATCAAGGAAGAGAAAAAAGTCCTTTTAGCTGAGCAGATGCGTGGCTAACTAGGCAGGGCGTTCTGGGGCTGAGAGGGTTGTTTATTGCTCCAGTTTTGTGAGGCTTTAACAGAGCTGGTCCCTGTGGGAGCAGGCAGCAGCTCAGCACCGGCGCTGCTGCGGATAGCACAGCCACACGCCTGGATGTGCACTCCCCAGCTGCCACGAGCAGGGAAAAGTCTGGAAGGGAGGAACCAGACCCCTTGCGTTCACTGAGATATAAGGAGCAGGAATTAATGCCCTTGTCTTCCTCCTGCATAGACACCCAGGCAAGAAGTAATTAAACTGCTGCAGGCTTACGGGGAGCCCTGTTTGCATCTCTTATCTTCTTCTTGGCCATCCCCCCCTCCATGCAGGAGCAGCCCAGAGCACACACGCTCTGTGACTGCCCTGGGGCTGTGCTGATCCATGGATACCCATCGTGTGCCTTGCTGCAGCAGCAGGCACGCCACTGGTAATAGATGGCTTTTTAGTGATGGCATCTGCATCGGTGCTGGGTTTCAGAGCTAAGCTGTGCTCTCTTTCTAGAGTGTCTCTCTTCAAGCTGTGTGCCAGTCAAGGGGCTGCATTACGAATGCACAGGCATTAATTGGGAAATGCTGGTGCTGTCTCACACACAGCCAGGACAGCTTCTTCAACAATCATTGCTGCAAAGTATTAAACACGGCATTTATCTCTCTGAAAATTGGTACAGGCTTTGAACATTGATTTTTACCTTAGGGCTAACGTGTTACTTTGGGGAAATGGCTGTAGAATAAAGGAGGTTTTGATCTGTTTTGCTTTAACCTTTTTAAATACATCTTGAGCACAAATGCTGACTGCTTATTCATTACCTGGGTTTGATCGCCTGCAATATTCGGGGGAAGAAAGGAGGGGAGATCAGAAGGACAGAGCGGCTACTGCTGCCTATGGCAGCTCGTGTCTGTGGGTTGTGGCACACTGTGCCTATTGCTTGGGATGTACGCACCATGGGGACAGGCACCAGGTACGTGCTCAGCCTGTGACCACAGTGCGGCAGGACCGGCTGCATGTGGTGTGGCATCTGGTTATGGCTCTTTGTATTGATTTGGGACCCGTCTCCTCTACCTGCAGGCAGACAGAAGCCTGATGTATCGCTCAGGGTCGGCTCCCTCAACATCCCCTACCGAAAGAGAAGTGTGGGCAGGGGATGCAGGGATGCTCACTCCCACTCTGCTGTGGCCCCATCCCACAGAGCCCTGGGATGGGTAAAGTCCAGGGTGCACAAAGGCAGGAGAAGAATCTCCCCTTGGGCTTCACGGAGCTCCTGGGCAGGCCCTCATGGGTGGATGTGAGCTGCAGAGGGCAGGGAGGTTGGTGCAGGGGACCTCGGGTGGTCCCTTCCAACCTCAACTGTTGTGCGCGTCTGAGATGCTCAGGCACTGATGTAGCTGAAGGATTTTGGCAGGAGTAGCGGGACAGCTGGAATAACGCGGGCCTGGGGGAGGTTGGTCTCTTACTTCTGTCTGAGACCCAAAGAAAACCCACCAAGGACAGATGTCTGAATTTTAAGGTCTTTTTTTCCCCTTTTATGTGGTAAAGTATTAGCTGAGCAGAAGCAATCCTTGGTAAGTGCCTTAGGACAGAAGAGCTGGTCTGGGGAATTGGCTGTGAGATACTATCTTTCACCTAAAGTGCAATAAGTAAATATACTTTCCTCTTCAAAAAACATGGGGAAGCTATGCCATGAATCTTCCGAGAAGTTAGGAGACCTTTGGTTTAGACATAATCAGTCATGTTATGCATTTAAAAAGCAAGGGAACTGGGAAAACAAACTGCAGCCTCTCCTTAATGTGCAGAACTCTTGGAAAGTTCCATTTCTCAGGGTGAGTGATGGTCGGGCAGGTCCAGCCTCTTGCTGGGATCTCCATAAAGATCGCATTAGGGTGGAATTTATGCTCTGAGAACATGCCTTTCACACGCTCTACTAAATTCCTCGCGTTTTACGCCTCCTCCTTACGAGCAGCGGGAGGATCAGGTTGTACAATGCCAAGGCTCTGTATTGTTAACAGGCATCTGGATGAGCTCCTGCGTGTGAGGGCTCAACGCCACAACAGCGATGGGTGGCTGCTGGTGGCACCGTCCTCTGCTGTTGGCCATGGGATGGGGGCTTTGGCTGAGCCCAGGGAGAGGGGTTCGAACAGCGTCTTGCACCACCTCCTCTTGCAGCCCAGGTTAACTCCTGTCTGAAAGGGAAGCCATCAGGTGGTTCAAGCCACAAGTCTTTGTGTTGTGGTGCTTCTTCCCATGAAGGGCCTGGCGGAGGAACCATTCATGGTTTAAATTGGGTTCAGTCTCAGGAGTGGTGCCTTTTGAACCAGCGTGATCAGGATGATCCCAGTCCCAAAGCAGGTAGGGGCTTTGGGTTGTGTCCCTGACCCGCTGGGATGGAGCTTGTGCTAGGATGGGAACGGGGTGGCTCACCCCTAATGCCACAGGCTCCAACTGGAGCTGGGTTTCATGGATGCCGTTTCCTTACCTGGTGTCACAATACTTATACTGAATGCAGAGGCAGCTCAGCATCCAGCTACTCACAAGCGTTCTTTCCCTGAGTGCCAGGACCAGGAGGAACCTTGCCAAGGGTCTCTCCCTCCAGCACTGCAATCACTAAATGACCATATTCATCGGCAAACACAAAACAAGGGAGTGGAACCAACCAGGAGTTTTCTAGGACAAAGCAAGCGGGTACGAAAGGCCGTTTAGAAACAAAACTTACTTGGGATTTATTGTTCCCTTGGAGCAAATCTCACTTTTAAGTTAGAAAAAAGCCTTTTGACTAAGTGCAAAAGCATGTACCACGTTCTGCTGGAAAGAAAAATGTGTGATTTGCATTGTTTTTGGTGCAAACCCCTCCCCAAGCCATAGAACAAGGCGGCAGCAGTTGCTCTGCCTTCACGGGCTCCTTGGGTAGCCGTGCCCTCAGCTCACCCAGGGATGCAGCACAGGGCAGCGAGTGCAGCCTCTACCCAAAGATCCCCCAAAAATGCTACATCCTGCTCGGTGCCTGCAGGCTTCCAGTGACCAGGGATCAAACAAGGCTCTTCCCTGCATCTCTCCTCTTCATCCCCCATCTCATCACTGCGCAGAGCGTGTGGCTGCATGCCTGCTGCTGCGTTTTCACTTCAAACAGAGCCGAGGTCGCAGCTTCCAGAAACAAACAGCCCGGCATCTGTTTTCCATGAAACCTCCCCAAAAGGAGGCAAAGTAGCAGCACATTCCATAGGCTTCCCGCAGTGTGTGAGATGGGCCCCAGCCTGTGTCCGAGCTCTGCCAACATCCCACTGGGCACCGCAGCCGCTGCCCCCCGGGAGCTCATGTTGAGGCTTCCCGATGCTTTGAGCTGGGTTATGATGATGTTTGTAGCCTGAAATAGTGATGAAACCCCACGTGTGTCAACGGCGATTGCTTCGTGTGCCGTGTGCTGGGCTAAGGCAGCAGAGTGCACAGGAACCCTGCAAGTGGAATGGAGCAAGGTGAAACAGCCCGTTTCCCACAGCTGGTGTTTCCCAGTGAGTTTCCCTGATTTCAATAGCATAAAAGCACTTCAGCGTATTTCTGACATTTTCACATCAAAACATAATTATGTTTCAGTATTCAAATATTTAGAAGAACGTTCTTAACCAGTCCTTGCTACATTAATTATTCCTATTAATTATGTATACATTTATAAATAGCAATATAATTAATATTTAACAGTATTTTTATTAGGGGATTTCAAAAGTGTGTTAGAAATCTGCAGATTTGAAACGCTACCTTTTAAGTCAAAGGACAGCTTTCCTCTTCATCTTCTTCCTCACTCTCTGTCTGCTCAGCCTAAACACTGTCCACACTTCTCCCCGGGGAAGATGCTTTGGGTTTGGGGTTTTGGGGTTTTTAATCATCATTTGTAATAGGATGTATAAATTGAGTGCTGCTAATTAGGGCTCATCCGGTGCACACGGTATTCCCAGGGGGAAGCCGGGTGAGGGCTGTGCCTCTGCCCCATCCATCCCAGAGGAATGCTGCACCTGCGGCTATGCCTGGGTAATTAAGCACTGTGGAGCTGATTGATTTCCTTTCGGGCAGGCTCAGAGCAGCAGCTTCTCCGGTGCAGCCGGGCTGGGTGGTGATGAGGTTGAGATGCACAAGGGGCTGCCCTGAATCCTGCCCACCCACCTCTTCCCTAATGCACCGCGAGGACTCTTTGCACCGGTGCCCACCAGGGCCAAGTCACCAGGAAACGCCAGCAGCTCCTCAGCATGGAGAAGAGGTGATGTCAAGATCTACCTGGGGCACAAGCCTTTCATTTAGATCTGCTGTGAGTCCGCTTCCCCCCCCATCACCTTAGTGTGGGTTTCTTGCCTCCCAAAATCAGTGTGAGCATTTCTCAGCCAGTGCACATGCTCCGGCTCGGTGATGGGTCTGGTCCTGCTTCACCCATCACTTCCTTGCTCTTTTCTGACAAAAAAAACACCCTTCTGGGTTTTGTTGCTGATTTTATGCAGTGTGTGAGGTCCCGGAGCAGCACAACATCTGCCTGGATGTCTGAATTATGGTGTTTAAGTCCCTGTGGTTGGCACCCCAAAGCGTGGTCACAGTCAAAGTGATGAAGCTGTTTTCTCAGGAGAAGGCACCTTTATCAAAAGAGAAAACAATAATCATCAATTCTCCTGGCCTCGTCTGCAGGCTACAACAGGAGAAGAAAAAACCCTAGAATGAACTAATGGAAAATTCCAGCACAGGTTTAAGTTGAGAAGGAAACAGCCTGGCTGTGTCCCTCACTGCTGTGATATCCCAACATCAGGCTCCGGGCCTGATCCTGAGCGAGCGGGATGCTGCACATCTGCCTTGCGCCTCGAATTGTTCCCAGTCTTGCATCGCCTTGAGAATATCTGCATATGGTGATGACACTTGGGTCATCAAGATTAATAGCGATAGACTTCTGCTGGTGTTTAGTCAGGGAGAAACACCTGGAGCTGCTCTTTTATGACTGATTAATGAGGAGGGGGGAAACCGCTGCAGTTCTAATTGGCGTTTGAGTTCTTTCTGAGTTTTAACATTCATGCTATGCAAATACATCAATTCCCAACAATGTCTAACAAGATCATTTGAAAATGAGTCTCCCCGGGGGATTGCAATCACGGCTTTGGGAAAGGCCTGAGCCCGTTTGTCTTCCGTGTACCTACAGGAAGCAACAGGGGAGTCGGTCTCTGCTGATGCGCAGCCGTCGGGCGCAGTCCCTGTCACCACCGCGGGCGCTGTGAGATGTTCCTCAAGCGCTTGTTTTAGTGCCCAATGGTAAGAGCAAAGAGGAGCTCCTGGTCTTTTTTTTGGCTTCATCTTCATGCAACTCCTTTTCCTGCAGCTTCCTGATGGGAGCTGGGAGGAGCAGGAGGCTGCGTTGTGCCTCTGGACCCAATCCTCCCTGCCTGGCACCAGATGTTTCGGCAGAGGGAACAGAATTGCCCATGATTAATTCATCCTCATGAAAAAGGCATGTCCGACTCCGACTAATAGCTGGTTTTCAGGGTGTTGCATAACTTAAGGCTCTGGAAGGGAGACCGCCGGCGCTGTCTCAATGTAAGGTGTTCCTGGAGGTCTTGTTTACACCGGAGTGAGAAAAAAAGCCCTCAACTTGTTTTAATGTGCTAATTAGGGGTTATTACAGCCCTTTTTATTTACGATGATATTACAGATGTAATACTCCGTCTCATTTTACTCTGCACTACGAGCTTTGAAAGGATGATAATTACCTCTCATGTAAACCTATACTTATACAGAAAAACTGACGTGGGGAATGAAAGGCCTGAAGAAACGGCATAATCTGTGTTTGCTTTGCGTCGATGTGCGGGATGCGCGCCCGTGCGCTCCTGGGTGGATGCAGTGGTTACACAGCGATGGCTTGGTAGCACCAATAACGCGGCCACGTTCAGGTACCGGAGGCAGCGAGAAGGGGGACCCATGTCCCTGCCACCTCCTTGCTGTTTGCTTAATATTAAAGCAGCCTTCTTGTGAATGCTGGTTGGAAGGGGATGAATAATTCATCACCCACACTCAGAGTGGATGGATTTTGCCTCATTTTCCTGCCCGGTTGAAATCTTATGGGGAAAGGGCATCACCGCCCGCACCAGAGCCTGTTGCAGCCTCTGGAGGAGAGCTGAGATGGCTGGAGGGTATTGACTCCCTCTCATTCCCCGTGCGATTTGGGCTCTGAAGCTGTTGGGTTGCGATGGTTTGCTGGCAATGGCTTGCACGGCTCCTGCACAAGATTGCCTTTGTGCCTGTTGATCTCATTATGCAGAGTGCAGCGTGCCGGGGCATGGAGAATGAGCCATGAATTTAATAAAATAAATAAATAGAAGCCCAAGCACAAAGCTGTAAAAGCAACAGGTTGGCGAGGAGCAAAGGAGGGTTCCGGGTTGCGATTCCCTTGGCAGCGCAGCATTTCCCTGTGCCTGAGGGAAAACAGCAGCTCCGGAGCTCATGGAACTCAGCTCTTCCCTCTCGCTGCCTTTTCTGTTCCTTTTGCCCCTTTTTTAATCTCCAAGGCCTCCGGGTGGTAATTGTTTTTTGACTGGAACAATAAGGCAAAGCTCTGCGACCGGCAGGGATAACTCGGGGTTGTTATTTATCGCAAATGCCTAAGCTGATTTGCTTAATGCTCATCTCTCAGGCGGGGATGCGGAAGGGGCAGCTCAGCTCGACCTCTCGCTCTGCTGCTGTGCAGGAAAGGTAAATATTTCCTCAGGCAGAAAGTTTCTCTGAGCTGTGTGAGACGAGGGGTCGCAAAGATGTGCCAAGGAAATGCAATGGGAACTCCAGAGTGCTGCTACTGCGGCGATGCTGGGAGCCTGGTACAGCATCAAGGGCTGATCCCAGAGAGAAACCCCCAGCACTCAAGGCTCCTGATAGCATCTTTGTCTTCCCCTGGGAGTGCTGGCAGTGAGGCAGAGGGGGGAGATGGGGCGTGCTGGGTCCTTAAGCCCCAGGATATGAGCATTGGCATCCCGTGGGGGAGAGGGGTGCACCAAACGCCTGTCTCTGTTCAGCAACATCACCAGTAAGGGCATCTCCTGCAGGCTGCACCAAGAATTAAATTCTATCTAAATCTGAATATTGCTCCTTCTGGTGTTGAAGTTTGCCAGGAAACTTGCTAAGGAGGCTAATACGAGGTTTGAGCTTTTTCAGAGCAAAGCCAGCAGACCCAGTTAAGTCACCTGTCCTCCTGCATAGATCTGCTAAACCCTTTGGTGCTGCAGAGGAACTGCTGTGATTCCTCCCTGAGGGCATGTGGCATTACATTAGGAACAGGAATGGGTAATAGGGAAGCATCCTGCAGGCTCCGTGCATGGCTGTGTCCCTCCTGTTGGGTTTCGTTTGGTCCTGGGAAGGATCAAGGTCATCCCTTTACCCTCAGGCTCACCCAGAGCACTGGAAGGGGTTTGCTTTCTGATGGGTGCAGCTCTGCTCTGCTGCCCCTCTGCTGCTCACTTGGTTTTGTTCTTACTTTATTATCCACAAACAAGCCCCAGGCTGCTCCAGTTCCATAGGATCCTGTATCCGGGTCCAGCGGATGCTTCAAGAGCATTTCACAGCCAAAGTGCTTCCAGCATTTGGGCCGCCTTTGGGGGGTGTCAGAGCATCCCTTCAGCACGGGTGTTACCAGCGCTGTGCTGGTAACAGAGGAGATGCAGCCAGACCACAAGTGGATGTTCTACACATGCAGCCGGGCCAGGAAGCATCTCTGATGGGAGCTGCTCCCAAATATTTGTGTTGCAACAGATGTTACTTTAAGCATTTCCTTTCCCTTAAGTCTGTGGTTATTACTGAGAGGCAGGGATGCCAGGTGGGACTCTAACTACCAAAATCAGGACTCGTTCAGTGCTTTGATGACATCAATTAGCTGCAGGGTGCAAGTGCCAAGATTCCTCCAATTAAGGCAGGTAAATCTCTCAGTCTATAATAATCTCATTTGAAGTGGTTCAAATTAGTTCCGTTTCTGTTATACGGCGACGTGCAGCCATATGCACCCATGGAAGTGAAGCAGAAAACAACTCGCTGCCCTGTGACTTGTGCTGACAGTGTCTGTGTTTGTATGTACCATAATTTTTCAGGAAGAAACTCTCTTTTCCATTGAAATCCATGTGAGGATTGAGGCCCCAGGGAGCTGCCAGCCCAGGGAGCTGAATAATAATGCAGTTTTCAAGTGCTTCTGTGAGTACGGAGGGTGCTGGATGCTGCTCACTGCAGTCCCTGAAGTAGCTTGAAGGGCATTGGGATGATGGGTGGGCATCCATCCGTGTTGGGCAAATTCCTCCTGAGCAGTTCCACCCAAGCAGGAGGAGACAGGAACTTCAGAGATCAGCGATTTGGGGGGAATAACTCATGGGCACCCTTGATCTGGGAAGTGCTTTGTTCACATCTGGTTGAGAACTGGGCCCATTGTCCCACGCTGCTGCCAGCGCTGGGCACAGACCAAGCAGGAAGAAGCCTTGTTGTCCTTGGTGCAAGTGTTCGGTGGATAAACAGCCCTGTTTAATCTTCAGGGCTTTTGCTCAGACACCTTTCATCAGAACTGTATTAACTTCTGTTCTTTTTTTAATGAGAGAGTATTAAATCCGAGAGGATTTGCAGCAGAAGTGGGTTTCATATCCCAGTTTCCGCACCCAGGAAATCAACTGCCGAGTCCAATCGTTGTCAGAAACAGTTCCCAAAAAAAAGAGGAGAAGAAGAAGAAACTCCAAATCTGCACAGAAGAAGAAACACGGAGTCTTTGGTGTGAAGGGAAGAGGCGTATCTCCCTGGAGAATATGATAATTTATAATGAAACATTATCTACAGACCCATATGTTACATTTTCTATTTATGGCTAATTTGCTTAAGCATTTATAATGTGCACCCCAAGGGAGGACAATTTGTCTTTGGGCAGCTGGCTAGCCGGGGAGGGGAGGAACAACGTGCTGCTTCATCCGAGCCCGACAGCCGCCGGGAAGCAAACAGCTTCCCGCTTGGAAAGGTGCTTGGAGATCCCTTCGGAGAGGCGGCTCCGGTGCCGTGCAGAGGGACCTGGGGCAGTTGCGTGCCCCGGTGGTAACACAGGATGCGGTACAGAAAAATCAGGAGGTGGCTTTCCCAGGGAATCCCTGGCATATCCCGGGAGCATCCCATCCCTCCCGGCCGGAGCTGCTGGGGGTGAGGCTGAGGAAAGGGCTCCAACCAACCCACCCGGTGCAGCCAGGGTAAAGCCGGGAGCGGTGCTGTCTGAGACAGCCCCGCAGCGACTCGAGCAGCACGTCTGGAAATGATGAATGCTCCTCTCAGCCTTGCGACGAGGCTGAGGAGATCCTGGGATATAAACATGACAGTTTATGCGCCGGGTCTGACTGCTCCGCTCTTCCCGGATGATATTCAGCCGCAAACATTTCAATCGCTTCCTCAGCGAGGGGTGGATAACCCAGCTGACTCGCTGAATCACTGCCTGCATCACTAAAACACTTCCAGACCTGATCCTAGACGTCTCAACACGATGTTCACAAATCAGCCCCGCGATGTCTCCCTGCCTCTGGTGTTCAGGCTTTGCCCTTGAGCTCTCGGAGCAAGAAACATAAAGGAGGGTTTGAGGTTTCTTCCTGCTACTTGACCCAGATGGCTCCCCGCAAGCACCCGAAGCCCCCCCCCCCCCCCCCCCCCCAGAAGATAACTCTGTGCTGCTCAATGATGTGCTTTGGCTGCAGGGTTTGGTGCTGGCTGCCTTGCAGGAGGCAGAGTGACGGGTGCTGTGCACCGATGGGGCTGCAGAGCCATCCATTCCCAGCTCTGGGATTCCTTCCGTGCTCGTGGCTGCTCACACGAGGCTGGATCGTTAGTTTATCAGCCATCAGTGGTAGCAGTAATGAGTTCAATCACGCTTCTTTCAGGGAACAGGAGATTACAAACCTGGATTTCTGCCCCGATGAGCGTGTGTGTACATGCTCAATTAGCTGGAACGCGGGTCCTCGGTGAAAGGCGCAGATGCTGTATGGAATGATGTGTCTGTGGCAGTAATGGGTGCTCCAGGAATGAAGGAATGTGTTACCAGCTCCTGTCTTTTCTCTGGCCATCACATCCTGGTCCAGCAGAGAAGCTCACCCTCCCTCAACATAGGTGTCACATAGGTGACAATTCTATGGGTACTTCACACCCCTGTGGCATCAATCCAGCCCTTGGCTTCGCCCAGCTTATTGATTAAAAGCATATTAACGATCGATAGCGGCTCTAATTGCACGCCTGCTGCAATGGCCACCTCTCATAGCTCTCCACTCGTGCCAAGGCTGCGATGCTCGGGAGCAGCAGCACTGTGCCATTCCCCCGCCCTTGCCCACTGGAAGCTGTACAGCTGCCTGATGTGTGACCAGGGATCTAACATCTCCCCGGTGCAGTTATCAGCCTCCTGGAGTCTATTTCAGTAGATGAAATCAAAGTGAACTATTAAAACTCATTACCATTTTTATCTCCAATGCTGCAGATTCTATTTGCTATAATTTTATTTGAATCTGAATGCATATTGCATTTGCATAGGCACGAGTACCCTCTCTTTCTCTGCCTCGTTTTTGTTCTAAGGGGTACTCAGTTGTAAGCAGAAGAGGAGCAGCCACATGCATCCCTTTGGAGAGAAAAGCAGGTTTGAAGTGCTGCAGCTCGGTGGGCAGCAGAGCCACTGGGAAGCCTGGATTGCAGAGGATTGTTCAGTAATACAGGCAGGCGCTGTAGCATGCTGAAGCATTTTAAACCAGTCATCAGCTGTACTCGTGGGGGGCATTTCCTCGTCTTCCTGCCTCTTGTCTTTGAGCTGCATAAGGACGAAGGGGAAAGATGGGCTCTGTTGGGCTGCTGCCGGGCTGCGGGAGCCCCCGCGTTCCCCAGCACTGCCAGCCTGGGCATCTTCCCGAGCAGATGCTGGAGTCGCTTCCTTTGCCAAAATCAAGGCGTAGCATCTGTTTTTACAGTAAACCCTGACGCTCTTTCCCCAGTCCCCTTCCAAGCCTTCGCTTGGGTGAGTTCTCCACTCCCTCGGGGCTCTGTGGTCTCCTTGCTGAGGCACATGCAGTGCAGCGCCAGCTGCCAGCGGAGAGCCTCTTCCCCTCTGCGCCCCTTGAAATGCGTGGACTTCATCCCCCTTTCCTCAGCCTTTGGCACAGCCTCGGGCAGGGGATGCTGGTGCTTCCAGCAAGCCAAGAAACTCAACACATCCCACCAGGAGTGTGCAGAGCAGCTGCCGGGAAGGAGACAGCTCTGTTCTGCCAGGGGCAGAGGGACAGCAGCCGGCAGCAATGGAAGGATCCAGTGTGGAAAGTGCCCCCGGTCCTGCCGGGGCCCTGCGGTGGCTGCCTGGCTCTCGCCTCCCCTCGCCCACCCGGGTGGACTCATTTTCACACCCGCCCGTTCCCTGGGAGCAGCCGCACGTTTCCCCTCCCGTCATGTGTGAAGCACGTTTC
The DNA here is from genome assembly GCF_037157495.1 of Lathamus discolor. Taxonomy (NCBI): domain Eukaryota; kingdom Metazoa; phylum Chordata; class Aves; order Psittaciformes; family Psittacidae; genus Lathamus; species Lathamus discolor. Next base: position 6,804,053 of record NC_088899.1, on the reverse strand, counting down.
CCTGCAGCCCACGTGCTGGATAAAGTTAGAAGCACATTAACGTGATGCTAGCGCCGAGACGGCGCTGTGAGCAGCACGGGGAGCTGCAGGGAGCCAGGCTGAGCCCCCCACGAGCCCCTGTGGCACCCAGGGGCTGCCAGGCTGGGATGGGGCTGGCAGCAGGAGCATCCCAGAGGATGCTGGAGCGCGGGGTCATCCCCGGTCCCTCCCAGGGTTCCCGCAGTGGCACCACGCTTCCCATGCTGTTATAAACGACCATCAAGTGGCAGATTAATGCACAACTGTAAAGGCGCAAAGCTCAGATCTTCCTCCCCAGCTGGGCTTTGATGTTTCACTTGAAAGCACAAGGACCAGAAAGGGAGAGCCACACACCAGTACTTTTAGAGCCCAGCGTGCGGCTGTTGCGGCTGCTGAAGCCGTGGTGTGTTTGGGGTCGTTACAGTTTATGCTCCTCCGACAGCAGCCCGGCCGTGGGGATGGAACGATGGCAGCCGGTCGAGCAGCTCCCTGCGGCTCCCATGCCATGCCCTGGGTATAAGCCCTTCCAGACCCACCACTCGAGCCGCTGCCGGTGTCGCGGGTGCAGCGATGCTGTTGGCTGTGCCGGGCTTGCAGCTTCCTCACCCACCAGCAGCCGCTTGATGGGAAATGCTGGTAGGAATGAAGGTGCCAAGATGTGAATCGTGAGGTGAAACATCACCCTGGGGAAGTCGGACATCGAGGAAGGAGGTGAAGCAGCAGGAATGGCCACCGCTCGCACCTCTTCTCACCTGACCCCCAGGATTGCTTCTCTCCTGAAACAAACAAAACCCAGTTGCATGCTGCTTCCCGTCCCCTCGTTTCCTTCTCCTCTACCTAAGGCCAGTGCCTTGCCATGGTGGTTTTCATAATGAAAACAACATATTTCAGAGTTTGCTGAAAGAGAATAACAATATTGATTTACCCACAGCAGCACATTTCATTTGCCATCAATTTTTTTACGGAGCATAACAAGCTGGGATCTTTCCTGAGCATCGATGTACCAGCTTCAGTAGACGTGAACATCACCGGTATGAGTGTTCATACAAATCAGCCGCTTCGTGATCGCCAGATGCTGGATGCTCCCTGGTCCCAGGAACCTTTTCTCAGCTCCTCATCCTGCTGCTGCTTCAGCATCGCGCTTTATAGCCAGGCTGAAACCAGGAAGGGTTTCAGAGCAGCAAAAAGAGGTTTATTCTCAAGGCGGAGACGCTGCTTTGGTGCAGTTTGCTCTCTGGTGGAGCGGACACTTAGTCTCTGAGACAGTTTTCCACCTTCCAGCTAAATACATGTTTCCAGTAAATACGTGTTTCCCTGAGCCACGGCTCTGTCTATTGATGCACAAACAAACACTCACTCTCTATTGCCGTATGTCGGGGCTTCATCTCACTGTAGTTAAGGCTCAGGATGCTGAGGGGGGGTTTTCCAGCTCTGAAGTTCTCTTCCCGTGAGCCACAGATGTTCATTCCAGCTGCAGCCAGAGTGAGGAATAATTTGTAGGCAGGAAAAGACGGTCTGGCTGAAGGCAGGTAACTTCCAAACCCTTCCCTAAGACGTATTAGGCAGCTTTCCGTGATTTCCCTTGTAATTTGTCATCGTTACGGTGCCGTAAGCTCTGCCTGGTGATCGGTGCAGCAGATGGTCTGTGGCCATTTGTATTTTAATGCCTAGGCCGTGCGTAAAGGTACCAGATGTAAAACCAGAGGGATGGCTGTGCTCGGCCTCTTGCTGGAGCAGGGCTGCCCTTCTGCCCCGCATCCCTGCGCTGGTTTGTGCAGGAGGAGACACAGGCTTCCCAAAATGCTGACCTCCCTGGTGACATCCTATCCCCTCCCCAGGTTTCAGCATGAGAATCTAATCTCTTACAATGAGCAGCGGTTTCTCTTTTGACAGCCAAATTAATATCCATTATTCACCAGGGAAGAAAACGCTGAGCTGTTTATCGTTGCTTCATTAGATTTAGCCAAATACCAGCTAAACATAATGACTTGCATAAACTCCTGTGGCAAGGCTTGATATTTGTAGCCCAAAAAGACAATCTAAGGCAGGACGGTGGGAATCTCCTTTTCTCTTTGCTTATAACCAGGGAGAGAAGAGCCAAGTCCCGCAGGAGCCGAGGTGTGGGACCGCTCTGGGTCTGTCTGACCACGCTGCAGCTCCCACAAGGGACGCGCTGGTTTATCTGGTCCAGGCAGCATCACGGGGAGGCTGGACCTCCCCCATAGTGTCCCCATTGGGTTCTGTGAGTGGGGGAACACAACCTGTTTGCCCTTCCCACGTGCTTAATTAAAGTAATCAAGCCTTCCCCCTCTCTGCTGCTGCCCTGCCAATGAAAGCAGTGCTGGGGCTGTGTGAGCCCAGCTGTGATATCCCACTGAAGCCCGGCTCCATCCCTGCCTGCACCAGGATGCTGTGGGATGCTCTCCAGCACGCGCGGAAGGCAGGTTGTCTCTCCTCTTCCTCCTCCTCCCCTGGGTCCTGACCAACATTAAATACCTCTGATAGGCACCTGAAGAGGAAGCAAAGGCTCCTCTCTGCCTTTCAGATCCACTTGCTAATTGCAAAGTGCGTTCATTTTAGCACCCTGCTATCCCATAATTGATGTTGGATACCTCTCACAATGAGCCTGATTTAAATGTATACATGTTTCTCCTTCTCCTGAAACCCTGCTGGCTGTGAGACACCTAATTAACAGCAGAGCTTTCAAAGTCTCCCTAACAAATGCATCCCTGTGTTTCTTAGCACAAGGACTCTCATTAGCGAGGCTGTGCCTTGTGATTATTTATCCCCCTTCTATAATTAAAAATTCTGAAAGCTAATTACAATTATCCATCAGTTTTTCAACATACCGGGACTAGAGACCTTCACCTTTTCCTACCATTGCTTTTCTTCTTTAACACCACCCCCTCACTGGGTGCACAAGCCACTTCCAGGCTATGGGTGCTCCTGCACCCTCCTCTCTTGCAGCTCTCCTGCCCTACACCTCTCACGTGCTGCTTATTGGCTTTTCTTAGGTGCTTTGCCGTCAGTGGTGGTCGCTTTAGGCTTAGGTGTTCCCATTCCTATCACAATCCACGAGCAGCTCTGGGTGCTGCGTCCCCATCCTGGTGCGTCCTCCCTGTGGCACCGTTTGGGGACTGAAAAGGGACCATGAAAAATGAGTTTCGAATGGAGCGATTTCCCTGCACGGGCTGAGTCTGGGAAGTCATAATCTTAATATGAACATCTTTAAATATCCTTACTAATGGGCTCATTCTTTAATTTCCTGAAGCAATGACAGTTTCAACAGACTCTATATCACAGCTAAGATGGGATCTGTCACCAAATGGCTGAATTATATTTCATCCTTTATTTTTATCAGCTCTGCTGACTTATTTATTACATTCAGAGGCTCGGCTGCCTTTTGTCTGGCCCGTACTTTGCTGCTGCTCGGAGAGGAAAAAGCAATAGTTTATAAAGCCATTTTCACAGCGTCCCCATAATTTCAGGCCGTGTCTGAGGCTTCATTTTGAATGAAACTCTGTAGATAAACTGTTATTCATGGTGACGCCTGTGAAGTCCTTGGCAGCCCCTGGAGAACGCTGCCTGCCTATGAAGGGCTTTCCCTCAGATTTATGTTTGAAGAACAAAGGGCAATTTTCCCATCTCCGCAGCGGCAGCGGCAGCAGCAGCAGCGCACGAGGCAGATGCTGCTCAGGGCTTTATCTTCCTGCACTTCTTTTAGGGAACACGACATCAAATCCCAGGCTGCGTGTGGCCGGAGAGCAGGTCTGGGAATGAGTTCGGGGCTCCGCAGGTTGGCACTGGGAAAAGGTCCCATGGGATTCCCTGCAGGCCCCACCACCATTTATACCCCTTCTATAATTACAAGCTCCAAAAGCTAATTACAGTTATCCATCAGCATGGCGGCCGGACGGTTCACTGCAGCACAGGGGCGAGAAGGTGATGTCCTCACCTTGGTCCCTTGGGGGCTTTGCTCCGAGCGGTTTGTCCTGAAGTGAATCCCAGCCAGGCTCTGAGCACCAGGACGTGATGGATACGGGTGTTACGGAGCCAAGAGAGCATTTGGTGGTGTTGTCCTGGATGCGTTCCCGTGCTCGTGCGCTGGCTCCGGGGTCGCAGCGAGCATCGCTCAGCCCAGATGCTGCCAGCACCACTCCAGTGCCATCGGGGCGGCCGTTTGCCATCTGTGAGTGTCACCAGCATCTCCTGCTCACCCCGTGGGTCAGGGCAGCTCCGGTGGGGCAGGGAGGAGCTGCTGGCAAATGTCGGTCACCTCTATCCAGGCGCGGGTTTGGGGACAGGGAATTTTCCAGGCAGAAGAGGAGAGCAGAAGGGAGCAGGGGGAGCAGAGGCGTCGCACACGTGCAGCTCCGAGAGCTTCTCCCGAGACCCGGCAAGTGCCAAAGTCAATACATTTAATACACTTTGTACGCTCTTTGCCAGCTATTAGAAATGTGCTTGTTCTGTCATTGCTCTGAGGCAATCACGGTGAAGCATTTGTCCTCTGAGTGCATAGGTGGAAATTAGAGTCCCTTGAGCTGAATTGGTCAGCCAAAAATAATGTACGGCTTTATCCTTGGGAGGAAATTGGGCATTGATTGGAGGACAGAAGTTGGGCGCAATGCTTAAAGCAACGTGACGGTTCCATACATTAGGGAAGCGTGTATGGGAGGCGTAAGTAAGGGCGTGCATCACCCGGTCCTGGTCACACTCCTATGTGTGCCTTCATGCATGGTCAGAGGACAGCAGCTCCCACCAGGCACCATGTCCCAGTCCCCCACTCAGCCCATTGCGTGGGCACAGCGATCCCATGGGATCACGCAGTGAAGGTCGCTGCAAGGATCAGCAATTTAGCACTGCTGTAAAACCTTGAGAGGGGAAATGATGAGAAAGCTGAGCCGGTCTCTACCATGTCCTGATCCCTTCCTGCTCTCCAGTGCTGCTGTACAGCTCAGCAATGGGATGAGCTGTGGGGTAAGATACAGGGAATCGCCTCAGGCTTTGCATCAACAGCATATTTCCATGTCTTTTCATAGCATCATAGATTGTTTTGAGTCAGAAGGGGGTTCCGACCCCCTCCCACAGGCTGGGATAAGTTCCACTAGACCAGGTGGTATCTTATCATTATAAACCAGGTGGTTTCATGCTATTAACAATCTCCTTAGCAAGGAGATTCCTTCCGTTCCTATGCCAATAGATATTAAGGTGCAGGGGGAAAAGGCAGCTTCTGTCTTAGCTAATTATGAGATTGCTTCTCTTGCTGCTAACACAATGGTGGGAGCATCTGAGCTTGATTTCTTCCCAGAGGAAGACAGAGCCAAGACCCAGAGGAGAGCCTTTGCTAAAGCGTCCTGCTAGCCCAAGCCTGCACCAGCAAGTCCTGGCATGCTGCAGGCAGCAAGCCAGGAGCATCCATTCTCTGCTCTGGGAAGCGTTTCCAGCCCTGTTGCGGGATAGAGGAGGGATGACCTGTTGCCACGCATGAATAAAAGGCCTATAGAAAAATTCAGTGTGCAGATTTCCCTGGGAGCTTGTCAGCGATGGCAGCTCCTACAGCCCTTAGCAGGCTGCAGAGGTCATCTCATTAGTTCCTGTGCATCAATCTGTACAAGTGGAAGCTCAGAACTGACTGGTGCTCACAAGAGGAAATCCGCAGTCGGCCGAGCAGGAGCTGTATCCCTGTTACAGCACAGTGGCAAAGGCACTTTGGGAGCCTTTGGGATGTGTTCCAACAGCAGCAGTGCAAGCGAGCTGATGTGCATCGGGGTGAGAACATGCCCACCGTGGCCTTCCTCTGTCTTGCCTCATCGCAGTGGAAACAGCCACAAAGCAGCGGGTGACCTGGAACAAAGGCGCTTGCCCCGCTGCAGTCGGAGCCACCAGAACGTTCTCTCAGCCCTATGAATAATTGAAGTAACTTGCAGGATCTCAAGAGCTCCCTGCCCAACTTTCTTAGGGATGGTAATGATCTCTGAATGTGAAATTAGGAATAATTACAACCCATTCATCCCTTCAGCAACGAGTCGAATCCAGCGCTCCTTGGCACAATGTCTCGGAAAGTTTTCCATCCTGTGTGAGCCGAAGCAATTTCGCTGTGGCTGAGTTTGTAGCTTCTCTCCTTGCAGCAGCTCATGGTCCTCCCATGCCTGGGGTGGTCCCTGGCTCCTGCCCTTTGCATCGGGACTACCCATGGACTCACTGAGCCTCTGCACAGGGACCAGGATGGTGCTGATGCTGTGCCGCGTTGTGCCCTGGTTCTGCCCCATGGCAGGCGATTTCCACTCCCCTCCCTGTGTTTTTCTATGGGGAAAGACATTAAGAGGTCTCCTGGTTTTCATTTAATCAGTTTTGCTCTGGATTCAATTAGGAAAAGGGGGATCAAGCTCCAGCTCTCTGGTCACGAGGGCATTGTCTGTAGCTTATTTATGTTTTCCATTTAAAGTGCGTTGCTCTTTATCTCAGTGCGTTTTTCCCTTTGCATAACTCACTCGGAATTACCTGTCCTCATATGGATATGATGCCTCTGTTCTAGCAATTTGGGGTTTAAAAGGCTGTTAATAGTGGGAATGCCGGAGAGACTTGGCACTGTGTGACACAGGTTGTTGTCGGTTCTGGTGAGTGCCTCCATCCCACAGGCATCACCGGGGACCCCAGTTCATGGTAGTGAAGCCATTGGGAATGGCACCGTGCTTTTATTTCTGAGCAAACCTTCCAATTCCAGCAGTAACTTGAGGAATTCCCAGGCACGTCCAAGGACAGAAAGCCAAGCTCTCCAGTCCCAAAGCCTGTATATATGTATATATATATATACACAACAAGAGAGAAAAGGAGCTTATGACTAACCATTACAGCAGCCTGAAGAGCACAGCAGGTTTTTAAGCTCCTGCCTGCTGTCTTTGGACTGTGACTCTGATGAGTAACAAAATGTTTGCTTTTTTCCCCCTTTATAGGTCTGTCATTGCACCAGCAGCATCTTGTCCTCTTGACCCGAACAGCCTCAATTTCAGAGCTATTAAAACCTAATTTTCTCTACCAGGCTCCTGAGACAGGCGCTAAGTTCCATGGAATAATTCATTTCTTCCCTCTGAAAACAAAGGGAAAAGAGAGAGGAGGAAGATGTGAGAGCTCCTGTTCACAGGGAATCAAGGACCAGAGCCGCGCAGCCGGGAAGAGCTGCCTCTGTGTGTGCTGCTGATGTTCCCCTCCGCAGTGTCCTTCCAGGAGGGGAGCAGAAGCACTCGGCAGATAAAGGCTTGCTCAGGAGCTGTGGTTGTCAGCTGTATTTGCACAGGACAACTGCCGTGCGCTGATAAAGCTGCAGCCGGTACCACTGCGCCGCATCCTGCCTGCGGGCAGGGCCGGGTACCAAGGTCAGTGCTGCTGCCGGCAGCGCCGCTCATCTCTTCCCATGGGACAAGGTAAACTTCCAGCCTCCTCCTCCTCCAAAACCCAAGGGTTTGCTTTATCCCAAGGGCTCGGTGCTGGGCTGCAACCAAGCCTGGAGCCCTGTGTGCCTTGCTGATGGGATAGCTGCTGGAGGCCCAAGATTCCCACTATGCTGACGGGGTTCCAGGGATGTGGTGTAAGACCTTCTAGTGCTGGTGAGTCAATCCCGCATGACTGCCGCTTCTCTTGCCAAAACAAAGACATAATGGGAGTGAAAGGCCTGACGGAATAATGCCTGAAGTACATTTCAGCACCCGGAGGAGGGTTTGCTGTAGAGCAAAGCCATGAGCACCAGGTCTGATGCATCTTTCCAATCCATCACAAGAGCGGATTTAGGAGACTGACACCAACTTGGCAGCCAGGGCAACGTTCATGGATTTCGTTACTGATCAAAGCACAAGAGGAGGAAAAGGCCAGTGGCAGAGAAGGAAAACCGATCGTTTTCTGGGACTGGCATCTCCTTTTGGTTACTGGAACCCATCTTCCAGGAAACCAGTGGGCAGATGGTGGTGTTTTGCTGGGCTGTGCTATAGTGGGGCCATGGAGATGCCCCAGCTCTCCCCTCCTGCCGCAGAGGCAGCAAACCCTGCAGTCGGCGGTGCTCTGCCGAGGCACCCTTTAATATTCGCAGTCGTGATAAGGCTTTGTTGGATAAGTGCTTTTTAAACCCTACAGATAGATAGAGTATCTGGAGTGGCATTTTAACAGGGAAAATTGAGACAAGATTCATTACAGGCACCAGTAAATGTCAAACATTTTATCAACTGTGTAAAGTGCAGTGTTAAGCTGTCTTTTCCCCCCAAAGCTTGATTAGAACTATAAATGCCTTTTTAATATTAATATTATTCTATTCTTTGTGATGCTTGTTTGGTTATTTGCTGTGGCAAGAAAGGGATGATGGTTGAGGAGGAGGCAGCGTGGGCAGAAGAGGGGCTGTGGGCAATGGGGCTCCTGGCTTTGCTCTGCCCTGGGGGTGCAAGGCTGACTCCCAACCCCTGTTTCAGGACCCACATCATGGGGCAGCCACCAAACTCCTACCTAGTGTCTGTCCTGGGCTGAAACCCTCCCGCACGCATCTCTCCTATACAAGGAGAGTTGTCTATAGCAGGGCCTCTCACTAAGCTGTATTTAATTAAAAGCTGGCTCTTTGTTGCATGTGCTAATTAGCACTCTTTGCTTGGAGGCTCAGACTCAATCAATATCTAAATCCGTGGTCTAAATCTAGCACCATAATAAATCACTGCGCGGGCTGTTGCACCAGGATCCCAATGTTGCTGTTCTCTCCTGCTGAAGGAATTCAGCACTGAGCGGGGCAGTGGGGCCGGCCCAGGGCTGGGGGCTCGTACATCTCCCCAAACCCTGAATTCCCAGGAAATGTGTGGCTTTCCTCCAGAAATGGCCCACGATTCCACATAGGAGACTCAGCAGGGCACAAGAGTGCCAGTGGGGCTGGGTGCCCGTGGGTCCCTCCAGCACCCCTCCTGCCTCACTGCAGAGCAGAGCCAGCCGAGCTGCCTTCCTCTCACCAGGGAGGATCAGAACCTGCTTTCAAATCAATTACTCGTTATAAAAGTGACTTCTGTTACATCTCAGCTGCTTAAAGGGTGCAGTTCCTGGTGGCGGAATGAGCTCATGGAAAATACATGACCTGGAGCATCTCTAGGATGTTTATTTCTCCAGCCGGACTTGGTCAGGACATTGCGATGCTGCTGCCACCTCTCGTGCTACCAACCCAGACCTGGGTCTTGGCGTTTGGGACTGGCTGGTGTTCCTGTGTGCTGCCTGCAGGCCAAGGAGCTCCGAGTCACATCTTGGCCACAGGGTAAACCAGAGCATGCGAACGCCATCCTGAATAGCCAACACTGGGTCTACCAGCAAGGTCTTAGGGCAGGTGTGATGCCTTGTTGGGAGGCAGCAGCCACTGCTCGGTTCCTCCTGTTGCTGGATGAGGCTGATCCAGGGTTTTTCCTGGTATTTTCCATGTGAGTTGCCTTCAGCAGGACCTTGTCTCGCAGCTTCAGCCTGCTTTCCTTTCACTAATGGGGTGAATGATGCCGCCCTGCTGTCGGGCGGCTGCGCTGACACGATGAGTGATGCTGGGCTGTGGCGTAGCAAGAAGGCTGTCCATTAATTTCAGAGAGATTGGCAGGGGAAATAAATGACAGTGAACAAATTAACTGTGCTCGAGGATTAAGGCTGATTGTGCACAGATGGAAAGGCTCGTGCAGGAAGGTGCTTTCAGGTCGTGCTGGTGCCGGTGAGGCAGCGGGAGGATGGAACGGGAGCGATGCCTGAGGGATGGAGGGTGCCATAGGAGCCCCACCGAGCCCCAGAAGGGGTCCAGCCTCACCGAGGAGCTGTGAATGGCCCTCCAGTTCCTGCTGCTGTGTTACATCTATAACTTGTCCTTGAAGATCAGCACTTCACTGAAAGTGCCCCAGTTAGCTGCTAGATATCTTAACTGATGCCTGGTACCAGCGCTTCCCCTTGGCTCTGTGAACCCGTTGGGCAGAGCCACTTAAAAAGACGTATAAATGAATAGGAAGAAGGGATGCAGAGAAGCCCAATGAGTGTTGAGGGGATGCAGAGAAGCCCAATGAGTGTTTATCCCTTGTGATAAACCAGCCATCTGATAGTCCTGGGCAAGACCAATGTGTGATTCAGTCCCAGCTACTTGCCTTCAAGCGCTTGCATTTAATAGATGAGGTGGTTGGTACTGGGTCGTCACTGAGCAGCCTCAGTGGGTTTGGGGCGCAGTGGTCTCTGCCTGGCACCATCAGGAGCAGGCACATCCCCTTCGCACCCAAGGGGTAGACACTGCATGAGAAATGCTCTTTGGGAATAACTTCATCCCTGCATCACTGATGCTAACCCGCACGTCATACTGCAAGCTCAGGCTCTTAAATCCCGCACTGAGAGCCCTGCTGCAGTGAGTTAGAGCCAGACATTTAATTACCAGAGCAAGGTTTTTCCTCATTATTCAGGGCTGGGCTGGGCTGGGGACTTCAGGTGAGCCCAGAGAACTCAGTGTTGGCAGCTCCCATCTGTGCCGGCCTACAAATCACCCGCGATTCCCAGTTACATAAAGCTTCTTATACAGTAACCAATCTCGTTAATAAAAGCAGAAGTACAAGGTCCGGTGTAATCCAGCCAGTGTGACTAACTGGATTTATAGGCTCGCTCCCAGCGCTCGGAGCAGAAGCAGGAAGATTCCTCAGATCTTACAGAAGCTGGTCCTAGCAAAGATCCTCAGCAGTGATGGTCCTGCAGAAGGGGCAGTGGCATGGGAATAGGTTCACACGAGTGATTGTCCTTTATTCATTGGCTGTCCAGGATCACAGGCTGAGCAGCCACACGGGTACCACCCGCTCCCTATGGATGTGAGGCAGCTCCAGAGGTGATGGATGCTTCCCACCCCATGCTCGGCTCAGCAATGCGGTGCCTCCCAGCTTGGCTCCAGCACTGATGGACCCCCTGCTGCAGGACCAGCCCTGGTGTTTTCTTGCCAGCTCGGTGTCAGGATGGAAAGCTCTTTTCCCTCTGAACAAAGCTGTGATTATGGGGGGACTGTCACCTCCCAGGGTGCTACTGCCGAGGTGAATGTGTTCCTGCAATCCACGGTGCTTCGTGTCTTGCTGTAGCCGGAGCTTCTCCAGCTTTCCATGTCCGGGTCTGCAGCGTGATGAGTTGGGTCTTTGCATTCCCATGGCGGTTTTGTTTGTTGCCCCTGGGAAGGGAACAGGGAGATGTCTGGAGAGAGGAGTGGGCTTTGGGGGGGAGCTGGTGAGAAGGAGGCTTTGGGAACAGCCGATATTTATAGGCTATGACAGCGATGGCATTTGCAGATAAGTTTTGATATTAAGGGAAAATAGCAGCATTTGCTTCCCCAGCTACACAAGGTATTTGTGCCAACAGCCTTCCCTGTCCCCTCCGGATCCAGTGAAGGCACCGTGCTGTCACCCCTCATGACTTTTGCTTATTCTCAGAGACAGCAAGTGGGAGGGTTTCATCCTTCCCAAGGCACTGACAGCCTCAGTGCTGCCTTCAGCATTCCCAAATGGGCAGCTCTGCGTGGTGCCTGCCTTAGCTCAAGTGGAAGAAACTTGGGTAGTGACAAGAGTGGACTTCAGTTCTGTACTGGAAGAACTAGAGCTTTGGCTGTGATATTGGCAATTGCTTATTCTATCACCCAGCCCTGGTGTGTGCCTTCAGCTAATGGTACCGGTGGCAGCAGGCAGCATCCTAGTGGGACCAGGCACCCTCCCCAGGGAATGCCGCTCTGCTCTATTTTCCCTGGCCCTACCCGTGTCGATTAAAGCATCATAAGCTGAGGTGCCATATGTCATCTTTTCCTACAGCCTTTTTAAAGTGCGAAGAAGGAGACAACTGCGCGAGAGGCATCTCCACGCTCGGTACTGCAGCATATGCTTGTCATGAATAAACTCAGCCTAGTAGAATACAGGCAACAGGTAGTGGGACCTACTGCCGGGCTGTTTCAGAGGCTTGGAAAGGGCAAGTGATGGCCTTCGAGCTGGCCCTTGGGACACCAGAACCCTGGCTCCAGCCAGCCCGGTGCTGGCTGCTATCAGCATAGCCCAGGATAGCACAGACCCAGAAACAGCACAACTCACCGGCACAAACCATCTTCCTTCTTCCCTGTGAGGGTGCTGAGGCGCTGGCACAGGGTGCCCAGAGAAGCTGTGGCTGCCCCATCCCTGGCAGTGCTCAAGGCCAGGTTGGACACAGGGGCTTGGAGCAAGCTGCTCCAGTGGAAGGGGTCCCTGCCCGTGTGAGAGTTGGAGCTGGAGGAGCTTTAAGGTCCCTTCAGCCCAAACCAGGCTGGGATTCTGTGATCTTTCCATCTCACTTGGCTGCAGCAACTCTTTGGGCCACTAAAGTACAAGGTCCCAGCAGTGGCTGCAGGCTCCCCACTTGCCTGATGTCCCCTTTCTCCCTATCCTTTCTTGAGAACTTGGCTTCGTGCTCCCCATGCTCCAGAGCCATCACAGCATCCCCCAGCCCTGCTTTATATAAGCAAGGGAGGGACCACGCACATCTCCCTCCCTTCCGAGGCTTGTTTAATTAAAAGCCAGTTTTATGGTGCGGGCGCTAATTATAACTCCTCAGCCCGGAGGATCAAAGTGAACTTGTTGCTCATCGTTCTGTAATTCAGAGCTGCTGCGATGAGTTCGGACTGTTTCACAATGGTTCATCTCTATAAATGGGCTTTGCTGGTGGGATTTTGTCTCACTTGAACTTGTTCAGTACGCTCATACGCAAAGGGAACTGCCTGGGGATATGTTCCTTGCAGAAAGCAGGGATGCTGATTCTGGAAACTACTCTGCTAGCGAGCAGTAATAATTATCCATGTGGTTTTTAATACCGCAGTGTAAGATATCCCAGGCAACCGAGCACTGCAGAGGGGGAAACTGCCCTGGGGAAACACCGAGCTCTTTCCTCTGGCAACAAGGGCAGTGGTTTGCCATTGAGGAGAGCTGTTGAAGCTTTGATTTGGTGTTTTCCTTTTGCCCTGTGACTTCGGGTTTGTTTTCCATGCATGCTGAGCCTTTGGAGGCGAGCCCATGCAGCAGGTTGTTCTGGCACTGGTGGGTGAGTGCTCGGTGCCGGGCACCGTCTCCAATCACCACCCGCAGTGAGCACAAGCGGGTGTTTCACATCCTTCTCATTCCTTACTCTGTGCTTCCAGGAGTGCCTGCCACGAGCTGCTCGTTCCGCTTCCACTGGGGAAGATGATGGGTTTGCTTCAGCTCGTTATAAATCACTGTCCAGGGAAATACTAAGCCAGGAATTAAATTCCAGCTGCTTGCAGGATTGGCACAGGAGCGCATCACCCGAGTGCCTCCGTCTGAGGTGTCTGAAGCCGCTGTACCCCGAGCGGCTGACAGGCAGCCCTGGCTCCCAGCACAGCCGGAGCTTCCCAAGCCCCTGGGCAGGGATGCTGGGTCCTGCTGATGGAGCAGGGAGCTGAGCTCTGGGTCACATCCCTGGGCAACCCCTTCCTTCCCACACACAAGGAGCTTGCGTTCAAAGGAGGAGACCCCAGGAAAGCTTGTTGAAAAGGTGGCAATCTGTTAATAAGTAAATTGCTCATTTAATTATCTTAATCATGCTTTCACTGAGTTAATGTTATTGCCAATACAAAGGGAAAAAAGGAGAAAAGGGAAAAATTCTCCTGGATTAGCAAAGCCTCAATTACAGGCAAGTGAGTAGCGCGGTTCGCTTTAAAACCTCTGTTGCTCCTTGCTGCACAGGCGTTACTGGAAGGGATATCCATGGATATTGGGCTGGAAGGAGAGCGGCGCATGGATAAATGAGGTGAGCAGCCGGGCTTTTCTGAAGGACACTTCTTCAAGGCGGGCGAGTGCTTCACATCCCTGGTCGCATCTTTACAGCAATGGCACATTCGCTAACAACAGGCATTCTGTCTGAACGTGTGTGTAGGCATTTTCTCCTGTCAGGCTGTGGCCGTTTGCAGTTTAAATGATGATAATGGGGATTGGGTTTGGAGGATGAGTTATGGGCAGCGGGGAAAGCACGAGGCCTGGGAAAAGCAGAGGAAAGAAGAACGTGCAGGGGATGCAGGTCGCCTCATGCCGTATTCCTCCCTGTGCATTTCTTCCCACCTCTACTCGACCCATCCTCATCCTGGGGAGGTGAAATAATAGATATAAGAGATAAACAGCAAGCACTGTGACGGGTGCTTCTGGTGCCATTAAAGAGCAGCAACCAAAAACTGGCCAAACTGTAAGCACTCTGGAGCCCAGTTTGCCACGGCGGTGGTTATGAAGCAGCCAACAGGCATCACTGCTCCCACCACCCGTATTTCACTTGCTGGGAAGCTGGGTAATGTGATTTTCCCCAGCCCCAGAGAGAACAAGCACGTCATCCATATTCATCTGCTCAAATGAAAGCACGAGCCCTTGTTTCCTTGAGTGGAACTAACTGAAAAGTGATGATAGTTTTGTGAAAAATGCAAGATTATGTACACAGGAGCAATTCGGTACAAACTGATTCATTATGGAGCAGTTTGCTAATGAATGAGCCGGTTTCGGTCTGTGCCACCCCATTGCTGCCAGGAAAGGGGAGCCATGGGGAGGGATGGTGGAGAGGCCGCTGCGGGCTGCCCGGCTGCAACGGTGCACAGACCCCTTCAGCTCCAGATGCCTGCTGCCAGCCTGGAAGCATTCGCTGCATTTTACACTTCAGGAAGTCTCATTAAACATCTATAAATGGAAATAATTTGATTTTCTAATGCAAGTGAGCAATTTGCATCGATGGAAAACGCATGTTCCTCGAGCAGCGCCGGTGTGCCGGAGCAGCCGCACAGTGTCAGGCCTCCCGCAAATGGAATTCCTCACTTTTAATGGAATTCCCAAACATCCCACTTCTGTTACTGCTGTCAGCCCTATCTGGTTTACACTGTTAGGTGTGGGGTACAGCAGCTCAGGTCCTTGGGAGGTGACAGCAGTGGTGACATTTCTCTCAGTACCTGTTGTGGTGCGACTTTAGAAATCATGGAGCAGTTTGGGTCGGAAGGGACCTTAAAGCTCCTCCAGCTCCAACCCCTGCCACGGGCAGGGACCCCTTCCACTGGAGCCGCTTGCTCCAAGCCCCTGTGTCCAACCTGGCCTTGAGCACTGCCAGGGAGGGGGCAGCCACAGCTTCTCTGGGCACCCTGTGCCAGCGCCTCAGCACCCTCACAGGGAAGAGCTTCTGCCTAAGAGCTCAGCTCAGTCTCCCCTCGGGCAGGTTCAAGCCATTCCCCTCGGCCTGTCCCTACATGAACATGTTTTTCACATCATTATGACCCATGCAGAGTGCACGGCACGCAGGGATTTGGGAGGAACTAAATCCAGAAAGCCTTTTTCATTGAGCTTGGTGGCAGATTTGTGCACAATGAAAGAAGTAATAAATACTGTGCAAATAGGAGGAGGTTCATTACTTATGTTAAGCAGATTATGGATGTTACTTACAAACAGATTACGTTTGTGTTAGTGGACAAGGAACTCAAACTACTCCACATAATGGAGTGCATGGAATCACCTGTTGACGCACCCCCACCCCAGCATGGAGCAGGGTGACGATTCCCAGCTGAGGACGGGATTCCAGTGGGAGCCCGGGCAGGGGGAGTGCAGCTCCCTGGGGATATTGAGCTCAGCTGCAGAGGAGCCTGCTTTGATGGAAGCTATAAATCACCTCATTAGAGGGCAAGGTGTCTCTTGGTGCTTGCATGGCCTTTCTTTCTCTCTGTTATTCCAGAGCAGGGCAGCCTTTCTCTTCCTCAAGCCCAGGGAAAGCTGCATTTCTCCACTATCTGCCTTGAACTGGGCTTAGATAAAGAAGGGAATAGCTTACAAAGTGAGTGATAACAGCGGTGCCTCCCTGCAAACCAGGCTCTTGCTCTGCAGCATAAGAGCACCAGCTTGCCCCGTTGGATGCTGGTGAGGATGTTGTGGCCCTTGGGAATGTCACAGCCCAGCCTGGCCAGTGCCTGGGCTACTCCTGTGGGAGCACAGCTTGGGAAAAGACAGGAGCAGACCAGGAAACAGCAGAGCTGGTGAGCAAAGCATGGACTGGCAGGAGCTTGGTGGGATGGGTACCGGGTTTGATCTGTGCTTCACTGCAGAGGCACCAGGCGAGGCTGTATCTGCAGCCCCTTACAAGAGACCAATCAAGCCGTTTGCACTTTAGTTCTCTTTCCTCCTCAGACAAGAGGACACTTTAAAAGTAAATGTCACGTAGATTACTCAAACTTGATGTCTGCCTCCAGATCTCAGAACCAGGTTGAGGACGGTTTTTTTTCCCCCATGAGCTAATTTGCTTGTTCCTGAAGGAAGTGATGCAGGATCTTGTTAAGGGAAGTCTGCAGAGATTGTCTTTTGATTTGGGCAAACAGGAAAGCTGTCAGGCAGTAATCAGAGCAGTGGGGAAATGATGAGGGGCATTATCAGAGGTGCATCAGTTCCATTGGTATAAATGGGGACAGGTGAGGGGGCTGCTGATGTCTTGGGGTTTATTACTGGGGAAACAGGATTCCGTGTCAGCCGGGAGAACACATTCCCCCTATTTTAGTGGTCATCATGAACGTGACAAGCAGAGTGGATGTGACTTATTCCAGGTCAGGGACCCTCAGATGCAGCTGCCTGCAGCTGGGTGGGCTTTTGCCATGAGCAGGCATCTCCTCTTGAACCTTCACATTAAAAAGCTCTTTCAAGAGCTGTTGGCAGCAGGTATTCAGGTGTCTCAGTGGGAAGACTTTCTGCAGAAGATGTGTAGGTTTAGGGGGAAAAAAGCCCTATCACGTTCTTGAATAGGTATTGCAGATGAGGAGCTTCGTTGCATTATCCTGTGTCAACCAAGAAAGCTACAAAGAGGGAAATTGCCGCTGCGAGCCGCGGTGTTTTAACATGCAAATGACGGCTTTTCTTGTGCTGATAGAGCTGCCGGGGCTTTACTTTTACACTAAGTGCTCCGTTCCGTCGCTCTCTGTGCAGACGTGGCTGTCCCTCAGCCCTGCCTGGCAGCTCCCCCGTTCCCATTGCGGCCGAGCGGCTCCCGGGTGGGCAGTAATTGGGTTCACCACCCCTGTTTGCTGGTCTGTGGAGCAGGGGAGAAGACTCCCGACATCCAGGGGGTACTTCTGTGCCTGAGCGCCGGTGTCTGCTTTACAAAAGGGCCGGAATCTCCTCTTTTGGAGGTCTCATTGTGCGTTTTTGAAGTTATCAGTTGTTTCCGTAGGCAAGCGTCAACTGCTCAGGGTAAAGGAGAAAGGGATCAGTTGGATGGAGGGTGCCCAGACACGTCCGAACTGAGCGATGGAGCAATAGGTGAAGCCGGGTCTTGCTTGTGGGCCTGCTGTGTGTCATCACGGTTGAGATCTGGCTCAGCCACCAAGGTGTCTGTGCAAGGGCAAAGGAGTTTCAGAGTTGAAAGGTAAGCTTTGACCCCGCTGCTTGCCAGTGTGATGCTTTAAGGCTCTAAAAATAGAACATCTCCAGCCGAGGAAAGGTATTTTTGGAGAAGCTTGTTACTGCAGCCAATCGCACGTCATTACCGAAGCCTTCCTTTCATTTCCTTTTCCACGTAAACGTTGGGAAGTGCCAAGAAAGAGCCGACATGCGCCCTTGTGTAGCGGCACCCCTGGATGAAGGGATGCCTTCATCCCCCTTCCTCACCCTGCCCTGGCAGAAGTGATGCTGGTCCATGTCCAGTGTGTCTGCAAGCCTTAACCAACCCCAGACCATATTGTGTGCACGGGGACATCAGACCTGGCCAAATACCTGCCTGTGCCTTGGCGTGAGGGCCCCCAGGAGCAGTGGGGGTCAGGGTGATGCGAAGGGAAGGGCAGAGCACGGTGGGGATGTGCAGCGCCATGTCCCGGCTCCCCACCAGCCAGCCCCACATGGGGTGCTTCACTTGCAGAAGCGAACTAATGAGCTGCTTGCAATCAGGGAGGAGGGCGGGATGCGGTGGAGCCCCAGGAGATGCAATTAGTCCTCGCTTCGCTCCAGGCACTGCCATGAAGCCTGATTTGAGCCATTAGAAAATCTGATCCTGGGGGGGTCACGCACGTACCCCTTAATGAAGTGACGGGAATGCCCCTGGCAGTTTATTTACCAAAATCACTGCTCACAACAGGCTTTGAGAGGGACTCCAGGTACAGGGAAGCAGGTAGGACTGATGAACTGGGTTAGAAAGCTGCTCGCAGGGAGCAAGCACGGGGGGTGTCGTATTCGTTTTATAAATGAAAAAAGCAAAATACAAAATAGGCTCTTTTTGCTCTTGGCTCCCGGCAGACAGCTCACGCCAGCTCCGCTGTGTCTCCCCGATAGTGATGGAGTCAGCCTCGGATGTCTTTTACAAGCAGTGAAACTAACACCCGTCTTCGTTAGAAGGGCCATATCCAGCTGCTTCCCAAAAGGTGAACAGGAACGTGCCGATTTCCTGTTGTTAGACGCATGTTTCAGCCTCAGAGATGCAAAGGTGAGGGCAGGAGGGAGGAAAGTGCAGCTCCGGAGGTTGGTACCCAGTGCTGGTGGAGGGAAGCACCTCTGGTGAGGCCTGATCCTACAGGAAGGGTTGTGCCATGACAGCTCCTGTGTCAGATCACTGCCTTGAGCCTTTTCAATGCCACAAAAGGGGAGAGGAACCTTGGGTGCAGCCTCATCATCTGTGTGGCATTTAAGTGTAATTTGTGCCCGGTATCTCACTGCTTCCCTGGTAGGAAACCGCATTGTTGGCTCCTCAGCTTCTGTGGCAGCTCCTTCAGAAACATGGAAATGAATTGGTTTGCAGTGAGCTCCCAGAGCGCTTTTATTGCTGGTTTATCCATGTGGACAAGATGCTACCTGAGTTACGCTCGAGGGAGGAGGAGGAAGGTGAAGTTGAGGTGGCCTGGCTGCCCGTACCATCCCATAACCAGAGTTGGAGCATCTCAGCAATTCCCCCTGCCCACACTCGGGATCCAGCCGAGTTCACTGTGCCTGAAGTTTTCCTTTCCTTGTTTCAACCATGTCCTAATTGGGAAAGCAGGAAAAGCCTTAAAAAAAGAAACCAAACAAACAACATTAATGAGCAGCACCAGGGGAGGGGGAAAGGCAGTTTTTGGCCGGAGTCCTTGGCACAGGGAGGGAAGAGCTTCTCCTCTTGGAGAGCGTTTAGTCCCTGCAAGCTGCCAGCGGAGGAAGTCAAGTGAAAACCAAGTGACTGGAAGCTGAGTTCTCTGCAGCCTCCCTCTGCTTTGCTCATTTAGTGCCTCAGCCTTAGCAGTGGGTACTTGGATGTTTATTCCCAGGCTAAATTGCTTTTGGAGCTGTGACTCCTTTGTCAGCGAGAGAGAAAACAGCCTGCCCATGGGCTAACAGCCTTCGCAGCTCCTTCCCCTGCCTGCTTGGGCTCGCACCACGGAGGCCTGCGGTGAGCATCCTCAGGCACCACGCTGACCAAGCCCTGCCGCAAGGACCTGGCAGCCAGCCTGTGGGTGACAGCAGGGATGAGCATCCCTGGGGCTGGCTGCTGCACCTCCAGTTCCAGGAATCCCACAGAGCATCCCACAGGAGCAGCCTGAGCTTCTTCCCTGCTCCTTGGCAGCCAGGCAGCCCAGACCTGTTTGCCAGCATGGAGAAGGGCTTCTGGTGCTGGCAGGCGCAGGAGGCTGATGTGCATGGAGCCGCATGTTGAAGCCATGGGAAAAGGTCTGTGCCTCTGAGACTGCCAAGAGCTCAAAGCTTCCCTGTTCCTCCCATCAAACATCAGCCGGTGCTCACACAAGTTAGGATCTGTCTGATACAGACCAGAGCGCAGTAAGCGTTGGTAAGTCTCCAGCAGTTTACGTACACAGCTTTGGTTTATACAGGGGCTGTGTGGCAGCTCCTAGTACAAGCCTCTTCCCTTTGCGTAGCCACCCCTGTACAACTGGGGGTCAGCTTTCTCACCCTTGTGTTTGGTTTTGTCTGGCCAGTGTCTCTTTGGGGGTTTTCTGGCCTCTCTTTCCTGTGTTCCCTTTCCCCAGCAGCATTGCGTTTCCCCCCAAGCACTGAGCAGCAAACACTTTCCTTGCGGGCTGCATGGAAAACTCATCCTTGTAGGGAAAGGACTCATCAAGCCTCATCTTCACCCTCAGTGGCTGCTTCACAAAGGTAGGAGGAGGTAACTCACCTGTCCTTGCTAACTCTGTGAAAGTCCTCGCTCCTCGTGCTTGTGTGTCCTTCCTCTCTTTCTCTGTGTGCCATCCCAGCTCTCTAGAGGTACCAGCAGGTCGTTTCTGGATGCTCAATTGCCTTTTAGCAATGGTCCTTCTCAGTAGAACTTTAGCCCTGAAGTTTGGGGTAGGAAGAGCAGTTTTCTTGCTCTGGCACGAAGTTAGGAACACAAATGGAGACATTTAATGCTTCACAGGCATTATAAGAAACAAAAAAGCATCGGGAAGAAACCCTGCCATAAATCCAAGCCTTTCTGTAAGCTCTAAATCTGTTAGACCGTAGTCTTCTAAAACAAAAGTGACTGCACCAAATAGAGATT
The DNA here is from genome assembly GCF_037157495.1 of Lathamus discolor. Lineage (NCBI taxonomy): Eukaryota > Metazoa > Chordata > Aves > Psittaciformes > Psittacidae > Lathamus > Lathamus discolor. The sequence continues at coordinate 6,783,545 of NC_088899.1, read as the reverse complement.
GTTATTGTTTAAGTGTTTCTGCTGGGAGATGCTGCATGAAGAGGAGACACAATAGGTGCCCTGACGCAGGATTTATTAGAGCAAGTTGGCACCAGCCTATTTGTAGGCAGCGGAATATGCTTGTAGAGATTATACCAGATTTACAGTGATTAATAATGGATTGGACATGGCAGACTTCAAAGGGTTTGGCTCCCTCGCAGTTTGGTGGTGGGTTGAGCTGCGGATTCGCTCCAGTGGCTCAAACAACTGTTTTTTCCCTCGGAGAAGGGAGGCTTTGGGCTGGATACATCGGCAAAGCCCTGTTCCGTGTCCTCTTGGTCCCCTTGGTTTGCACAGGCAGCACAGCGAATGCCACTGCACTGGCCAAAACGAGCCTGAGGCAACTGCTGGGGAAGGTGAAGCCCTTAATTACGGGCAAGGTTCTTGGAGATGGAGCGGGGAGCTCAGAGCGGGGGGGATGAGTGGGGATTTTGTCATCAGTCTGAGGGATTAAGCGAGCTGGGGAATGTAGGACATCCCTGTCACCCGCAGTGTCAGCCGCGCACAGAGCTCGGGCTATTTTTAAAGACCTTCTCTGGCTGTAACTTTTGGTATTAAACACTTGAAATCTGCTCCTTGCTGAGGGAGCTCCCTCTCCCCCTTCATCCGGAAGCTCGCAGGGCTGAGGGCAGGATGGCAAACAAAGATCGAGGCTCTGAACGCTGGTAATAGTGTTATTAATTATGCATCGTTATAAACATGCTCTCATTTGATCTCTGTCAGGCAATTCAGTGGTGTTCTGCGTGTGGCCGTGACTGGGCTCTGCCCAGCCGCATCCCTTCTCCGTCCCTGTCTGCTCGAGCACTCAGGGATATGTGTGTTCATATAGGATCTCGCATATGAGCAAAGAAAAGGCCAGGGCAAGCGTGAGTTGCTGGGGAGCCTCAGACAAATGTATTTCCTAAGTGATAAGTGCTTCAGTGTTAATCGGATGTTACTGTGTGTTGTAGTTGGGAGGCATCTTGAGCTAATGGAGACGTTTCCCCTCTATCTGCTGGAATCTGGGCGCCTGGAAGCAGAGGAGCTCTCATCCCGCTCCAGGCGGGGCTGATGGGATTTGCACCGGTCCCAGTTGCCATGGAGAAAGTGTTGGATGGCTTTAATACATCTCTGTGAATTTCTCCCCGGAGTTTTCCCATGACAAGCTGGACCGGAGGTACTGTATAAGGAGCTGTAATCTTCCAACTCTATGAAAAAATGATTGATGGAGCAGGAGGGGCACAAACAGCTTCCTGGGGCTCTGGGAGCACATGGTGCAAGGTGACGGGTACCAGCGTGGACCCCTGGACCAGGGATGCACTATGCAGCTATGAACCCCCCTTGACCCACACTTCTGCCTCAACAGAGCTGAGCTCCCCACCTTCCCACCAGCAGGCATTCCTTAGGAGCTAAGGAAATGAAACCTCTTGTTTTCGCATCAGTGTGTTTCCATTTGAAATCCTAACATTTACACTTGCCTGTTTGCTTTTGAAGTTAATGAAAACACAAGTGATTTCTAAACGCAAAACAGCACTGGTTTCCAGCTCTGTGTGCCAAGCAGTGATTCACTCACCTGCCCAGGCTTTCACTTGGGGTTTTTTGCCCCTTGGATTCATTACCCTGCCCTGCCTTTAACCATCATCAGGCACAGACCATGATGGGATCAAGTAAACCGGAGCTGATGTTTTCAGCGAGAAAGGACAGTGCAGAAGAATGAGGAGGAGCAGAGAGGGAAGGGCTGGCTGCCAGAACCCACAGAGCCTTCTGGACACATCGGAAGCAAGACCAGGATGGTGAGTTTGGGAGCCAGGTCTGGGCTGGCTGGGGAGCTGGCTGGTGTTCGGTCAGTGCCACCTCCTTCCTCTTCCTTTTCCCCTTTTGATTGTATTATTTGTACCCTGCTCCAGCCCCAGTGGTACTTGGAGCTGCTTTAGATTCTCTGAACATCTTCCCTTTGACAGCTCGTGGGCTTTTGAAATATGAAGTCCATCAATCACCGGTTACTGTCACCTCCATGGTAGATTCTGCTTCTAGAAGCCAGGCACAGCGCAGTGAGGGGTGGGACTGTATGAACGACTGCTGCCAATGCCAAAACCCAGGACCCAGCTCCTCGTCCTCTCCTTTGTTTTCCAGGGATTTCAGTGAGGCTCAGAGGACGATCCCATTGGAGTGCCATGGGGAGGCCGCAAAGCGAAGCGTGCGCTTCAGCGGATGCGCCGGGGCTAAAGAGTAATTAATTAGCGAGTTTATGGTGTTTTCCCATCTGAAATGAAAAACAAGAGTTCTGCAGAACACAGGAGGTAATTAGGAGGCAGGAAAGCTAAAACACACCTTTAAACAGGGCTCCGAAACCGTCGTGCTCAGCAGCAGGGTTTTAACGTAGCAGCTGATAAAGGCTCATGCCCTCGATCGCGTTCCTGGGAGCGCTCATCACGCTTTGCCCTTCATGTGCATCCAGGAGCGCCCGAACTCATCCTGCTCCACGATCACATTTCCCATTTAAAATCTGTTGGCCAAGATGGGAAAATCGGTTCGTGTTTTATGGGCCTAGTTTAGGCGTTTTTTTCTCCCCTCGCATTTACAACCGGCCCCTTGTGTTCCATCCAGCCCTTGATGATTTAGCTGCGCGAGACGTTCCACCAATCTATTAGAGTGGAGAGCACGGAGCGGGTCATGCGTATTAAATGTGAAGTTTTTACTACAGTTGGTTCAATCAGCTGAAAGAAAAACATGTTCCGTTTTCCCCCCCCCCTCATCTTTTACAGCGTCCCAGCTGCTGCTTTTGGCAGGGCCATTCCTCAGTGGGTGTCCAGGGATCTGATTGCAGGGCAGCGATGCCCAGTGGACCAAGGGCATCCCCTCCCTGCCACTGCGCTGGTAAAGGTACCTTGGAACGCGCATTGCCCCTCTGCAGTGTTGACCCACATGGCTCTCCCTTGGCACTAGAAGCTGAAAATCCTGGTTTTACGCTGGTTTTCGTTTTGGCCAGGTCCGCAATGCCTGTGGGTGCCATCCTCCCCTTGGCTACCCTCACCTAACCCTGCACAGAGGCTTGAGTTGCCCTCCATGGTGCCTTGCATGTGTTTCCAAAGGCTCCTTGTTCCTCCATGGGAGGTGAAGGCTCATTTTTGAGGTGATGGGGGCAGAGCTGGTGTGGGGATGTGCACAATATCGGTTTGGTTCAGTGCCTGTGATCAATGCGAGGGTAATTTTCTGTGTCTTTGGAGCAGTTTATTTGCTTTCTGGAGTGCTCGTTTTCCAGAGTAATTTCTCCAACTTGCCCGAGCCTCTCATCGTGCCTGTGCTAAGTGACTTGAAGGGCTATTTTCTACTCCACTTTGTTGCTTCTATTTTATTTTCTGGTAGGCTCTAAATTTACACTGAAGTGTCATTCTGTTCCGGTTTGCTGACTTGGGCACCAAAAGAGCCACGTTCCCATCACCTGGGCGCCCCAATGAGGCATCATTCTCCTGGGCAGCCTGCTTAGCTCCGGGGGTTCTGCTTCCTGCATCCCAAACCCTGTTCCTCTGATGGCTATTCCACTTCACTGGGGCAGTGCTGGGGCTGCAGGATGCTGTGTCCCAGAGCTGTGCTGGTCCCAAGCCCCTCTAAACCCCAGTAAATCAAAGGATGGCCCATGAGTGGGAGGGAGGGAAGAGAAAACCTGATCTTTGCAGATGACATTTAAGCCTGCAGAAGGCCGATGTATTTTCCCCACTGTCACATTTAAAAGGCACTGCATTCATTATACTGCTGAATAAATCGGGGTTTTAAGAACATATTTATCCAGAGATGAGCCAGTCAAGCGCTTCTCCTGTTTGGACAGAAGCTTCCAGTGCAGGAGTGAATAACCCGATGCTCTCTCCTTGCAGCTGGTGCTCAGGCCCTTTCACAGGAGCCAATGCTGAGGACTGACAGCGCTGCAAAGTGCTCACACCCCTTCACTGGTGATGGCTGCAAAGGGTTAAGTCGCTGAGATGGAGCTTGGTAAATCAGGCAGGAAAATAATCAGCTCCCAGTTGAGGTGAGGAGACGCTTGGTATTTTACAGCTGCTTTCATACACTTTACAGAAACTAATGGTTACACAAATAATACCTGGGGGATGATAACAGGCTATAAATAATTCAGGGTTTTCTGAACACAGGCAGGTTTGAGGAGCTCCTGGGGATGGCTCAGGTCCTGCTCCTTCCCAAAGGTCCAGGGGGAACGGTGGCCTCTGGGCATCCCAGCAGCCCTTGGGATCGTGTCCCTGTGTTTTCCCAGCCCTTTTTCCCCTTTGCACCCACCTCACCCACTCCCCTGGCTGCTGGGGTGGGTACCAGTGATGCTCTTGGCGCTGTGAGAAGCCATGGGGCCACGCTCCTGCCTTCTGCCAGCCGCGGGTCGTGGCCATGCACACGCAGGGACGTGGCTCTGCCTGCCTCTGTGGCACCACTTTTCACGTTATTTGAGGCCTTCTGAGAGCCATTGTGCAGAATCCCCCATCTGCGGATGCGGTGGATTCAATTTACCTCTGCTGCTAAATGTTTTGACAGCCTCTCTTCTTCCAGCCTAGCACAGCGTGTCACGTTGTATGGTAACAGTCCCTGCCGTGCACATGATGTGCTCCGTGCTGGCATGCTGCATGCTCCCTGCACCAGAACAGGGGGAAACGCACAGGCTCAAACCCCTGAGGTGGGAAAGGGGGTCTGGAAGTGGGGGGCTCACCCTGTATCCCCCCAGAAGATCCCTAAGTACAGATCCCCCGGCTGGTCCCTGGATACCTTAACATTGAGCGCACGAACTCCTTCCTCCCTTAATGAGAACAGGACCAGCAGAGTTGGTGGCAGGACCCACAGCTCAATCAGCCAGGAGAGCAAAAACCTTCCATGCTGCGATTTGGAAAGGAGTTTTTCCTCGGCCCGTTTCTCAGGGAGCAATTGATCTGTCTAATCTCTTATCTGTGACTATGAAATTGTATTTCCCTCTTAATAGGCCTACAGATGTTACAGATGAATAGGTTGGGAGATGCGCTGTGAATGGCAGGAATACTAAAAAGGGCCAGCAGGTTTTGCTGGCGTTGGGGTGAAGAAACCAGCATGCAGGAATGGCTTCAACCCCATTCCTCAAGGATCTGCCTCAAACCCCACATCTGTGCCCAGTCTCTGCTTAAATCGGGCTGGGGGAGTCTCGAAGAAGCTGTGTTTAAGTTGAAGCACCACAGGGCTGTCCTGTCCCCTTCTCGCCTTGTGTCTGCACTGCAGAGGCAGAGGAGATGGTGGCAGATCCCACTCTTGCTCTGCAAATCAGAGTTTCCCATGTGGAAAGGTACCGAAGCCTGGTTTTTGGGTGCCTCAGCCATTTCAGCTCCTTATTAGAGCAGCAATCGCTGCCTTCAAGGTGGCAGAGGGGGATCTCAATGCCTTTGCCCTCTCCTTTGCCCTCTGCAGCTCTGTCAGTTGGGTTTTCCAGTTTCCCTTGCTTTGGTATTTGGGTTGCAGAACTGAGCTGACAAAGTCCTTTTAACCTTCGTTCCTGCCTGACAAGGGCTGCCTCGCTTGGCGTGGATGTGATGTGCTGATGTGAAGTGCCTGCAGCCCTGTCCATCCCCTCCGCTTCCACCACTGGAGAGGTTCCTGGGACCGAACAGACAAGGTGAAGCAGAGATGTGAAACCCTCACTGTGGGGCCCCCGCAATGAAGCTGTTTGATGGATGAATATGGAGTGGCTGAGGTGACCTTCTCAGGAGGCGATGGATGCTCTGCCTGTCCCCTGCATCCCTGGTGCCTGCCAAAGGGATGGAGCCCTTTGCAGGACAGCGCTTGGCAAAGCTCCCACCAGCGTCAGGGCACTCGTCACAAAACCATCACTGTATGTAAATACGTGGGATTAATCACTTTATCATCCCAATACAGGTGGATTAATGCACTCTCTTAATACTCTGTTTAAGCAGCTGATTTTTAAAAAAGCTGAATAATTGAGGGGAATTACTGTAAAATTAGAAAATTTAACAGTTTATTTACTGCTTATTGTCAGAGCTGATGGCCAAGAAAAGCTGGTGGGTCCCCACCAAGGCCCATGGCTCAAGGGATGGCCAGGACCAGGGATAGGGGTGGAATGGCAGGGATCAGGGGATGCTGGTGCTGTGTAGCCCTGGCTGTGGAAAACAGGAACACCAGAAGTGGCTTCCTCTGCCTCCCTTTTAGCTGCTAAGGAAGTGTTCGCAGTGATTGCTCTGGCTGGTGCAGCCAAGTCCCGTTATCAAAACAAGACTGAAAAAGCAAGGAAATAATTAAAAAAACCCACCGCGAGGCACCGTTATTTTCTCTGGATAAAAATACTTCTTTTGGTGGAAGTGGCAGCAAAACACTTTCATCTCAGCCCATCTCTCTATAGCAGCCCATCTGCTCAGACAAACCTGGTGACCGCCTGCCTCGTGTTGTGACTGTGCCCAGGGCAGCCGAATGACTCAGGAGGGGTTTGGGGCTCAGCCCCTGGCTCTGGCATTAATGGGCAAAGGCATTGCTGTAACAGGCCCTGATGCTGCGAGTAGAGGCAGCTCTTCCATGCCGTGTGGTAGCAGGAGATGCATCCTTAGGGTAAAACCCCACTTCCTCGCACGAAGGAAGCACAGCCATGGCCAAACAATGGGGTTTGTGCCCTTTGCGTTAGAAGGGAATGGGACAAAAAGCTGGCGTGCCATAGAGAGTGAAGCTCCTGTACCCCCTTCTCAGGCAGCAAGAGGGGGATGCAGGAGGATGGTTCCCTGTGGATGCCTGTCCAGGGCATGGACTTTGTTACTGGAACTAAGGGTCCGGGTCCAGCACTTGCTCCGGAAGCCTTTTGGTCTCGCCACAACGCAGCCATGGAGTGGGAACAGGCTCCCAGAGCCATGGCTGAGTTTCCTGCTTGGACTGAGCAGGGACGCGTGAAAATCCCTCTGTCACAGGGAGAAGTGAGCTTCATGTCCTCATGTTTTAATACAGGAAACGTCACCTGCTCCTCTCGTAAACAGAGAATTTATCTGTCAGCAAGCTAAACCAATGTAAGTTGAATAATATTTGGTGATTAATGTAGTCGACGGATTTCATATTTCCTTTAAAATATTTGCTGCGTATTTCTGTAAATTATTCATCTGCTTTATAAGGCAAAGCAAATATTTGTGAATAGATATGAATTACGTGATTTATAAGAATGAAATATTCATGAGTCATTTTCATTATTCACCTCGTCCTGGGATTGCTACATAAATCTGATCAAGCAAATAGATTTGGAGAAGCTCAGACTGAATTTACGGGTATCCCGGAGCTCCTGTGGCAGCAAACCAGAGTGGAGCCGGACCAAAGGCTTGTGCTCCACCAAGGCTGCTCCGTTTGGCATCCGCAGCTTCCAGGAGAGGCAGGGATGCAGCGGCGGCTGAGCCTTGTGTGGAAATCAGCTTTAACCTGGATCTCAGCAGAGACAAGGGCAGGAGGAGGAGGCTGATGCTTTCCTTCCCTGCCAAGGACGTCGGTGCTGCTGGGAGGTCGCACAGCACCGCGGGGAAGGATGCCAGGAGAGGGGTTTTGAGGACTACAGCGGGAGCATCAGCCATGCAAAGGGAGTGGAAAACTGATGAAAAGCCCTGCGCGTGGCTCTGAACCAGCGCTTCCAGGTGCCCTTTGCCAGCCTTTGGACTCAGTGTGGGAGCACCGTCATCATTGTGAGTGTCCCTGGCATCCCGGACCCCCCTCTTCCAGGCTGCTCGGCTCCTGTGGCTGCAGGGTGTGAGCCTCAGGAGGGCAGGTTTTGCCCTCTGCTTGCTCCCTCTGACCGCTGGGGAGCCCTCTCCTTCCAAGAGAGCAGCTTCTCTCCACGTGCATCCTCCAGAGCATCGTCTTTTCCCCCCCGCCTCATGAAGGACACGCTTGATGAGGCACATTCATCTCAGCCTCTACTTTGGCACTGTGAGACGAGGACAAGCATGGAACGCGTTGACGGCAGAGCTGTGATCCCGAAGGAGAACCCTGCGACAGGGGGGAACAATGGGACCCGTGGCCACAGGTCCCTTGCAGGGACAGGGGGAGGCTGGGAACAAGCCTGGTGCCAATCTGGGCGTTAAAAACTCCATTAAGCAGATGTTTAACTTGTAAGGATGTGAGCGGTGCCTCCAACTACACTGGGACCATGGGTCTGCTCAAAGTGAGGTGCATGTTAAGCGCTGTCAGGACCAGAGCCGCCCAGTGCTTGCTGCTCCTCACAATGAGCTCTGCTTTTTGGGAAGCTGCAAAATGAGCACTCAAAAACTCCTCTTTGGGGACCTTGCTATTTTCCACAGTGTTGATGTGCTTTCTTTTTAAAGAGCTAGCTGCCATGTAGGAAATAAACTGCTCCATAGATAGCGTTATACATCTTCTGCCACAGGCATGTTTTGCCCAACACTGCGTGGGGATGTCATAAAAACCATGCGCTTAGCCAAGTGGAATTGCTGACTCTATTACCCTGGCCAGAGAAAAATGTCCCTCTTCTCCCTCCCTCGTATCCATCAGGAAGGGGTCCTTACGTATGGCTCAGCCCATGCCTGCAGCCAGAGCCCACCAGCCTGCATTAAGTGGAAACTCTTTGGGGTTGCAGAACCAGGGGCTGTGGCACTGGGGGGGGGTCAGCCAAAGGACCACATGCCCAAGGTGAGGGGTGGGTGTGTGGGGATGCCCAGGCCATGGGGCCAGTGACCACGCTGAAGAAGGACAAAGGGACTTTGGATCCCAGGCTGTTCCCTGCTGGCTCCCAGCACGCTTTCTTGCAGCGCCTGTCCCAAAGGTCACATTGCAGCCTGCAAGGCAGCAGCAGCGATGTTTTATCCTGGCCGAGGCAGCTCCTGAGGTGTCGCACTAAACGCCAGGCTTGTTCAACCATGGGATGGCATTTTTCCCCTTGCCGGCTCTGGAATAGTCACGGAGAAGTCATTTATCAGCACCGTGTGCGCAGCCAATCTCCAGGGCTCTGCTTCACCTCCCGTTATCGCCCGGCTCCGCGGCTCTTAATGAAGCAGTGATTTTGAGGTGATGGTCTAATGAATTTGGGGAGGTTTTGACCCTTTTATTGCAACGGCTCAAATATCAGGTGCCTGGAAAATAGTTTTAATGTTGCATAGACAATTATGGGCTGATGTATTTATTCTAGGCATCCTGCTCTGAGATGTTTCTCAGAGCTTTGGGACAGCAGCCAGCAGACTGGAGTAGTGGGGATTCAGCGGGTAAGGCTTTTCCTTGTCTCCATTTGGTGCATTGGCCCCGTTGGCCATGGGGCACCAAGAGCCAAAGCCTCCCAGACCCGGGCTTTTGGTGGGTTAAAACCCCACAAGGTTTTGGGAAGCAGATGGACGGGGATGCAGGGAGGCCATGGAAGCAGCAAGGCCACTGGAGGAAGTGAGCTGGAACTCCCCAGCATCACCCAGCTGACAATGGGAGATGTTTCCTTGCTTTGACTCCAGCTCAGTAGCAATACATGGGTTTAGGAACAGAGAGAAATTGCCCCCTCGGCTGAGCACAGCAAGAAACACACCCGCCAATATCAGCCCGTGTTTGTCTGGGGTTTTTCCCTCTGGCTCTGTGTGGTCTCGACAAAATGAAGCAGAGCACCACAGTGAGGGACCTGCGCTCAGGCGATGCGCTTTGCACTTGGTTCGGATAACACAGCCTTTTACATGAGCAAGTCAAGGGTTTGGTGAGTTAGAGGCGACCGAAGCATTCAAGGGCAAGGCTGTAAATTGTTCCTTGTTCACAGGAGAGGCTCGGGCTGCGTCTGCAGTGCATCGCTGCTCTGGGGCCAGGGGATGCTCGCGGAGTTATAGCAAGTGCATCTCAACAGACAGAGGATCCCAGTGTCCCATTGGCACCCACTGGCTCCCTCCTGTACCCACAGGCAGCACAGGAGCAGCTCATGGATCTCTTCAAGTTTCTTCTTCTCCCCCATCCACTTTGCCGAAGGACTTTGTTCCTCAGTCATTTACTCCTTAAAAGGAAACCAAGATAAAAATCTCCAGTTTTCCATAGGACATCAATTGCTGCTGCTTTAGAGCATATAGGGCTGGTAATTATGGTTTTGTTCAGCTGCTGATAGACTGGAAACTGAACACTGAAAAGGAAGGAAGAGGCACCCTCTCCCAGACACCATCAGGTACTGTCCTCAGGCACTGGGAAGGCACCTGCCTTCTCCAGGAATCCCATAGCAAGGGCTAAGTGGTGGACTCAAAGCCCTGCAGCAGCCCTGGAGGCACAGGGCCTCTTCCCCCTTTCCCTCCAGAACTGCTTGTGGCAAACCCATTCCCAACCATTCCATGAATCCTCCTGGCCACCCCTCGCTGCCTCCTCACACAGGACACTGGGTTTGCCGGCACCAAGAAACAAACACAGCCGAAGCCATCCTTAGCTCTCGTCAGCCGTAATTTTAAGGTCTGTTAAATATGATTTAAATATTTTTTTACTCATTAGCAATAATTTCGGATGATTCTCCCTCTTTGGGAAACTTGAAGTGTGATTGTAATAGTTTTGTAATTTGGGGCTCTATCATTAAAATTAATGATGTCCTAATGCTCTCCATGCACTAGAAAAGTCTGATCAGTTTTGTCCCCTTTATATATCATTACTAATAGAACATTTTAATGGCTGTAATTTCCAGCCCTGTAGATTGGGACCTAAAAATAGGAAGAAAGCCTATTTCATCACACCATGCCAGCCGCTAAATAATTCAATTACACAGACCGGAATATCTGAAGCTGGGTGTGTTGCCAGCTGCAGATAACCAAAAGTACTTGATATTACTTTTAGAGCAGGGCTATTACAAGGTCTCACCCTCTGGCCCCTGACAGGGATGCCAGCGTGCAGCCACCAGCCATGTCCTCATGCAGCCATCAGGGATGCCGTCAGCTGGAGATGCTGCTGCGGTCTGGTCACATCCTGCCTCTGGAGCAGAAGGGCTCCAGAGATCCTTGGGTCCCAAGTACATCTCTTGGATCCCCAGCATGGCGATGCCAAAGACCCAGTGCGTGCTTCGGTTTGTCTCTCACGCTGAAGTGTGGGTGCCAAGGGGAATTTGTTATCACCCGAAGAGCAGCATCTACAGCGGCGAGCGCAGAATAATCCATGAATTTCAAATTGGCAAGAGGAGGCTGAGTAAAACAAGTTCTGCTCCTTCTGAGCCGCTGATTTACAGCGCATCAGCCCCTGACCCTGCCGACACTTTCCCTGCCAAAGGAAGCGATCGCCTGCTTCCAGCCTTCCGCTGAAACACGGCAGGAGGAACTTTCCCTGTGATATTCCGTGTTTCAATTGCCCTACCCAAGCACCTTGCCCAAATTCCTAAGTGATTCTGGATGTGTTTCGTTATAAAGCTGCTGGTGTTCATCAGGCAGGAGCAGGGAGAGGGGTTTTTTGTGGAGGGACAAGAGGATGGATGGATGGATGGATGGATGGATGGATGGATGGATGGATGGATGGATGGATGGATGGATGGATCTGCTGCTCTGTTCCCAGCAGTTTGTTGTATTGCTCCTTTCCCCCTTGGAGGTAAGCACAAGCAGAAGGCTTTCCATGCTCTGCAACAGCTCAGGAAACCAAAGCATCCGAGCAGTTGGACTTCTTGTTCCCAATCTATTGGTGCATTACAGGACTATTGATACACTAAAGACAGACCTCATAGCAGCTTCCAGTACCTGAAGGGGGCCTATAGGGATGCTGGGGAGGGACTCTTTGTCAGGGACTGCAGTGACAGGACAAGGGGTAACGGGTTCAAACTGAAACAGGGGAAGTTTAGATTGGATCTAAGGAGGAAATTCTTTCCTGTTAGGGTGGTGAGGCACTGGAATGGGTTGCCCAGGGAGGTTGTGAGTGCTCCATCACTGGCAGTGTTCAAGGCCAGGTTGGATGAAGCCTTGAGTGGGATGGTTTAGTGTGAGGTGTCCCTGCCCATGGCAGGGGGGTTGGAACTGGATGATCTTGAGGTCCTTTCCAACCCTAACTATTCTATGATTCTAAAGGTACAGCTTTTAAAGGCACAGGTACCTAAAAGCACCAGGGTTATCTCCTTTCCTCATTTGAAGACACAGGTCTGAAAACGTGACATTCTGGCTGTCAGAGAGGAAGGATTTCTTCTTTATTCCATTCATAGTAGGGTATCCCAATGCTTCCTGCCTGCCTGCCCTTGCCTGGCTGCCTCCCCCCTGCAATGCCCAGCCACCCCCCAGCTCCTGGTGTCTGCATTGCAGAGTTTTCCCTATGCACAAGGATCAGCAGTTGCTCAGAAAATAAGGATTTTCCCCCCACTTTTCCCCCTCCTTTTGGCATCAAGAGGTTTTCCTGCCCGTCATGGCGGGGAGCAGAGAAGAGCACATGAAATGGTGGCACGGCCTGCTGAGCCCCACATGTGTTGTGAACAGGCGAGGACAGTCGAGCCGTGACTATAATGCTTTTCTACGGTGCTAAATTCCACATCTGTGTTCCAAACTGATGCGCTTCCTATCTCAAAAATACTGATCAGTTTTTATCGGTTCCATCGAGCTCCTCCATGTAAGTACCGCTCCGCTATCAGCTCGACAAGTGTTACAGTGCAGTAAAAGATGCTAGAACGTATTTAAAGCTGTATTTCACTGCTCCTCTCCTCTTTGGAAGGTCAATTCCCAATGGGTTGTTCCACCACCTCCATGGTGGTGCCGCAGCCCCATGGAACATACTGAGACCCAGACCCAGCTGCATATCACCATCAGAGCTGGCCTTCTATCCCCTTTAATGCATTCCCAGTTCTCAGCCAATGCTCTCTGAAGGAGATTCCCAAGTGCAGGCGGAGCAGAGCAGCCCATCGTGCTCGGTGTTAGCTCCAAAACTTCTCTTCTCACGACCGAAGAAAGTGCTCAGGGCAGCCATTAAAGTGGAATCAATCAGTGTCAAATAAAAGCCATCAGAATATGACTAAGAGTCTGATTGCCTGTAACCAGCATAATTAGACAGTGAGGATTTTCTTTCTTCTCCGTTTCTGCAAGAAGGCTGAAAGCCTCCAAAATTGGAGCTAATATCCTGTGTCTGCAGCGGGGTGAATTCGCATCTGACCTATTGTTCAAATAGAAATTCTCCTCAAATCCAGCCCAATCACCGCAGGGGCTTCAGTCCAGACCTGAGAGCCCCGGAAAAACCCATAATCCTTGAAATTTGCTTCCATTTCATATGCGTGATCCAAGGGTGGCAGGGAGGAGGGAAGGTCGTTGTCTCGCTCATTAATCACCGCTGGGCGAGCAGCCTTGGGCCCAGCAGAGGTGAGCATCACCCTGGAAGTGTTTGCTAAATAAAGCCACGTGTGCACAGGAGAAGGACTGCGCTGGGGGGGGAAGGACGAGCTCTGAGAGCAGCCCCATGGAGCTGCGTCCTCTGGCCAGGCTCCAGCACACCCGCACGGTGCCGGTGCTGCCATCCCAGCCTGGGCATCTCGAGCATCCTGTATCAAAGCAGCTGCCTTTGTGTCTCTGGGAACGCCGTACCAATCTCCTCGGGCTGACAGAAAGAGGCCGTGTTTCCATATTCCCTGTCATCACTTATCTGTATCCTCTCGCTCTCCAAATCCTCTTTCCATTTATATTGACTTTAATGAGGAGCTGCTGTCCCATTGCGCCGCTGCCCCGTGCACCAGCATCCTGACATGGTCCGGCTGAGCCAAAGGCAGCGTCGTGGCTCTTCTCCCACCTTTAGCACAAGGATTTCTGCCTGGTTATCCCGATTACCTGGCTGGGGGTTAGGTGGGTTTTTTCCCTTCCAACTATTTCTTTTTTATCAGCTGTTTGATGTTTGTCTCCTGTTATCCTGCCTCTAAGGCGATCTGCAAAGGAAGCAAGCAAATGAGGTTCGCATTATTTCGGCCTTTTTTTCTTTGCTCCTTGAATGTTTTATTGATCCATTGCTTCCTCACCTCATTTGTCTGTGTTTTGGCATGGAGCTTGTTTGGGCAGGTTTATGGGAGCAAAAGCCTTTCCCAGTGTAATTCTGCTCCTGGTGAAGGTGATATCGCTGGCGGTGGCAGGATGCTGTCTAGGAGCTGAGCATCCTAGTGGGCTTCCTGGGGTCAGGTGAGGTTAGAAGCCATGGGGATGCTGATATCCCTGCTTCCACTTTGTGGGATCAGCCAGTGGCTTCACCACCAGTCCTCAGCATCACCCTGTGCCGAGCATCACCAGGCTGCCACAGCCAGCAACCAACTCATCCAACTGATCCACTTCCCTAAGCTCCGGGTAATTAAAAAACCAGCAAATGGAAGTAATTCCCACTTACGAGGAAGGACCTGCTGGAATTCGTGATGGGAAGGAGGCATTCAACAGATGTGCATTAGCATAATGTGCAAACGGCGTGAAGCACGATGCTATTTTTCTCCCCAAGCCACTTACAGTAAGCAGAGCTGCCCTCCCTCCCCTCCGCTGCAGGTTTTCCTAGGGAAAGGGAAAGTCGGAACTGAAGCCAGGGAATACTGTGGCTGGAACCCAGGTCGGGAAGGACCAACCTTTCTCCCAGGGCTCCGCAGCATGGATGCGACCCAACCCAGTGCAGGCAGAAGAGGTTTCCTCTGGAGGTAGAAGACAGGGATGAGCCCTCCCCAGGGCACCAGCCCCCTGCAGCCCCCCAGGCTGCTGACATTTCTCCTCGGGCTCTGGCATTTGTTCTAATCCGCCTTGGGTTTGCATTGCCGCTCAGGATTAACCGGCGGAGCAGCAACACGTCGATACCTAAGGATTAATTCACCCCATGTGGGAGCCTCTGCAGCAGCCGCAGCCTGCAGGGTAAGAGGGGAAACTGAGGCAGCCTCAGCATCCCGTGCAAAGCCCAAACCAACCCCGTGGGACAGGATTTTGTGCCTCTTGAACGCGGGCAGGAGTCCTCTGTGGTTGAAGGCTGTGCCTGTCGCTGGCTTCTTTTATTGGCATCGTTGGAGTCGGGGCTGTCAGCTCATGTGTGTGCTTAGGGCGGGAGGGCACATATGTGTGCACACGTGCTCAGACACATGCACATACGTGACCAAGGTCAGCTTGCATTGCAAAGTGAGACAAGTCAAGGCAACCTCTCTTCGTTCCTGTCTGGACACCAACTGCGAGGGGCACAGATGGGCAGACAGACAGGTCATTCTGCGCTGGTCCCTGGGCAGCGCCGGGGGGACAGACGGACAGACGCTGTGCATGGGGCAGACAGACAGGCAGCACTCACCATCCAGCACCCTCCCAGCGCACATCATCTGCCCACAGGCTCCATCTTGTGGAAGATGCTCCCTGAGGAGCACGAGTGGGAGGCCACCCTCGGTGTGGGAGCCGGTGCGCTTGGATCCACGGGCACACGGCAGGAGGGTCCCCGGGGGGCTGGCGATGCCGGCACCCCACCAGCACCGGCTCCCCGGCTCGGCCTCCATGGGCTCAGTGGTGCGTTACCCCCTGTTGAGTTAATCAGAGGCACAAACGCGGTGGGACGCGTTCCTGCAGATGGAAGGCAATTTTCTTCTCGGCACTGAAGCGACACACGGCGCATCCCTGCGCGGCGCGGCGCGGCGAGCTGTGCCATGCTGTAGAGAGGAGTTCTGTCTCCTCAGCCAGGGGAGCTGAGATTCAGCAACCAAGGGGAAGGAATGAAAAGCGGCAGCAGGTCCTGCTGTGCCGTAGCGATGCCTTGGGCTGTGGCATCCTGCAGCTTGGACCCCAGCACCGCATGCTGCAGCAGGATTGTATCTTGCCCTCATTGTGCCTCTCAATAGAGCTCTAGGATAAAAGTGGGATGGTTTCGGTGTGCAGGATGCTCTGCCTTCATTGAGGTTTATTCACCATAAAATGGGACACAGTAATTTCACTGTATATCATTTAATGACACATTAGGAAAGAATTAATCATGCTGGGCTGCTTCAGTGAGGTCTGGGGAGAGCTGCCGGCACCATCCCTGCCACCTTCCTGGCCCCATGGCTCCTTGGTGATCCCATCGCTTGGTGGGAAAACAAGATACACAAAACTCTCAAGAGCACATCCAGTTTGCGCTCATTAAGCCGTAATCTCCATCATTTTAATTACACCAAAGGCAGATAGATGGCAAGTACGCTCCTACTTGTGCCTTTTCTTTTAATTATTAGTCCTTTGCATGGGCCAGTTTGCAATGAATCAGCCTTTAAACGGGGTTCAATCGGAGCATGTTCTGCTTTATTTGAGTTATCTCGTTGGCTGATCATTCCCCAGAACATAATAAAGCAAACATTAATTACTACTTCAGCGGGTGTAATCTTCTTGAAAGCACTCAACACTACTCAAGCGCCACTGTAGCCTCCTGTGTACCCACTTCCAGGCGCGTGGATAAACCAACTCATCCGACAGGTCGCGACACGGGGGCAGAGCCCGTGTCAGAGAGCTTTGGCAAATGAATGGGTATGGAAAGGAAAACGCTGAGCTGTTGTGTCCCAGTAGGATGGGAGATGGGATGGGAGATGGGATACAGCAGGGTTGGACCATGCCGTGTGCTGCGGAGCCGTGCTCCCAGCGCTGGGATGGGCTGGGCTCCAAGCCGCGCCGATGATGGCGTTTAAAGCTTGCACAAGGCTTACTTGGGTCTTGCCTCGAGCGACTTGGAACATTTCGTGTTTGTGTAAATGGCAGCTCCTGATCTCCCTCGGTCCCCAATGGCATTTCCAGCACTGCTATTAAAACACTCCGGGTGTCACGTCATGCCAGGGGACTGGTGCTTGGTGAGGGCAAATGTCTGCTGATGGCTTGGGAAGGGTGCACAGGCCTTCCCCAGCCTCGGGAAGGGCAGGAGGAGGGGGATGCTCACAGCTGAAGCACTCAGCTCGCCCATAAAGGGCTGCTGCAGAGCCCAGGAGGGCTCTTGGCTGGAGGGAGAGGGCTCTGGTGTGAGGGCTGCTCAGCTGGAGTCAATCCTCTGCCTGATGGCAGCTGCTGAGGAGAGCGCTGCTGGGGTGGCTGCAGGCTCCTGTGTGTGGCCAAGCTTTGAATCCCTCAGGATTTCCTGCCCTTGAGAACGCCTCCCCCACCAGAAAGTGATCGGAGAGCTGGGAAAACCCCAGTGCGGGGCAGGGAAGAGGATTTTCCCAGCGCAGGGAGTTGGCTGAACGTGCATGAAGGATGCTTATGGTCACCCCGGGCCAGCTCTGGAGACACAAGGTGGGTCCGGGTTTGGGTTTTCCTGGCTGGGGTGCACTGGCTGGAAGGTCTGGTGGGTTTAATTGCCAACACTGAGGTTTGAAGGCTTGGGGGGTTCCTGCCCCCCAGGGAAGAAATAGAATGAAGGGGAAGGCAGGGCTGCCCTGAGGCTGATCCGAGAGTCAGGCGGTGCTGAGCTGGTTTCTGTGCTGGCAACTGAGGGATTTGTTCTGTTGGGGACTTTTAAGTGCAGAGGAAAGAGGAATAAATCTGAGTTCTCAGCATCCTTCTGCCATGCTGGCTCGCAGCAGAGCGGGGCACGTCCGCCTAATTAGGAGCAGCGCTTCTGCAGTCAGTTCCTTCCGTGAAGGGATCAGTGGGATTCCTTCCACCGGCGCCTCTTGAGAGCCTCTTAAACGCTCCCTGCAAAGGGAGCCCTGGATGCTCCCGTGGCGGCTCCTGGATGAGGAAGCATCCAAGCTGCTGGTGTGCAGGGGTCGGTGCGTTTTTCCATGCCATTCCCAACCAGCCAAGGCCTGAGGGGTCCCTGCTCCCACCAGCCAGCAGATCTGGTATTGCCTCTGGTGCCTTGGCTTCTCTGCAGGCAAGGAGGGACTTGGCTCCGTGCTCTCTGGTTGTGTTTTAGCTGGGAGAGGGAAGAGCTGTCTAAAGCCAGGCAGCTGCATGACATTTTTCCAGCCGGTTTAAGTTCAACATCATTAGACATTCCTCCTACACATCCCGAGGCACAGGAACACGCAGCAAGGTCTTTTCCCTGGCAGGGATGGCTTCTGGAAGCTGCTCCCCACCTCCCCCCTGCTCTGCCACCTGCAGCCGCTCAGGTTTGCTATTGGAGTTGGTCAAATCCTTAAAAACGAGGCGATTTTCCTTGCCCCGCGGCCGCTGGCAGCGCGTTTCCAAGCGGATCTGTGCATTTCATTCGATGCAAAGCTTCTGTCAGAGGGAAGTCAATGGTGGCCTGAATCTTAAAGGCGAAAATCAATTGTGACTCCGCTTTCCAAGCGGGGGCTTGTATGGGTACATCGATTGAAGAGGCTCAGGCAGCCCTAGGTCCGAAGGGACCCTGATGGACTGTCATGTTGTCGTGTTAGGCATCTGCAGGAATAGATGTGAATGCAAAGAAAGCACAGGCTGCTCTCCGGGGTGCAGCTTGTTTAAGGAGCTGATTCTTGTCAGTGCGGAAGGTACGCCGATGCAGTGTGAAATACATCATCTGTGAGGGTTTCCATGGAGAACTCCGTGGGCATCTAAACCTACCCTGTGCCGACGCGTTCTCAGGTGTACCTGCTCAAACACAGGTACACGCCAAAAAAGGATGCGTCTTTCGGTATGCTTAATACTTAGTACTCTTAAAGTCTGGGTTTGCATCTGTGCACGGAAAACTCAATGTCACTATGATTTTAAGTAAAGAAGTTTCATGTCATTTTGTTGATACCAAAGGGCCATTTCGCCTTTAGTGCTTCACCCAAACAAGGATACCCATGGCCAGGGTAAAGGGGCCCTCCCCAGCCTCGTGATGGAGGAGGCGATGCTCCGAGGATAGAGCCATATGTTGTCAAGTTAGTAAAAGCCCCTGAAAAGCACAAATCCTCTGTGTGCTGGCTGCTGGCCCAGGTGCATCATTCCCTTGCCGTTGGAGGGGAGCAGGCAGCAGCTGCACAGCTCCTGTGCTGCAAGCTCATGAAAAAGCCCCCAGTGAAAGGCTCCATCCCTGGGCACCACAAGGATGCTCCGCACTCTCCTTCAGAGCCAGTATTAGCGTTGGAGGCTGTGCTCCGGCAAGGCCTCCTCTACTCCTTATGGAGCACCCGGGGGTGCTGGCAGGCATGGGATGGTGAGGGGCAGCTCCACAGCGCATCCCACTGGATGCGTGCTGCGAAGCTGATGTTATCAGTAAAACAAGCTCCCAATGACCAGCCTGAGGCCTGGAAGGAACAGGGAAGCTGCTGTTTGTTTGACTCAGTGCGAAGTTATTTCCCTCTTCCTTTGCCAGCCTGCACATTCAGACATACACAAATTAATGAGTATTATTATGAGCCTCATTAGAAGAACTGTTCTTTAGGGGGAGCCAGCTTCCCCGGTACAAGCACCGTGTTCTGTTTGCTCGCCTATTAATTGATGGCAAACTGTGAAAGTCTGGGTTTCATTACAATTCCCTTGTGCTGTCTGGGGCTGCTGCCTGGTCCCATTCCCAGTGTGAGCAGCCATGGAGCAGCATGCAGCACATGGCTCTGGAGGCAGAGCTGATCCTGCTGCTCACTGGAACCTGCTGGGATGAGTCCCATGTAGCCAAGGCTCCTGCTTTGCTCCATGTGGTGCTGCTCCAAGCACAGCCCCACATTGCCAAGCAGATTCATTTCACTTCCCACCACCCTGGTGAAGATGCTGGACTTTTGGGGGAATAAATACCACGCTGATGTTTTATTTCTCATCCTCATGTGGATTGATCCAAGACAAGTGTTCATCCTCGCCTTAAGTAGGGAGCCGTGGCTGCATCTCACAGCCTCATTTTGCCTTTTGCCATTAAATTATATTAAAAGGGCTTTCATGTTATCTCTTAAGTAGGTGCTTTTCATTCCAGCCACATTCCCTCCCTCACCACCAGTCTCCTCAAAGCAAGAGCTTTCCTTGTGCCTATGGAAGCAGAAAGCATCACTGCTATTTCTTCCGTGAAGTTTTTGGGCACCTTCACCCCGATGGGGTGTCCGGATGTGAGTGACAGCCTGTTCCCCATGGGCACATGAATAGGTGTGATCTGCTCATAGCCCCTTGCTGGGAATTGAAGTGCTCGTGGTGATGAGCTGAACCAGCACCTCCGGAGTGCTGCTCACTTGCTGAGGTTGAGATGTGCGTTTCCCCTGTGCACCCGTGTCTAACAGAGGTGCTGGACATGGATCCTTCTAATTACAGGTTGTCAGCGATTATCCTCCTGGGAAAGGCTGTGCTTTCCTTACAGGCATGCACAGTGGGATGTGGGGAAGCCGATGTGGTGCAGGAGGGTCTCCTGCTGCCTGCCCACTGCCGTGGTTTCCTTCGGATGCATCCATCTCTATCTCAGAAGCAGGGAGAAGACGCCAGCTTCCCCAGAATGCTCCCCACAGCTGATGCCACGCTGCGACCCTGAATTACATCCCTGTTTCCCAAGAGGCCTGTGTCAGCTGGGGGAGCAGGAACACCACGACCATCATTGCTGAAGTGGGCAATTGACCTGGAGGAGGCATGGCCAGCGCATGACCTGACAGCAGACGAACCCTCACATCCAGCCATCCCTTGGGTACCAGGACCACCGCTGACTAATTAGGAGCGATGCTTGGCCCGAGCCCCATTCGAAGCCTCAAGCAGGTTTTTCTTTTACAATAGAGGAAAAAACTCAATTTTCAAGAAGTGCATCAAGTCCCTAATTGGGATTTTAATTCCTAAATGGCAGCGGGTGCAGCAGGCCTGGCTCCCCAGGCTAATGCATCCTGGTTATTAGAGAGCAGATACCCCTGGAACCAGGCAAGCGGCAGCATTTGCATAGCAATGAGGTGTTCTGGCAGCCCCCAGAGCCGGAGTTGATTTTCTTTTGCATCTAAAAGCAGACCTGAGTGGTACTTACGAATTTGAGTCCACCTCTGAATGCACTTAACGATTCAAGTCCAATTAGTTTTCAGAGTGCCCAGGTAGGAAGTAATCATTAAAAACATGTAAATTAAGTTACTGGGGAGCTTAATAGATTAGTCATTGACTTTCTAGCTTATGTTGGCTCTTAACCTTCAGCTTAAATTAATCACCAACAATTTCTCTGAACTGGTTACAGTAGGTTAGAGCCTGGGGCTGCGGCACTGCCGAAAGGAGAACCCGTCATGGCAGGGAGCAGAGCTCTCCCTTGGTGTCTCCCCGCTGGAAAAGGAGCCGGAGATGGGGCTGGAGACCCCCTCTTGCTGCCGCTGCACCCAAACCATTCACTGTGTGAGAAGTGATCGTTTGAATTACGGAGAGCAATGCGGGTCTTGGAAATCAGTGCCTTGGGGATGAGCTGCTCAAAGGGCCGGCCTTGGACTAATTCTCCCACCAGCATCTCTCTGGCTGGGCTGCTTTCCCTCCATGGATTTCCCATCCTGCAGAACCTCAGTTGCAACTGGGATAACAGTTAATCTGAAATTGTTAGGGATCTCCTAATAGATACCCGAATAGATAAGGTGAGAGCCCCTGTGGTGGCACAAACCTCTTGGTCTGTGATGGAGAACCCCCCTCCAGATACCTCCTGCCCTGGCCATGCACCACCATGGGCAGCGACTTTGTCATGGGGAAGAAAATGAAGGAAATATCTTCTCAAATGATATCAGGCTGTGCGCATTTGAAGAAAGCTATTTCTAAACTCGCAATTACCAGGAAAGAGAACAAATTAGCACTTCAGGGACCATCGCACTCGGAGAATCGGAGCTTTGGGAAATAATCAGAAGAATATATTCACAGAAGTGCATTATTTATATCGAAACGTTTTGAAGTAAAGGTCACAAAGAGAGGCCGAAGATTAGTAAATAGGAACATGCAGGGATCACTTTACTGCTGCAATGATTGTGGTCCGTTCTGGTTATGTCTGCAGTAGTCGCATAGGGGATGATGGGGATGATGCATAGGGGATAACGGATCCTCGTGCACCCCTCCGCAGCAGCGTTGCTTGTTCCTGCTCCAGAACAGGCCATTGGCCTCCTCCTTGTGTCCTTTGGGAAGCTTCACCTTCAAGAAGGGGACTTCCCTGTCTCTGCAGACCCTGGGGCTCCCATGGCTTATGCACTTGTGGATAACACACACATGCTAACGCCTCACTCTGCATCAAGGACTTGGCATTTACTGATAGCACCAATCACCTTGACATAAAAATGGCACGTGTGGAGAGTTGTTCTCCCCCAAACCCAACAGCCCATACAGGTCTGTGAATCGTGTTCCCTTCCGTGCCTTTTAGAAGTCACTTCTTGTAAGACAGAGGTCTCTTTTTCTTCCCCTTTTAGTATCATCGATCATTTGTAATGCTGTACCAACCTGTCAAGCTTCCCCTGGCTCCATCCAAGCTATTGCGAAGGACTTCAAACAGATATAACCTGCGTGGTGCAAAAGCCTGTGCAAGGCAGGAGGCAACAGCACTGGGGTGCTGAGCAATGCAGGCAAATCCAGGGGCTTGCAGCCATTGCCTCCCTTATGCATCCTCATGGGATGGAAGAGCCAACTGAGCTGGACCACGAGGCTGACCCAGCCCCAACCCTCTTCCTTCCGTGCTGAAGTAACCCTGAGAAAATATTTGCCTTTTATAAGCAGAGAAAATAGGATTGATTTACTGTAGCGACATCTCCGAGCATGAAGTGGCATTTTTACACTCGCATCACCCATCAGCCATCTGAAGGCATCAGCACAGCCCATTTCATTTTTAAAGACGTACAAAATGCTCAGAGGAAACCATTTGACATCCCCATTCCGGAGCTATGATAGCGCGCTGCAAATGATACGAGTGCATCAGGAGTCTTGCGTCAAGTCATTTCATTCCCTGCTTTCCCTTTGAGTTGTGTCAATGCGCTGCTAAAGAGCGGGATGTGTTGCTCTGTAACTTTCCTACGTGCCACAACTGATGAGAAGCTGCCTGTGGATGGTGCACTTAAATCAATGTGGGGGTTGTGTCCACATCTGGTGGGCTCCAGCCCCCATGCATGGGGAGCATCTTATGGAGGGTGCAGGAGCAACATCCTAAGGCAGCAGTCCCTGCAGCACTTCAGGCAAGGAGTTTTCCTGCTCATCCCAGCCTCCGCAATCACTGCCCTGCATGGGGTATCCCATCTGTGTTCAAGCATGGGGTGCAGCACCTGGGGGTACCCTAACGGTGTGGGGCCAATTCTCACCCTCCTGCTCCAGGGCTTTTCCCTCTGGACCCGGCAGCTCCATGCTGGAAATACAGCTTTTAATGGTTCTAACCTGTCCCTGTGTGCCGGAGGGGAAAGAGCCTGACTGGGTTTGTGAACCATAATAGCTGTGTAATGAATAGCACCAGCCCTGATTTATTAACGAGGAGACTTCACAGGTTCCTGGCTATGACAGCCTTTAATAACAATTTTATCCTCTCCCATCAACACCTGTTAATCAAATCCAATTGCAAATCCAAATTAAGCATCCAAAATAGCCCCAAAAGTGCCAGTCGCAGCCCAAGCCAAACTAGTGGTGCTGTTTCTCTGGTGTCCAGCTTGGCCCAAGCAAACCCAAGGGGCCACATCCTCCTGCTGTGCAGGAGAAGCTGGTGACACGGAAAGGGACCTCCTGCCTCTTCCCAAGTTTTTCCTCACTCCCCACTGAGACCCAGTGCCGCTTACAAGAACAATCTTGGAACAGTTCTTGTCGCTGCCTCCGCGTTGCTCTCGCGCTTCCATCGTGTTTGTGCACTTCCCTCATTGTTCCTTGGGGTCTGCTCTATTTAGCTGCTCACGCTTCCACCAAGTTTTAGAGCTATTTCTGCGTATGAATTATTCTCTGACATAATTTTGCAGCGCTGGTTATATTTAGAGAGCTCGTTCATTGGGCGAGGCTGTCTCATTTTCCGTGCGGTTGGGCGAGCGACGCTGATTTCTGTATTCCGTATTTCAGGCTCCAGTTGATGCGCGCTAACTAATTACATTGTGGGATGCCAGATGAGGCCGAGCTCGTGCTTCCTCTGTGGGGGTTTTTTTGCAGTGATATTTATTTGTGATAAGGCAGAACCCAGCCGTGCAGAGACGCATCCCCCTGCGTGCGTATTACAACTGTATCAGCTTGCGCTAGAGCGGCTATGAAAGGCGTTTTCACCATCGAAAGAGAAAAGCTGCTGCAGTGGGACCCAGATTACTTTATTATGCCTTCTGACTGCTAAGGGCCTGGCTTTCCATCGCTCTGTGTGTGTTTCGTGGCCTCGGCCAAGTGTGGCTCTGTGTAGGGCTGTCCCAACGGCTTTGCAGCACAGCCAGAGCCTCCCAGTGGGGTTTGACCATTCATCCTCACCTGGATGGATGCTTTCCCTTCATCCTACCCTGCTTCTTATCCACCACTCCTCACACAGGCTCTCATTTCCCCAGCCTCCTCTCTCACCCTGTTACCTTGATCTATTTTTAATGCTGCTCTAAGTTTTCCTCCTCATCCTTCTGCCTTCCATAAAGCACTTGACTTTTCACAGTGTAATTGGCGTTTTATGGCTACTTCTTGCACATGCTCTCCCACCATCCATCCATCTGCTCTCAGAAGCATCCCAGCATCCCCATTCCCACCTCCCCAGCTCTGGGCACTACCAATATGCCCCATGGGGCTGTGGAATGACTTAATGCAGCGTGGCATTGCTCCTGCCCCTGTCCCCTGGTGATGGCCGCAGTGAGCAGCCCCTCTCCTGAAGCTCTGCTGTTGCTCCGCATCTGGGCCCAGCATCCCAGCGCATCCCAGAGAGGATGGCTGGAGCCGCGCCAGCCGTGCCAGCTGGAGCCTGGCAGATTTAAAGTCTTAATTGCCAGTGATAATTAAAAATCTGAGGAAGTTTCCCCAAAGCACGGAGCTGCGTCCTGGCCCCAGCCGAGCGTGCGCGGATACGGGCGGCCGAAGGGCGCCTTGTTCGTGTCTGCAGGTCAGTTTGGGGGTGATTTGGGATGGGTTGGGGATGGTTTGTGCTGAGTTTTTACAGACTCCTGCAGCCGACTGAGGTGAGGCTGCCCGAGCCCTTTTCCCTGGAATTTGATCCAACCTGGACCAGTGATGCCACACAAGCTTCTGCAAACTGCGCCAGCATCCGGTCCAGAGGGTCCTGGGAGGAGCCAGTGATGTTCATTATGAGCAGTGCCAGCCCATGGCTAATTAACATCACTGTTAATTAACATGCTTCTGCGGGGGCACAGGTATCCTGGCTGCCCCAGCAGGATTCAGCCCTTTGCCAGCAGCCTGGGATCCACGCGCAGTTGGTCCCATGTACCACAGGGAAGATGCCATCAGGAATGAGTTTAACAACTGAAGTCTGAGATGGTGCCAGACATCCCCGTGCCCGCCTGCACACACCAGGACATCTCTTGGCCACCAGCACAGGAGATGATGCAGGGAAGACTTTAATAACCATCTTCATTCCTGTGCATGCAGTTAACCGCAGCTGTAGATTTACGATTCCAATTAATTGTGCGAGTAAATTAGAGGCACCCAGGTGAAACTGTAGACAGAAGACAGCTCCTACGTGCTGCTCCGGCCTTGGTGCTTGCACATCCTTACCCGCTCCTTAGAGGGAAGGGCAGTCGGCTGCAGTGTCCTGCCTCACCGAGGAAGGGGTCGGGGATGCTGCAGGATGGCCCCTGTGATGCAAGCCTCTGCCCATGGCCATGCTGGGGGCTTAGGGATCAGACCAGTATCCACAGCACCCTGCAACCTCGCAGCTCTCTCCATCAATACAAGGCAGAGCATTCCTGCTGCAGAGGATGACCTTGCAGTCCACGCTCCTCCACTCCCTGTCCTCGCCAGCCCTCAAAGCCACCGCTTCCCAGGAGAGAGTTCCATCATCCCTGTCGACAGAGCATCCCAACTCCCAGTCATCAAGCAAATCTCATCACGCTCCCTCCTAACCTTTGTGCAAAGGTTGTGAGAAATGCCAGGGCTGTATTTCACAAGAAATATGAGTCCAAGGGATCCCAGGCTCATAAAGTCTCCAGCAGGAGATTCAGTGGGACCAACCGTGCTGCCTGCAGCAGGAATCACCAGCCCTGGTACCCAGGTGCTGCAGCATCCACGTGGGGATGGCTCGTTTGGAAGAGGCTGTCCCTCTGTGTCAGGCTGTGCTGGATTAGGAGGGCCAGGCTTTCCTGCACTGCTTTATCTGCCCAATAATTGAAGGGAATAAGCTCTCTTATCTCCCTGGTCCGGCTTTTCCCTGGCAGGGCCCTTATCTCGCAGCCCTTGGAGATTGTGAGCTGCCACCGAGCCTCTCACAAGGACGCTGTATCCATCCGCTCCTGCTGGGCTTGAGCATCAGTGGGGACACGGCTCCTCCTCTGCCCCTCATCCTGCGGTGGAGATGCAGGTCCTGCCTAGGGGCTATCCGGAAGGATGCTCCAGCCAGTGGCTGTGGGAGTGAGGATGTTGCAAAGGGAAAGCCAAGGATGCTGTGGTGCTGGGGACCGCATGGCGGGGCTGGAGGCCTCTCCACTTAGGCAAAGGAGGAATTGAACTCTTGAAAGCACATCCACATAACTGGAACATCCTTTTTGTTACTGAGCACCTCCTTGGATTGTCTTTGATTAGCACTGTTTGGTGCAGGCACCCCTGGTCTGTCAAGCAGCTTTGTGCGAAGACTGTGGTGAGATACTGAATACTTGGGACATATATCTTTGGCTGGTATTGATTGTGTTAGAAAATAGAGGATAAAAGGCAGCAGTGAGTGATTGCCACTAGATGGCAATGGAAATGTCAGTGTGCGTGGCTCATGGCCCTGGATTATCACTAGAGACATCCCCACACGATAAGGGCCCCTCTGGGCTGGGGTACCCCAGTGCCCCGCAGCCTCATGCACATCCCAAGCCCCCTCAGGAGCAGGACAGCAGCCAACCTCCTCTTAGTTTTTCCACCCTAAGCCTTGAATTGATTCCCATTCCGTACGTGACGCCAGGGAAGAGCTTTGCCATGGAAGCAGTCGGTGCAGGGGGGTTATTTGCAATGTTCGGAGTCAGCCGCTCGGAGGAGAGCAGTAATTGGGTCTCTCAGGTAAACTGCACCAGCTTGAAGGCGGCTGCAGCTATCTGAGCTGATGGACCACTGAGGAGACATTAGCATTGGAAATGATGACCATTAACTTGATTAAAGAAAGGACACAGCACGCATTTTGTTCTTGTATCGGAGCCGCTTCTTCCCATGAATCGTTGGTTGGGGATTTTGATTTCCTTATGCCAGGAGATAAAACACCTCAGAAACGATGGGTAATTGCTTATGGGCTGAGTTTTTCTAGGCTAACCTAATCTTGCCGGGGATTTGCTTTTAGCTTCAATGTGAGGATGGATTTTCTTTAAGATCGGGCTGTCGTGTATTGGAAGCAGAATAAATGACTTCTGAGCACTGGATTTACACAGGCTTTCCTTAAGGGATGGCTAACCTGAAAAAGCCAGCACAGGTCCTATCACAGGATCCCGACCATGACAGTGACTGGGAATAATGGTTGGGCATCCCAGCCGGGGTTACAACACCAGCCAGGGCTCGCTATGTCCCCACATCCCTGGAGAGGGGTGTCCGGCAGCATGGAGCATCCCTCCCTGCCGGGTCAGCAGGGATGCCGCGGGAGCAGGCCGATGTGCTGGTAATTAGGCTGCATCAAACCAGTTAAGCTGAAGACAAAGAAAATTAGAGAAAATGAAGAGGAAATGAAACGACTCGCGCTGATGCAGGAGGAATATTTTTAGTCCTTCTAAGTCCACGGCGTCTGCCGTGTTTGAAGAGTCCGCGCCGAATCCTCCTGGCAATCGCTTCCTTTCAATTGAGGTTGCCGTCTCCCTGCGCTGCAATTAGATGTGTCCGCACAGCTTCTGTTCAGTACAACCAAAGCACTTAATTTTCATTAAAAAGACGACTTTGTGGGAAGTTGTGAAGGACAAAAGCAGCCGCCGGAGCCCGCATTCCTGAGGATGGACCTGGAGACATGGATGCGTAAAACTATCAGGCTCCTTCTCCGTGTTGCTGCTGCTGCTGCTCTGCAAAGATTGACTCGACTGCAGGTGCCTCTCCTGAGAGCTCTTTTTAAATCCTCTTTACACTTGTGTTTAATAATTCACTATATCCATGGTGTTGAGCATCAGTTGGTTTATGGAAGTGTTGTATGCAATCCCCGCTCCATGTGCCTTCGCAGCCCATCCCAAGATCTCCAAGTAACATCAAGGAACCTTCTCTGGGCGAACACTGCTGCAAACAACCCCAAAACCCCTCTAAAACATCCTATTTCTGGCTCTTTCACACACAATCTATGGCTGTGCCCAGAGTGATGCCCGGTGACCCCATGTGTCACTTCCTGCCCAGCACTACAAAGCAGGAGAGAACAAAGCAGCGCTCCACAGGAGGCTGTTGTAGGAACATGTGTCTTTCAAGAGCTAAGTGAAGGAACAGGAACCCATCTCGATGGAGCTGCTGTCTTATTAGCCAGGGCACCGGGTCACCGCATAGAGCTGTAATGGGGACTCCTCTGCTCCCCGCCTTGCACCGCTGGCGGGATGTGCTGTTGGATGGAGTGCTGCAGATGGAAGTGCTGAGCTTCCAGAGTGGGATGCTCCCCACAGCAGGGTCAGGGTGAGGGCCCAAGTCCGTGCCTCCCGGCTGGACCGCTACCAGCTCCTGGCAGGAGCACAGGGACTTGGGGGGGATGAAAAGCTCCTCCGCTGCCCAAACAGAAAACGAATGCTGGTTGCCCTCTCCTCGGCATTAATCTCTGTCCCTCCTGGGAAATTACGCCACAATAAATCTTTATTTCTCATGATGGCTTGCCAGCTTTAATAACGGTTTCACTGGGGACGGGAGAAGCCGGTGAGCCAGAGCCAGAGCATGGGCTGGAGGATGCCCCGCTACCCCTGCAAACACCAATGGGTCGGGAGTGATTTATCCTCCTTCCCCAAGCCCTGTTTGTCCAGCCGTCGTGTAGGGGCAAGTGAATTACTGCTTCCCCAGTAAATTCAGCCTCTTCAGGCATCCGTGCTTCCCTGGAATTGATTTGCTACCGAAGTGGATCTGGAGGGCGAGGGATGAGGCCTTCAAAGCCCCCTTTTCATCAGTGCCCACCTCGCATGCACCCACAAATGTGGGCAGAAGAGCTGATCCCTGATGGTGTGCTGCTGAGCCCGGGGGGTCCCACCATCAGCAGCAGGATGCCCTGCGCCCAATGCAGCAATAATACCCCATTGTGCTGGCATGGGGAGGAGGACACGTTGCACTGCAGCGCCTCGAAAGGGCGGCTTGGTTGTTGTTACATGGGAATGTTGAGGTGTTGGGGATTTTTATTGTTCTCTAACTCAATACAAGCCATTTGCAGAACTGCGCTGGAGAAAAATGGGATTTGTTCGGAGTTCCCCCTGCATCCGACCGGTGAATGCAAATAATTGTGTTTTCCCTTATTTGTGGAAGGAACTGAACGGCCAAATCCAATTACTCCTGGAAATTGTGCTGCGGAGCAGAGAGCGGTGTGAGCCCTGAATCAGTTTTCCCTGACCCAGGGTGGCCGGTGCTCGTGCTGAGCCTCCTTTCCCACCTTCCCAATGGCATTTCTCAGGGAAATGCTGCCAAATGAGCCCCAAAATGACAACGGTGCCTCTGCAACCGGTCCCCTCCCGCAGCCACCTGTATGGCGCTGGTAATGGCTTCAAGTGGGTGCTGTAATGGATGGAGCCCACGAGCGCAGGCACCTCCAGCCAGAGCTGCTCGGCTCATCCCAACAATCCAGCGGCAGAACCGCTTTAGCCGGGGCGAGTGTCAAATGTTTTTGCAGGGAGTTACTATAGAAACTGTCTCAACTCTTCGTTCCGTGCAGCCTTGTTGCTGCTAATAAATAGCCTCATTATGCCGCAAGAAGTGCGTTGGAAACCAGCAGCACCACAGCTCGGGCCGGTGCGCAATTAATGGTCGAAAATGGGGGGGCCATTTTTTCTCCCTGTAGCATAAGGAGCGGGGAGGCCGGGGCTTCCATTAGGGAGAGTTATGGCTCATTTCTCCACTCTTCGCTGTATTTATGTTTTATGTATTCGGAAGTGATTTCAGCCGCGATCACAAATTGCTAATTCCCACATTACATTAAATGCCTGTGATCAGGAATGGCTCCTGCCTATCAAAGCGGACCAGTGACGGCTCTGGCAAGGACCTGACTCCTCCTCCTGTGCAGCTCCTTTGGGTGATGCTCCTGGTGCTGCTGTTCCTACCGATGCCTGGTACCCAAGGCAATGGCAACCCTAATTCCCGAGATGGATTTCTCTCTTCACCACCATCCCAGCAGCCACAGCCACCTCCTGGCTACTCGAACCTTGCAGTTTTCATCTCATTTCAAGCATTTTCAAGGCTCTTCCCTTTGCCCCCGAGCAGCCCAGGAGACGACAGTTAAAACTAATGACAGAGATAACACAGCCCTCCGGAGAGAAGCTAAACCAAGCATTGCTCTTTGCTAACTGGCCCCGTGGTTAATCACTTTTATTGCCATTCCTCTCCCAACATGTGCTGGGGATCGCTTGGGCTTCCAGCATTGACATTGGGGTCTTAGGTGTTTGCGGACATCAGCTTTGAGGGGTTGTACGCACCCAGGTCTTAGCAAAGCAGGTCCTTGCTGGTCCCTTCAGTGCTGGAGGCTCCCATTGCTGGAGGTCTGAAGCTCTTGTGTTCCTCAGGCTCCGAGATGCGCTCCGGATCTGGATATCAAAAGCTGGAGCATTTTGCCGGCACAGCCAGGGTTTGCTGTGTTACAAACACCACCCGCTTGCCCTGACCGCATGCGCGTGCA
Source organism: Lathamus discolor (assembly GCF_037157495.1). Taxonomy (NCBI): domain Eukaryota; kingdom Metazoa; phylum Chordata; class Aves; order Psittaciformes; family Psittacidae; genus Lathamus; species Lathamus discolor. Next base: position 6,752,912 of record NC_088899.1, on the reverse strand, counting down.
TGACACAGGCAGCTCGCAGCCCGTGTTTCCTCCGGCCTGTCCTCTGTGCTGCGGGAGCACAGCCATTCCAATGGGAAGGGCGGCTTCTGGCTCTTCGAGTTCTGCACTGCCCTGCCTGGAGCTGAATAAAGTGAATGTTCCCATTCCTGCATCCAAGAGGCGAATATGGCCCAGGGGAAGATGAGCTCGATACTGACCTCAGGGGGAGGATGGAAGCCGATATTCACCATAAGGAGCCCTCAGCACTAGCAGCAGGTTGCGGTGTCTGCAGCATCGCATCCACGCTGCCAGTTTGCAAATGCTTTCCCAGCCACCTTCGTTTCATAGGAGGATCTGGACGTCGCTGTTTGTGTTCTCCTGCGGGCTCTCTGTGTGTAGGCATGTTTGTAAAGGCCTGAAAGAAAACTCGAATTGATCACACTGGGTTGCCCCTGGCACAAATCACCCCCTCGTACAAATAGGAAATGCTGCTCTCCACGGCTCTTCTTGGAGCTCACGTTAATGACTTTCCGTGGCGCAGACCCAACATCTCGATGGGAGGCAGCAAGGCATCAGAGAAAATGATGGGGAATATAATGAATCATTTGTCTTCCCTCTAGAAGGAAGAGTGGCGGTGGAAAAACAGACCCTTAACCCTTCACTGCTGCTGATGCCGGGGCTCCCAGGGCAAGCAAAAGGAAAGAGCACGGCATAGAGATGAAAGAGGACTTCACCCCGCTGGCAGGTTTTCAGTGCTCGGAATGGAAGCAGGCTTGCTCTCCAGCATAGCCTGGATGTCAGCAATTGCTTTTTTGCTGTTAACAATGTAGGAAAGGATTTCACTTCCTCGATAACGCGAATAAAGTGGATTTGGCTTCTTGCGCAGGCAGCATCCTTTGTGCGAAGCCAGGGACGGGTGAGGGCTGTGATGCCCGGCCCCTCGGATGCAGGCCCTGGGATGCAGGCACCTGAACTGCTGATGGATGGGAATGATTTGCCAGCTCCCATTTAATCAACTCCGCTCATCGCTTCCCGTTGAGTGCATTAAAAATCCCTCAGCAGCGCACACAGACTGTGGCCCAGGCTCGAGACTGATAAATGTTCCTTTTGAACTGCAGCACAATAGCGGACCTGATTAAACTTTAACTTTTTTAATCATATAAATTGTTTAAAATGTATTAACTGAAAGAAAAGGCAGGGGAAGAGTCTTTTCCTCCTCGCGATTTGCTTAAGGGGAGTCAATGTTAGAGATAGATGACGTAGCGCTGGAAGCTCGCCTCTGATGTTATCATTCACACCGAGTCCCATAAGTCGGGCTGAAAATGCCAAATTCCAGAGAAATCTGGGATTTGGCCAGGGCAGGAATTTTCCTGGCAAAGTTTGGCAGCATTTAAGCGTTATCCCATGTTTAAATGGACAGGGACCCATGGGGCAGGGCTTGGAACAGGGCACCGATGGCAGCGCTGCGCCTCGCAAGGGGAAATGCAACCAGCAGCTCCCCTGTCTCTGTTGATGAAGGGATTAGAGTTGTTTCCCCGATAAACCACTCGAAAGAGACATAATCGATCTAAATCAATTTCGTTAATACAGACATGATCATCCTTTTTTCCTTCCAATGAAACCTGGCTTGTCTGCTCGCAGGCCAGTTCTGCATGCTAACTGGGCTCGTGCTGGGATGAATAAGCCCCAGTCACCCTCCAAGCCTGGCAGCATAACTAATATTTGCAGTTTAAATGGGGTGAGTGCTTGTGGAGCATGGAAGGAGCGTTACACAAGGAATCACTGCCCGGCCCTGCTCCCAAGCATAAACCCACCATCCCACAGGGCATTCCCGGCCCTATGGATGGGTCTCATTAACCACTGCACGTCCCAAAGGGAATTTGCCTGTAACAACACAGCCTATGCACGCACCACGGCACAACGAGCTTTCTGTGATTATCATTATTGCCATAATTACCAAAGGAATTAGTAATGATAAATGGTGGAGAGTTAACGCACTGGAGGCTAAGGAGCCATCTGACACATCGAAATGCTGGGAAGCACTTTCCTAGTTAAAAGCCATAAAATATTTACCTGGGATGACAGAATTGAGAGGGATGGTGGCTACATAGGGCACTTGGCATGGGAATTGTTGGTAGGACTCTTGGGTCAGAGGATCTGGGCTGCAGTCACACCAGTGGGTGTAAGGGACGTATAGGGGCATCTCAATCTGTTTGACAACTTTATCTGCTACTGACAGTAGTATTTGTAGTTGCATCCCTTGGCAGATCAGATGGAAAGAGCATTCCAGACATTGCACGGAATAAAAGGGACTGCATGGTTCAAGCCCATCACTTCCCCTGGATATCGCTGCAGGAGGATGATGCTCCTGCTGCAGGCAGACCCTGAGCAATGGCTGAACTTTCCCAGCCACAGATCATTGGCTTTAAATCCAGCGGTCGCACTGGATCCCTGCACATCCCATTAGTTCCGACACATACAGGCACTCCTGGGGCTTCCATGCCCTTCCGATTTCAGGAATGAGGACTGGATGTGTGGCAGGATGCTGAGCAATTGCCACCTCCTGCAGCCTTGTTGCCATCTCATAATCAATACCCCTGCCAACAGCAATGCCAATAACTTTAATTCTTGATAAATAGCAGGCGTAAAACTGAGCTATTGTGTTGCTAGAGGAAATTTAATTAAGGGTGAACAGAAGGGATTCATCACTTGGCAGCAGAGCTGGTGGAGCCGGCTGCTTGTCCAGCCCCCATCAATGGCCTTTCAGCTCCTGCTGCAGCTCGTGCAGGTAACAACGGGTCCCTGGGTGCTCTCTGTGTCCATCCCCGCTCCTGAAACCAGCCTGTCCCCATCACGCGGTCAATGCCTCTCGTTGCTGCACAACCACGTAGTCCCTAAGACCCCTAGCATCCTCCCTGCATCCCTCAGCATCCTCCCTGCATCACCCCCCATATCCCTCCTCACCCCCTTGCATTAGGACACATCCAAACACTGGGACTCAGCATCATCCATGGCCACTTGAATCCGCAGGAAGGATTTTTGTCTTTATTAAGGTTTAATCTCAGCCTTTTCCTTGGAACGGACCCTCGGTTATGTCTGATCATTTTCCTTAACGCATATTGTGACACAATCAGGGTTTCCTCTGCAAGCACAGGAAGACTTTCTTCGTTAGTTATTAGATTTCAGCCCCCGAAGAGCAAATTAGGGGACATGAATATGCAAATCTAATGCTTCTAAACTGATAGCACAGAGCTTCCTCCGGAGGGGATCAAAGCTGTGGTGACATTTGGCTTCCAACTCAGTGCATTTGGCGGGGGGGCAGGGTGGGTGTTGTGCTTGCTGTAATAGGGTTTTTTGCACTGGAGAGAGCTAAAAATGAATCTGCTCCGAAGTTGTTCTTTTTTGCTTGCTTGGACGTGTTTGGATTGGGTTTTCTACAGTAACGTTTGCACCGCGCTGACAAAGCTGGCCAGGGGCTGCGGCTTTGCAGCTGGGTGATGCTGGTCCCCGTTAAGGCCACAGCAGGCAGCGTGCGGTGACACGAGGGACGGCTCGGGGCTGTGCTGGGTGGCACGAACCTCGCAGCATCACAGATGGCTTCAGTTTGGGCTGTGACTTCCCCAAACAAACCAGTTTCCCCCCTGCTTTGAGCTTTTCCAGGCGCTCCCATGGGAATGCTGCAGCAAAGGCAATTAAAAGAGCTGCCGGCTCCGCTCTGCCTCCACAGCCCACACCGGGTCGGGCACTATGGGATGCCAGCACCTAACCCAGGAGGGTTCACTTTACAGCCGAAGGAATTCTGCCAACTCAGGCTTCCAGACCAAGGTGTTGACACGGTGCCAGTCAGCGATGGTTCCATCCCGATGCTGGGGTCCAGGACATCCCCCCATTGCCCTCCATAGGGTCACAAACCAGGGAACGCTGTCAATGGGGACAGAAAGAGGCGGAACATCACGTTCTGCACATGGGGAGCGGGTTATTTTTAACAGAGACTCCATTAACTGCCGGCAGGATTTCGTATTTCCTTTTCGAAGCGTGCAAAACGCTCAGGGAGCTTCAAATGGTGCTCGGCAGCAGCTCGGCTCCTCCACCCCATCTGTGCAGGGCTGTGTCCGGATTAAGAGCTACACCAGAGCATCCCTGGCCCCAGCGAGTCTCCCGTCTTCCCTGAGCATCCTGCATCCTCGCACTGCTGGGATGAGGAGCACGCAATAGTTTTCACCTCCATTTTATTGCTTTATAAGAGGAAAACCACCCTTTTTGTGTCTCCATAAGAGAAAACCACCCCTCTGCCTCCTGGCCTGGCTGGCACCGAGGTCAGTGCCACCACAACAGTTATCAGCACAATTCCCATGAGCAATGGGAATTCACATCTTCTCCTGAGGACTTAAAGGTGAGCGCAAGAAGTGAAACGAATCCCACTGCAATGAAAGACCACCCCATTTCGCTCCATGGCTGAGGAAAGGGGGAGGCTGCACTGGACATCTCACCCTCAACAGCAGAGCAAGCCCTGGGAATTGCATTGGGAATTGGGGGCCAGCAGAAACGGAGGCAGGAGTTCATCCAACCTCTTTCCTGTATGTTCTGGTGCACAAAGGCTCCACAGGAGCCCCCAGATTATCAATCTCCAGGAGGAAACAGGAGCTCACAGGAGCTGGGGGGGATTTACCAGGATAACTCATTAGTAAATATTGGGAATGCCCCCGATAAGAAGGAACTCCAAGGAATTTCCTGCCGGAAGGCGCTGTTGGTTCAGGTACCACTGCCCAGGGCTGTGGATGCCCTTGGCTGGCTCTCACCCCGAGCTGTGGAGCCCAGCCTCTGCTAAGAAGTAATTAGGAGATAATTAACACTTGTAGCACACAGTGGGAGACATCTGGGGCTGATAACATGTGAGGAGCCTTCCAATGGTGATTGATGGGGTCTGGAGGAAGGAGAGCAGCGGGAGGCTCCGCAGATCATCGTGCTGATGGGGATAGACTGGGTCAACCCCAGGGAGCTCTGGGGATAGGGATGGGGATGCCTTTTCCCATCCTCATCCCAAGCAAGGGTGGGGAAGTGACATTATTCCCCCGGGGAAGAGGGTTTCTCAGTCAGAAGCAACCCAGACCCAGAGGAAAAGCTGGGATTCATTTTGTATGACTTAATTAAGTACTTCATTTGCATAACCTCGTGCAGTAACTCACTCCTGTCACCATGAAATCCAGCCATGTGCAAAGAGTTAGCAAAAATAACACACATAACTCAAACTTATGTTGGGTGCAAAACCGGCCTTACACACCGCAGTTAAAGGGGCCTGATGTGCAGCCCAGCACCATCCTTCCTTCCCCTTTAAAGAGGGAATAAATCTCTGCATTGATATGGGGGGAAATCACTGCAGATTGTGCTCCGCTCCATCACCTCCTCCTCTGATTTCTCTTCCTGATGCTCTGCTGTGAAGCTCTGCCATGGCGGGGGGAGCCTTTGGGCTCCCCACAACCACTCACACATTTATTTCCCTGTATATTAGCAAAATGCCAGGCTGAGGAGCCCTTGGGGCCTCGTGTAACCTCATTAAACCTTTCCCTTCCTCTTAAAGGTGACCCATGGCCAGGTCTCTCCAACCGAGCAGCACGCGCGTCAAGCAACGAAGCAGCCGAACCTCCACATGTGCGCACAGGGACACGCGTTCTGAGGGCTGCGCTGACCTTCTGCAGCTTGCTGCTGTCCTGTGTGCCGCCAGGAGACAGATCCCTGCTGACACTGCCCGCGAGGAAGCAGCACCGCTGCGGGATGGGCAGCAAACCCAGCTGGCATTGCCCAGTGTGACACCAGTAAAGGTGGGATGGAGCCATGGGGGATGCTCTGGAGGTGCCGCAGGAGAAGCCGCAGCATCCCTGAGGATGGGGGCTCTGGGGTCCATCACATCCTTCTCTCACCTGTGGTGAAGCGATGCCTAAAGCCACATCAGCTGCACCCACCAGCATGTGGGGGAGAAGCCGTGCTCCAGCCTGGCATCTTTAAAGCATCCACTGAGCAGGACTCATTAAGCAGAACCCCCTTCCACCCCCGAGCCCTCATCTCCTCTCCTGCATCGCCAGGGGTACCCACACTCATTGCTTACAGCAGAGAAAGAAGCATGTCTGTATATTGCAAGTGTCTATAAATACCCAGGAAGGTAAATGCATTAACCTCATCTTGATCCCGGAGTGTAATTACATGAAGCCAGGCTCCCGAGTAAATTAACACATTAATAACAATTTTGTTCCTGTAATTACTATCATTTCTTACATCTCACAGCTATTTGCTCATTGAGACACGTGTGAGTAAGGGCATTGCCCATGCTGAACCCCTGTGACAGCCTGGCCTTGGCCAAACAGCTCCGGGTGATGCTCAGTAAAACTGTTACCAGACCACAATGGATGAAGATGCTGCGAGGAACCAGCCTCACTCGGCACAAGGGCTGGTCCTTGTGCTGCATGGAGCCACCGGCTCCTGTGGGACCCCATGGCCATTCCCCACAAGGGTCCCTCTCCATCGGCTCGCAGGAAGAAGGAGCATCCGCTCAGATCTCCATGGAAACCCGCCCCGAGCACGGGGAAGGCTTTAATTGGAAGTGCTGATTTGGCTGCGGCCCTGGGAGCGATCGGCAGGAGATGAGCTGCATTAGGAAGCAGCAGGGGTGGAATGCTACTTCGAAAATGGGTGCCAAAAGGGTATCTGATACCATTAGGCTTGAAAACCTGCTTCTGAAAGGCAGGGGGCCAGGCCGGGCCGGGCCAGCCCCTGGCAGCACAGGATTGATTCAGTTCATTTGGCCTCTTTTTTCCTGCGAGCAAATTCTCCATGGGAAGACTTTGACTGGGTTTTTTCCCCTGAATTTGTTCACTAATCCGAAGTGAGGGGCAGACGGGTCGCGCAGCAGAGCTCAGAGCATCCTCTCAGCACGCACCCTAGTCCTAGGCAAACCCCATCGCTGACCCCATGCTGCAGGGACCTCACCCCCACTGAAACACCCAAAGCTGGATTGGAGAAACACAACAGCCTCTGGTTAGGGAGCAGCGATTTCAGGGGCAGAGCACCGCGGTCTTGTACCATCGACAGCTCGTGCGGCTCGGCTGGGAGGTGAGAAGCCGGATGGATTGTTTCCAGTTTGAGTTAATGGGATTGAATGCGATGCGATGGGATGAGGAGCTGCCCAGAGCCGGAGCCCAGGACCACTGGTGATGCTCAAGCACCCACCATACAACAGCCCCTCAGGGTTAGCAGAGGTTCCCTGCTTCCGATGTCAGGGTCCTGGGGCAGCACTGGGTGTGTAGGTGCCACCACAGCAGTAGAGGAAGGGGTACGGGGGCAGAGAGCCCTCGCCTGCAGCCGGATGAGGGCTGGCAGCAGGTAATCCTGGCTTCATCCCGCCGGAGCAGCTGTAAATGTCAGCTCCATCCCAAGGGGAGCCTAAACCGGCGCTGACGGCAGAGAACAGCTTTTATGAGCAGTTCTCATAAACACATTCACAGCCCTTCTCCAGCAGAGCGGGTGTAGGGCAGGGCGGGTGACACCGTGTGCCAAGCACGAGGTGACTCAGCGGACACTGTAAGAGACTTCCAGCCATAAAACCAAATCCCAGCGACCCAGAGGATAACCTGGTGGATAACCTGGTGCCCCAGGGATGGGCACGGGGCTGGTGTCCAGCAGAGTCTCAGCTCTGGCCTTTCTCATGTGAGAAAGGACTCACCTTTCCGTAGGGCAAAAGCAGGAAGCACAGAGGTGTAAGGATGCTCCAGACCTATCCTCGCTCGCTGGCGCCTCCCATTCCCATCTCCCGCTCCATTTGTGCTTTGGAGACAAACAGAAGGCCGTAGCCTCTGAGGCTTTTCCTCAAGGACTTTCCATTTACTTCAGTCACTGAAGTGTGTTTCCCCCCCAGATAAGATCTGTGTGACATTTGATAAGCTGTACCTCCGGCATCGTTCACCCTCCTCACGCACCAGCTACCAAACACCCTTCCAGAAGCAAACAAATGGACCTTAGTGCAGGAGGCAAAGCCAATGTCCCTGGGAAAGGACCATCAAAAGAACCATGGAATCATGGAATGGTTTGGGTTGGAAGGGACCTTAAAGCTCACCCGGTTCCAACCCCTGCCACGGGCAGGGACCCCTTCCACTAGAGCAGGCTGCTGCAAGGGGCCATGGATCTGCTTTAGAGACCTCAACACTGGCCTCCCCACGATGAGCTGAGTGATCGGGTCCAGCTCCCACTCCAATGGGATCTGCTGCAGGAGTGGGACCCTCACCGGAGGCACCTTCCACTGCCCACAGAACCCATATGGTTCATTGAAGAACATCAGTGGCACTTGAATTAATGGAAAGCCCTCCCCACTGCTGACCTTCGCTAGGGTGGACGCTGCTTCCCCGCTCTGTACCATAAATCAGTTGGTAAATGAACACAACGCCTCAATCCTTCATCAAAGGTCAAGCCTGGGCCAGGAAGCAGGGAAATGATTTAGAAGCAGTTTACAAATGCTGCAGATTTCTCATTATGTAGCTGTGAATTATTGTTAAGCCCTGCTCTGCACTGAAGCGCGGCTCGATCAGGGCCCCACTCCTTCACCCTACTGCTGCAGAAAGGCCCACCAAAGACCCCAAAACCCCTCTGAGCAATGTAAAACCCATTGGACACTAGACCCGGGAGATGAGCTCCATAGGAAGCCTCCAACCTTCCGCATGGTGGATTGTGGAATGTGTTGGTCAGCGTCATCCCCAGCTGAGCATCCTGCAGCACCGTCTGCCCAGGCCACGGAGTGGGTTCCGTCACCCTCTTCCAACAGGCCCTGTATGTTTCGATAACGCCCTTCACATCCCATCCATTGCAGCTGAACAGGAGCACGGCAGCCGCTGCGAGGATGCTTTTCATCTCTGCTGCAGCCTCCGTCTGCCGGAGATGCCAATGAACCGCGCTTCCGACAGCCATTGTTTCACTTACGGAACCTTCAGCCCGGTTTTGATTGAGTGCACTTAATACAGTTGCTCTTGTTGTAGGAAGGGATTTTGAGCCTGGTATTTGACAGCCTTGATCTTCAAGCAATCCATTAAGAGCAGCTTTATCTCCGGGTTCTGTAGCCGTTAAATCGTTCTTTATCAAGTTGGTGCTGCGCTTTCAGGAAGACGCATGGGAAAAACAGGGAATAAACCCCCCGGCCTCCAGCGCTCAGATTGCTGCGGTATTTGGGCTACACACTAATAACCAAAAGGGTTTTTTTTCTCTGCAGAACAACATCTGACACCACCTCAGGGCAGTACAGGGGACAGAGAGGACTGTAACCGACCATAGGAGCCTGGCTGCACGATGCACTGTCACCTCTGGATCCATTTGCTGGTCTTAAAGCTGATGTATCATCACTCCTGCTGTATGTCTTCAGCATGAAGCCCCATAACTGCCCGGAGTAAACTGCTCTGAGCTTTCCAATGCTTTAATCAGGAGCAAGCATTTCAAGCCCTGCTGTAGGAAAGGCTGCAAGCGCTCACAGCACCCGGAGCTCAGTCACCGTGCGCCTGCCCACGACCAAACCCAATGAATTCAGCTCCGGTGAATTAAAGCGTTTCATTTAGATTTTGACCTTTCGGAACAAAACGCAAAACGCATTTCAAAATAAAAACCTCATTTCAGGCTCCAGAGTCAAAACGCTTCCAGCTGGGAATGCCAGAGCGATGCATTCCAGCACCAAAGCTTCCTGCAGTGGGAGCAGGTCCGGTCCCCAGTGAGAGCTGAGTCACCCCAACAGGCTCCTTGAGGATACCCAGGAGTTTTTCCACAGGGCAAACCCCAGCACAGGCTGGTGTGGTTGGCACAGGGCTTTCTCCGGCCCCGAGGCACGGTGATGGGCTTGTCATGCCCATTTGCTGCACTGCAAAGGGGGGCATGCGGGAGCAATTAGGCACTGCAGAAGTTAATCAACTCCAGCAATAGCCACAGCCCAATCCGCCTCTCCCAGCTGTGATCATCCCATCACTTGGCCAATGCCAGCCCGAAGGTGATGTGTGCTCCAACCATGGAATGCTGCATCGCACAGGGGTGCCAACACCAGGCACCTTCCTGGCTCTACCTGCCATAGCCAAGGCTCACGGGCAGGTTGTAGAAGCCTTTGCTCTACCCTGCAAGTGCCACTTCCAAATGCATCCATCGCCTTTTGATTTGGCAGAGGGTCCAAGTACTCATTTCAGCTAATAAAGATGCCCGGTAATGTCATGTTACAAGGCTGGCTGGCGCCCAGCAAATACGATGCGAGCCTTTGTTTAATTAGAGGCTGCTCAGGCAGTTGCAATTTCATTCTCTTAATAGGAAAAATCAGCTGGGTATAAAGGTTTGGGCTGCAGCCATCACCCCCTGCACCTCAGGAACCTGCTGCCCAGCTGGAGGAGGAGCACCCACCTCCCTTTCCCCCATCTATTTCTAGCTGCCCTTTATCAGTGGCCCTGTTTGGCCCTGCTGGGCCAGCCCAGCCTGCTCCTGCCTCCCCTGCTCCAAACACAGCCCCGGAACTTGTTTGTTCTGAGGATCAGTAAAGTTCAGCTCCTGCAGTAAAGTTCAGCGCAACAACAACAGCTCCTGCCTGGGTACGTGAATGAATGCTGATGGGTTTTCCATGCCCTGCTCAGGCTGGGAAGGGCCAGCACTGGTTGGTAAAGCTTATGGAGAGGAAGCATTCTGGGGAGGGAGCAGGAGCCATCCCAGTGCATCCACCCCATCCACCTCCTCACAGCACAGTGGCACAGCTGCCAGCATCCCTCAAGGGCCCCCGCATCCCTCAAGGGCCCCCGCATCCCACATTCCACAGCAGATGTCTCCAAGCAATAGCTACAAACTCCACCAAGATACAGATGCGAGGTGAAAGCAGAGGAGGAATGGAACCAAACAGAGCCATGGAAAGGGTTCCAAGGGTACCCGAAGCACCTGCATGATGTAGAGAGCTCCAACCCAGCAACGCACCCTGACCCCCACTAAAGAGCTCAGCTAAAGAGCCTCTTCCCGATCTTTTCTTCCCTGGGCATGCCGGTGAGGAGATGTGAGCTGAGATTTCCAGGGTGACTTAACTATCATTGCAAGAATCCAAATTTATTCCTGACACGAATGAAATGGGAAGAGAACAAGGAGCTGCCACTAGCAGGGAGAGCCAGGGCACACCAGCACATCATTTACTGGGGCTGAGGCAGCACCAGCTCCTTTCACAAGCCTCAAGCGATATCACTGTATGAAAACAGAATGAGGATTATCCTGTTAATCTACTGCCACAACCCAACCCGGGGCCTCTCCGTGCTGCAGACAGAGCAATCACTTGTAAAAGATCAGCTGTCATTTGCCATGAGGCAGAGGAACTCTGCAATGACTTCATCAAGGTTCCGTCCTCCTGCACCAGCCTTAGACTCATGAAGCCCTAATGCGTTCCTAAGGGGGCTTAGCTAGGGTGCGATAATAGGGGCACAGCAAGGGCCAGAGACCCCCCCCCCCACTTTTGGCCTTGGCTCCTTGTTTTGTCACCACTTGGTGTTTCCTCCACAGCCTGGACTTTATTCCCCCCACACCATTCCCATCCAAAGTCCCCGCACTGACCCACAGGATGCTCCAGGGAAATGAGGGGGACCCAGGGGACCCCCAGCACCCCCCACCATGGGACTGGTGCCACTGCAGCAGTCGCCTCTGCAGGATGGGGACTCCAAAGGCTTCCACCTCCCACGGAAGAAGACGCTGCCACGCGCTGCAGTGCTGCACAGCAGGTTTAATTGAGGAAGGATGAGTAAAAAAATACCCAAAACTCCAGAAAACGGCCTCAGCGCGTACAAAACTCACTGCAGAATATAAAACACTTTAAAAATACCCCGCAGGCTCAAATCTGCAAACTTTTTACGTTGAAAGATTCCAAAAAAAATGCCTAAAAACGTAGTAACACTTGACAAAAATAAAGCCATCCTGTGTGGTAACAAACACATTCGCTCTCCCTGCTTTGTGCGGATGGAGCCACGTGGCACCACCGGAGCTCACAGCAATGCCTGGGGATGCCGGTGCCCTCTTGGCTTGAAGAGGGAACCAGGCTCAAACCCCCTGCAGAGACACAGGGGCCAGACCAGGCTCACTGGTAGAGGACCTTCACACAGAAGGTCTCCTCATTCTTGTCCTCGTGGTCATTGATGTGAATCAGGATCTCCTCCTCACCCGTGCTCTGGCTGGGGGCGAAGCGCAAGCCGATGGTGTACACCTCGCCCCCGGCAACCTGCGGGACACAGGGACCTGCACCACACCGTGCACTGCACGGCCCGGCTGGGTGAGGGCAGGGGTCTGGCAAGGGGGGGGGAACATACCTCAAAGGAGTCCTCCTTGAACTGCAGCAGGTCGGGCCGGTTGGTGCACAAGAAGTAGAGCCTGGGCGAGGGGTAGGGGTTGGTGTAGGTGATGCGCTTGTTGCAGCCTCTGCCACCTCCTGCAGGCAGCGAGATCTCAAAGGCCTGGCAGGACAAACACAAGCCATGGCAGGAGCAGCATAGAGGGAACCCCAAAACAACCACAGGGAGCTGCCTCCCATGCCGGCACACCAGGGAGAGTGCTTTGGGGCACACATCCCCTCCTCTCCCCTTCCACACCTCTCATCTGTCTCTGCCAACAGGTATCAAGAAAGCACCTCCAAGCAGAAGCATCCTCCTCACGCTGCCGCTGGCACCGCTGTACTCAGAGGAGCAATTACAAGCCCGACTGACCAAGGGCCAGGGAGCAGCTGGGTCCGGGCAGTTCACTCTCTAGCTCATTAATGGGTGGCCATGGGTAGAGCAGTGGAGCTCCCTCAGATAACCCCGCAGCACTTGGCCATATGCTGGGGCATCAGTTCCAACTGATCTGAGCTCCCCCCGGTCCTGAGGGTTCCATGAAAATGTTTTAAAGGAACACATTACCAGGAATCTGGTTTTCCACCTTTGAGGCAAGGCATCACGGAAAGCAGCAGGCTGCAGCTTTCATTCACAACCAGAGATACTGACAAGCTGATGGGACTGCCTTCAGAACAGCCCAAAACACACTGTACCGGGGATTTGGGCGAGATCATTCAAGCACATCCAGCTAAGCATGTCCTCAGGGTGGCAAGCACCAAAAACACCCATCATGGAAAGAGGGGGAAGCAGGAGCCTGCTCTGGGTTATCAGCCAGACTGCGCCTGCTGGTCCAGCGCTAGCACAGGGTTTTCCCATCATGAGACTGGCTGTACCTTGGAGATGAGGGGCTGCCTGCAGGCCAGGCAGAGCAGCCAGGAGGACACCAGCTGGTGGGACTCCACATCCACCAGGTTGAGGTAGATGAACCTGCCGCCGGGCCTCCGCGGCCTCACACCGACATACAGGTCCTGGATGCCGTTGGCAGGGAGAAGGAAGGCACCATCCGGATCCACCTGCAGAAACCAACATGGAGCGGGCCCTGTTGCACTACATCCAGCTTGGATCATAAACGAGATCCCATTGCTCTCTACCAGCACACTACACCAAATCCCACCTATGTGGCTACACCACAACCGGCTCTGTGTTGGGAAGGATGGGAGCTGGCCAAGGAAAGCCGGCTCCATCCCAGCCTGGGGACTCCCTCCCCTCACAGGCTTCCCCAGGGAGACTTTTCCTTCTGTTTACAGGACAGTGCTGGAGGGTTCGTGCCTTTTATTATTCACATCCGCAATTAGGGCCGGAGGAACCCTATAGAAATTGTTAGTCTTGACAGTCTCATTAACGCAGATAATTTGTCCTCTGGGGTTTCGTGCCAATGATCCTACACATGACAGCCCTAATCAAAAGATAATTATCACAAACACTTTGCCGTGCAGTCGGTTATTCGTCATTCCAAGCCGGCTGGCTCCCCCCACCTTCCCAGAGGGAATTCCACGGCCTGGCACAGGCCAGCTCCAGGGTTACCTCCAGCTCCTGCGGGTGGGAGGTGAAGGCTTGCACCCTGCGTGGTGCTGGGGTGCCCCGGAGCAGCAGCGAGAGGCGGGTGAGCTGCCCGGTTGTGCAGCTGACGTCCAGGCGCTGCAGGGAGTGCAGGTAGAACTGCCAGATGTGGATGGGTGCTGCCAGCCAGGGGTCCCTGTGGCCGAGACAAACAGAGCGGCTTAGAGCAAGCAGTGAGCTTCCTCTAAGGAAACCAGTTCAGTCCCACCCGTTCCCAAAGCATCGCCCGCAGCTGGTGCAGAAGGCGCTTGTCTGCATGCTGAGGATGTACTGGCCAGAGAGTGTTTAGGGGAAAAGAGAACCTGAGCTGCAAACATTACAGGAAGCCTCCTGCCCAGCCTCTGCAATCATAGCATCGGAGTGGTTTGGGTTGAAGGGACCTTACAGCTCATCCAGTTCCAACCCCTGTCATGGGCAGAGGCACCTTCCACTGGAGCAGCTTGCTCCAGCCCGGCCTTGAGCACTGCCAGGGATGGGAGGGCAGTGCGAGCTCCACGTTTCTCACTGTTTTGGGGTTCTGGTACTTACGTGTAAATAGCAACAAAGAACTTTTTGATCTGCGGGCTTGGTCCTCCAGCTACTTTTAAGAAGATGTCCTGTGGCTCCCCGGGCCCCTGCGTGCAGAAAGCAGAGCATCATCCCAACCTCACCATCGCCCCACTAACCAGAGCTCCGGGGCTTCCCTCCCATCAGAGAAACCCGCTACCGAACGCAGATGTTGTCTGCATCTCGTTAAACCAAGTTATCACGTTATTATAGAGCTTGGCTGAGCTCTTCCAGTATTTTTAATTACAAAAGAGGACACAAACAACTATCGCATTCCAGGTCTGCATCTCTAATCAAATTTTGGCAAAATTTCCCCAAGTTTCCTAACAAGCCATAATCCAATTCCCATCCTAACGCGTGTCAGGCAATCAGCAACCACCCTCCATCGCCATCTGCAAAGCACGTGCCCACGTTCAGTTTCCCTTCCTAACACCCCCCCCCAGCTGCAAAGCAAGCCCAGGAAGCCCAAGCTGCATGTTCCAAAGCAGGGGCTGCACATCAGCATCCCTGCACGGGCGCAAGGCACTTCTCTGCCAACAAAACCAACCCGCAGCAGGAGGACACGAAGCACAGGACCAATGCCAAAGCAGAACTAGTACCATGGGTTTGGTTTCACAAATGATGTCTGGGTCGCTGCAGCGGACGTACATCTCAGGCTCCCCACCGTGCATCCCCACTGGTGTGCCTGTGGAGAGACCCAGAGATGAAGCCATATTCAGCACTTTGTGCTTGCTACCCCGCACCCCATGCAGCCATAGACCTGGACCCCTTACACTGTAACCCTCCCAGTGCATGGGTGTACTGGTACAGGGAACTGGGTACAAAATTAATGCTGGCAGGTGGATAAAGAGCAAGCAAGGAGCCCAAGGAAGCACCCACGTGTTCTCTGGGTGCTCACACACCTCAATGCCACATCCCTATGAACCAGTGGTGATGGATTAACAACAAAGAGCCACAGGCTCACCGGGGAGGGTGTGCCAGGGGGGCAGCCGAATGGTCTTCTTCAGGAAGGTGAGCTCGGGGTGGTAGAAGCGGAAGGTCTGGTCCACCACATGGGGCTGTGGCTCCACCTTCACCCGCAGCAGTGCGATGGGCTTCCCCCCACTCACCTGGAAGGAAACCTGTCCCAGAGGGCGGAAGGAGAAGGATGGAGTTCTGCAGGAGTGATGCTCCTCCTCCTGCACAGCCCCTTTCCCCCGGCTCCCTCACCTGGATGTGCTTTGTCTGCCCGGCCCCACTCTTCCCTAGGGAATGGATGGCTGTGTCAGCGCCAGCACCCAGCCCTGCTGGTCCCTGGGGGGTACAAGAGCGGAT
Organism: Lathamus discolor; assembly: GCF_037157495.1. Taxonomy (NCBI): domain Eukaryota; kingdom Metazoa; phylum Chordata; class Aves; order Psittaciformes; family Psittacidae; genus Lathamus; species Lathamus discolor. The sequence continues at coordinate 6,737,121 of NC_088899.1, read as the reverse complement.
TGCCTTGGGATGCAGCACTGCCATAGCTGCACAGTGCTCCCCCACAGGCAGAGCCACTGCACAGGAAAACACAGCCAAGGGAAACACTTCCTGCCAGGAACAGCTCAAAAGGGGGCTCAGCACCTACCTGCGCTGCCACAACAGCAGGGTCTGCAGAGAAGGTCTGGTATTTAAAGGGGATGCGAACAGTCTCGTTGGGGCGCAGGTAGACCTGAGGCCTGAGGTCATCACGGAGGTGGAACATCTCCTCCTCCACCGGTGTAACGCTCTTGGTCAGCTCCTTGAAGTGCCGCCATTCCCTTGGGTCCAGTATGACACTGGGGCAGCGAGTGGTAGAGGTGCTGGTGAGGACTGGTGGGGAGCTAGTGTCACCCTGGCATCACCCAACACACAGAGAGGAGACCCCGCTTTGGCTCCCACCTGAGCTCAGGGTGGTCAACCTCAATGGTCACAGTGTGCTGGATGCCATAGGGGTTCTTCAGGGTGAACTCAAAGAACTCAGCCGTCCCCAGCACGGCATGCACGGTGCGGGTGACGGTGATGGCCTGGCTGAGCATCTGAGAGATGCTCTCAGCCTTGGTGTGCTCCCGGTAGGCGTCGATGATCTGCAGGTCCCGCGCGTGCCGGGCGCGCTGCTCCGGCCAGCCCTGATGGGGAGGGAGGGAACCATGCACCCGGTGCCACCGCAGCATCCCCAGCCCCTGGGGTCCCTTCTCCTCACCGTGAGCTGTGGCATCCTCCCACCACCAGCATCCTCCTGCTGCCGCACCAGCGCCATGCACCGCAGCTTGCGCCGGCGGGCGGCCGCGGCCTCGCTGGGTGCTGCTGGAGGGGCCACCCTTGCCTCCGGGCAGCGGCTGCGCAGCGCAGCCGCCAGCTCCCCATCCACATCCACCAGCCTCCGTGCCCGCGACACCCGCGCGCCTGCGGGCAGAAAGCACCATGGCACCACGAGGGACCCCCGTGAGGCTGCAGGGCCAGGAAGGGGAGCAGAGGTGGGGCAAAGCACTGGCACTGACGGTGCTGACCCAAACCCACCCAGCACTCACCGCTGGCAGCATTCAAGGAGACCCAGCTGCCAGCTGGGACATTGCCAGCACCATCCGGCATGGGCACGATGCGGGAGCGGGACAGCAGCGGGGATGGCAGCTGTCCTGGGGTGTCCTCGCATGGGTGACCTGCCACAAGCAGAGATGAGGTGAGCAGAAACCACCCAGTTCTCACTGTTATAGAGCTGCAGGGAGGGTAACAGCTTAAAGCAGGAGCAAACTCCGGTTGCCAGTGATGCTCTGTGAGCCCAACAGTGCTCCCTCCAGAGCAGGTACCACCATGCAGCCCAGAGACAGAGCAGCATCAGCACAGTGCCATCCACAAAGGCCATGCCAAGCAGAGCTGGACAAAGCTCTAAATCTGACCGGTATTTCCCCAGCCAACAAATCCCATCCCCATCCTTCAGGTGCTTTTCAATCCTGTTTTTAACAACAGCATTTTGAAATTAAAAGGAGAGGACATGGAAAAACAACCAACCACCAAAGTGTGGCTGCTGCCCTGCTGCAGCATCTTTGCTTCCTGTCTTTCTTTCACAGGGTGCGAATTAAACCTCTCCCTGGGTTCGGATCTCAGATTCTCCTTCCCAGGAGCTTATCATCCCTTTGCAGGCAAGTATGGAAATGATGATTTCAGGTACCTTCTAATGGAGCTAATCTTTCTTCAGAAGATAAGATTTTCGTCACCGCACATTTACAGGACAGGGAATTAAATATATAAAATGGAAGCAGCCAGCAGGTTCTGGGAAGACTAACACTCTTGCAAGCGTGGTTTTCCATCAGGTACAGCCGTGTGTACTGCACACTTCTCCCTAAGCCCCGTGCTGTTTGCTAGCACCTAAACACATGGTGTTGTGCCCGCACCAGCAGCCTCCCCCACAGCCTTGTGCCGGCACTTGCAGCCAAGCAGGGACCACAGGCACAACCAGGAGCCTTATGCCCCTGCCTATGGCACCCAGTCAAGCGGCTGATACTGGGACAGGAGGTACCCAGCAAGGGACACACGTCACCAGTGCAGCATTCAAGCCTTTTGGTTGTGTGAGCAGCAGGCTCTTACCAACATTGGCCAGGCAGAGGTGGAGGCGGCCCCTCACCACCACATGCACACCGAGGGGCCGCAGGGCACCATGCCGTAGAGCCTCCTGGCCCATCACCGTTGCATCCGGCTCATACTCTGTCGTGGCCACCTCCAGCTCATGGTGTGTCCTGACTGCTGCTCGGCCCTGGCGCAGGAGGGGCTGAGGATGAGGGGTAATGAGTTACTGGGGAAGTCTGCAGGGTTAAGGGGTCTGGGTAGGGATGTCTCCATGTCCTAGGTCTGGGGTTCCAGCCCTAGGATACTGCAGGAGTTCCAGAGAAGCCAGAAAATTAATGTCCTGCCATCACTTTCAAGGTAAAAGATGACAAATCCTGCAATCAGGGGCTTGTCAGGCTGACATCAGTCTCAGTTACACAGAGGAGCTGACAGCAACTCGATTACTAAAGACACAAGGGAAATGCAACAGCATCTCAAAGCAGGACCAAAGGAAAAGGCAGGCTCTTCCTTAAACACCCCTGCACACTAAGGAGAGGGTCTCCAACATAAGCAGTCTTGAAGGCTTCTGGGGAAAGACCTCCAGTTTAACCAATACCTCCAGTTTAACAGCAGCAGACCCAACGAGGAGCAAGGAGTCTCCATCCCAGATGTCGATCTGGAGGCTGTGCTCAGCCAGGTACCGCAGGAACCAGCGCTGCTCCCCAGCACGCAGGAAAGCGGGATCCACCATGTACTTCAGCTGCAAGCCCGGCAGTCCTGCGAGACACGGCATCACCATGGACATGGAGCTTCCTTGGGCACATCAGCTGGGAAAGGGCTCTTCTGCTCTGGGGAGCCTGCGTGTCACACACCTCATCTCCTCCACTTAATGAACCCAGTGGTCAATTAGCAAGGTCCAAGGTCCCCTGGGATTGGCACCCTCCCACAAACATTTGGTCTGTACAGACTCCCCCTCTCATTGCCATTAACAGCCCCAAATGGAGAAGGAGCTTCATCAGCCACAAGTGCTTCTGGTGTCCCTTGGGACCAGAATTGAACGAAACACAAAGAAACAAAGAAAAGCCTTCAGCCAGGAGGATCAGAGCTACTTGCTCCGAGCAGAGCGGAGCTCACGTGTTGCCTTTCTTATCAAAGGAACTCAGTCACTGGAGCCGGCAGCCTCAGGATGCTGACTGCACCCACCAGCACCTACCAGTGCTTTTCTTCCAACACAGGACATTTGGAATGTACTAGCTGAGGTTTGCTATGAAAGCAGGCACCAGCCCATTCCTCAGCCCAGGGGCAAGCCCAAATCTGACTGATGAAGAGGAGCAGCCACATGTTCAAACCAGAGCTTACCAGTGCTGGGGGTCCCGTCCTTGTTCACCCGGACAAGGAGCTGCGCCGGCACAGCCAGCCTGGAGCCTGGCCCCCCTTCCATGCTGACCAGCTGCAGCCGTGGTGTGGTGACCGGTGGGAAGCGGTAGAACTGGAATGTGAGGAAGATGGTCCTTGGCCACGTCCACTCCCCACTGCCCTGAGCATCCCTTGAGGAGAGAATTGGTTGGGTTAGCTCATGGCATGGCGCTGCCTCCCCATCACGAGCTCTTTGTGTGTTTGGCACACACCCAGAGGTAAAAGAACAAGAGATGATTGGCAGCATCACAAGTATTTGGACTCCTCTGAAGACAGCGGGCATACGGCTTGCCTTGGCTTTCCCAAAAAGCTTTGTAATTCCAGCTGTCTCCTGCCATATGCTACGATAGAGGAGCCCAGCAAAGACAACGCTTTACCTTTCACACAGCATGCTGCCATGCACAGGAAAACCACAAGTGCAGCTTTATCCAGCCAAAGCCACCCCATAGGTGCCAACTTTCTCAACTCCATCTGCATTTATGGAGAAGCCCTGCATTAAGCAGCTTTTACACCACATTGTGGCTAATGGACACAATCGAAGGAACTGGAATATGATTTAAGAGAGTCCAGGAAGGACAAGAGCATCATCAAGGACGAGAGCTCTCCAGGGCTCTGCCTCCATGGCAGCTGCTGGAGGAAGTAGCTCCTCTGCAAGGACTTCTGTTCAAGGAGGGAAATGGACCGGGAGGGAAGGACACTTCCCGCTGGGATCTGCCCACAGGAGGCACCACGCAGCGCTGCCAGCCCACCTGCCAAAAGCCAGGAACTGCAGGATTATCTCATTCCCTTGCAGAGGGTCGGCTTCTTCCAGCTGCAGGCTGAAACTCGCTGGCTCCGCCGGCTCCGAGATTTCCACTGGCTCCTGGTTGCGGTCCAGGATCTCCGGGAAGCCGGCAGCGTGCAGGCGCGCCAGGGAGGCACGGGACAGCACCGTGTGGGAGCTGGTAGAGAAACAAGGGTGAGCTGTGCAGAGGCAGATGCAGGGAACCCCAATGGGCTGGGCAATGGGGGCACAGGAGCACAGGGAAGGGACAGCGAGCATCACCTGCCTGCCTGCAGCCCCACAGCAGCGATGGGCACCTGCAGTGGGGTGAAGGGCAGCGCCCGCAACTGGTCACCAGCGCAGTGCTCCGGGTCTGGCAAGCTCAGGTCGGCCTCTAGGTGAGTGATGCCACTGTCCCGCTGAGAGCCACGGCCTGGTGGCACCAGGGACCGGCCCCCAGCCCGTGGTGGGGACACTGACAGCTGGGACACCGATAGCTGGGGACGAGAGCAAAGAGAATGAGAGGCCTGCACTGACCCCTCCATGGTAAAGCAGCTCTTCTGTGCCGAGAAGCAGCACAGCTCAGCTGCCAGAGGGTTTGCACCTCTGCTTCCTCTTCAGCTGCTGCGCTTTCCCTGGCAAATAGATGAGAAAATGCAGCAGGAAGCTCAAACTGCTTAATGCGGACTCACAAAGCATTTCATTTCATCAAAAAATACTTGTGTGCATTGATCCCTGCATCAAGATGCAAGAAAAAAAAAAAGGCATAAAGAGGGATCTCTGTATTCACAGCTCTTCTTAAATCCCAACAGCTCCACAAGAAGTCATGCATCACTGTCAGCATGTACCGGGGAGTAAGAGTACCCAGCAAATCTGGGCTGACACAAACCAGAAATGCCCTTACAGGTACATCTGGGGCATGAAAGGAGCTCAGGGAATCTTGCCCAGCATGTTATAGGCAGCATCTGTTTTGCTGCCCTGGAGGAGGTGGATTTGAGCAGGACGTTCAGTGTCTCTTGGCTGCAGGAGCCAGGAAAGAGGATGGGACCGGGAGCACATCCCCCGGGAATGCCATGACCCACCGCCTGTGCCCATGGCACTTACCCCTGGTCCCCGTGGGGAGGCCACCGTCGTCGGCAGAGCCACCAGACCTGCAGAGAGGGACAGGATTGAAGCTCAAATGAACCCCCTGTCACTGCTGTCCCCTCCACCACTGAGCACCCCCCAATCTCCCACCAGCCTATTTGAATGTCGGGGGTGAAGCCAGCTCAGCGAGGCAGCCAGCATCACTCAGCCACTGCTTTGACTTATTTTTCCAATAACCCTGTTGCCTGCAGGGGTAAGTAGCATATTTCCAGATCCATCCATTATTTTGCTGGGAATTAGGCTAACTCTGCTGCAAAAGGCAGCCAGCTCCAGCATCCCCAGACGGTGCCGCAGCTCCCTGCGGCCACGCAGCGCTGCCTAAGCGGGATGCTTAATGAGACGTGAAAGTTTGAGGATACTTTAAGGTTTTCATCGCTCCTCTGTTATTTCTTGTCACTCTCTTCAGCCTTTTGTGCCCCAGAATGGTACAAGCACCATCATGTTTGGATTTGCTCAGCTCCTGCGCCAGCGCAACAGAGCTCGCTCTGCCGCGGGCCCTTCAGAGCAGACCAGGGGCACAGATGTTCCATCTCTGCAGCCATGTGATGCAGAGACCTCATTTTGCTCCCACTACTGTGTGTATTCCAGCTATCTCATGCTGACTGCTGTGCAAAGGAAACCACCCTGCCTTCCTTGCATCTACAACAGTGGTTTCCTTCCATGAGGACAGACTGGGTCAGTGTTCAGAGATGACTGACGGATTCATCAGCACCACCGGCAGCTGAGCTGATGGATGATGTGCTTGGCCTCCCCTGGCCAAAGGGGCCAGATGGCAGCATGTTTTCCAGCAGAGCTCTACAAAACGTTCACCAAAGGCTCCTCCAGCAGCTCGGGGTGCAGGCTGGCTCTCACATGTGGCCACTCACTTCATGGGATCACCACTGCACTTCCCAGTAACACCAGTCCCCCAGAGACAGGGAAACACCTCTCAGCTCATCCCCTAGAACCACCTTACCAGAGCATCTCACCTCACTGGGCACCCCATCCATGCTCCAGCACACTCTCCCCAGGTTGGAGCACATGAGCCCAGTACTGGCAGCACACTTGCTCCTTACATTGCAACTCCCCATCCGGGCCACTGCAAGCTGAAAGGTGTCCAGGAAAACCTTTCAAGCAGCACCAGGAAGGCACCAGCACCAATGCCACAGGGAGCCTAAAGCACAGCCCCAGACCCCATCACTTCACCTGAAGCTTTCTGCTCTAGAGCCTCTTACACCAGCAAACCCAGCTCCTCACCAGTGGGAAGCCAGCACTGGCTGCAGCAAAGCCATGGTGCCACTCTGCCATCTCGTGGAAGGCACGGCAGCACCGGGGCTGGCATGGCAACAAGACATCCATGCGCCAGCATCGCCCCGACCTGCGGGCTGGCAGCGACTGCTCACCAGGAGCTGGATAAGCCGATAAATGTGTTTAAACACTGCCAGGTACCTGGAGCAAGAGCTGTGTGGGAAGCAGAGCAGGAGCAATGCTGCAGAAAGCAAAGTTGGTTTCCCATCGGTCACAACAGGTGGGATTACATGGAAACAAGCCAGAGAGGATTTCCAGGAGCCCAGACTCAGCTCCATGCCCAAACCCACACCAACAGCAGTTTTCTCTCCAACACAGCCAGCAGACCTGGCCCTGGCAGCACCATGAGATGGTTTCTTCCCCTCACCCTGTAACTGACATTTCTCCTGTCCTTATGGCTGAAGGGATTCTGAGTTCAGAGGGATGAGCAGCAGCACTGCCAGAGAGCAACGTGCTACTGCTGCACCCATCCAGCTCTTCCAGGTGCTGGGCACATGAGCCCAAATGCCATCAGTGCCCCAGAACAGGAGCAGGCTGGAAATCCCTGAGGATCCTGCACTTGGAGCAGCACTACCACCACAGGGGCCATTGGCAAGTTAAAGGGAGAGCTGAATGCAACTCGGTGGGATCTTGGTTCCTCCTGGTAATCCACAAGCTGCTCACTGCACCTCGCTGGAGCCGTGTGTGTCCCCCCCCCCGAGCAGACACCAGCACCACACTCGGTGTTTTAAATGTCAGCGATCTGGAAAACACTCACCCGGTGCCGGCGTGGGAGGCTTCACCAACTCGTCCCTGTCCTTACATAGGCTCTCTGCGGCAGTTACAACGTGTTCTTCCGAGTCAGTGGAAACACGGAATCGGACAGTCCCGGACTCCATGTGCTTCCCCTGAAATGGGGGATGAAACACTTCTTACTGTATGTCTGCAGGAACTGAAGTCAAGCAGCACTGGACACCAAGCACACTTCCACCAGTGTAGTGCTCATGGGCAAGGGGTGGGAATAAGGGATGTCAATCCTCCTTCATCCCTCTCCATCTATCCCCAGATACGCAGGGAGCTGTCTGGGCACTTACCAAGGTCTTGGCAAAGAGCCCCCCTCACACCAAGCCTGCCCAAGCCCCATCAGCAACCCCAGAACCATCCCTCACCTTGCGGGAGCTCCTGCTGCCCGGTGGGGCCCGGTACACCAAGGTTTGGCAGGGGCCACGGCGGGCACCACCACGCAGGGGCAGCACCACGTCCGCCTCACCAGCGGCCAGCTCAGGGCTCCAGAGAGCCCAGCGCACAGAGCGCATGTCGGCTGCCTCACTGCGAGCACTGCCAGCCAGGGCCTGCGGAACAGAGGGAGCACGGTGAGCAATGGGCACCCCAAACTGCCTCTGGGATGGAGGAAGCGGGGTCTCGCGTCCTCCCACATCTTCCCACCCCACAGAACCCGCTCCCCGTGAACCCATCCTGGAGACATTCTGCTTTCCAGCACCTTATTTCTCTTCTTGCACCCATTTTCCCTCCAATACAACTGCATCGTTCTGCTCCCATCCCTTTCAGGCTCCCAGGAGGACCAGGAGTGCTTCTCTGATGGAGAGGGATGTGGATCCATCCAGGTTTGCTTCTGTCCCCTCTGCCAGCAGAACTGGTGCCCTCCTATGCGATTTCACCTCTGACACCTGACCACAAACTCAGGGCACACAGGTATGAATCCCACTTTCTCCCTGTAAGCCCTATGCCACCCTAACCCCACAGGTGCTCTGGTTTTCCTTGTACTTACCCCCTTTAGCCAGCCTGCTGCTGCTGTTACTCCCTCCCTGCAGGCACCCACACCCAAGTAATCCTATCTCATCCCTGCACCCACCTACACAAGGGACTACACCTCTAGGTTATGGATCACCATAGAATCATGCTGATACTAGGTAAAAGCACAATACGATGCTTTTCAAAACCAGCAGGGTTTTCAGCCCTTGCAGGTATTTAGCACACATAAGCTGAGACAGCCACCAGCACCAAAGGGCTCTAATCCTCCACCTCAAGCATACTGCATTAAGGGATATATTTGACCCCCCCATTCCTGGCAGATGGGAAAGGCAGCGTAAAGGCATCCACTTACCACAGCCTCCCCTCAAACCAAAGGAGAGGTGCAGAAGAGAACCGAGAGGTCTTTGCCAGCACCTGCAATCACCCTCATAGCCTGCTAATTATAGCACTGAGGACAAGGGGATCAGCTCCACACACAGCCTTGGGATTAACTGCTCTGCTCACAGCACAGAACTGCAGCTGCAGCCTCAAATCTCTGTGGGGCCTTGGCTCTCAGATTCCTAAAGGAGTTGAGCCCAACACAGAACTTCCAACAGCAAACCTCAGCTCCTCCTTCCTGCCTCGACACAAACCCCTCTGGCCTGACACATCCGTCCCACGTTATAAACACCCATTTCTCCCCCAGGAGAGGTCACTTCCTGCAGTGAGCATCCTAGCAGGGACATTAGTGAATCCCAACGAACCAACAGCCATTGATTCAGTGGCACCAAGGAGGTGACAGCAAAGGGGCTCTGGAGGGCACACTTGAACAGCTCTTTAAGCTGGGTTTAGCCTCGAGCAAGGTCAAACTGAAATACACGTCAATGATCGGTAAGTAGGCACTAACGAGCCTGGCCTCCGCAGTCAATACAGAGGCTTTGTCTGGCTTTAGCATCCGGAGAACCTCAGGGGTTAACTTCTCAGCAGAAATGCTAAATTCTAAAGAAAAGCCTTTTTTAAATTAAAAAGAAAAGCTGAAATGTTCCAAATTAGCTTTCCAGAACACGATGGGACTGCTGCAGGCCACATTTCTCCATATACACGGTGGAGAAATGGATCCACATGTAATTAAAATGATTCAATAGCCCATTTGCAGGTATTTGCTGCAGAAAGCACCTGGACACTTTGCAGGGCCGTTTGTTAGGTAGCAGGAGCTGCAGCATCCTGGGGGTGCAGGATGTCAAAACAGGGGCAGAGGATGGGGTTCCTCAATGGGGATTCACTCCCCAGCAGCACATCTCCACGCTTTAATACAGGATGAAGTGCACACACTCTGCCCTACCTTCCCACCGGCTCTCCCCGCACTGCAGAAGACGTATTCCAGCTGGAAGCAGATCCCGAACGCGGGGTGAGGCACCATCTCACTGAGGTGGATGCGGCTCCTCAGCACCAGGGCTTGACCTGCAGCCCTGCGCCAAGATGGAGAGGAACTGCGGGCAATGCACAAGGCAGGAGGGAAGCAGCACAAGCAGCGGAAGGCCTCCCTCCCCCTTACCTGGCTCCGGAGCTGGGCACCCCCATGCAACCACCCCGCGCTGCCTCTGCCTCCGGCACCAGCACAGCCACCTGCGGTGCCTGGACGAAGCACAGCCCGTTGTGGACACCGACGTGCAGCCGCCGCTCCCGAACCACCATCCCATCACCGTCCGGAGCGGCGTTAGCCTGCGACAGGCAGGTTCTCAGCTTGGGTAGTGAGGAGGCACAGCATCCCTCCCCAGGCCGCCCACAGCCAGGAAATTCAGGCAACCCATCGGAAACTCAGAGCAGGATCCACCCCCATGGTGGCTGATGAATATGTAAATCGTTCATCTTTATGGCAGAGCTGGTGCAAATCCAGCAAATAAAGGATCTGGCCAGCGGTCCTGTTTCTAAAGAGACCTACTCGGTGTGCTCTGCATATTATCTTTGCATTTTCCCAAACTCAAGTTCTGCTTATTAGTGTCTGGATGTTCAAAACAAAGCCTACAGAGAGCACCTATGTGCTCAGCCAGCAGTAAAGCAAGGAGAAGGCTTGTACAGCAATGAAAATCAGGGACTTTAAGCAAAACAAATACCATTTAGCTGAACCTTTCCACTCCACCCATAAACGAAGCACCAACTTCACTGCTTGCGCATCAGGCTTTCCCCTGCTTCACTGCACCAGCAGTACCTGCAGCAAGCGATCGCTGTTCAGCAAGTCCAGCAGCTCCTCCTCAAACTCCTCCAGCGAAGGGTACAAGCAGACAGACAGCCTCTCCAGATAGCAGGTCACCGGCTTCATCAGCTGGGGCTTCTGCAAGCCGCCACCTGAAAAGACAAGGTGGTGGCCACAGGTCACGCTGTGGCCAGGGAGATGTCACCAGGACCAGAGCCAAAAGCAGCAGGGAAAGGGAAGGAGCCCTTACTCGTGTCTCCGCACACTGGCAGCAAGCCGGGAATGTTCTGCAGCCCAGACACTGGAAGGTTTTCAGGGAGGAGGTGAGATATCGTCTCCAGGGGCTGGTGGGGCTTCAGGGTGTACTGCAGGTGGCTCTTCTCCATCACCGTCAGGTATTTGTTCTCTGAAGAAGAGAAAACATCCCAAAATGATCAAAGGTGTGGAGACAGCCTCATGGCAGCGCTGCTGAAGTTACTATCCATGAACGTACGTGCTGGCAGCAAAGGAAAACCTGGGTTTGCCCAGCCAGACTTTTCCTATCTGGCAGCAAGGCAAGTCCACTTAGCACTACATATGGACCACATATAATAGCAACACTCATGTGGGTAAGAGAGGCCACCAAGAATGGAGCAAGGCACCACATCCCACTGCTGCTTACTTTCCATGGGCTCCTGAAAGCGCGGGTGCAGCAAGGCACGGGGCGTCCCATGGTACAGCTTCAGCCTGGAAGAGCACACAGTCAATAAATCCACCCTGAAGCACACCTCCCTCTTCCACAATGCCTCTGCTCACAGTCAGAAACCACCTGCCTACTCTGCACCCATGCTAAAACCCTGTCCTTTAAGGAAAGGGCAGGCATCAGTTACAAACCCACTGCTGCTTCTCCATCAGTGAAGACCTCCAGTTTTCTAAATGCTGGCTTTGTTTCTGCAGCCCCAGGACCACCCTTCCTCCCCTCAAAGCAGCCATGCACGTTGCCACCCCCATGCCCAGCATTCCCCATCACGCAGCAGCAAGGCAATGACACCTACACTCTGTCCTTGGCGGCCAGGTCCTTCACCTCCGACCCGCTGCCAAACAGAGGGATGACTCCAAAGCCACAGGAGAGATGCTGAGAGCTCCCATCCTCTTTCTTGGTCGTCGCCACCACTTCCACAACAGCAGCAATGCCAGGGTGGTTCAAGGAGGTGTGGAAGTAAATGGCCTGAGGTGGGAAAGGAGAGAGAAAGGGTACTGCAGAGCTGGTGGAGCCCACTGCAGAGCAAGGCCTGTGGCACTGGGACAGCCAACAACATAACCAGAACATCCATTAAAACTTCCAGACAGAAGCTCATGGCAAATGACCCCAGCACTGCCCAGAAATCTCAACCTCCTTAAACCTCAAACATCATCAGCTTTTGTTCGCCTTCCTTTTTTTGCTGCTAACACCCATTTTCCAGAGTAACTCACAGGCTGCAGAGCCAGTAAAAGCAGAGCAAGCCCCACGCCAGGGCAGCCAAAGGAGTCAGAATACCCCAACCCAGTGTGGGGAGCAGAGACAGGGGTGACCTGGACCTGCAGGCAGGAGGGGACAGGACACAGGTCACCCCCTTAGGACAAGATTTAAGGCTAGGTTCATCTTTCTATTAAAGACTCATTACCGCAGTGTCCCAGGGAAAACGTTTACCGTAATCACCGGCTGTCAGGGAAGGATAACGGAGAGAGACATTACCCCATCAACCCAGGGAAATAAATCGCTACTCTATTATCTTTTATTGCAAAACACTGCAATAATGACCTCTGGTTGCAGAGCCAGGGAGCCCTTGCAGCAGCTCCATTGTAAAACCAAGCTCGCTGTCCCCTCTGCGAGCATCAACAGTGGCTTGTGACAGCACGGTCCTCTCCTCTAAACCCCACAAGGGCAATGCAGCACCGGGGTCACCTTGACCTGCCACACATGCGGCCCCCGTGCCCCTGCCCCGGTTTTTCTCCATCCCTCTTCAAAAAAGCAAGGGTCTGATGAGAATTAAAGCACTTGGGGAAGAAATGCACACGTCAACGCCCCTCAGATGCTGCTACTGATACAAATAAATGAAGGAACACAGCACTAACTCATGCTGCACCTCACCTGCAGCACTGGGGAGGTGGGGTCTCCCCAGTAAGGGGCACCCCAGTTTGCCGCTATCAGCGGCGCCATTGGATGAGTTTGGTTCCCAGGTAAGGGGAGGGAAGCGCAGAGCCAGAGGGTGGCTGCTCCTTCCCTTCCTTCCCACTCGTGAGCAAACACTGCTCTCTGCTGCCAGCCCTGAGCGCAGCAGGCAGCACAAGGCAGCACAAGGCAGCGCACCGCGGCTCCCAGGCAGCCCTGGAAACAACCCAAGACCTCAGCTTCCCCGTTCCAGCAAACGCTTAATAAAGCTTTCCATTAAACAATGTTTAATAAAGCTTTCCATTACATAAAGCTTAATAAAGAGTTCCATTAAAACAATAACTGGGCAGTGTCCGGGTGCAGCCTGGGCAAAGGATTGGGCAGTGCCAGGATGGAAAATGGGTTGGTTCCGCTGCCTGCATGCAGGAGAATAAATCACTGCAGACAAGAATCAGCAGCAGACGAGGGACAGAGCCTGTGCATGCTTCACGCTCACTGTGTTTAAAGAGTCCTGGCTACAGCATGCTGATAGTGGGACCCCAGAGCTCCAGACTGAAGAAGGAAACCAGCACCAAAGCAGAGCAGCTCCAGCCTCAACTCCAGCAAAAGCAACTTTTCCCTTCATGCATTAAAAACCTCCCTCCATGGACCCTGCTCCTGCAGCTCCATCCATTCCCTGATGGATCACTGCCCATTCCCAGGTCTGCTGGTGCTTCCCCTGCACCCACCTCATTGAACACCGCCTTGGCCAGGCATGATGGGGCAGCGCGGGCAACTCGAAGGCTGCTCCTCCAGGTCCTGCCGAAGAAGTGGTGGTAGGTGGCATCGAAGAGGGAGAGGCGCAGCTGGTACTCAGCTCCCTACAAGGGAGGACAGGATCAGCCCCACCGCAGAACATCCATCTCAGCACCCCCAATCTGCAGAACATGCTTTGGTAAGGGGGGAACAAATCATTCACTTTTAAAGTGCTATACAGAGGTTTTAGCTTAAAAATAAGCCTGGTTTGGGCTGAAGGGACCTTAAAGCTCGTCTGGTTCCAACCCAGCAACGGGCAGGGACCCCTTCCACTGGAGCAGCTTGCTCCAAGCCCCTGTGTCCAACCTGGCCTTGAGCACTGCCAGGGATGGGGCAGCCACAGCTCCCCTGTGCAAAGCACTCGCCTGTGCTGTAATTAAGGACAATTAACGAAGGCTCTCACGTACCTGGCTCAGAGCGGCCCCTCCGAGGTGCTTCAGGACGCAGCAGAAGGCCGCGGGGCGCGCCGGGGGCAGCCTCCTGCGCCGGCCGTGCGGGGGCACGGCGAGGCTCTGCCGGAACACCCGCTCCCACTCGCTGCCCCGCGGGGGCCCTGTCCCGGCCGGCGTCCCCGGGGCCGAGCCTGGGTAAGGGAGGAGGGAAGGAACCGGGAGCTGCGGGAACGCGGGGGCACCGCAACCCATCGAGGCCCCGCAGGGGCACGTGTAGGGCCGGGCACACCTTCACACCCGCACGAACCGGGGCACCGCGACCGAGCAGGGACAGGGCCGCGACCCACCGCGAGTAACACCGGAGCGGACGGCCCGGTGCGACCCGGTCCGGTCCGGCCCGATCCGATCCGCTCCGGTCCGGCCCGCACCGCCCGCGGGATCGGGCCCAGCGCACTCACCGCGCCCTGACGCCATCTTCTCGGGCCCGACCAACCCCGCGCCGGCCCGGGGGGGGAATCAGAGGTGTCACCGCCGCTCACTACCCCCCACCCGTGCTCCCTCGCCCTTTCGCCGCTGTGCACCGGAGAGGAGCGGCAGCGGTGTGATGGCGAAGCTGCGCATAGCGCGGCGGCAGCGGCGGAACGGCGGCGGCAGCACAGGCCCTTCCCCCCCGCACGGGTGGTCGCGCCCGACTCAGCATCGGGTTACTAGGGCGATGGTGCCGCACCGCGGGGGGCGTGGCCTCGCCGGTGGGCCCGGCCGGGGCTGCAGCCAATGGGAGCAGCTCTGAGCTTCCGTCGTTTGCATGCGGAGCGAGCGGCGTCCGGCGGAGCCAATCAGCGTCGGGCGGGGCGGGGCGGGGCGGGGCGTGCCCCCCACGAGGGCGCCGCGGCGGAGCGGTGGGAGCGGCGGAGCGGGCAGGTGGGGCCGGGACCGGGCGGGACGGGCTGGGGGGGACCGGAGGGAGCGGGGGCCCGGCGGGGACGGGGACGGGGGCGAAGGGGGCGGCGGGGACGGGGCCGCTGGAGCCGGGCGTGGCCGCGGCCTGCGCTGCGCCGGGGGAGGCAGGCGGCAGGGAGCCCCGGCAACACGACGCGCCGGCGGGAGAGCGCGAACGGGGGGCGCCCGCAGCGTCGCGTCCCCCGTTACATGATCGGGAACGGTTCGCTTCTGGAGGGGACCGAACCGTGGCGTTTGCTGCAGGAGTTACGGGCTGGAAAGGGGAGACCCCACTGCCCCCTCCACTGACCCGCAGATTCCCCCCAACAGGTCCCCCATAGCGCCCGCATTCCGCGTCCTCCACGGCTCACCCCGTGCCACGGCACCCATCAAGCTTTCCTTCAGCCGTCCCCAATACTCAGGGGCTTCGGCTCATGATCCCCCTCCAGCCTATAATTAGGGGCGGTTTCCATGCGATGGGGAGTCCTGTCAGCCCCATGTCCATTTAGCTGGGACACCGGGCTGTCCTAGCTAGCACAGGCATCCTGGAAGCGCTGGGCCTTCATCCCAGTGAGAGTCTCTCGGCAGAAGAGCAGGGCTATGCTCCATGCCGCTGGGAATTGAGACCCCATCCCAACAGGCTTTGCAGGGAAAGGCACCCAGCAAACCTTCCAGAAACCACAGGTTCCTTCCAAAAGCATCACTGGGAACGTTGTGAGTGCCAGAGCTGTGCAATGTCTATCCAGTGTATATTGCCATACATAGGCATGTTGCATATATGCAGTGATTTTGGGGCTGGCTAACGAGACGTGCCTCTGCTTGTAGCTACTAATGGAAGATGTGATAGAGCCTCTTTTTAGTTGTAATTATTATTATTATTGTAACGAGGAGGGCAGAGGGGCTGGATGTTGCTTCCCCACTCTTGGTGCTCTCATCTTGGAGCGAGAGTGGAATGACTTGGTGCCGGCTTCCACCATCACTGGGGTGCAATGCTGATGTCAGAGAGCGCTCTCCCGTTGGGACGGGGTTATGGCCTCCTGCCATCATTGAGCTGCTACAGCATGGAAAGTGGGAAACCTACTGGGATCACTCATACGGGCAGTGCCAAGCGGGTCCTGGTCACTGCCGGCATGGTTCACAGCAGGCAGCGTGCCTGCTGGCCCCATCCCTGGCAGGATGCTGCTGTGAAGCTGAGCAGGACTCAGCTCGTGGCAAGGGACTGGGTTTTCCTAATTCCTAAATGACAAAGCACTGGTGCGCGCTCCCCAGACTGACCCCTTCTTACTGGCTTGGCCTCTGTTTTTTGTGCCACCACTGCACCGGTGGTGTTATCACTGCAGGATCCCAATGCCACGCTACTGGGGACCAGCGTGCTCCCATCACCAGCGTGCCTCCAAACCAGGCGCTCCAGGGCGGGTTTTTTGCCCAAGGTGGCTGGAAAGCAAAAGCCACTGAAAAGCTGTGATTGGCACAAGCAGAGGGTGGGCAGCAGCATGTAGTGCCCGGGCTGGGAGGCAGCATTGCCTATGGACACCCCTGTTTGAGTTCATAAGACAAACACCCAGTGATGTATAGCGTAGAAACAGCCTGCCCCAGGCTCCCTATGGGAGACGAGCCTCTCACCAGACCTGCGCAGGGTCAGCCAGCAGCGGGTGGCAGCCACTCACTGCCCACGCGTGGTGCTGCCGGTGCCGGGCTGCGGCGCCGACACGGTTAAGGCACCGGTAGGAGCCGGGAGCCGGGCTGCACGCCACCGGCAGCCAAACTTGCCGAGTCAGGATGTGAGAGCGGCAGGAACGGCTCTGCAGCATCCCTGGGTGCTGCCGCATCCCGAGGTGCGGAGGGCTCGGCTTTCCCCTCCTGCACCGGATGCCTCTTCCTAGGGACAGCGCGGGAATGGGGTAGGAACCGCCATCCGCTGTGCTTGCCTCCGGCCGCCGCAGCTGCTCTGCACCGGCCCCGCTTCCCAAACCCGCAGAGCCGCCAGCTCCGCTTTTATCCCATTGTTGGTTTTGCCTCCTGACCGCGCATCTCCATTCGAGCACCGGAGCCAGGTACGTGCGGTGCCGCGGCGGGGGCTCGGCCGTGCCCGGCCGGCAGCCATGGGCACAGTGGGCTCCTGCCCCCCGGCGCGCTGGGGAAGGGGCAGGCGCTGGCGGGTGCCGCACGTCGGGGACCCTTATGGACCCCGTTACGTTGGTGCTGATGGTACGTGACGGCCATGCAGGACGAACCCGCCCGGCGTGTCGTGAGTGCTTTTGGGCTGTGTCATCCACTCGGGAGCCTGCGCTCCGGCACGCACAGCACCATCGGGGGCCACCTCACGTGTCGCAGCTCAGTCCCCGGCGCTGAGCCTTGTCCTCATGCCCGGCTCTAAACACACCTGAGCCCACCGGGCACGGGCAGAGCAAGGCATGAGGAGGGGAGGGAAAAGGCTGCTCTGCAGCAGAGGCTTCCCCGGGCAGAGCTAAGGGGCAGGGCTGCTGCGCTGCGGATCCTGCGGCGCCGGTGCTGCGGGCAGGGGGCTGGGAGCAGCCGGGGGGGTTCATGGCACCAAGCAGTGCAGGGCACGGTAACTGTGCCAAAGTCACCTTTCCCGCGGCGTGCCGGGGGGGAGCATGTGCTGAGGCTGCTGGTTGGGAACCCAGTGAAATAGGGATAGAAATACAGGGATGGGTCCCCAGAGCGGGGAGATGCTCAGCGCCGTCCTCACCTGAGCAGGGGGAAGGACACTGGGGTACCCAGGGCAGGGGTCCTGCTGCTCCCTGGTGCCTCACCCGCAGGGGCTCATCAGAGCTTAATCCCTGTGTTCTGTTTAATTCCATCGGCAGTTTGACCTCCTCTCTCTGACAGCAGATGTTTGGGATCCTGCCCAGGCAGAAATCCCCCCTGTGTCTCAGCACCCACACTTGCACCCCATCGTGCTGCTGGGGATGGGGATGGAGCCCCGGGGGAGCACAGGCTCTTGGGGTAGCCTCCACCTGCGTCCCACAGAAGAAAAAACACTTTTCTTCCTTCTCCATCACCCCACAGAAAGTCCTGCGACTGCGGACTCACAGCTGAGTTTTGCTTTGAGGAAGCTGAAGGTGCAGGAGTGGTGCTTGAGGGAGCACCAAACTGCTGGCACAAAGGGGTGCTCCGGCTCCTCAGGGTGCTGGGCCCTGCCCTGTGTGCCGGTGGTCCCATGGTACTTCCCGGCAAAGTTCCTCCAATGCACCCCAGACTTGCCAGCCAGAGCACTTGGGCCCCCCAGCACTACCCCGAGTTAAGGGATGTGAAGCACTGATCCTGCTGAAAACTGGGGGGAGCTGAACCCATGCCAGTGCTGAGCCCATGGCAGAGCAGAGCCTATGGCAGAGCAGAGCCTGTGGTAGAGCCAAACCCATGGCGGTGCCGTGCCCCTGGCCCAGCTGAGCCCATGGCCGAGCTGAGCCCATGGCCAAGCTCATCCCACTCACGTCCCCCATATGCACCCCACGAGCCACACAAGAAGTTGCAGCCAGTTTGCGGCAGGGCAAGGAAGGAAGCAGCAGGGCTGCACCCTGTGCCTGGGGCATGGGGGGTCCCCCAGCCCGCTCCAGCTTCATTGCACTGCCACTAACAAAGTGACCCTGCATGGACCTGCGGGGCTTGCAGGAGCGCGCAGGCAGTGCCAGGGCTGGCAGCTGCGCTGTTGGAGGCAGGGACACGGGCACCCGTGAAGGTGACACTTGCAGCAGCCCGGAGGAGCCGGGAGGTTGCGGTGGCTCTGGGGGCTCGGCAGGGTCGCAGCGGGCAGCACAGGGGAGCAGAGAGAGCCCCGGCTGCCCCGAGCCTGCCCGGTCCCCATCCCGTGCCTGCGGCCAAAGGGAGGAGGGAGCCGGGGCCGGGGCTGCGGTGGGCGGGTGGCTCCGCGGGGACGGGCTCGGCTGCCGCAGCCGCTGCCATTGGGCCGCGTGGGCTGCAGGGGCTGCGCCGGGATGCAGGCACGCCGGGCCGGGATGCGGGATGCGGGAGGGATGCGGGATTCAGGCATGCCCTGCTGGGATGCGGGCAGGATGTGACATGCAGGCACGCAGTGCTGGGATGCGGGAGGGATGCAGGATACAGGCATGCCCTGCTGGGATGCGGGGGGGGGATGCAGGATGCTGGCACTCTGTGCCAGGATGCAGGATGTGGGAGAGATACAGGATGCAGGCATGCTGTGCCAGGATGCAGGCAGGATGCGTGCCAGGACATGAGCACGCTGTGCTGTGCCATGCTCCCGCTGTGTCCAGCTGGGGAAGGAGCTGAAGGTCTCTCAGTCTCCCCAGAAAGCTGCTGGTGACCTGAGGTGTAAAGATGAGCCTGAAGGAAGGTGGCTTAAATTGAACAATTTGCCCCATTTGTGCAGGGAACCGTTGTGGATTTCTGGGATACGGGAAACTGCAGATGGTGTTGCAGGATGGAGAGCGGGAGCAGGAACACAGCTCCCTAGGGAGTTATGCGGGATTATCCTGGGCATGGGGATGGGGATAGGAACGGTCAGGATCCCTGCACTAAGCTCCCCCTCCACTGAGCCCCCTGTCCCTCAGGGCTCCTGCCTGGGACGGGTTTGGGATCGGTGGGCGTCTGGAGCAGGCAGGGCTGCCCTACCCTGCCTGCCGCTGCCCGCACCGGCTGCCCATCCGGCCCCGAGCTTCTGCAACAGGAAGCGCCGTCATGCGCGTGCCCCAAAAACCCCCATTTCTTCCTCATTTTCTCTTTCCCCCGTGGCAGGGGTGAGGCAGCGAGCGGCTCCGGGGAGCCCAGGCTGGCTCCATGTATCCCGAATCCACCACTGACTCCCCGGCGCGACTCTCGCTGCGGCAGACGGGCTCCCCAGGCATGATTTACAGGTAAGGATACGGGGCGGCGCTGGGGCTCCAAACCCGGGGCCACGACACCCCAAAAACGCCTTGTGCCGAAACCTCCTGGACTGCAAAGCCCCACATGGCAGCAGCGGCGGGTCTGGGTGCCATGGGACGAGTGGGTGCTTTCGGGGAGCGCGCCAGTGCCCACTGCACGGATGTAGCATGGGTGGGTGCCACCGACCCTTCCCGCGGCCACTGGGTCCCGCTCCACCTCTCTAACGGGGTTTGTGGCATCTTTCTTCTTTCTCCCCTTTGCTGTCGGAAGCGCGAGGTACGGGAGCCCCAAGCGCCAGCTCCAGTTCTACAGGTAACCCGGCCCCTTTCCCTCCCTAACATCCCCCCCTGGTAAGCAGACACGACCAAAAGCCTGCCTGTGCCCAGGGCACTGCTGGCACAGGGTGGGCATCACCAGCACAGGGTGGGCATCACCAGCACAGGGTGGGCATCACCGCGTCTTTCCCTGCTCCTGGGTTTGGCACTGCGACGTGGGGCTCTGTGTGTGTCTGGGTGGGTTGGAGCTGCCCTCACCAGCTCCCCAAGCCATGGAGCGTGGCTGGAGGGCTACCAGGGGTCAGTTGCCATAGGGATGTGGGGCTCGGGTTGGCTCTGGAGCATCCTGCACTGATGCTGCTCCTGGAAGAGCCTGCTGGCTTTTCCCAAGGGCAGCTCCAGGAACCTGGCCAGCTGCTCCGCTGCTCCTTCCATTAAGGGAAAGCGTCATTAAGCGGTACCCAGCAACACTTTCCTGCCCTCTCCACCCTTTTACCATCTGAAGCGAAGGCGGCACATCTCCCTGCGCACTGTGCCAGCAGCAGCCTCGGTGTTGCTGGGGCTGCAGCAGCCCCAGGACCAGCCCAATGCTGGACCCAGCCTGGCTATAACAGGGCTTTGGATGGGGGGCTGCCCCCAAGGTTGCTGCAGCCTCCCTGCTCCATCTCCTCATGTGGCAACAGGAGAGCCTGGCCCTCACCGAGTGGCTTGGTGGCACCGCGAGGGCGCCTGTCCCAGCACTGCCAAGCCACTGGTGTGTTTTGGCTGCTGCGAACCAGCACTGAACCTCTGCGCCGTGGGGACCAAGTTGGGACCGGCTCCGCTGCGCAATGACCCGTCCATCCCTGCCGCCCCAGGTGCCGGTGGTGCCGGACCTGTCACCATGGGGCGAGGGTCAGCCACGGGTGCAGGCGGCGATGCCAGTGTCGAGAGAGCAGCGGCACGGCCCCGGCTTTTAGCGAAGAGGCCATGAATAATTTAACTCCCCTTCGCAGGGAAGAAAATCCCCTAATAGGGCTAATGGAGCGCGGAGAGAAAGCTGGGCTCAGGGGGGACCGGTGCAGCCGCCAATTGCTTTGGACGCTGAGCGCCGACACTCCCCTAACGCAAAACCACCCGGCTCTTAAAGCTGCCCGGGGCTGCCCACAGCGGTGCTGTTGGTGAGCAGCAGCCCTGGTGTGCGGGTGAGTCAGGGCTGGTGGCACGGGGATGGGCACTGCCTATGCGGGCAGCAGGGAGGGTGCTCTGCACGGGCGATGTGTTGGCTTGGGGAGGTTTGGGGGCTTGGGGTCTCTTTGGTTTTAGGCAGGCTGTTGGGTGCCGATAGATTCCCAGCTTGGTTACATTCTCTCCGAGTGTGCATCCACTTGTTGTGCCCCTGGTGCGCGCTAATGGTTCCCTGTTACTGCGCAGAGCTGGTGTCCGGTTCCCATCCCTGCTCTTTTCCTGCTTGGGCTGCGGCAGCTCCTGCTTCTCGTCCCTCGGGCAGTGCCAGGATTTCTGGTAACGAACGTGGACGAACCCGCTCCCTCCGCGCTCTCTCCATCACCCCGTAACGGCTCAGACGGAAACCAGGGAGGTGTTGAAATGAGGCAGATCCTGCCCCATTCCTCCAAGCAGCCCAAGCCTGGCTCTGCTCACTGCGGCCATTTCATTGAAGCTCTAGAGCAGCCGTGCAGCCGGCTCAGCCTTTTCCTGGCCGCTCTCAAGGAAAGGGATCCCACTGGAGCCGGGTGCTGCACCCCTGCTCAGCAGGAGCCACCGGTGCTGCCCCAGTTCAAGCCAGCAGCCGCAGAGAAGGGCTGGTGCCAGCAGTGCCAGCTCGGGGCTCAGCTTTGTGGCATAGGAGGAAGAGGTGGCCGGGGTTCTGCTCGGCTTTGCTGCAGGAGATGGGTCCTTTTTCCCTCTCTTCCCCACATTCCCAAGCCCTGGCTGCAGAGCAGCAGCGTTGGTGCCGCAGGAGCTGCCCAGGGGTTTGGTCTCCCCTTGCCTTTTATCTTCTTGGGTTTCTTCTTCTCTCGCGGTCACACCTCAATGGCAGAGAGCGCTTTGCTTTCGGCTCCTGCTGCTGCCAACTTGAGCTTCACGGGGAAAGAAAACACCACCGGTGGGAGCCCGGCTGGAGCCTGATGCCGGCGCAGCTCCGGCTCCAAGCGCTCCCCGCTCCCAGCCACCACTTCAGCACCAGCGCCGCAGCTTTGGCTCCGGTCCCCGCTCCTCTCAGACACTGACTGCGAGGGAAATCGATGCTGGTGAGATCCCAGCCAGAGCGGCGGCGAGCACCTCGGGTGCGAGGAGCCCACTCTGCGGCAGCCTATTTTCGGCAGCCCGCACCGGCTGGGAGGTCACTGCCGCGGCTGTGGGGAAGGTGCTGGATGGTGGCACAAGTTGCGGCATCGTGCCGCAGGCATGGCAGCCATTGGCGAGCCACAGCCCCTCTGCAGATGCCCTCCTTCCATAGGAGCCTCTTTTCCATCATGACCTCTCACGGGATTCAGTGCCAGATTCTCACCAGATTCTCACCCCACCTCTACCAGCTCCCAATTGCAACCCAACTGGTGTGACTGGGAGGCTGCGCAACCAGGGCACAGCCATAGTGGGCACCCACTGCAGCCCCAGCTGCCCATCACCGCATCATTCTTTGCCATGCTGCCATGCTCTCCCTTTGCGCTTCAGCTTCCTACCAAGGCTTTCCTCTGCTGATGCGCCTGGCTTTGTAAGGGTCCCTGCGCCGCAGCTCCGGCACCATGGTGCGGGCAAGGCTTTGCCCCGAGCATCACTGCACCCCGGCATCGTGGCGGGCGCTCTCCCAGCTCTCTCCATAGCATCACCGAGCAGTCGGCAGCGTGCCCGGCACACGGAGCCCGCGCCACGGCAGTGGGATGCTGTCCATGACGTACAGCGAGAGCCTGCGCAGCGTGGCCAGCCGGCACCCCCCGGAATGGGGGCTGCCCCCGGCGCCCCGGCCGGCCGATGGGCTGGAGCTGCGGCGGCTGCGGGATGTGCGGGCAGCGGCACGGGCCAAGACGCTGGAGGAGTTCCTGCGGATGCATGGGCTGTCCCTGGCCGACAGCACCGCGCGCGCCACCGGCATGAAGTACAGGTAAGGCAGCGGCGGGGGCATGGGATGGAGCTTAGTGCTGGGTTTGCATCCAGCTTCCGTCAGTTTCCCAGTGCCGTGCTGAGATTGGGACAGGCGATGGCATCGTGGCTGATCCTCATGGTGTGTGTGGGAGAGGCAGGTCAGCGCCGTCACCTCTTGCTTGCTCGATGATCTTTCAGCTTCTCACTTGACATCCCCTTTTGCTGCTGGGAGGTTTGCAAGTGCAAACGCGCCCCGCGCCTGTGAAGAGCAGGCAGGTGGAGCAAACAGCTCCAGAAACGCTCCACCAGCCTGAGGAGCATGAGGAGCATTCCCTTGCGGAGCCGGTGCGCCGTTCATTTGCATGCGGGATCCGGGTGCAGCACGAGGTGTATCGGGGTTTCAGCTGACTTTGGTCCTTCTCATCACCGATGGTGCAGGGAGGATGCACCGGGCAGCCGGGCACGTGGCTTCAATGAGGGCACGTGGCTGTTATGCCCAGCAGACCCTATCCGCTCTCTCCATCGTAGATGGGGTGCAGGGATGGGTGCCCCCGTTTAGGTTTGGGCTGGGGACTGAGGCTGATTCCGCAGTGACAATGCAGGGGCCCTGTGGCTCTGCCGTGCTGTGCTGTGCCACGGGTCAGGTTCCCCTCCGCTCGCGATGACAGAGGTAACATTTACACAGTGGCAAGAGCCCATCTAATATTCATGGGCTCGTTATTTATTGATGGGGAGAGGCTGGCACGGCACCCCCAAAGGTGCTCCTTCGGGCTGGTGCCCCTAAAATCTCAGTGGCTGTTCCTGCTATGGGGGAGCTGCTGCTTGGTGCCAGGTCCCCCCGCAGCGGTGCCGGCGCTGGCACTGGTGGGATTACCCAGCTAAGGAGCTTTGCGGCAGGGGGAAGCGGAGGAGATTACAAGATTCCTTGTTAGGTCAGGGCTGAGCACGCGTCGCTCCTTCGGCGGGAGATGCTGGGCTGGGTTTTGCCTCGATCCTCTCCACTGGTGCTGGCTGAAATCTGGGGGATGCTCTGCTGTGGCTGCACCCCCGGTGGAGGGGAGGGCAACCGGTCCAGCTTCAGCAAACCCATGGCCCATAACCCCAGCAGAGCCGGTGCCATCATCTCTGCCTGTGCCCTCGTGTGTCTGGCGCCGTGCAAGCGCTCCTGACTGTGTTTCGGTCTCGCAGGAGACACGCTGTGGCCGGAGGGACCCCCCCCTCACCCCGAACCTCAGCCCCGCACTGCGCCCCACACCACGCCCGCAGGGGCTGCCCGATGTGGCGCAAGGGGGGGTGGCAACGGGGGTACCCCCGTGGCGCTCCCCTTCCCGCAGCCCCTGAGCCCGTGCGCGCTCCCGCTGCTGCCGAGCTCACCCAGTATCGAGGGCAGGAGGGCTGCCGGAGCCGCTCGGTGCCCGCAGCCCCCCGCCGTCACGTTGGCGGAGCGTCGGCGAGCGGGAGGAGCTCCCGGCTCACCCGGGGCGCCGGCTAAATTTAGGCATCTGGCGCGGCTGGCGGCCGGAGCAGCATGCAGGTCTCCTTTGTGTGCTCCGAGCACAGCATCAAGAGCCGGAGCGCCGAGGACCGCTTGAACAGGCAGAATGCCGGCAGCCCCAGCCTCGGCACCCGCGGCAAGTTCCGGGCCGTGGCCATGGTGGCCCGCAGCCTGGGGCAGCTCTCGGTGCAGAACGCTCCCTCCTCCAGCGAGTCCAGCGTCAAGCAGCCGGGGATGAAGTACCGGTAGGACGCGGGCGCGGTGGGTCTGCCGCCTGCTCGGCTGCTTCTGCTGTTCCTCAATGAGATGCGGGGTGGTTGGGGGGGGGGTGTGGGGGGGACCGAGTCGTGCCGCGCTCCCCTGATCCCCCGGTTGTGTTCTCTCGGTGCTAAAAGTGCTGACCGTGCACCTCTTGCTTTCCTCGCTGCTTGCTCCTGTCCCCTCTCCGGCTCTGAGCCAGTGGGATGGAGGCGGCAGCCCTGAAACTGGGGTGGGATTAGGAGCATCCCAGTGCCTGCCGAGCCGGGGGGGGTCTGAGAGCCCTGGTGCGCGTTAATCCGTGGATGCTATGGCATCATTACCGCGCTACCGGAGACTTACCGCCCTGCAAAGCCTGCGTGGAGCCGTAAACCTGGATCCGGGTCCGGGTCTGGAAGCGAAAGGCAGCTTGTGTGCGTTGTGCCCCCCCGGCCAGCATCCATTGGGTTAATGTGCTCCATGTCCCCGCCACTGGAGCAGAGCACGGGGGGATTCCCCCCCCGCCCCGGATCAGCTTCATGCCACGGTCCATCTGCCCCGCTGCAGCCCAGATGTGACCGGCACAAGGCACAAAGTGCCTGGAATGAAGGCAGCATCACCACCATCATCATCCACATCAGCCGAGTCCCCTCGCACGGGTGCTGGGGCGGGCAGGAACACCAAACCCCTGCGGCAGCAGCGCTGGGGCTGTGTGCGGTGGCATCATCCAGGCTCAGTTCTCCTGCCCCATGGTCCTGTCCCCATCCCAAGGGGCACACCAAGGCCACCCTTTTGCAGGCAGTGGGGGACTGGCAGCTGCAGAGGACAGTGGCACAGGGGGATGCTCCATGCGAAGGGATGGGATAGGAAAGTTCTGGCACGGTGCTGGGGGATGCTTGGCTCCCCCAAGACGTCTCTTGAGCAGCCGCTCAGCACACTTGAGCAGGAAAGTGCCCATCACCAGCCCAGGAGGACCCTGGCAATGCTGGAATGGCCGGGATGGGGCTGGTGCCATCCCCACCGTGATTCCCATCACGGGGACTTGAGCCACCAAAACACTAAAACCAACTCAGGGCTGGGGGGAGCTGCTGCACATCCAGATGTTGAGCAATAACGCGGCGGCGCGGATGGAAGATGCCCTGACCCGCGGTTTGCCACCGGTCGGACGGGGTCTGCCGGGTACCCCGCTGCCGGTGGCGGTGGTGGCGGCGGTGGCGGTGCCTCCCCGGTTGCTATGCGACACCCGCGGGCGAGCTGCCGCGGCTCACCTACACTTTATTTTAACGCTCGTTTCTGGAGCCTTTGTCATTCTTAGCGAGGAGCTGGATCCCCAGCGCCGGGCGCAGGCGGCTGCCAGCCCGGCCCCCTCCCCGGAGCTGGGATTCAGGGATGCTCCACTTGGCCAGGACACCCGAGCATCCGAGCCCCGCACACGGCCTGTTCTCCTTGCAGAGAACGGGCACAGCTCGGGACACATGTGGGATGCTCCAGGCGCGATCATCTCCCCGTGTCCCATGGCATGCTCCCCCTGGTGTGGCTTATTAATCAGTTGTGGGGGGACCACCACTGTGGGACCATCCGAGGTGGGAATTGGGATGGGGACAATGGATAGGGACCAGGGACCATCACCTCCCAGCCCAACATGGATGTATGAGATGGCACTTTGGGGCTTTCTGGTGGTTTTCCTAATGGGTTTCTGCCTTCCAGGAACCTCGGGAAGTCTGGGCTGCGCGTGTCCTGCCTGGGCCTGGGTAAGTGCCAGGGATTGCCGCAGCCCCTCCGCATCCCCTAGGTGCCGTGCCTGCTGCCGGCGCTGCTTTGCGGAGGGGAGGAAAGGGTTTTCCTCTGGCCCCGCGGCGGTCTTGAGAGGCGGCCCAGAACTTGTCAAGTTCTTTCCTCTTCTCCTCCTCTGACATGATGGGAAGTGACTGGGCGATGCTGGGAGCGCCGCGCTGCACGCGGCAGGGCCAACTGTGGTCACTGCACGCCGGGGCTGAGCCGGCGTGGGTGGATGGGGCTGGAGGCTGTGGCAGGCGATGCTCACCATGCTCACCACATTCACCATGCTCACCAATTCACCATGCTCACCACATTCACCATGCTCACCAATTCACCATGCTCACCACATTCACCATGCTCACCACATTCACCATGCTCACCAATTCACCATGCTCACCATGCTCACCAATTCACCATGCTCACCACATTCACCATGCTCACCACATTCACCATGCTCACCACATTCACCATGCTCACCAATTCACCATGCTCACCACATTCACCGTGCTCACCACATTCACCGTGCTCACCACATTCACCGTGCTCACCACGCTCACCACATTCACCGTGCTCACCATGCTCACCACGCTCACCACATTCGCTGTGCTCACCGTGCTCACCATGCGGACTGCATTCACCCTGTCTCTCTCCTCCACAGGAACATGGGTGACATTTGGAGGGCAGATCACAGACGAGGTAAGGACTGTGCCCCTGCACCCCGTCCCTTCCCAAGCGAAGCAGGGAGCGGATGGGGCCAGCGCAGCCCCGGTGCTGCTCTCGGCGCACATGGTGTGCACCGGTGCTCAGCATCCCTTCAACTGATGCTCCCGCTCTCCCCCGCAGATGGCGGAGCAGCTGATGACTTTAGCCTATGACAACGGCATTAATCTCTTCGACACGGCAGAAGTCTACGCCGCCGGCAAGTAGGTACCGCGCTTTGGTAGTGCCGCAAAGAGCCTCACCCTGCACCCCGGCACCTCCAAACTGCGGCGGTGCTGGGTTTACCAGCACCGAAGCGGCTGCCAGGATGGGGCTGTGTTTGGTCACAGGGGATGCTGGCTCCTGTGGTCCCACACTGCCTGTGCCATGTGGGTCGAGCCATGTGGGTACAGCCATGCACCCTTCCGGTGCCACGGCTGCGCTCGGAGCGCAGTGGCCCAGAGCATCGCAGGGAGCCCACACACCCGCTTAAAAATAGCAGCTCACGTGTGGGGAGCAGCTCGGCTCCGGGTGCTGCAGCCGGGGGGGGAAACGGTGTCCCCGCAGCCACCGCATGCACTGACATCCCCTTCCCCTGCAGGGCCGAGGTGGTGCTGGGGAACATCATCAAGAAGAAAGGGTGGAGGTAAGGTGGACTTCATCCCTCTGTGGCCAAGCCATCGCCATGGTGCCAATGGGCTGGGAAAGCCGGCGGAGCAGGCGGTGACTCTTCTCTCTCCCTGCAGACGGTCCAGCCTGGTCATCACCACCAAAATCTTCTGGGGAGGAAAGTAGGTAACGCACCCGCCCCGCGGCAACGGAGCCAGGGAGCGCCGGGCTCTCACCACCTTTCCTTTTCCAGGGCTGAGACGGAGAGGGGCCTGTCCCGAAAACACATCATAGAAGGTAGGGATGCTCACGGGCACTGCTGGCCCCAGCGCCAGGCTGTGCGGCACTGGTTGCCTCAGCAGCCTATGGCACAAGGCCCGGTGTGCCTGATGGTCCCATCTGTGCCGCAGGGCTGAAGGCATCCCTGGAGCGGCTGCAGCTGGAGTACGTGGATGTGGTGTTCGCCAACCGGCCCGACCCCAACACGCCGATGGAAGGTGGGTGCCGCGCCGCCGCGCCGCGCCGCTCCCCGCTGCCTTCCGTCGCCATCGCGGTTGGTTTGCGCCAGGCTTTTGTTTCAAGGGCATTTTCCCTTTCCGAGCAGAGTCCGCTCCTCCGCCGCCACGGTCAGCCTGAGCTATGGTGAAACCTCTGCCACCCCCAGCCCGGTGCCAGGGCAGCGATGGGGACGGGTTGGTGGCGCGGCGCAGGCTGCTGCCCCCGGCCCGGCAGCGGCCAACTCCACTCTGTCTAAATCTCTCTTTTATCACCAGGGGACCCATTTAGTTCCTCCAAGTCCAGGACTTTCATCGTGGAAGGTACTCCCTGCCCGCCGGCCGCTGCCTGCGTCCCAGCGGCCCTTCCCGGGGCAGAACCCCCGTTCCTCTTGATTTCCATCCCTGTCCCCGAGCAAACCCCAGCATAAAACGCACAGGCAGCATCGGCACAACCAGAACACCCGCTGCCCTTCAGACCACCCCCAGGACAGAAGCAGAGCAGCTCCCAGCCTCCCCAGGGTCCTTGCCACGGGGCGCCCTTTGCCGCCGTGCCAGGACCGCGGCGGGTCCCTCCTCGCCGGGTGGCTCTGAGCATGCCGGGTGCCCGCTCTCCCCGCCTTTGGCTGCAGGAGCGCGCCTTGGCTTGGCCCCAGCCCGCATGGCTCAGGGCCGGCTGCCCCCAGAGCCCCCCTTGCATGGGGTCCAGGTCTCCCTCCCGTGCCGCGGGTGATGCTTCAGGCCCCTGCACCGGATCGGTGCCGGTACCCTGCAGGGCCGGTGCTGGGAGCCTCCGTGGTGGGAGAGCCCCGGCATCACCAGCGGCATGCCGGGGTCAGCTGCGGTCCCTGGCACATCCCGAGCGGCTGCTCCCTCAGTCCCTGTCCTGCTCCTTCGAAAGCATCCTCCGGACACAACCCAGCTCCCACCTCGGCATGGGGAGCGGGATGCTCATGTGTGCGGCACCCCCCTAACCCCCGCCTGCCGCTCTCCCTTTCCCTCCCGGCAGAGACGGTGCGAGCCATGACCCACGTCATCAACCAGGGGATGGCCATGTACTGGGGGACCTCGCGCTGGAGCTCCATGGAGATCATGGTAGGGGCCCGGGGGGCCGTGGTGGAGCAGCCCCAGTGATGCTGATTTAATTGGGCAGCAGCTGTTGGGAGCCAGGCGCTTGCAGATGCGCTTAAGCCTTAATTCTCCTCCGGATGGCTGCTCGGGGCTCGGCCGGGGGGGCTGAGGAGCTCAATGGGGTGCTGAGGGTCCTGGCTCTTCGGCAGGAAGCATATTCGGTGGCCCGGCAGTTCAACCTGATCCCACCGATCTGCGAGCAGGCCGAGTACCACATGTTCCAGCGGGAGAAGGTGGAGGTGCAGCTGCCGGAACTCTTCCATAAGATAGGTACCGCAGCAGGGGTCCTGCCCCGGCCCCCCATGGTGCTCTCCAGCACGCAGGCTGGGGGGGGCAGAGCCCATCTCCATGGGGCCGGCCAGCCCCCGTGCCGCAGTGCCTGGGGGTGGCAGCATCACCCCCACTCTGATCTGTTCTTAGGTGTCGGAGCCATGACCTGGTCCCCGCTGGCCTGCGGCATCGTGTCGGGGAAGTACGATGGGGGCATCCCCCCCTATTCCCGCGCCTCACTGAAGGTGAGCCTGGGCCAGGGGTCACCTCAGGACAGGCAGAGCAATGGGAGCGTAACCAACCGCGACCCGCGGAGTCTGGGGATGCTGTGCCCGTGCGAGGGCTCGGTGCCCCCCAACCGCACCGTAACCCCCGCTCCTGCTCCCCAGGGGTACCAGTGGCTGAAGGACAAGATCCTGAGCGAGGAGGGCCGGCGGCAGCAGGCGAAGCTGAAGGAGCTGCAGGCGATCGCCGAGCGCCTGGGCTGCACCCTGCCACAGCTCGCCATCGGTAAGGGCACAGCGGGACACAAGGGACAGGGGGGGACACCGGGGACAGCCGGGCCCCGCTCAGGCTCTGCTCTCCCTCCTGCCCCAGCCTGGTGCCTGCGCAATGAGGGCGTCAGCTCCGTCTTGCTGGGAGCCTCCAACGCTGACCAGCTGATGGAGAACATTGGAGCAATACAGGTCAGTGCTCGCCGCCGGCATGGACAGGGGGGGGCTTTGCTCGCGGGGCACAATGGGGCAGCACTCCTGCTGCGGTGCTGCAATGCACGCTCCTGCAACGCGTGTGCCTGCAGCACTCGCTCCTGCAGCGCAATGTGCAGGGAAAAGAGGCTGCAAACGTGGCTCCAAAGAGTACAGGGCTTGCTTCATCTGAAGCTGAGCGGAAGAGATGAGGCTTTGCTGGGCTGAGCTCGACCCAGGCTCCCTTAACTGGGTCGCTCATCCGGAGAGCTGGGGCTTGTAGCATCGAGGTCACGGGATGGAGGCGGTGAGCGCGGCTGCATCCTCCCGCCTGCTCCCACGGCACGATCCCGACTCCCATCGTCGTCCCCCGCAGGTCCTTCCGAAGCTGTCGTCTTCCATTGTCCACGAGATCGATAGCATCCTGGGCAACAAACCCTACAGCAAGAAGGACTACCGCTCCTAAGCGCCCGCCGCGCAGCCCTCGCCACCCCATCGCTTGCTTGCGCTTTGTGGGAGCAAAGTGTTGAGCGTGGCTCGCGCCACGAGCCCGCCGCGCTGCCCCAGCCCACGGCACCGCTGCGCCCGGCGGGGCTCTGGCGCGGGGGGACGGGTGCCGGCGGGGCGCGCACCGGGGCCGGAGCCGCCGCGGGGACCCGGTGCATGCGTCGCTGCCATCGGTGGTCGCGGCGGTGCGAGCGGGTGCTGTACGCCCGGATGAGGCCGACAACACGAAGCTGTTCCCCAGCCCTTCGCGTGGTATATCCCATAGGAACAGCGGCTCCTCCCGGGAGAGGGGTGGGATGGGCGATGATGGGTACCCCCATCGGCACCCAATGAGCGAGCCAGGGTGGCCCGGGTGAGCACAGGGATGGGTGGGCGAGCATGCGGGTACCCAGACACATGTATACACGCAGGGACACGCATGTATCTGCACAGCAGCGCTGCCTGCGGGGCCTGCAGCCACATTCACGCAGGTGGATGTGCACACGTGGCTGTCATTACAGGTGTGTGCACACTCAGAGGTGCAGTGATCTCTGCCTACATCCCTATAGTTACACCAGTCTACACAGGCCTCAATGCCTATTCATACATAGACATAGATGTATGCAAGGGTAGATGCACACATCTATGAAAATCACATATATAACACATACACCGACATACAAATGTAAAGTGTCTTCACGTATATAAAGACATCGATCTCTACAGCTGTATATATATATCCATATGGAGATGTGTACATATCCCTGTGACTATATTGATTTGTATGGATATATATGCACACAGACACAGAAATAACAAATAGATAAATAAGGAGATGTGTGTACATACAGCTACATGTGCAGATACATCTACAGCAATAGCTAGATATGTACTATCCACTTATTTCTACACGTCTATATAGATACGTGATTACATCTACATGGACATAATCATATTTGCAATTTAGGGCTTACAGGGCTGGGTGTGTTGATATCCCTGCCCTAAAGGTGTTTGTGTGTGTGCATGTATAGAAATACAGGGGGCTCTGTGTGCACACACACAGGACATTAAAACACGCGTTTGGGGCTCTGTACACAAACGCACACATGCACATCCCCCCCTTAGAAGTGGTGCTTGCTCTGTATCTATACCTACAGCCCTTCATATCTATGTAGTTATATATATATATGTTTGTATGCATACATAAACATATATATGCTCATATATGTATGTAAAAAGTTACAGGTACATATATCTGTATACACACATCTTGCACTACATATGTGTAGCTACACCTATACACCTTTACCTGTATTTGTATCTACTCTTATGTATAAATATATAAAAACTGGAAGTACAGATGTGTGTCTGTGCATATACACAGATCGATACACCTGTATATCCACAGATACAGATATACCTACATATGTATATATGCGCATATACACATATATCTGTAAATTATATGTGTGTATATATACACGCAGATACACAGATGCATATATACACCAATGTAAAGACAGGTTTATACATCCATAGCTACATATATATATGCCTTTCTACCCATACCTGTATACACACCTCATACACTGACTTACCTATCTACGTAAGCGCATATAGGCACCTGAACACACAGGTACTAAAATTACATTATATACACACATGTGTAAAAATACACAATGTGTGCATAGGTACATCTCTAGCTATACCTGCATATCTACACCTTTAGCTATACCCACACATCAGTACCTATTTATCTCTAAACTGTGGCATCAGTGTAGATGTACACACACACAGAGTTATGTTGTCCGTATGCATCCATGCAGAAAACACTCATGGAAGAGCCAGGGCTGGGAGAGCACAGCTCCACTGGCTGCCCATGTACACGTGTGTGCACACACGTGTGTGTGCGGGATGATGCCGGGGCTGGGACCACATCCAGAACCCCCCTCACCCCATTGCCCCCCCACCCACCCAAACCACTCGCCCCCACAAGGCTCCCACTTCGTCCTTCCCAAGGGATTTATTAAAACACAGAGAACAAAACCCAGGACACACAGAGCACGAAGGGAACGCGGGGGCATCGCTCACAGCTGCCACCAGCCTCGGGCATTGGCGTCACCCCGCTCACGGGTGGCCCCATCCCAATTCCAGCCATCTCTTCCCTTTCACCCATGGCACCTCCATCCACATGCCCCAAGCCTGGCACACGTGGACCCTGGTGCTGGGTCTCCCCATGGATGCACCAATGCTCCCATGGGGCTGGCAGCAGGCATGCACTTGCTCAAACACACGAGGACGTAGAAATGGACCCGATGGGGAATCCTGGGAGCCGGAGCCAGCTCGGATGGGTGCCTCAGCCGATGGCCTATCCCATGGGCTATCCGGCCTCCCCTCTCACACACGTGCCACCAAACCCGGACCCGGTGGCACCGGCTCCCCTGGCTCAGCCCTGCCCAGACAAACTCTTCAAGTCTTCCATAAGAAAGTGCAAAAGAATGTACACGAAATGAAGCCCGGTCCCGGCGGCGCGGGGGGGCCACAGCGCTTGAAGCACACTTGAAGCGGGAGCAGCCGGCAGCAGCTCATCCTCACGCAGGCAACGCAGCCTTCCCCTGCCCTTCCTCCGGGGCTGCTGCAAGGAGAGGGGAGGGAGAGGTGGGTCCAGACCCCCCCCGTGCTGAACAAGGCGCAGGGGGAGTGTGGGACCCGTCCTGGGCAGCAGCAGCCGGCCCAAGGGCTTCCAAAAGGATCCTGATCCTGCCTCCAGTGCTGGTACCCACTTGAGGCTGCACCCAGACACCAGCATGAGGGGGACACCAGTACAGCCCCGACCCCATCGTGTGTCTGCACATGTCATCGGATCATAGAATCATGGAAAGGTTTGGGTTGAAGGGACCTTAAAGCTCCTCCAGCTCCAACCCCTGCCATGGGCAGGGACCCCTTCCACTGGAGCAGCTTGCTCCAAGCCCCTGTGTCCAACCTGGCCTTGAGCACTGCCAGGGATGGGGCAGCCACAGCTTCTCGTGTGTCCCACAGACCCCGGTGAACGGAACACGGAGCAGGAGCACATCTCACCTCAGCTGGAAACGGGAGCTGGGGGCGAAATCATGGGAACACCTAAATATCTGTGGAGAGAAGGGGAAGCAGCCTGCTCATCCAGCAGCCTGCTCATCCAGCAGCCTGCTCATCCAGCAGCCTGCTCATCCAGCAGCCTTCAGCGATGCTCCTGGCCCTCAAATCCATCCCTGGATTTCTCTGCCAGGGAGCATCTGCTCGAAACCCCGACCTACCGGTCACATACGGCCCCAGAGGCATCTGGCTGTAGTTGACAATCCCGCCTGGCCCAGGACCTCGGAAATTCGTCCCAAAGCTGCTGTTGTAGATCTGGGATGAGCCGAAGGAGCCCTGTGGAGGCAAAGAAGGAGCGGCACTGATCTGCAGCCCTGGCCCCACCGCTGCCCCCACCGAGGGGCTCCAGCCCATCCCCATCCCCACAGACCGGCTGCACAGGGGGCTCCCCGCCACGCGTGGCCAAGCGGCTCAGGATGCTCCGCTCCGACATCTGCAGGCGGGCGGCCACGGGCGGGATGCGGGACAGCATGGAGGGCAGGCGCGTGACATCGGCCTTCATGTCGCTCAGCAGCTCCTCGAGCTGGTTCAGCACTGCGAGCACAGCGAGCCAGGATCAGGCCATGGGGGCACCCACCGGACACCTTCTGCCCCAGCAAGCTCGGAGACAGGAGAAGGGGACAACCTCCCAGCTGGATTTCCACTCCCCCCCTGCTCTGCCCGCACCTACCCTTGTGCAGGACGGCGTTGGCGGGCTTGTTCCCAGCCAGGGACTCTTTAGAGAGGTGCTGGTGGCTCTCGGCAAGGCACTCCACTTCAGCCAGACGGGCGTTGAGGGCCATGGCCGGGTGACTGGGGTCTTGGGTCATGTTGAGGTACGCTGCCCTCCGCAGCTGCTCCTCGATCACCAGGGCCTGCTCCAGCAACTGGGAGGCACAGGAGGGGAAGATTCAGGCTCAGACCCCGCTCCGATGTAAATCAGTGCTGCTGCGGGGGCTCGAGGCTGCCTCTGCCCTTATGTGCTCCACGCTGGCCTTGCTCCCAAGAACTGCTGGGGGAACAGGCTTAGCCCTTACGTTTTCTCATCCCGTTCAGACACGGAGCACCCCAGAAAGGGATGCGGGCAGCATTCCGCAGCATCACCCCGGCAGAGCACTGGCTCATTCAGAGATGAGCCCATCGCAGCCATCCCCAGCCCATGCACCTCGGTGCCCATGAGCTCCCTGGGACCAAACCCAGCTCTGCTCTGGCAACCACGAGCCCCTGGCAAAGCCTGGTCCCAGCCGGCGCTGATGGGCTCCCCATGGCTCTGCGGCACCACTCTGGTTCCCCCCATTGGTAAGGACTCACCAGCCCTGGACCTGCAACTCGCCTTGAACCGCCGGGCAAGGAACTTGTTCTTCATCTCAAGGTAGTTCCCCTTGTGTATCTCTGACTTGAAGGGCTCGTTCAGGATCACGTAGCGCGGGTCGTTCTGGATGTCCTGCCAGCGGGCATAGCCGTGACTGGTGCCGAGGGAGCGTCAAGGGGAGAACTGGCTAGCAAACAGCATCCCCACCTCAGCACCAAACACCTCCCTGAACCCCGCAGAGACCCCCCTGCCCTCACTGCCACCCATCAGCAGGAGGCACGGCCCCACCACGTCAAAGGGTACGTGACGATTCCTGCCAACAGCCAGTAGTCGTGCCGGCGGTGCCAGATGTCGTAGATCTTGCCGGAGGAGATGGCAGCTCTCTCCTCGTTCTGCCACAGCGTGTGCAGCTCTGCGGAAGCAGGACAGCAGGGTCAGGCAGCGCGGCTGCACCGTGCTGCAGGCAGGGAGAGCAATGGCATTGCCCGGGGGGACATGGAGCTGTGAGCCAGCATCGTCTCACTGCAGCCCCTTCACAGCCCTTCTGGCCTTTCTGACCCCCCTGCTCCCACCTGTAAAGCCACCGTCGGCGATGTTGAACATGAATCGGAAGTTCACGTTCCTGTCATCCTTCTTCCCGTCCTCCTCCTCCTCTTTGTCACCGTTTTGCTGAGCCTCACCTTGCTCCTTCTCCTCCGCCTTGGGGTCCTCTGCTCGGCAAACACAAGAAGTGGTGATGCCTGATCATACTCCACTGAAAAACCAGCCAGGGTCCTCCCTTCCCCCAGGAACTCCTCACTAACATCACCGTTGGAAAAGCCACTTCTTGCCCCAAAGCCTCCTCGCCCCTCACCTGCTTTGACTTCTTTGTCCTCCCCTTTCCCTGGGCTGTTGTTTAACTCCGGCTTCTCCAAAGGCTTCTCTTTCTCTTGGATCCCCTCATCTGCAGAAGGGAACAGGACTATGAGGAAAGCTCAACGTGGAAAACGCTGTTCTGGGAGCTCACCCTTTAGGGCAGGGTGATTTTATTGCCTGTGTGTTCAAGAACTGCTCCAGCACAGATCAGCGCTGGGTGCCACAGCCCCGCAGAAGCCCAGGCCATGGCCAAGAGGGGATTCCTTCATCCTAGCCCCAGAGACTCACCTTTCCCCAGGGGCTCAGGAGAAGGTGCAGCCCTTTCACTCTCCTCTTGCTTCTCATCCCTCGGTTTCTCATTGCTGTCACAGCTTTCTGGGTGCTCTTCACCTTCCACCTTCTCAGTACTCGCAGGGACCTTAACGTCAAGCACCCACCCAGGTCAGCCCAGCCTTGCCCCCTCGCTGGGAGCTCTGACCTTCCCCATAGACCACAATAGGGTCTCCCAGGGTAAACGCTGAAGGAAGCCACCCCACCTGGCTCTCAGGCACCTTCCTGCACTTCTGCTCCACTTGCTCCCTTTCCTCCTGGAACCCGAGCTGTGTTTCTATTTTGTCTGCAGCAACAGCAAAGTGAGGCAGATCCTGAATGGGCTGCAGAGGGCTCTGCCTCATCCACCCCACTTCCCAAGCCAACCCAAAGCCACAACCCCCCAGAAGCCCACAGGAGCATCTACCAGTGAGGGAGATGGGTCCCGTGTGCGCTGGGCTGGCCGGGATGGGGGTGTTGGGATCTGAAGACACAATCTCACTGGACTTCTTGCTGTCCGGGCCATCGAGAATCAGATCTGGGGTGCTGTATTTGCCATTGACATGCTCGAACTCCTGGACCTGGGGCAGACACACATCATCGAGTCAAACCCACCAGGGACATCGCAACTGATGGAGCAGCAGCATCACTACCACCAGGGACACTTCACACCCCAGCTCCAAGACCCAGCAGGTCCCCAGCGTGATTCCTCTGTTTTGTCAGCCAGACCATTACACACCCGCTGATGCTGCGGCCCTCGCAGGAGGGAAGCAGCAGGTTTGAAAGGCAGTTTGCATTACCCCTGCACACTGACAAAGCTGGATGTGCTCCAAGCCTGGAGACTCAGTATGGGATCCCTGGGGAGCGGCTTTCAGCAGCCCGTGAACCCCACAGGTCTCCAGGAGTACCTGAACG